>NW_026693786.1:0-1200000 GCF_021218885.2 Marmota monax
AGTAAGTACAGAAAGTTATGTGCACTATGATATTCTTGGCAATTTGATTAGGATAAGAAAAAAAATGTAAGGTGACAAAGATGTTCAACAAAGACAAAATATGTAAAAAAAAAGTAGACATAACTATATATAAAATAACACAGATGTGTACATACATTGATCTATCATTGTATTTAGCCCATTCATACACCAGAATAATAGACTCCCATAGAAAGTAGTGTAGAAGAATATTTAATGACATGAAAGGAAGTTCAAGAATATCTATACATCTATGTCTATAATCTATATTATATTTTCATGTGTGAAAAAGCAGATATTGAAACAGTATATACACTAAATTCACATATATATATATCACACGAAAAAAAACTGGGTAGGTACACATAAGCATGTTTAGGAACGCATGGGTAGTCATTAGGATTGATTACTGACAACATTAATTTTCTTCTGTTGATTTGTCTGCGTTGTGATTTTTTTTTTCCTGCAGTGAAGCTGAATTTTTTTTGGACAACAGGGAAGGGGACATAAAGTGGACACAGGGGGAAAGGGTGATTAACAGTATTCTATTCCAGCAAAACAACCAAGGACAGCGAAATAGCATTTGCAGCCCATCTGAGCTGAACAAGGTACACACACACACACACACACACACGCACGCACACACCCCCCCCCACACACACACCCCAATTACAGCAACAAGAAGACTATGCAGGGAAAATGGGCATACTCTTTTTACTAGCTGCGCTGGCTGGCACAAGTGCAAATCAGCACGATGCTTATGAAGGGGGCCTTTTGGTAACACACAGGAAAAGTCTCTGAAACGTCTATATGTGGATCCTGCAAGTCCACAGTTAGGGAGACCATCCAGGATGCTAGCAAAGATTTGGCTTGACAAGGAAGGATTCACTCATCAGAGCACGCAGAGTTGGTTTTAAACACAGGGAAAGAACTAGGCACCACCTGAATGTCCAACAATGCGGGAATGATTACAGAAATGTTAAGGTCCATGGATACACAGGAGCACTCTGCAGGCACTGATGATGACGTTTCATAAGCCTGTTGAATCGCATGGAAAGAAGTTCAATGGGTTGATTTTTGTTTGGTTTTAGTTGCTGAAAAAGCAGGTTAAGAAACACCACATAGATGAACCATTCTACAACAGTATGTAAAGAGGGGAGGTGGGGTGAGGGCAAGAGGGAGGGAGATAAGAGAGCCTGGAAAAACAGCACACCAAAAAGGTAAAAGTGGTTCTCTCTGGGAAGTGGGATCAAAGGGAGCAACTACTCTCTTGCTTTTCTCTCATATGATTTCCTTCTCCTTTCTGATAGTTGTACCATGAAATTCTATCACCTGTGCAGTAAACAAAGAGAGACAGAAAATGCGCTCATGAACCAAACCACAGGGAGAAGAGGCAGCCTTTAACTTATCAAATGGCACAGATTAGTAGGGTTGCTCAGGACGCCCTAGGTAGGGTGGGGGGCGGGGCAGGGGAGGACAGAAGGAGAGGAGGCAGAAGCTAGGAAGTGGGGAAAGGGGGGAGAGAGGAAAGACTCTGGGAGGGGGCCGGGAGAGGGAGAGGGAGGTGGGGGGAAGAGAGAGAGACCTGCACTCCCAATACAATACACTGCTGGTGGGTTGGGGGGGGGGGGGTTGTAAACCGGGTGGGAGCCAAGATTTGGCTTTGCTCATCGCAAGGTGGCCTCCTCATCGGTGTCATCCTGGAAATCCTTGACGTCACCACTGGTGGACTGCCTTGCCCAGGCTCCCCTTTCAGCCTCTCTCTCTTTATGCGACTTGAATCTCCCGACGAAAATTTTGCGGTAGTTTAGGAACATGCCATTCATCGCATCTATGGCCCGCTCCGCCGACTCCTGCTTCTGGAAGTGCACGAACCCATAGCCCTTGGGCCCCTTTTCATCACAGGCCACTTTGCAGGAGAGGATGTTGCCAAACGCCGAGAAGATGTTGTACAGCGCCTTGTTGTCGATGGTCTTGCCCAGGTTCTTGATGAAGACGTTGCCCACCCCGCTCTTGCGGAGCGAGGGGTCCCTCTGGGACCACATGATGCGCACTGGCCTGCCCTTTATGACATCAAAGTTCAGGGTCTCTAGGGCTCGCTTGGCATCCACTGGTTGCTGGTAGTTGACATATGCGTAGCCCAAAGAGCGGCGGGTGATCTTATCCCTGCAAATGCGGATGGACAGGATCGGCCCCGCTGGGCTGAACTTCTCATACAGCATTGCCTCGGTCACCTCGGGGTGCAGGTCGCCCACGTACAGAGAGGCCATGGGAAAATCGGGGTTCCCTTCCGAGCCCCCGCCCAATTCCGCACCTGCATCCTCGGCGGCCAACGCCGCCGCTAGCTCCTCATCCACATCCAGCTCCCCCATGCGGGGCGCCGCAGCCTCCACTGCTGCGGAGGCGGCAGCGGCAGTGCTGGCCTCCGCCGCAGCCACCAAAGCTGACGCCCGGGCGGCCTCCCCCTCCTGCCCCAGGTTGGCCTCTGCCTCTGCCTCCTTTCCGGAGGCCTCGGCCTCCACCTCGGCCTCCACCTCTGCTTCCGCCTCCGCTACAGAGGCCTCCGCCACCGCCTCGGCCACGGTCGCCGCCGCAGCCTCTGCCGCTGCGGCAGCCGCAGCCGCCACCGCCGCCGCCACCGCTGCTGCCACTGTCGCCGCTGTCGCCAGGATCACCACTGACACTGGGCCGCTGCCGCGACCTCCCTTCCAGAGAACTGAGTGGGTGGAGAGGAGGGGGAGGGCAGGAGGCCCGGTGGGTGCTGGAACCCGGGACAGGGGTTGCGATCGGGAGCTGAGGAAGGGGGCCCCAGAGCTAGCCGATCTGGCGAGTCCAAATCACCTGGGATGGCGAGCGCCGCCAGGAGCGCGCCGATGCGAGTCGCCGCAGCCTGCAGCCTGCTGCTGTTGCCGCCGCCGCTCGGTCGTGGGCTAACGTGCGGGGCGCGGGCGGGAGGGCGGCGTGTGGTGGGGGGCGGGGGGTGTTGGCGTCTGCGGTCCGGGCAGCTGGGAAGGCTTCTGTCTCTTTGGTTCCCCCTGTGGCAGCTGCGGGGCTTTGGGGCCGCGGGTGGTGGGAGGGGGTGGGAGCCAGAGCCAGAGCAGGAGCACAGCCTGAGGCTAGAGGCGGGGTGGCTATGGAGGTGGGATGGGGGTGTTCAGTGTTCAGCCTCTTGGGGCCTCTGCATATTCATGAAGAGGATGCCAGGGAAAGGGCTCCACTGTGGACCAAAGGAATTCGGGTCCCATGGTGGGGGCGCGGGGTGGGGGGCGGGGCTGTTTTTGTGCCCTTCTCCTTGTAATGGAACATTTCAATGTTTAAATCAAGTACCTTGCAAGAGTGGGTGGGGGTGGCCTTGAAGATAAACAAAGCCAAGGAAACGAGTTTTCAGGGGTCCCTCCCCCACCACAAAGCACAGAGGGCCTCAAAGTCACCACCACCAATGAAAACATTCCCTTTCGGAGGCTCCCAAGCTACCCATGCAGCCGACTAGTCTGTTTTCTGAACCCTCCTTCCTTTTTCCAGTTCTTTCCCTCCTCTGCCACAAATATTTATGGATGGCCCCTGCCAGTCCTTAGGGATGCAGAGGTCTGGGAAACAGGGGGACATAGCCTGGTTTTTAGCTTTTTCTTGGAGCAAACAATCTGGACTGGAAACCCTATCCCAGCAGAATTATGGACTTAGGTTTCTGAACACCCCAGCTCGGGCCCACCTGCCTGGAAGTGGGAGGATCAAGAGCACCCTGTTTCTAGGTCCATCCTCAATCCTCACATGAGAAAGGTCAAATCAAGGGCAGGGAGCAGGCCCTGGTCCAGAGCCAGGCACTTGTTTAGTCTTGGCTGTGCTCTCAAGGTGCTGAGGTTTCCAACCTGGACCAAGAAAGGCACATCCACATTCAAAGAAAAATTTAAACAAATCCTGAAATCTCTCTCTAGAATGAGGTTCCTAGTCCTAGTCTACCAGCTATACCTACAGCACTGGTGGCTAGGAGACAGGCAATGATGTGATAACTGAGCAATGGGCGTTGATGTGTTGAGGTATGGGGCAGGAAGAAAAGAAGTGATTCCTATGTGTATATGCATGAGTGTGTGGGGGTGAGTGTGTGTGTGTGTGAGAGAGAGAGAGAGAGAGAGAGAGAGAGAGAGAGAGAGAGAGAGCGGGGCAGGGGGCTGGGGACAGAGAGAGATAGGAGCAATGAGGCTACGCAGGGCTTAATGTTGAGGGAACAGATCAGCGAGCAGCTAGCAGCCCTCAGAGTAGATTGTAATGGAAACTAGATTCCCAAATTGTACAGAAAGGAGAAACAGCCACTAATTCTTCCTAGTAGGAATCAAGGGAGGCTGCCTCAAAGATGAAACACCCTGAGGTAGGCCCTAAAAGATGAGTAGCAGTCCATCAGGTCTAGACAGGAGGGGAGGCACTGGAAGCAGAGGGATCACTTGTGTGTTCAAGGCCCTGTGGCAAGATAGCGCTCACATGGTATCTTCTGATCATGCCTGATAATCTGATGTGGATAGAGCTCATGGTCTCCAAAGGTGCAGAGTAGGGTTGGGCATGGTGGCACATGCCTGTTATCCCAGCAGCTTGGGAGGTAGAGGCAGGAGCATCCCAGGTTCAAAGTCAGTCTCAGCAGCCCAGAGAGGTTCTAAGCAACTCAGTGAGACCCTGTCTATAAATAAAACACAAAAAAGGGCTGGGTATGTAGCTCAGCGGTTGAGTGCCCCTGGATTCACTCTACAGTACCCCCCCCCCAAAAAAAAAGGTGCAGAGTAGGAGATAGGGCCTGAAGGCAGAGAGGTGAGCTAAGGTGCCTGAAACCTGCACTCCAGATCACAGGCTCCACTCTTGTGCATATTCAAGCAGGGAAGATTTACAATCAGAACTTCAGAGAGAGAACAAATTGATCATCCACATTCACATAAGTACCCATGTGTGAGCACACACCTGTGCTTGTTTATGGCGTACACACAGATCAATCCAAGATGGGGGTGGCAAAAAAAAAAGTAGACAGTCACATGGGACCAGTTGCAAAAGAGTCAGAACAAACCTGTCTCATCCCTCTTTCATTCGAGATATGGGGGTCTCACACTTACCATGAGCCAGTGGGTACAGATATTTAGATAACAACCAAGGGACCAAACATAGTGCCTTCATCCAGGACATCTTCACAACACTGGAGCTCATGCTGTCCCTATGGATAACAAAAATGCCAGCAGCAGCATATATGTGCCAGGTGATTGGACTGTAGTGGCCATGGAGTATCATGGGCTCAGCACATACCTCCCTACCCCCTGTCCATCCACTGTGATTGGGTAAATGAACCTGGCTTTCTCTGGTGGTGATGGTAGCTGGACCTGAGCAGTCACGCATGGAAGAACAACCACTGTGAACCCTGAACCTGAGAAAGCCACCAAGTTACCATGGCGGGGGGGGGGGGGGTGGCGAGACAGTGAGAACTTATCCTCGCTGCCTGGCAAGCATCCCAGGTTGGCTGAGCAGCAGACACACGCACACAGACTTACACCTTGCTGGCTTGCAGAGCCCAGCTCTCTGGCCCTAGGCAGGGCGAGAGACAGCAAAGGCAAGGGGCAGAGAACTAGGAGTATCCTGCAGTACAGTCCATAGCTGACCACAGTGACCACTGCCACAAAACTGCTAGGAGCCATCTCCTGGGGGTCCAGGTTGCTTGCAGGCAGAGGTTGATGAGCTGTGCCTCACCATTTTAGGTGGTTGTCCAAGAGGAACTCGAGGATGCAGAGGCTCAGGGGGAAGCCATGATTGCTGCTGAGTGGGGATGAGGTGATGAGATTATGTGATGTGACTGTGTGTGTGGCTGGAGCCCTGTGCCAGAGGAGATGGAGGGAGGGAATGAAGAAAGGTGCAGTGATGGGCAGGAGCCACTGGAGAGGTTTGGTTCTTAGGGTGCTCTGGGGAGCCAGGGAGAGTGTCATGGTTGAATTTACATTCAGTAATTTCCCTCTGGCTGCTCTGTATGGAAAACGTTGCAAGTGGGCAGGGCACAAAGGAAAGCAAAGGAACCAGTTATGAGGCTCCTGCGATCGTCCAATGGAGAGCCGGCAATGCCTTGTCCCAGACCACAAGCATAATGTGGAGAGCAGTGGGTGAATTCCTGTGGAATTTTGCAAACAGAAGAGGCGGCACTTGCTGGTGGGTTAAGGGCAGTTGGTGAACCAACTTCAGAAATGAATGTTTCCTGTGGGGATGTTTCCTTGCACATGCTCATCAGGGAGGTGCCAAGCGTGGTCTTTGGAGGTAAGGGGACCAGGTGGGGTAGGTTTTGAGAGGGGTGAGAGACAGTTGGGAGTGTGTATGGAGCTCCTGTTTGCACGAGGAGGACAAGCCCACAAAAGGGATTGAGAAGGACTGCTCCTTGCTGCGTGTAGGGGAGTTGGTTTAACGTGAGATGAGGACAACTTTGTGGGCTGGGGTTCGGACTTCTCTTTTTCATCATCTCCCAGTGAGGCTTTGAAATGAGAGCTGTGGATATGGAGACCTTCAAAGAGTGGTCTGCTGTTCCGTGTGGCCCACCTCCTTCTTCCTATCAGGAGGGAGATAGCCAAAGGAGTGGGAGTATGGTTCGGAGAGGAGGGAAAATATAGAAAGAGTGGAGGAAGGAAGGGGTGGGTTGGCACCAGTTGGGAGATGGACAGATGGACTCTATGCAAAAGTGCATCAAAACTCCAAAGTCAGGGGTCCGCTTTGTGAAGCCTCCTCCCATGTATTTCTCATTGCCGGGGCTGCACGAGGATGCATAGCAGAATGGAGAACGGAAGCCTAAGTGTATTTAGGGATAGGCATATTGTCTCTGTTCATTTGCACCAGACTCCTCCAAACAAAAATAATTGTGAGATTCAGCCCAACAAAAACTCAGCTCAGGCTTTTATCTAGGGAGTGCCCCTGTTATTTAACAAAGATGAACACTTGCTATGAAATGATCTCAAATACCACCCATTTAGCAAACGGATAAGGTTCTGAAGAGTCCAGGGAGACAGATGTGAGCGCAGAGGGATGAAATGGGAATTGGTCCTATGGAAATCAGAGCTCCACAACATAAGGACATACCTGCAAGCATGTTTCATCACAGAGCAACTCCTACCGGGCAAAGTAGAACATGAAGCAAGCATCTATCGGCTGGAGAAAGACTGATGCATTGTGGCAGAGCCATTTTGTGCATGGGTGATCACACAAACACCAACGAGCGTGACTTATAACGTGGGATGATTCAGTGGGGTTTCCAAAACCGTGTGCTATTTCTAGGTGGGGGAAGGCGAGTTGCAGAGGAGGCAATGGTATAATGCCCTGACATTGGGGGTGGGCTAGAGGAGGAATGAGGCCAAGAGATGATGTCCTACTTGTTGGACTGTCTATGTGATGTCTCTTCCTGCATATCTCATAGGCATTTCATCCTAATACAGCAACGTGGTGCCCCTCACACCCTCCCCACTGTCTGCAACCATGCAACTTCTGCAGCATTCCTCTCTGAGGAACGCTGAGTAACACCACCACCCATCTGGGTATTACCCTGAAATAAAAATGGAGAGCCAACCCTGTCACCTACCTCTCTGCACATACCTCTGGCCACCCCACCACCCCTCAGCAATTCCTACTGCCTCTGTCTCCCAAGGGCCCTCACCATGGGAAGCTCTTCAGCTCCTCTGGAGTCATGTTTTATGTCACGTGCATTCCCACGGTAGCCTCCTGACTGGTTATCCCTTTCCACCAAAGTTACTTCTCTGTCCAGTAGCCAGGCTGATGTTTCTGGGTGTCAACCTACTTTATACACAAACAGAGATATGAAAAATTGTGGCATATATGTGTAATAAGAATTGTGATGCAAAAAAGTACATGTTTGAAGACATGAATTGGCGTGAACATGTTATATACAAAGATATGAAAAATTGTGCTCTGTATGTGTAATAAGAATTGTGCTTCTCCTTTGCTAGCAAAGCAATAAGCCTTCATTTTCCTTTTCTTCTAAACTGTGTCCTTATTAACTGTGTCCGCTGTTGAAGCCAGATTTAAGGAAAGGTAGTTAGTGTGGTTAAGGAAATCAGGTCTAATATCAAGGAAGATAAAGAAAATGGGGGACATTATCTAGAATGGAGTCCAGGAAACCAGAGCAGCACTTGGGGAAATTGAAATGTTATTGTCCCCAATGCCCAGAACCCATCCTAAGGAACTGTTAATGAAACAGCTCCCAGCAAACAGGGAGGTGCTAATCAAAAAGCACCCCAGGCCCTCCCTGCCTAGATTACTCTTCAGCCCACCTATCTCCCACCTTTTGGCCTTCCCACTTGCATTCTATCACTGCAGGATAAAGGGGAAACAAAGGACAGGAATGTGGGAAGACTTAAAAGAAGACTTAGCTATAAAAAAAGGGAAGACCTTGCCCTTCCAGGGATTCCACCTGCCTTTCTGGTCCCTTTCTTCCTCTGGGGAGAAGTCTTTTCTGCTGTCCTTTTTTTTTTTTTAAGAGAGAGCGAGAGAGTGAGGGGGAGAGAGAGAGAGAGAGACAGAGAGAGAAGTTTAATATTTATTTTTTAGTTATCGACGGACACAACATCTTTATTTGTATGTGGTGCTGAGGATCGAACCCGGGCCGCACGCGTGCCAGGCGAGCGCGCTACCACTTGAGCCACATCCCCAGCCCTCTGCTGTCCTTTTTAAAAAAAAATTCATTTTTTAGTTTTAGGTGGACACAATATCTTTATTTTATTTTTATGTGGTGCTGAGAATTGAACCAATGCCTCACACATGCTAGGCAAGCTCGCTACCACTTGAGCCACATCCCCAGACCCTCTGCTGTCCTTTAATAACCCCTTCCACTCCACACTTGCCTCTGCGTGCTTCTCTGGTGTTATACTTCAGCATTCGGGAAAGCAAAGACTCATCACAGCTAAACAACAGTAACGCTGTCATGTATTTAAAAAAATAAAGTCAATTTTTTAAAAAAAAGGTGAATTGCGTCTTCTGCCTTCCCTCCTTAAACACCCAGTATGGCTCCCCAGTTCACTTCGACTAAAGTGCTTGTGACAGTGGTCCACTTCACCTTTGAAATACAGCCCTCACTGTGATTTTAAAAGGGACATGTTTTTCCTTTGCTCTTCTACCTCTTGCCCTCCAAAAACTGGGCATGGGGAACAAATTCTGTTTTCCTATCTTGAGCCTAGTTATCTGTCCTGGAGCACTTGCCCACCCCAGGGAGGAGATGGCATGGGAAGATTTAGGAAGTGGCTATCTCCCAGATTAACAAGTGAATTTCAACACACCAGAGGGCTCACCTGGGACCCCTGTCAGGACACTCCTGGAAGGCAGCCTTTGAAGAGCTTCTTTAAAAGCCTTCGGTTCTCCATGATGGTCTGAATCACAGCCTCTGGGGCTGGAGTTCCCTGTGCTTCTCCTTTGCTAGCAAAGCAATAAACCTTCATTTTCCTTTTCCTCAAAACTGTGTTCTTATTAAATTGGTATCAGGGACAAAGATTGAGCTTTTGGGAATATGCGGACTCCTCGGTGTGGCTTAAGTATAATGGGCTGCTTGATGTGACCCCTGGCCAAATTCCCTGTTCTTGCCTCTCTCTGCCCTGGACAACATGGGGCTTTGTTGTTAGGACTCTTTGACTCCTCTGGGCTCTGAGCTGGATTCTTCCTGTGGGCTTCCACCTACCTGAAACCTTCCTCCCTCCTTTTAAAATCGTAAAGGAGTTTCTGAAAATACAGGAAATTGCAGCAGGTCACAGAAGAGATGCACAACATAGGTCAGAATGGGAAAGTAAAAGAAAAAAAATATTCTGCTCTAACTGTCAGCCAGAATGGGAAAATAAAAGAAAAAAAAAATTCCCCTCTGTTGTCACCAGGTGTTTAGATTGTTTAGGGTAATGAATCAGTACAAAATACAGCTACCACCCCTTTGCTACCCTCTGCATTCCATCCCTCTGTGTCCTTCCACAATGTGGCCTACCTAGGAGACAAGGGAGAGCTAGGTTTCTCTCTCACACTTCTATTCCTCTGTCTGTCCCCTTTCCCCTTTCCCCCCTTTCCTGGGATTGAGGATCCCTTTGACTCTTTACTCTCTGTCTCCAGGAAGCAGGCAGAGTCCACCAAAGGGATGCTAATTGGTGTTATTTGGCCTCTGGATGGTCATGAGGAAAGAAGAGTGTTCCCTGGCAGTTCTTACCTATTCCTGAAGTTCTGGGCCTGGCTGTGGTGAGAACCAAAGTAGATGGGCCATGGAATCAAACTGGCTTGTAGACCGACTTCCAGAGCCAAACTCATAGCCTCTCTGAGCCCTAGTATGCTCATGGAGTTTGAATTTCAGAAACTCTGATTGAGGATACTAAGAGTTTCCTTTCTAAACTAGGAGTTTTGCCCCAACCCTGCTCTGGAAGCAAGAACAAAGGGTGCTCTTGACTGATGGTTTCGACTTGACAGTCCAGAGGTTGTTCTCTCTGGAACCAATTCACCTTCAGACACATGCTTAAAGGTTTAACTGACAGCCTTCTTTGTCATAATCCCAGGCAGTTTACAGGAGGAGTGACCTTATCCTCATAACTATATACCTAAAGATGCATCAAAGGCCATGACAGACTAGTGTTGCTTTCCTTGGTCAAATTGCTTTACCTTCTTTTATTTTTTCTTACCTTTGGAGTCCTCATCTGAACAAAGGGGCATTTGTAAGGGTGAAAAATGATAATGTATGGTAAATGTTTTCCACCAGTGTGTGGCATGCGTTCAATGCCCAATACAAT
Source organism: Marmota monax (assembly GCF_021218885.2). Lineage (NCBI taxonomy): Eukaryota > Metazoa > Chordata > Mammalia > Rodentia > Sciuridae > Marmota > Marmota monax. The sequence continues at coordinate 10,782 of NW_026693786.1, forward strand.
AGACTCCTTATTAACCCCCTTTCCCTCTGTCCTGAGGGTATGCTTGTTGTTCTGCTGGTTTTTGAAGGCCAGAGACTTTTCTTTTTGGCTCCTCAGGAAAGCAGGAAATTTCTCTCTAACCAGAGCAAAGTATCAGCATAGAGAGAGTCTGAGTTTCCAGGCTCCACCCTGGGCAATGTCTGGGTTTGATTCCAGGCAACTGCCTGATTCTCTGAGCTTACACACTGGTTGAGGTTTGCCACAGTCCTCCCAACCCTAAGACCTTCAATCTTGTGAGGTTCGAGGATGTTGCAAATGAATACACGACAGCATGGCCTTGTCTGTGCTCAAGAAAACCACGCAGAAGACTGGAGAATAAGGTCCCAATGAAGTGGGGTATTGAGCCAGGAGTGAGTTTTCTGCTATCCCTTCGAGCAACCTTTTGGGTGCCACCTTGGACATAATTTACCCTAAGGTGACACACTCCTTCAACTGTTTTGCTATAGTGCCACCATTCTGAGTGCATTTGGATGGTCTCATGATGCCTCTGGAACAGTATCTTCAATGCCCAGGACTCTGATGCGACTCATTCGTGGACTCTGAAGCGACTCATTCCTGGACTCTGGAGTGTGAGAGGCTGCTGTCTCATGAGTCCCATGAGCTGTTGCACAATTTAGGTTCTCACTTGTTTAACAGATGCAAAATGAATTCTCCTTCACTATGGCAAAATCTTGCTAATGTCATCGTGATGAAACTTGGGACCTCCTCCCATACACGCCATCTTCTAAACACTTTTCTCAAAAAATGTTTGTCCTTAATGAGCAGAAGCCATGCATGTGGTAGACTTGTCCCTGAAAGCTTGGTCCTTGTCCTCGATGCCAGTCCAAGAATAGACAAGGTCTTCACAAAAAGGAAAATGTTTCATTGCTTTGTTACTAAAGGAGAAACACAGGGGACTCCTGTCCCAGAGCCTGTGATTCTGCCCATCATTGGGAAAAGGGGTTTTTTAAAGGGGTGATTCAGAGAAAATGAGATCAGGAAGGAGAGATGAGGAAGGAGAAGATGAGGGAAAAGATCATGGAGGAGAAGGTTAGGGAAAAGAAGATCAGGCAAAAGAAGGTCGGTGAAAAAGAAAAAAAAAAACCCATAAGTTTCAGAGCAACAAGGGATGTAGTCAAAGCATCAAGAGAACCCCTGTTATAGACTGAGAAGTGGTGTTCAGAAAGCACAAAGTGGCTTATGGAGAGCAGCACAGAACCAGGGGCCCATCACTTCCTACTCCCGGGGTGGTTCACAGGGTTCAGAGAGGGTTTGAATAATTTCTGTTTTTATTCTTCTGGCAGTTACCACCTTATATCTAAATAAAGAGCTCACCCTTCCATTTCAATACTTCATCAGCTTCAGACATCAACAAGCGATCGACCCCATTCTACTAAAGAGGAAGGTGCTAACTCACTTATTGTGTTGTTAATCTGCCTTCTCCTTCTTTCTCTCAATTTTTATACCTGCTTCCGATTTTTGAGTCCCTCCTTTGGTGATTCTAAATAACTTTCAGTGAAACATTTTACTCTCGGCTCCTTCCATACACCATGATAGGTTTTCCCTGGTTTCCTACATTAAGAGGGTATTTCCTTCCTACCACCCCTTTCCTTCCTTCAACCTCTCCTCCTGCTTTCTGCATCCTCCACATGCAAACAGATTGACACATACTTATGTCCACTTCTGGAAACCTCATTGAATCCCTTGAGGCTTGAAACTACACAAGTCTTCTATCTTTTAGCGAATCTCTAATAACATTGATCAGAGGACTTGTTTCCTCCCTGAGTGTGGCCTGCATCGCTAGACAGAGATGAACCCCCATCTCCCCAAGGACATATCCTCTCTTTTTCTTGGTTGCATGAGCTTCTGAAAATTCTGCCACATGTTGGCAGGGTCTGGGATGCGATTCGAAGTAAGGCACTCATGTTCCACAGTTAGTCCTGCTGGCCACTGTGTTATTCTGCCCTGAGTATCCCATCTTTGGTTCCTGGAGTCCATAAACATTACCAAGTTAACCCATGCTATTGACACAAATGCAACAAAGCACAGAGGCATGAATAAAGATCGACAGTCCCCTTACTATTTATTACAAGCCCCACCAACCCCAGACACCTGAGGTTACAGAGAACACATTTATCTGCTATTTGGTGATGCTTTTCTTTCTCAAGCTCATAGAAATAAATTGCAATGTGTTGACATTTTTCTGTGCAGGCACTTCTTTTCCTTTGGTCCGAAATGGGATTGTACACTCCATGCTCTTCTGCAACTTCCTACATTCACAGAACAGGTTAACACAAGCAGAACCCATTAATTTGTCGCACTGAAGGCTACAGAATCACCCACACTAGGGTTGAACCGGACTTTATGTAACAGTTCTCTGATGGCTTCCCACGGTTTGTTTTTGCCCACCAGCCTCTTTCAATCACGCATCTTTTCTCAGGCTCCTCTTAAGATGTCTGCTTCTTTTTGTTCTTTGGCAGTTGCCTTGTAGTCGGTTTTTGGTGGGCTTCATCCTTCATCTTGTTTCCTGCTTGGGCTTCGTAGAACTGCCTGGAGATCTGAGTTTATAGTTTTGCCTCATATTTGGAACATTTTCTACTACGATCTCTTCAAATATCTATGCATCCCCCCTCCCCTCTTTTCTTCAGTGAGCCCAACTGCATGTCTGCTTGGTGACTTGATATATCCCCAAAGGTCAGTGAGTTTCTCCACATTTTTTTTTCTCTCTCTCTGTGTGTGTGTGTGTGTGTGTGTGTACTGGAGAGTGAACCCAGGGGCACTCGACCACTGAGCCACTTCCCCAGTCCTATTTTGCATTTTACTTTCGAGACAGGTTCTCACTGAGTTGCTGTGCTAGCTTTGAACATGCGATCCTCCTGTCTCAGATACCCGAGCTGGGATTACATGCGTGCACCACCGCGCCCGGCAAGTTTTTCCACATTTTTGGTTGAGTTTTTGAGGCTTCACTGAGGTGTAAGTGATGTACAAAAAGATGCTCCTATTTAAAGCACACCACTAGGTATTTTGACATATGCTCTGTGGCACAATCACCACAGTCAAGATAGGGAACATTTTCACATGCCCTCGTCAACCCCTCCCTGCAACTCACTCTGACACTCTCCTCCCCATACCAGCAAACACGGATACCTTTCTGGAACTGTAGGTTACTTTGCATTTTCTGGAAATGTGCACAGTGATTGTGAAATACACACATGTGCACACACATTTTGCAATATGGATTTAAGGGGCTGACTGCTTTAAATTAAAATAATTACTTTGAGATTCACTGTGCCTCAGTAGTTCATCTATATTTGTTGCTGTGTTGTGTTCTCTTGTCAACATACTTTATATACAAACAGAGATATGGGAAATTGTGGTATATATGAGTAATAAGAATTGTAATGCAAAAAAGTACACATATAAAGGCATGAATTGGCATAAACATACTGTATATACAAAGCTATGAAAAACTGTGCTCTATATGTGTAATAAGAATTGTAATGCATTCCGCTGTCGTATATTTAAAAAAATAAAATCAATAAAACTAAAAAGAAAAAATACTTGCTTTGAGATTCACCATGCCTCAGTAGTTCATCTATATTTGTTGCTGTGTTGTGTTCTCTTGTACAGGTATGAAAGAGTTTGTGTATCTCCTCACTTTCTGATTCGACACGTGGGATGTTAATAATTTCGATCCACTGCAAGCGAAGCTATGTCGAACATGCAAGAACAACTTTTGTGTGGATGTCTGTTTTCACTTGGTGCTCCGGTAGGAATTGGGGCTGGAACGGATGAATCTCATGGTAGGTGTGTATTGAACACTTAATAGGCGGGAAAAACCATTTCCCAAGGTGGTCAGGAAGCCAAGAACTGAGATCAGATCTCCTGGAGACTCGCAACTTCACCTCACCTGACCCTGGTCATCTGCAATAATCAGGTGAAGTATGTCTTCTTTTATTGCCAAGATTTCAGTGGGCGGCCAGAGGGACTGGGGCACCTAACCCTCTAGCCTGTCCATTGCCTAGCATGTTGGGAACTGCATGTGGGCAAACTAATCAGTGAAGAAAATAGCCTGAGGAAATAACTATCTGTTGCTCTTGAGATATGCCAAACTGAAAAGAACCTGGTGACTAGGCAATTACAATGAGATGTGCATCATTTGGCCACACACCTCCACCAGCGCACAGCTCCTAAACAAATTGCCTCTGAGTCGGACTCCCACCAGTAGGGCCCTCCAGCTGCCTTCTGAAGAGCTAGCTCCTCAGAATGAACTTTGCTCTATCAGCACCCTGCCTCTCAGGTGGTTGGTTTTCGCCATGTGACAGGCAGAGGGGTCCTGAGCCCCATAATGATTACATCATTTCATATGTCCATCTGTGGTAGGGGCCTGCTCCAGTGCCTTCCTGTCCTAGCCCTCAGTGTGTATGAAGGTCTTTTTAATTGCAGCCCATCTAATGCATGAGTCAGGGCATCAACACTGGTTTTTAATTGCATTTCCCTAAGCACCAGGGGTGTGGACCGAGTTTCTTATGCCATTTCTCATCTATGTGCTTTCTCTGGGGAGGCAGCTATTCTAACATTTTGTCTATTCTCAACTGGGTCATTTGCATCTTTCTTATTGAGACTGTGTGCATCGTTCTATGTGTATTCTGGATGGTGACCCTTTATCAGGATTATATTGTATCTATGAAAACTTTCCATAACACAAACTACTAACAGATTTCCACATATTTTCTCATAGAAATTTTTAAACTCACATGTGGGTCTATGATCCACTGTGACTCGGTTTTGGCCTGTAGTAAGACCCATTGAGCAATGCTCATTTGGGCGAAGATATGACTATCCAATAGCTGCAGCATCACTTGGTGAAAAGTCTACTCTTTCTGCTATTCATTGCCTTTCTATTGATATCGACTATTCATTGTCTTTACAAGGATGGTTCTAGGCCTATGTTATCTATTTTAACATCAATAAAAGTAGATCTGCATTTCTGGGGTCCTTGCGTCCATCTTCATGTGGACATCACACTTATCTGGATGACGCTTGCCTTACTGTAAGCCTTGAAATGAGGTAGTCTTCATTCTCCAACTGTCTTTTCAAGGTTATAGTCACTGTTCTGGATCTTTTGCAATTCCATAGGACTTTAAGAATATTCCTGGGCTGGGGATGTGGCTCAAGCGGTTGCGCGCTCACCTGGCATGTCTGTGGCCCGGGTTCGATCCTCAGCACCACATACAAACAAAGATGTTGTGTCCGCCCAAAACTAAAAAATAAATATTAAAAAAAATTCTCTCTCTCTAAAAAAAAAAAAAAAAAGAATATTCTTGTCAATTTCCCCAGAAACCCATGCTGGAGGTTAGATCAGAATCCCACTGATTTTCTCATGCAGTTTGGGAGATTCGATGTGCTAACTGTATTGAACCTTCTGTGCAAAGAGCATGGATTCTCTCGCAGTTTATTTCAGACTTGCATTTCTCAGTGGCAGCTTTCAGCATATCCACCACCTTCATATTATTCTCCATATTTCATATTTTCCATTGCTATTGCAAAATCATGTCAATGCCCCACTGTGTGTTACTAGCCTACATGGAAGTCCAATTCAGTTGTGTGCAGTCATTTTGTATCTGGGAACCTAAACTGACTACTTAGTTCCGGTCTGTCTTTTGTGTGTTCCCTGAGACTTTTGATGTTTACCAGATCATGTCATCTGCAGAGTGACAGAGCTTTCCTCCTTCCTTTTCATCAGCATGTCTTTAATTTCTTTTGGTGGTCTCATTGCATTGAATCCAACATCCATAGAAGTGGCAAGGGTGGACATGCATGCCTTGTTCCTGATCTCAGGGGGAAGTCATTTGGAGTGTCACCATCAAAGATGATGTTAGCTGTCAGACATTCCATGGTGCCCATTATCTGGTCAAGTGCCCTTCTACACCTTTTACCATCCAAGGGTGTCGAATTTTAGGAATATTTTCTCAGATGACCATATGGATTCAATTCACCCACATGGGGAAGGATGTCCTCTGACTTTCTAAAGTTAAGCAAACCTTGCATTCCTGGGTCAAATCCCATTTGTTCATGATGTCATATGGTTGCATTCAATTTGCTAAAGTATGTTTAGAAATCTCTGTATTTTCTCTTTCTTATAATGTCTTCTTCCATGCTCAGATCTACAGTGATGCTGTTGTGATATGTGCTTGAAAATTTAAGTTAAAATACTTGGAAGAGTTTATCTGGATTGGGCATTCTTTCTTCCTTGAGGATTATTTGCTAGCTAGTGGGCCTTGTGGATCAGTAGTTATTTTTTTTAGATGTGATTTTACTTATGAATCCAGTTTCTCTGTGGTATGACAGAATAGAGTCTGATGTCTTGGATTTGAGACTTCTCATCTTTGTGTGTAAAGCATGCTTCTTGTAGACAAGTTATAGTTTGTTGGGCCTTTTATGAAATCCACTCTGACTAGAGAAGCCTTTTATTGTTGTATTTAGGACATTCAAATCCACAGTGGTCAGTGAGGCAGCTAGGCTCCTATCTACCACATTCACAACTGTTCTCTGTGCGTGACATTTTGTTGTTTTACGTTCCTTCTCTCTGTTGTTGCTGTGTCTTGTCTTACTGTGCATTTTGTATGAGTCCATTTTGTCTCCTCCTTTAGCATATAGATTATGTTCTTGCTTAAAAATTTAAGCAGTTACCCTGCAGCTTGTAGCTTACCTTTACGACTCATCAGAGTCTCTTCAAATTACTGCTGGTGCTTCATGTGTACTACAATTCCTCCCTTCTGTCCCTTCTGGCAATGTGGTCGGTCACTCATTCCCTTTAGCCATGTGCTACCATCACTCAATATTATTATCTGGAATGAGACATTCTCTTTTAGACATCATTTAAGAATAAGAACAAAACCAATTGTACTACGTCATCATGAGTTTCTTCTTGGACAAACGTTCTTTCCGAGATGCTAGTTTTTGTCCTGTGTCCTTATCCTTTCCTCTGTAGCGCTCATTGCAATGTTCTCTGCAAGGGAGTTCTGCCTGGTAGTAAGTGCCACCCAGTTTTTGCTTCTCTGGGAGAGTCCTTGCTTTCATTGATGAAGAATAATTTTGCTGGATACAGATTGACAAGTGGATGGATTTTTCTTTTTAATTACACCACTTTATTTCACTTTCCCCTTGTTTGTGTGGTTTCTGACCAGAAGTTCATTATCATTCTTACCATAGCCACTAGATGCTTTAGGCAATTCTCTCCCTCTGGTTACTTTCCAGATTTTCTCAGTTGTCTTTAGTTTTTCAGCAGCCTGAAGGTGACCTTTGACTTTTGGGGACTTCTCCTGCTGACCTTCCTGCTCTCAAGGTTGGGTGTCTGTCTTCAATCTGGGAAAATTCACAGCCCATATTATAACAAACATTTCTTGGGCTCCCCTTTCCTCTCCTGGTGTTCTAATGATGTTTCTCTGCCAATTTTCACCTCTTTGTACAGCATCATGTCCATTCTTTTGCCTCTTTGTATGTCCATTTGCAGTGTTTCTGTGGACATATCTTCAGGCTCTCTAACTATTTCACTGGCTGTGTCCAGGTCCTGAAGTGTCCATCGGAGCTGGCAGTCACCTCAGTTACAGGGTTTTTAGGTTTTGAGGCTAAAAAACCTAAAAACAACATTGAAAAATGGAAAGTTTGTGTATTCAAGTTGATGTGGTTATTTCAATTTAAATGTATTCTTTCTACCAAAGCCAGAATGTATTACAAGTTTACTCTTTGGCTTTCATGGAATGAAAATCATCAACAACATTTTTACTTTTGTTGAGGAAGTCACAATTTAATTGGTCATGTTTTATCTGCCATGGAACTCAAAATCATGTCTGTTTCATGTACCTTGACATACTACGTTAGGTAGGTGAACTAACGTGACAGTATGAAGCTTTGATATAATGCCATGAAATGAATCTAAGAAGGACACCTCTCTATTGTCTAGATCTTGACCATTACAAAAAGGTCAACATATATTAAGGGTCAGTCAAAACTCGCAAGTGAGAAGAAATTGGACAAGACCCCTGTGTTCCCGGAGTCTCTAACAATGGGAGGTCTTGAGGCATTATTCAAAACTTTTCTGTACTAATTGGTCTCTTCATGGTTTCCCTCTTTTTGAGTCTGTTAATTTGTTATGTTATCTAGGAAATCACCCATTTTTATAGGTGTCCAGTTTGATGCAAAATGTCTCCCAATTGATTTTTATGCCTTCTCCTTTCTAGATTTCTACAGAATTGGGGATCATTTCCAATTTTGCTTTTTCATAAGAGTATTTAAAAAAAATACTTCTAATCTGACCTTGTTTTTGATCCAAGTATGTCTTGATGAATAATGACTCATGATGATTTCAATGTTTTTATTTAATTAATGACTACTTAGACGTCTTTGACGGCTGGCATATATCTCAGTGATAGAGTGGTTAGATACATGTGTTAGCCCCTGTGTTCCTTCCCCAGCAACACACACACACACACACACACACACACACAAAGACCTCTTTCAAACTTGGGTGACATTGTTCTAAGCAAAATTTGTGAATCAGGTCAAAATAGGATGATGACATTCTTTTAATGCCAGGTGTTGATATTGCATCTTGTCTAAAACTACTGATGATAAGTACTGTCAATGGTCAGCAGTCAGATGTGAAGGGCCCCAATGGACATCTTGGTCAATTACATAAACCACACCAGGAGGCTAACAGGTGGAAATATTAATGGCACCATCAAGGCGCATTTTCAATGGAAAAGACCATGAGGCTCACCTGTGGGAACATTTTCAGGCCAGCTCCTATGTCCCAGATGCGAGACAGTGGGATCTTGGTGGGAAAGAGGTGGGAATTATAGGAAGGATTAAAATCAGGCCAGGGGCTAGGGTTGTAGGTCAGCAGTTGAGCACTTGCCTCACACTTGCGAGACCCTGGGTTCCATTCTCAGCACCATATAAAAATACATCAGTAAAATAAAGGTATTGTGTCCAAATATAACTAAAAAATAAATATTTTTTAAAAAACCTCAGGCCAAAGGACACAACCAATAGCCTTGATACTTTTTCAATGCCTGTGTAACAAAGATTTTGCTCCATGTTCTACCCAGAGCCATATAGGGCCCTAAGCTAGCACACCAAAATGGGATTCCCTACTATTGTCACAATGGTCCACTTCACCTTTTCATACAACCCTGGCTGCACTGGGGCTTATTTCCAAAGGGACATTCTCTTCTCTCTCTTCTTGCTCTTCCCCTGCCTAATAGGATTAGAGAGACAGCATTATCTTTTCTTCCCCATCTTAGGCCTAGTTATCTGTCCTTGAGCACACACCCACCACAGGAAGGAGATGTCCCTGGAAGATGTAGGAAGTGACTATCTCTCAAATTAATAGGTGAATCACAATTCCCCTACAGGAAACACCTGCACTGTAGCCTTTGAATAGTTCTTTAAAAGCTCTCTGTTCTCCCTGATGGACAGAATTACAGTCTCTGGGACAGGAGTCCCCTGTGCTTCTTTGGTAGCAAAGCAATAAACCTCCTTTCCCCCTTGATCACAAAAACCATGTCTTCCTTATTAAATTGGCACTGGGGACAAGGACCCAGCTTTCAGTAACACTACCTGGGCCCCTCCCACATGGCAGGAGCCCTATCTCTTCTCAGTTAGATAAATACTACTTGGTTTACTTTTCCCTTCTGTTATTGTTCATGGATTTTATTGTTCGGGTTTGGGAGACAAGAACCTAGAAGGAAACTGCTGGGTGGGGAATTCAGTCTCATCTCAAAACTCTGGTTACAATAGATTTCCTCAGGGCTTTTGTCCATACTCAGAGTTTGAGTTCCTGTAGTTGGAGTTCCTATTCCAAATTATTATTTTTCTTTGGATTCTCCCATCCCAAACATTTAAACATGTAAATATCCATTCTTAGTTCAAGGAGAAAACAAAACAAAACAAAAAGGGTGGCTTTAACATGTGGGACATAATTTTCTGGCCCCTGATTTCTCTGTATCCTGCTTGGTCAGGTGCTATGGGGCAAGACAGAAGTGGCACCCGGGTCCTATTCTGTGCTTGCTGTGTGCATTGGATTAGAAAGTACAAGTTGAGCATCCTTGATCCCAAAACCTGAAATTGAAAATGCTTCAAAATACAAAAATGTTTTATCACCAGTGATACCCCCCAATGAAAAATTCCATACCCAACCTCACATGGTGGTTCAGAGTCAAAATGTATGTACTCTGAAAATATTGTGTGGAATTACATTCAGGTTAGGTGTAGAAGGCAAATACGCAACACAGATATATTTGAGGGGACTGAGGATTGGACCCAGCGTGCTTTACCACTCAGCTACATCACCTTCATATATAAAGAAAAGGTACCTTTTCTTCTAAAAGAAGAAGACACCTACCTTTATATATATATATATATATATATATATATATATATATATATATATATATATATATATATATATATAATTTTGAGACATGGTGTCGCTAACCTGCCAAGGATCTTGCTAAGTTTCTGAGGCTAGCCTCGAACTTGTCATCCTCCTGTCTCAGCCTCCCCTGTCACTGGAATTATAGGCATACTGCTGGACCCAGAGTAAATGAATTTTCTGTTTATACTTGGACCTCATCTGTTTCATTATGTATCTGCAAATATAAAACCAAAGACATTCATAATCCCAAACATTTCTTGATCCAAGCATTTGGATAAGGGATACTCAACCTGCAGTACAGTGGCCATGTAGCAGTGCCCCTCTTCACCTTTTGAATATAGCCCTCACAGCTAATTTTAAAAGGGACAAGTATTTCTTTTCCTTTTCTTCCTCTCCCCCTCCCTAACCTGGGGGCTGGAACAAGATTTTCTTTTCCCATGCTAGGCCTAATTATTTGTCTTTAAGGACACACACAAGGCAGGAAAGATATGTCCTTGGAAGATGAAGGAAATGACCAACTCCCAAATTAACAAGTGCATTTCAAGACACCATCATGGCACACCTGGGCTGGCCCCCCATTCCCTGAGGGCACACCCAGAAGGCAGCCTTTGAAGAGCTTCTTTGAAAGCCTCTTGTTTTCCCTATGAGCAGAATCACAGCCTCAAGGACAGGAGTCCCTTGTGCTTCTCCTTGCTAGCCAAGCAATAACTCTTCTTTTTCCTTTTTCTGAAAAATGTGTTCTCTTTATTAAGTTGGCATTGGGGATAAAGACCCAGCTTTCAGTAACAGCCACATTTTTAAATTAATTTTAGTTATGATAGGACACCAGGAAGTGCCTTGAGCTAGTCACAAAAGCATGGAACCCAACCAGCTCAAATTCAGTCTGCAGCAATTCCTTCCAGCCCCTACCCCCATCCTCCCCCCTATCCCTCCACTGATTCTTTTTCAATCCATTTACAGTTTACTTTTTTTAAGGTAGTGTCTAGGGATATGCCCGATATCAAGGCACACCGTGCCACACACATGCATGCCCATAAGAATGTTAGGCCGGATTCATTCCACTGTTCTTCCCTTTCCCATCCCTTCTTTCTCAATCCACTGTGTCTACTCTATTCACCTTTCCTGGGTTGTGATGAAATCCCCACCCCCTCTTTGTTTGCCTTTCTCTTTTTGTTTCTTTTTTGTTTTAATCTCCTGACCCCTTATTTTGGATTAGTTTCCGCATATCAAAGTGTTGCGCCTACCTTTTCTTCTAGCAGTTGCAATAGGACATTCTTCCTTTGGCTTTTTGGGACTGGCTTATTCCACTTACCAGGATAGTCTGCAGTTTTGTCCATTTACTGGCAAATGCCATAAAGTCATTCTTCCTTATGGCTGAGTAATATTTCACTGTGTATATGCACCACATTTTCTTTCTCCATTTATCTGTTGAAGCCCTCCATTTTGGTTCCATAGTTGTCTAATGTGAATTGTGCTGATATAAACATGGATGTGGATGTATCACTGTAATATGCTGACTTTGAATCTTTTGGATATATGCTGAGGAGTGGGATAGATGGGTCATGTGATGTTTCCATTCCTAGTTGTGTGAGGAATCTCCAAACTGCTTTCCACAGTGGTTGCACAATTTGCAGCCCCACCAGCAATGCTTGATACATACTCCCTGACTTTCATTAATATTTGTATCCTTGATAATTTCTGTTCTGACTGGAGTAAGATGAAATCTCAATGTACTTTTCATTTGCATGTGGTGCATATACACATTTGCATTGCCCCAATTGCTAGAGAGGTTGGATAATTTTTCATGTATTTGTTTACCACTTGTATTTCTTCTTTGTCAAGTGTCCATTCAGTTCTTTTGTCCATTTATTGATAGGACTGTTTGTTTTTATTGGTGTTAAGTCTTTTCAGTTCTTTGTATATCCTAGGTATTAATACCCTATCTGAGGAACTGGTAGCAAAGATTTTCTCCCATTCTGTTGGTCCTCTCTTCACATCCTTCATTATTTCCTTTGCTCTGCAGGGTTTTAATTTGGTGCCATCCCACTTATTGATTTTATTGCATTTCTTTGTACTTTAGGAGCCTTGTTAAGGAAGTGGGTTCTAGTGCCCACATCTTGGAGTGTTGCGCCTACCTTTTCTTCTAGTAGTTGCAATGTTTCTGGTCTAATTCCTAGGTCTTTGATCCACTTTGAGTTGATTTTTGGGCAGGATGAGAGATAGGGGTTAAATTTCATTCTTTTCCTTTTAGATTTCCAGATTTCTGAGAACCATTTGTTTACAACGTTATCATTTCTCAAAGGTATGTTTTTGGCTCTTTCATCTAGTATCAGATAATTGTATTTATGTGGGTTTGTCTCTGTGTCTTTTCTTCTTTTCCATTTGTCTTCATGCCTGTTTCAGTGCCAGTGCTGTGCTGTTGTGGTTACTACAGCTCAGTAGTATAATATGAGGTCTGGTATTGTGATGCCTCCTGCTTCACTTGTCTTGCTAAGAAATGCTTTGTGTGTTCTGGGTCTCTTAATTTTCCAGATGAATTGCATAACTGCTTTTTCTAGTTCTGTGAAAAATGCCATTGGAATTTTGGTGGGAATTGCTTTGAATCTATGACGTGCTTTTGGTTTAATAGACATTTTGGCGATATTAATTCTGCCTATCCAAGAACACGGGGAGTCTTTCCATCTTCTAAGATCTTCTTCAATTTCGTTCTGCAGCGTTTTATAGTTTCCATTATAGAAGTCCTTCTTCACCTCTTTTGTTAGATTGATTCCCAAGTATTGTATTTTTTTGAGATTATTGTAAATGTGAAAACTTTGCTCATTTCCTTTTCAGCAGATTCTTCAATGGAATACAGGAATACAATTAATTTATTTGTGTTGATCTTGCATCCTGCTATATGGCCAGATTTCTTTATGAGCTCTAGATGTCTTCTGGTGCAGTTTTCTGTGTCTCTTAGATTTAGGATCATGTTGTCAGCAAATGGAGATACTTTGATCTCTTTGTTTCCAATTTGTATCTGTTTAATTTCTTTCTCTCGCCCAATTTCTTTGGCCGGAGGTTCAAGAATTATGTGGAATGGGAGTGGGGAATGTGGATGTCCTTATCTCATTCCTGTTTTTAGAGTCAATGCTTTCAGTTTTTCTCCATTCCATATAATGTTGGTCTGGGGTTTGTCCTACATAGCCTTCACAGAGTTGAGTTAAATTCCTTCTATAACGTTTACTCTCCTTATTTTTATAGAAGTATTTTCTCCCAGAATGGCAGACTGGTAGCACTCTCCAGCAGATAACATTTGCCACCAAGATTCAACAGGTGACTCAACTGGTTCCTGATAAACAAAAAGTGACCAATGAGAAAATAGACTGAAATTGTTCAAAAGAGAGAAGAATATGTTTTTGTTTGTGAAATAAGAGAGGAAATTGACAAAGATTCTCTAGTTGGCCAAACTTCCGTAAGTCTCCTGGACCATCTTCTGGGCCCATTGAAAAACCAGCCTCTACCTCAGAGCAAAGCCTGTCCAAGGAAGGGACATCACCTTTGTCCTTGGAAAAACCCACAGAGCACTCCTAGGCACATACCCACCCTGCTAAGTTGTTTATCTACAAATAACAGGAGAGATCTGCTGCACCAGGTGTCCCTGACTCAGTCAGGCTAGGTGGGGATCCATAGCAGCCCCCTAGCAGCCACCAATCAGCATGAGACAGGGAAATACCTGGGATGCCAGATGACCCTCCCAGTAGTTTATGGTGGTTGATAACATGTTGGGAAACCATGTAGTTCAGCACGTACACCCCTCTTGGCTTAAACCAATCAGTTCAAATGAATACCCCTTTTGTACTGACCAATCACCCCTACCCAACTTGTTCCCGCCAGTGAATGTGCTAATCATGTTTTAGAGTTGTTATTTGATTTTCCCGCGGTGTGTGATGATTTGCTAAGAGATGCTATGATGTATGCGAAGTCCCTGCCTTCTCCAAAGAATGTATAAAACTGCTGCAAACCCCGGGCTCGGGGCCTCTCAGCGTCACCAGTTGCTGTGTGTGCGCGCGGAGGACCGAGCTAGCTCGCAATAAACACCTCTTTGCTGTTTACATCGATCTCGGTCTCTGGTGGTCTTTTGGGGGTCCCGAATTCGAGCATAACACCACCACCCCACCTCCTTGTAAATCTTTTGTTGGCAAAGAGCTTAGAGGATCAGTATGGCAAGAACCCCTTCCCAGGAGGATATCTGGTGACTCTCCCTTTCTGATCAGCCTTCTCTTCTTCCACCATCCACTATGTCCACTATGGGACAAGTGATGACTCACCACACTGCACTGCTTTCAACAAGAATCCTAGGAGGTTGTGTAGCCAGAATCCGCTCACTCCTGATGTTTCTTAGTCATTTTTCATCCTCTGACACCTCTCATTAAGGACCATGCTCCTTGGCTCTAAATTCCCATTCACCCATGCTCTATTTGGCATTGAACCACAGCTCTTTCCCCCACTCCAAGACTCCAGGACAGTGGGCTCTATAAACTATTTTGATGGTCATGAATAAAGGTTCCCTTTTCATGCTTTCATAACAGGGAGCATGAGGTTGGGTTCTTTGTCTGACAAATAAAAAATGAAATTCACAGACACAAGGGTGTGCATCACACGCACCATGGCAGATCAGAGGTCTGTGATGGCAGTTGACAGAAAACTAGATGATGTGCACATAGGACAGGGATCCTGCTAGGACAATAAACAATATGGCAAAGCGTTTCCTGTAAACAATGAGCACAAAAGCAATTAGTGTATCAATCAGCCTCTGAAATCCATGAAGACAATAAGTTGTTGGAGCTTAAGGTGTGGTCTGACATGTCATTGATTGATGAGTGGAGGCCATTTAAGGCTTTAAAAACCTTAGCAGAGCTGCTAGAAATATACACAACCTTTCATTCACATAATGTCTTAGGTATCCCCTCAAGCTGTGGAAAGCCATCAGATTTTTGTAAATTAGCTTTCTCATTGCCATTACCATGGTGTTGCTAGAAGGATCCCTTTAGCTATATGACTCAGCACTCTCCTGGTAAAGTAAGTTAGGGTTTTATGTGCCCCATGACATTTTTAGACCAATCTGAGGGATAAATAACAGACTAGATACACAATCCTACCTGTGAAAAACAAATTGAGATTCCTTCTGGAGGAGATTAGGACTCAACCCGAATAAAAGCAACCTTGTGACTCTGGCAGGATCTTTGGTAGTAGTTAACAGGTATTCCTGTGTAGGAACCCTTTCTTGCCTTCACCTTTTTTTTTTCTTTTATTTTTTTCCCTCGGGATTGAACCCAGGATCTTGTGCATATGAGGCAAGTACTCTACCAGCTGAGCTATTTCCTCAGCTCTCAAGAGCCCTTTCTTTATAGCCTCCTGGTTTTACTTACTCCTGAGAAAACTGACTCAAGAATACATCTCAAGTTACATTAAAGAACCATTGTTAAATGGCTGTGTATGACTATGTCTTGATTATACTCTTTTCCCAGGCATTTAAGATCAAGTTGGACAAAATTGACCTCGTTCCTATCTGCTGTTAAGTGTCAGCTGAGATTCCTCGGGGATCAATTTTGGAAACTTGCGAGAAGCCTGTAGGTGCCTTTATCATTCCTCTGCCAGTCATGCCATCTGCCAGGATGCTCAGGGTCTTGCTCAGCACATGTAGCTTCCCTTGGAAGCACCAGGGACATTTCCCTCTCTTCGTTGCAGAATGTGGACTGGTCGGCTTCCTGTCTTCTGGGGCCCACACTATCCCTCTGATCAGGAGGTTGAGGGACTCATGGGAGTTGAAGGACCCATCATTCTCTGAGTTGTGGCTGACATTATAGGACAAAGACCAACATGTTGGCCCATTTTTCCTTGGCCCTTTTACTTACTTGTTTTGGGTCACCAAGTTTTTGTTTTAAACATCTAGCAGGCCGGTTTTAACAGTTGTGACATAGGAGTACTGGATTTGAAAATTAATATCTCTAATGTTATACTCACCCCTTCCATTTACTTTCGGTCAGTATTAGTACTGGAAGTCAGCCTCCTATCCTCTCTGTCCTATAGGCGATGGCTTATTGTCTGAAATTAAGTCAGGTTGTTCTATTAGAAGCACTACTTCTGTAACACACTAACAGGCAACAGAAAGTTTGACAAGGGAAACACCAAATGAGATTAAAACGAGCAAAAACATATTTAGTTAGTACAATAGCTTTGAACCAAGAAATACAATTTATATAATCCCTGAACTTTATTAGTTAAGTATTATATCTCCTGTTTATTTTGAGATCACAGTCAACAAGTCTAACTTTAGGTAGGAAACAAAAGAGTTATTGTTGTTTATTATACAGGCTGTCAGATTTAACCCTTTAGAAATTAAAAAAAGAGGTTGACACAGATCTTTACAGTATGACTTAGGCATGAGGTGGGCCTGTGCAGTTGGGGATATTAGGAATAGAATCTGTTAGTCATGTGGATGCTGAAAGCACAGGTTCAGATGGTCATTCATCTTTCATGGGGGCAGATCCACTCCCACCATTACCACTGTCTATTCTCCCTGTTTAGGACTCTTCAATGGAAAAGATCTCTTTCCTTGGTAGTGTATTTGAGAGTTAACCCTTGAATAGCTGGATTCTAAATAAAAACAGTAGAAAGGAAAACAGAGGTCATGAAACACTCCTTAGACAAAACAAGACTCAATGATGCAGGAACAAAGAAATCCATCAGAAAACCTTGAGTTTGGAATAAGACAAAGACTGAAAAACTGACACACTGTATTTATTCTAGAAAAGGAGCACATAGAACAACTTTATCAGAACAAAGTGTACTTTTGGATCAGAATGGAGTCAGCGCAGTATTTAAGGAATGTGGAATCCCATGAAGTACCCAGGAAAAAATGTTCAAGAAAAAGAAACTTTGTACATATGGGATCTTTGCATTTTTATTTCCTGTGCCCATCAGAAGAGAAGAGAAAACTATTTAGGGAGGAATTTATTGAGAGAGTAACACACCAGAGTACAAGAAAAGAGATTGTAGTCCTTTTTGTCCTATAGCAGCTTGGATTTACAATGACACTTTTTTGGTCCCTCTCATCCTGAATCGGTTTGAGCACTTGTTTATGAGTTTATGATCCAGATGGAAATCAGACGGGTAGCTAAAGAGCAGGGAAAGTTGATGTTTTGAGCACTGGAGCCAAAACCTCATACATAGGTCATTTTGAACAGTTTTTCCCTTTGTAAAATAGTCTACTTGTAAGATGGTGTTATAGTTTGTGCCTACCCCAGTCGTTATTTGTCCATCCCCCAGCAGGCCAGGCTTGGGTACAGACAAACATCAAGTGTTTCCTTTTCCACGTCTGCAGATTGAATTGGTCCCAATTTTCTAGAAAACAACCCAAGGGCATATAAGCTGTAGAGGGAGTATTTCCCATCTCTAAAGACAAAAAGGAGAACCAGCATTCCTATCATCTCCCTTGTCTCAACTTTGCCAGGGTTTACCCTGGTGTTCCTTCCTCTTTCATGGGCAGCCATGAGAAATTTGCCAGCCTCCTAATTTATCCATCTTTATCAGTGTGACTTGTAATACTGTGAAACCATGAACCCTTGGATGCCTTTCTTATCTCTTGCAATAAATCCAGATAGGTCTGTCTTACTGAGCCTACCATTATTTGTTAAAAAAAAAAAAAAAAAAAAAAAAAAAAAAAACTTCTGGGGAGAGAACTGGGTCACATTCAGAATGCAGGATACTAGCTTCTTGATAACTATTTGATTCATGGGAAGGCATTTGCTAGCTAGCTGTACCTTTAAAACTTGTCATAAACATTTCCTTTGTAGTTTTAGGAACTCATGCACTAAAGACCATGGTTTCATATTATGCTCCTCAATCTAAATGAAAAAGCAAGCCTGTTAGTGCTCTGGGTGACATTTCCAATCGAGAAATTAAATCACTTTGCTCCCTGAAGTAGGAGATAGTAGCAGGATAGTTTAAAGTGAGACAGAATTTCTGGTCTTTTTCTTGCAGGCTGAGGTGAAATACCAAGAAAAAAAAAAGTGTCTTGGGAGGGTCATGAGAAGTTAGTCTAATTTTAAAGCTAGGTGAGCTCTATCTTGGAACTCCTCTTTTTAAGAGGTGGACACCAGTGACAAACTTGGAGTTTGGCTATCAGAATGCATTCACAAGCTTGGAGATGGGCCAGGTACGTAATCCCAGCCTGTAATCCCAGAAGTTTGGGAGGCCAAGACAGGAGGATCACAAGTTCAAAACCGGCCTCAGCAACAATGAGGCACTAAGCAACTCAGTGAGACCCTGTCTCTAAATAAAATACAACATAGGGCTGGGGATGTGGCTCAGTGGTTGAGTGCCCCTGAGTTCATTTCCCAGTACCAGAAAAAAAAAAAAAGCTTGGAGGTTCCTAGAGACTTATTTATGTACTTGAGAGAAGGAAGGTATAAGTATTGAGGGTGGATTGGACATAGAGAGTAGTTGGGAGTACCATGCACGTGTGGCATACATGCAGAGAGGGAGAGAGAGGCTGCTTGGCTCAGGCTGTGTGGATTAATGGGTCACCTCTTTCCCAAAGACCTCAGATCACAATAAGACGTCATCTTGGGGTCCAAGATTTGTTAGGTGAGGGTGTCCTCCACCAATGAGACCAGTCAGTCAGAAACAGAAACGCAGATAGTGGTCAAAATTTGGTATACCTGAGAGCTCTCCAGGTCAGACTCTAGACATGAGACCTTCATGCAGTAGCATCATTCCAGTCAGCTGCCTTTACTTGTCTCAAGTGTTCCTGTTTATCATGCCCCAGCTTTCTCCCACAGAAAGGAAACCAAAGCTACTCAGGGGCAACATTGCCAAAACCTAGGCAAAGGGGGATCAACCTGCATGTCCAGCAAGCCTGTAAGCTGAGTCTTAGAGGCCAGTAGTCATGATATTTGCTCTTCAGTGGCTGAGAGATATGCAATTTTTTTTTGTTTGAGAGAGAGAGAATTAAACATTTGAATGGAACTGAAGGTGACCAGAAAAGACATTGGTCCATTTTACTCACCCATCTGTAGATTCCAGATGAACCCCCAACAATGTAGAATGAGGTTGGGGCACTTGAAAGAATGAAATCCGGGCTGGGGATGTGGCTCAAGCGGTAGCACGCTCACTTGACATGCGCGGGGTGCTGGGTTTGATCCTCAGCATCACATAAAAATAAAATAAAGATATATTTTTTAAAAAGAATGAAATCCATGGACACAAAGGTGAGGGCAAAGTAACAGAATTTATGAAAGTAGTGGAAGAGAATAAAGCAGAGCTCACAAAGAAGAGGGCTCACAAAGGAGGGATGCCAGAGGGTGGCTATTGTCTCTAAGTTTACACAGATCTACAGGGTAAAGGGAGCTAGCCCCCTACTCAATGCTGGTAAGGCACTCAGTGTCCACGGGCTCTTCATGCATTCTGGTCTAATCAAGTTATCCTGCATTTTTGGTGGGGTCTGGGTACCAGGCAGTAGATGTCTTACTCTCAGTATTTCATTTTTTTCTCTGCTTGCACAGGAGTTCTCCTGACCATGATGTGGACTAGCTTGTGTCTCTAGGTTCTCAGTTCTTGCTGCAGAGAGACCTGCCCTCAAAGAGCCTAAGTTTCCTGCCTGTTCATTTTAACTGTTTCTCTGGCCTCACTTTAATAACCATCATTGAATAATTTTTTTTTCTCTAACACTACAAGCTAAAGGGCAATAAAGATATTCAGAAATGCCCCTGATGTTGGTACAGGCAAAATAGGACCCTCCCTCATAATTTTCAGAGGGAGCATGGCCCTGTACATACCTTGATTATGGAAATCTACACTCCAGACCTGTGAGATTATTTATCTATCTTTTAAGCCACACGGTTTACAATATTTTATTACAGCAGTCCTAGGAAATGAAAATATTGGCTATAGCTATTTAAAAAATATTTGTTTCTCCCAATCAACTTTGCTTATGACAGCCAGACAACCATGAGAAGACTATTCTGAATTGAAGATGAGAGCAAACATGGATAAATATGGACTTGGATCAGGGGAAGTGAGTGTGGCATTTGGAGTGTTCAGTTCTAAGACCACCAAGATAGTGGGAGTTTAGATAGGTCAGAGATAGTTGTGAGGCTCAGAAGTAAGCTGACTGACTTTGAGGACCTCAGGGGTCCACTTCTGAGCCTGGGCTCTTCATTATTTGCCTCAGGGACTTCACAGTCTTACAGGCCTGTTCTTGCCTCAGTAATGAGCATCATATCCAAAACCAAAGTCTACCCTGCATGTCTGTGGTTTTTTCCTTCTCCTCTGCATCTCCTTCTGCTCAAGTGTTACTCTTGAGGGAAACCTCAGCACACTTTAGTCCTGTTTCTGCTGGGCTGGGAAAGGAAGGTCTGATTCCAACTCACCCCATGAGCACAGGAAGGGGAGGGCAAGTTTAAACGGGGAGGAACTCTCCTCTCCAGGCCTACAGGATGGTTTCTGGGCCCTGGCTCAGGCCGACTGGGTCCTTAAAAATGGGGTCTGGATTTTATTAATAAATAAGACATCGCTCTGTTTCTTTCATGCTGTTTTTTAGAAGAGAAAGGTATTTCTTTTAGTTTTGTTTTTCTGTAGGTTGGTGAGGATCTGGGATCCTCCTGGAGGAGTGAGTTGCATTCTTTTCCTGTTTGACACCCCCCAGGCCAACACACACACACACACACACACACACACACACCTACAAACACAAATACACATACACACACGTGTGCAAGTGTTTGGCCCTGTGGCTATGAATGCCTCAAGTATACTGCTTACCAATCCCAGAGAAAGAGCTTCAAGGACTGATCAGAGAGGGTTTGGACAGTTTATTACTCATGTGCTCCTTGGTGGAGGCAGGTTGGGATCCAAAGTAAGACCACCCCACATCTACAAGCAGGAGGATACACACACACAGAGAGAGAGAGAGAGAGAGATGAATTTGTTTTGATGTTTTGAGTACATTCTTTTAGTGTACAACCAAGGTCACTTTGTTTCATTTTGTTTCAATTCACTTTGTTTCAATTCTCACCTAAACACTGGACATAAATTAAATGCCCAGTCTCCCCCTCAGCATTTCCTTTCTCGTGGCATTCTTCTGAGGCATTACCTTATTGCAAACTTTCCTAGGCACTGAAGAGTGTTGCAACCAGGAGCAGTTTATAGGCATACATATGCCCCTTACAACCCTACCCCAACCAACACAGATATACACACCAAGACACATACATGCACACACCCACTCATACATATATCTAAGTATGCTCACTCAACATGCAGGTACACACACACACACACACACACACACACACAACATCTGTGTCTGGGTCTCACCTCTAAGGCAATAGGGGTTGGAGGAAACCAGGAGAGGATCCAGGAGAAGCCCAGGTAGGAACCAGGCAATGAATGGGAGGGAGAAGAAGCCTCACTTCCCAGAATAGGGGACTCAACTCTGTGGCAAGTCCTAGATTTATCTGTCTGAGGCCAGGAATGATTCTCTAATGTCTTAACCAAAGGGACTCCAGAGTTTTGACTTCCTAGGGACGGAATTCCTGTGGAGTCTTGAGCTGAGGATTGGAGTTTGCTGTGGCCTCCTGGAACCTTCTGCTTTCAGTGACTAAGGGGGAAACATGGTACAGGATTTGAGCTTGGACATGAACAGAACTAGAATTCTTCTAGAAGGAAGCCAGGAAATTGAGGTGATCAGTATGGCAAAATGAGGGGGTCACTTAGGGCTTCTCCCAGAAGTGAACATTTACTGAACTTGAAGGACTGTTCCCCTACTTTTCTACTTCATCCCTTGTCACAGGTGGAGCATTTGCTGGATCAGTTATTTCTGGTCTCTGTACTGCAGAGGAATATGAGGGGTTAATAAGTAGACTTTCTCTGATATCCACACAGAGCTGGGAAGTGCAGGTCTGTCTCTATGTTTGTCCATTGCCTGTTGATTTGTGGTTTCATCATTAAGGACTTACCCTTCCTGAAAAGGTAAATTCCAAGCCCTACCCAAATCCATTTCAGCCCACGCTATGCACGTGTGCATTCTGTGTGACGCCTCTCTCACACTCCATACAAGCCCAGGGCTTCTCCTCTATGTGTCCCCTCCACCTAGTATGGGGTTTGACCTATGACTACTTCCTTGCTCACATTCCTTTCACACATGCACCCTCTCCCCTGTGTAAAAACAAACAAACAAAGAACATGCAAACTTTCTCAACATCTATTTCCTCTGCATCTCTCTCCTCTGCTTTGCTATTGTGGGAAATGGTCAGTGTGAGGTACAAACATTGGCCCTGTCTGTATCATCAGGTCTTCTCACTATGTGCTTCTCCAAAGCTGCCTGTTTCCTCTGCCATGGGGAAGGTCCTCTGCTATCTGGCTGTCCTTAGGGTACTGGCTGGCCCTTGAGTTCCTTTTCTGCTGGCCACTACATGGTGCCTGGCCACTCCTAAACCCCTGGGTCTCCTGGTGGCATCCTGGCCCATGAGTGTACCCTGCTTCACCCCTTGTTGGCCTGTTTTGTTCCAACAGGCCAGGTGCAGGCAAGAGCAACTAGGAGGGTCTCCTTAGACCATCCATGCAGGTTTCCCACCTGATAGACTTCCATTTCATGCTCCCTGAGCAGGGGATTTTGAGGAGAAGGAAAAGGGTCAGTGGGTGACCTGTCCTCCAGGGTCTGCCCTCTTGGTGTCCCTGTGAATCCCTCTACACTGTGGGAAGGGGCATCCCCTTCATCATGTGGCTGCAGTTTGAGAAGCTGAAGACCTTTTCTCTATCAATGGGCATCCTTATCACTTTGATTGTTGTCTGAAAATATATTTGGGGGTATAAAAGTGGGTACCTGGTCCTTGAGAAAGACCACCTCTTCCCACAAGGCCTTGTAACAATTTTCAAGACCCCGAGCAGGGGAGTATATAGGCTGAGGAGGACAAAGGGTTGGACAGTGTCCCTGAATTGTGTCTTCTCCATTACATGCACCCAGCCCCTGGTATACATAAACAGTGCAGCTGCCAGTGTTTATCCAGACTCTGAAGTGATGGTGTGGCACCCTGGTTATCTCTGTGGAAAGCACACCAATGACAGAGGGTATGGTGCGTGCAGTGCCTTCAATGGAGGCTCATGATCCCAAGGAATGATCAGTTGCCTTTGGAAAGGAGTCCCTTATGTCCCCCAAAGGGGCATTGATCGCCTTGCCCAACTTATGTGGGTGAATTGGTTTCAGGTAGGAGGTACCCATTTTCTGGTAGTTGTTAAAAGACACTGGGCAGCTTGCTGTGAGGGACTGCTTTTATCCTAGGCATTCATCATCCATCATCTTTACCTTGTCTAAGGCTTCCATGACCAGGGCACCATAGAGTTGAGGAGCAGTGAATGGTCTGGAGGGGCTCAGGATCCTGTGCTGAAGCCAGGCTCACGGAGCTGAGGGAGAATCATTGTTTGGGGGAATAGATTCTGCTTCAAGATTAAGCTCAAATTTAAAGTCAAATTCAGGGCTAGGGTTGTAGCTCAATGCTAGAGTGCTTCTGTAGCACATGTGATGAACTAGGTTCTATCCTCAGTAACACATAAAAATAAATAAATTAAATAAAGGTGCTGTGCCCACCAACAAGGTGTGTGTGTGTGTGTGTGTGTGTATAAATTCTGTCAAAGTCATAGTTGACTTCATGGTCAAATCCAAAACCATGTTCAAGGTCAAGTGCAAGTTCACATTCTGTTACCTAGAATCCTAGGTTTCTCAGCTCTCAGGAGCCTCCATAATGAGGGCTGCCTGGGCAGAGAGCTGAATTACTCTGCCCAGAATTCCAGAGATTGTCAGGTAAGTGTGTATCCTGATACTCCAAGGAAGCTTCTAGGTTAGGATTTTGTAAGAAGTGTGTCTGACTCCACCACCCAGAGTCAGGATATCAGCTCCCAGGAACCTCTGCAGTGAGGGCTGAAGTATTCTTCACTTTCTCATGTTCTCTGCAAGATTTATTCTATAAAAGTATCCCTTTCCTGAGGCTTTGATGACTCATATAGTGACTCAGTTTGGTTCTGGGAAAATCATGGTACAGAGGATGGAGAAACATTGAGACACCCCCAGAGTCTCAATGCTTACTGAGATAGGGCCTTCCAGGAAACTGAGTCAGTGTGAAGACCCCCCATTCAAACCCCAATTCATGTGATCAAGTGAGAAAGATTTCAAATATGTCACTCAGAGTAGCAGGAGTAAATTTACTGAAGGGATAAGAAAAGGGAAGAGTAACCCTCTCAAGGGAGAGAGTGAGTCCTCTAGGGAGAGGGACAATGTGCCTCTCCTGCACTCCAGTTGTACTGGAGATCCCAGAGAATCCCACCCAGATCAACCTCTTGACTTTTGACTGACAGCAGGGTGACATGATGCTTTCAAATGCCTATCACCATGACAAATCTGTCACCTTGGCCATGCTGACAGTTTCTAATTAGATTCTAATTATTCTTGAGGGTTTTATGGTTAAGAGGATTTATCCTCATCTTCTGGTATCTGGTCTGTTAAAGGGTCACAAAATTCTCTCCCTTCAAGAAACTTTGGTTCCTCTTACCAAAGTTGTGTCATGCCTGCCTTTCCTTGCAGATAACTGGAAGTTTGCTGCAGAATGTGATATATCCTGTCCACTTTGGCCAGGCAGGGCTGCAGGCAAATTGCTTTTTGGCAAAGAACGCATAGGTGGGATCAGAAAAGTGGCCTCATTTTACAGAATTATTCTCTTAACCTCATGTTCCCACCATTCATATCTGTCTGTTCCCTAACAGTTTCTGGGAAAGGTGTGAGGGGCATCAAAGAGTCAACCCTCAGTCCCAGGAACAAGGGCCCATGCACAACCCTAGTAGATTTTGTTCAGGTTT
The DNA here is from genome assembly GCF_021218885.2 of Marmota monax. NCBI lineage: Eukaryota > Metazoa > Chordata > Mammalia > Rodentia > Sciuridae > Marmota > Marmota monax. The sequence goes on from NW_026693786.1 coordinate 36,130, forward strand.
TAATGGTTTGACTGCTTACAACATTGAAGTGTTAGGAAAAAAAAAAAACATTGAAAATCTAAAAAGAAGGTCTAGTAAAGGTCTCAGGGATTTAGGTATATTCTTTCTTTCTTCCCAAGCCTGAAATTATTAAAAATTTGTTCTCTGGCTTTTACGGAAAGAAAAACGTCATTAACGTTTTTGTGTTGAGAAAATCACAGTTCAGTTAGCACGTATTTGTAAGAGCACAGAAAAGGGGCCAGTTGCATGCCCATTCACATTCCACATTCAGTGAAATGTCTTGACTGTCAGGCTTTGATATGTCTACCATGAAAGGAATCAAGGATGTTTCTTCTAGATCTTGACCATTTAAAATAAAAAAACAAAATTTGTTACAAGTTAGCTAACACACACATGGGAATCCCTATGCCCCCAGGGTCTTTTTGAATGCAAGGTGGGTTCTGATAAACCTGTTCCAGCCACTGGCCCTGACAACCAAAGAGAAAAGTTAGTGGTGAGAAGCAGGAAAGTCACTAGAATCAATATTTCCGTATCGAGAAGGCAAAATGAGAGCAAGCCTCTCAGCCCTGTCTTCAGGAACCTGGCATGACCTATGGGTTTAGAGGAAGAACTGGGTCAAAAAGTGAAAGGCATACATAATTAAGCAACCTTGGTCAAACTGTGGCCTAGTTGATCATTTTTTAAGTTCTGGTTCTCTGAGGTGCCCCCTGGGAGAAGTCCTTATCATATGAATGGATAATCTCCATTTTGCTGCTCAGGTTGTTTATCTACCAGACTCCTGATCCCAGAAGGGAGAAAACAGGCCCCAGAAGATGATTGTTCCTGCTTAGGGAGGGGGCATCCTCTGGTGTGATGTGCCTGCAAGGCTCCATTGTTCCTAGAAGAATGGAGACTTTTAAAAGTGCCACTCCAGGGGCCTGAAACAGAATGTTGCAAATGTCCCTGCAAATCTTGCCTCAGTCTTGACAGGGAGGAAGTAGGTTTAGGTAAATTTAGGGCTAATAAACCTTGCATTATCAGTTTGTAGATCAACACTATTTAAAGCATCAGCATGTCTGCCTGCAGGCTGGGTAAATCACAAGGAACTAAAGGGAATAAAGAGACAGATACCAAGGCAGAGATGCCAAGCTACACCCTGCTTTTAGTTCCATACCAGGCATCTTCAGGCCTAAGTGAAAAGCCACCACTTTTAGCAAAGGCAGCCTCTCCCAGTTCCTGATAAAATTGTCTGTTCATAGTTTCCTTCCTTTAGAGTCCTTAGGGTGTGTGTTCACTAGGAAATCTCCTATATCCTCTTGGTTTCCAGTTGGATGCCATAGATTTCTTACAAGTGAATTTTAATTTCTCCCCACTTTCTAGCTTTCTACAGAATTCTGAAACCTTTCTACATCTGCTATATTTCATTAATGATATTTTAAAAATATACATCTTGGCTTACTTTCTTTTTCAAGACATAACAGTTTGACAATCTCTTGCACTCATTTAAGTGATTTTTCATTAATCTGTGCTCAATCAGATGTCTTTGAGGGCTTGGGGTGTAGCTCAGAGGTAGAGCACTTTGTTCAGCTCACAAACTTAATACATCGAATTTCTGCTTCTATTATTTCAAATATAATAATCTTTAAAATACAGTAAAAATCATACTTTTTGCAAATTGAACAAACATGAGATAGTCTCAACTCTGTTTTAAAACTACCTTGTAAAGACATGGCAGCACTGACATTGTAAGATGCAGTCAGGACATTTCCCACACAGAGTAACATTCACTAAATACTATATATAACCCATATAATCTGAAAAGAAGAAATTCAAATCACTGAAATCAAAAGCACTCTGGTATTTTTTGCAATGACATTTTCCACTGAGGGGAAGTAGTTAATAAGACTCTCATGAAAAATATCATGGCAATATGTAAAACACCATGCTTATTAGAAGGCTCATTCCTTGTTGGCAAGAAATGACAGAAGTGACTTCCTGATGAATGTAAAATTTTAGTAAAGCATGTGAACATGCTTTCTAAATTTGAAAAAAGAAACAGAAAAAGCAATTTGTCACCTTAACAGGAGAACATTCATTGCTATTCCATGTATTTGATTTATAAAATCAGCTACTGACTATTCTCTTACATATTCTAATGATTTGAGTCTTGAAATTTCATCCCAAATGATTTAAGGCAAAATAAAATATCAACAGTTGGCATGAAAACAACACCATTCCATTTCTATTTTTAAAATACATTTTGTGAAATTTTTTTAAAGCAATCTTATCCAAATTTGGAAGAGGTCAAGGGATTTGTGCATATGTATAACTATGTAAGCTCTTAAAACAATACCCCACACAGTTGGGTACATTCAAAGGCATCTTTTGGTTTTTCAATTTCAAAACAGGGCCTCATGTGTGGTAGGAAAGTGCTCTACCTCTGAGCTACACCCCAAGCCCTCAAAGACATCTGATTGAGCACAGATTAAAGAAAAATCACTTAAATGATTGCAAGAGATTGTCAAACTGGGAGAGGCTGCCTTTGCTAAAAGTGGTGGCTTTTCACTTAGGCCTGAAGATGCCTGGTTTGGAACTAAAAGCAGGGTGTAGCTTGGCATCTCTGCCTTTGTATCTGTCTCTTTATTCCCTTTAGTTCCTTGTAATTTGCCCATCTCTGCATGCAGGCATGCTGATGCTGTAAATAGTGTTGATCTACAAACTGATAATGCAAGGTTTATTAGCCCTAAATTTACCTAAACCTACTTCCTCCCTGTCAAGACTGAGGCAAGATTTGCAGGGACATTTGCAACATTCTGTTTCAGGCCCCTGGAGTGGCACTTTTAAAAGTCTCCATTCATTGCCCCACATCTTCCAGGAACAATGGAGCCTTGCAGGCTCATTACACCAGATAATGCCCCCTCCCTAAGCAGGAACAAAGTGTACATTTCATTTAATCACCTGAGGAAGTAACCATAAGACCTTCTATCCTTTCCTATAGCTTCCATACTTTTCCTTTAATCTATGTCTGTTCAGAAACATTTTTATGTCAGTACGATATTTTTTCAATTAGTTGATTATTTCCTAAGCTAGACTACCAGTTTTTTTTTTCCTTTCAAAGGGAATTAAGCTTTCTTCTGTTGTTATGATAGTGTATTTCATGTGAACATACATTATAATGTGCCATATATGTTTATGATGGCTTACTTTAAAAAAAACAGGTGATAGCATTTTATATGCCTTTATTGTATTTATTTATATTTATGTTGTGGTCATGATCAAAACCAGTACTTTGTGCATGCTAGGCAAGTCCTTTACCATTAAGCCACAACTGCAGCCCCTATTATGGCTTTCTTTTGTCTTACAATTCATTGTCAGGAGAATATTTCATGCCGATATTTTCAATTATATTCGCATCTAAAATGTTTTTTCAAGAGCAGTAATTCTTCATTTTCTAATTGATTATGCAAAGAAGGGACATATGTGTTTTATCATTATCTTCAAAACTAGCTATATTGACAATGATATTTCTTATAAGATTAACTATATGCCATAGCATTAGAAAGTTTGTACTTTCAATAATCCTTTGTGGTCTCTAAAAAATAAAAATATTTCCCATAGAATGTAGCAACATCAAAAAAACCCACTCACAAAGTATGCTGCCTGTTTGTATTTCACTACTTTCTATAAAGCATCATCAAGGACATTGACTTTGTTTTTTTTTTTTAATTTTTTTAATTTTTTATTGTTGGTTGTTCAAAACATTACAAATTTCTTGATATATCATATTTCACACATTGATTCAAGTACGTTATGAACTCCCATTTTTACCCCATATACAGATTGCAGAATTACACCAGTTACACATCCATTGATTTACATATTGCCATACTAGTGTCTGTTGTGTTCTGCTGTTTTTCCTATCCTCTACTATCCCCCCTCCCCTCCCCTCCCCTCCCCTCTTCTCCCTCTACCCCCTCTACTGTCATTCATTTCTCCCCCTTGTATTATTTTTCCCTTTCCCCTCACTTCCTCTTGTATGTACTTTTGTATAACCCTGATGGTCTCCTCCCATTTTCATGCAATTTCCCTTCTCTCTCCCTTTCCCTCCCACCTCTCATCCCTGTTTAATGTTACCCTTCTTCTCCTACTCTTCATCCCTACTCTGTTCTTAGTTACTCTCCTTATATCAAAGAAGACATTTGGCATTTGTTTTTTAGGGATTGGCTAGCTTCACTTAGCATAATCTGCTCTAATGCCATCCATTTCCCTGTAAATTCTATGATTTTGTCATTTTTTTAATGCAGAGTAATACTCCATTGTGTATAAATGCCACATTTTTTTATCCATTCGTCTACTGAAGGGCATCTAGGTTGGTTCCACAGTCTTGCTATTGTGAATTGTGCTGCTATGAACATCGATGTAGCAGTGTCCCTGTAGCATGCTCTTTTTAGGTCTTTAGGGAATAGACTGAGAAGGGGAATAGCTGGGTCAAATGGTGGCTCCATTCCCAGCTTTCCAAGAAATCTCCATACTGCTTTCCAAATTGGCTGCACCAATTTGCAGTCCCACCAGCAATGTACAAGTGTACCCTTTTCCCCACATCCTCGCCAGCACTTGTTGTTGTTTGACTTCCTAATGGCTGCCAATCTTACTGGAGTGAGATGGTATCTTAGGGTGGTTTTGATTTGCATTTCTCTGACAGCTAGAGATGGTGAGCATTTTTTCATGTACTTGTTGATTGACTGTATGTCCTCCTCTGAGAAGTGTCTGTTCAGGTCCTTGGCCCATTTGTTGATTGGGTTGTTTGTTTTCTTATTGTCTAATTTTTTGAGTTCTTTGTATACTCTGGATATTAGGGCTCTATCTTATCACTTCAGATAGATAAGTAAAGATTTGTTCCCAGGATGTAGGCTCCCTATTTACCTCTCTTATTGTTTCTTTTGCTGAGAAAAAACTTTTTAGTTTGAGTAAGTCCCATTTGTTGATTCTAGTTATTAACTTTTGTGCTATGGGTGTCCTATTGAGGAATTTGGAGCCCGACCCCACCGTATGTAGATCATAGCCAACTTTTTCTTCTATCAGACGGTGTGTCTCTGATTTGATATCAAGCTCCTTGATCCATTTTGAATTCACTTTTGTGCATGGCGAGAGAAAGGGATTCAGTTTCATTTTGTTGCATATGGATTTCCAGTTTTCCCAGCACCATTTGTTGAAGATGCTATCCTTCCTCCATTGCATGCTTTTAGCCCCTTTATCAAATATAAGATAGTTGTAGTTTTGTGGTTTGGTTTCTGTGTCCTCTATTCTGTACCATTGGTCCACCCGCCTGTTTTGGTACCAGTACCATGCTGTTTTTGTTACTATTGCTCTGTAGTATAGTTTGAAGTCTGGTATCGCTATACCGCCTGATTCACACTTCCTGCTTAGCATTGTTTTTGCTATTCTGGGTCTTTTATTTTTCCATATGAATTTCATGATTGCTTTCTCTATTTCTACAAGAAATGCCGTTGGGATTTTGATTGGCATTGCATTAAACCTATAGAGAACTTTTGGTAATATCGCCATTTTGATGATGTTAGTTCTGCCTATCCATGAACAGGGTATATTTTTCCATCTTCTAAGATCTTCTTCTATTTCTCTCTTTAGGGTTCTATAGTTTTCATTGTATAAGTCTTTCACCACTTTTGTTAGGTTGATTCCCAAGTATTTTATTTTTTTTGAAGATATAGTGAATGGAGTGGTTGTCCTCATTTCCATTTCAGAGGATTTGTCCCTGATATACAGGAATGCCTTTGATTTATGCGTGTTGATTTTATATCCTGCCACTTTGCTGAATTCATTTATTAGCTCTAATAGTTTCTTTGTAGACCCTTTTGGGTCTGCTAGGTATAGAAACATGTCACCTGCAAATAGTGATAATTTAAGTTCTTCTTTTCCTATTTTTATTCCTTTAATTTCTTTCGTCTGTCTAATTGCTCTGGCCAGTGTTTCGAGAACTATGTTGAACAGAAGTAGAGAGAGAGGGCATCCCTGTCTTGTTCCAGATTTTAGAGGGAATGCCTTCAATTTTTCTCCATTCAGAATGATGCTAGCCTGAGGCTTAGCATAGATTGCTTTTACAATATTGAGGTATGTTCCTGTTATCCCTAGTTTTTCTAGAGTTTTGAACATAAAGGGATCCTGTACCTTGTCGAATGCTTTTTCTGCATCTATCTTATTTTTAAGTCTATTGATGTGGTGAATAACATTTATTGATTTCCGTATATTGAACCAGCCTTGCATCCTAGGGATGAATCCTACTTGATCATGGTGCACAATTTTTTTCATATATTTTTGTATCCGATTTGCCAGAATTTTATTGAGGATTTTTGCATCTAGGTTCATTAGAGATATTGGTCTGTAGTTTTCTTTCTTTGAGGTGTCTTTGTCTGGTTTAGGTATCAGGGTGATGTTGGCCTCGTAGAATGAATTTGGAAGTTCTCCCTCTTTTTCTATTTCCTGAAGTAGCTTGAAAAGTGTTGGTATTAGTTCCTCTTTAAAGGTTTTGTAAAACTCTGCTGTATACCCATCCGGTCCTGGGCTTTTCTTAGTTGGTAGTCTTTTGATGGTTTCTTCTATTTCCTCAATTGATATTGGTCTGTTTAGGTTGTCTATATCCTCCTGACTCAATCTGGGCAGATCATATGACTTAAGAAATTTATCTATGCCTTCATTATCTTCTAATTTATTGGAGTATAAGGATTCAAAATAATTTTTGATTATCTTCTGTATTTCTGAAGTGTCTGTTGTGATATTGCCTTTTTCATCCCTTATGCTAGTAATTTGAGTTCTCTCTCTTCTTCTCTTCGCTAGCATGGCTAAGGGTCTGTCGATTTTGTTTATTTTTTCAAAGAACCAACTTTTAGTTTTGTCAATTTTTTCAATTGTTTCTTTTGTTTCGATTTCATTAATTTCAGCTCTGGTTTTAATTATTTCTTGCCTTCTACTTCTTTTGCTGTTGTTTTGCTCTTCTTTTTCTAGGATTTTGAGATGAAGTATTAGATCATTTATATGTTGTTTTTTTCTTTTTTTTAAGGAATGAACTCCAAGCAATGAATTTTCCTCTTAGAACTGCTTTCAATGTGTCCCATAGATTCCGATATGTTGTGTCTGTGTTTTCATTTATCTCTAAGAATTTTTTAATTTCCTCCTTGATGTCTTCTATAACCCATTGATCATTCAGTAACCTATTGTTCATTCTCCAAGTGATGCATGATTTTTCCTTCCTTCTTTTATCGTTGATTTTCAGTTTCATTCCATTATGATCAGATAAGATGCATGGTATTATCTCTACTCCTTTATATTGTCTAAGAGTTGCCCTGTGACATAATATATGATCTATTTTTGAGAAAGATCCATGTGCTGCTGAGAAAAAAGTGTAACTGCTTGATGTTGGGTGGTATATTCTATATATGTCAATTAAGTCTAGGTTATTAATTGTGTTATTGAGTTCTATAGTTTCCTTATTCAACTTTTGTTTGGACGATCTGTCCAGTGGCGAGAGAGGTGTGTTGAAGTCTCCCATGATTATTGTATGGTGGTCTGTTAGACTCTTGAACTTGAGAAGAGTTTGTTTGATGAACATAGCTGCACCATTGTTTGGGGCATATATATTTATGATTGTTATGTCTTGTTGGTGTATGGTTCCCTTAAGCAGTATGTAGTGTCCCTCTTTATCCCTTTTGATTAACTTTGGCTTGAAATCTATTTTATTTGATATGAGTATGGACACTCCTGCTTGTTTCCGAAGTCCATATGAGTGATATGATTTTTCCCAACCTTTCACCTTCAGCCTATGTATGTCTTTTCCTATCAAATGCGTCTCCTGTAGGCAGCATATTGTTGGATCTTGTTTTGTGATCCATTCTACTAGCCTGTGTCTCTTAATTGGTGAGTTTAAGCCATTAACATTTAGGGTTATTATTGAGATATGGGTTGTTCTTCCAGCCATATTTGTTTATTTCTGTTACTAAACATGGTTTGTTTTCCTCTTTGATTATTTTCCCCCCCTTTACTGTCCTACCTCCCACTGTTGGTTTTCATTGTTATTTTCCATTTCCTCTTCCTGTAATGTTTTGCCGAGGATGTTTTGAAGAGACGGTTTTCTAGCTACAAATTCTTTAAACTTTTGTTTGTCGTGGAAGGTTTTAATTTCATCTTCCATCCTGAAGCTTAATTTTGCTGGATACACAATTCTTGGTTGGAACCCATTTTCTTTCAGTGTTTGAAATATGTTATTCCAGGATCTTCTAGCTTTCAGAGTCTGTGTTGAAAGATCAGCTGTTATCCTGATTGGCTTACCCCTAAATGTAATCTGCTTCCTTTCTCTTGTAGCTTTTAAAATTCTCTCCTTATTCTGTATGTTGGGCATTTTCATTATAATGTGTCTAGGTGTGGATCTCTTATGATTTTGCACATTCGGCGTCCTGTAGGCTTCTAGGATTTGGGATTCTGTCTCATTCTTCAAGTCTGGGAAGTTTTCTCATATTATTTCATTGAATAGATTGCTCATTCCTTTGGTTTGGAGTTCTGTACCTTCCTGTATCCCAATGACTCTTAAGTTTGATCTCTTAATGTTATCCCATATTTCTTGGATGTTCTGCTCATGGTTTCTTAACAGTCTTGCTGAGCTGTCTATGTTCTTTTCCAGTTGAAATACTTTGTCTTCATTGTCTGATGTTCTATCTTCTAAGTGTTCTACTCTGCTAGTAGTATTCTCCATTGAGTTTTTAAGTTGGTTTATTGCTTCCTGCATTTCTAGGATTTCTGTTTGTTTGTTTTTTATAACCTCTATCTCCCTGTATAGTTGATCCTTTGCTTCCTGGATTTGTTTGTGTAATTCATTGTCAAAGTGATCTTTCATTGTCTGATTTTGCTGTCTAATGTCTTCCTTGATACTCCAGATCATCTGAAGCATGTATATCCTGAATTCTTTATCTGACATTCCATCTGCTGCAGCTGTTACCTCTTCTAAAGTTGAGTTGACCTGCATTGCTTGTGGTCCTTTCTTTCCTTGTCTTTTCATACTGCTTGCGTTTCTTTCTGCTTGGTGAAACTGTTGTGTTTTTGAAATGTTTTTCTCTCCTATATATTTATATTGCTCTTGTATAGTTGAAAAGTCTCCCTTGCAGGGTCGGGCAGCAGTCTGCCTACCTTGCAGGCGCGGGTGGCGGCTCTGCTCTCTCCTTACTCCAATTGGGGTGTCGTGACTTCCACGCCGGCAGGTCACTGGGCCTGTTCTGGGCACGGGTGGCGGCTCTGTTCTGCCCCTACTCCAATTGGGGTGACGAGTGTACCACGCCGGCAGGCCACCGGGCCTGATCCGCCGGTCGGTTGCAGGTCTGCCTACCCTGCAGACACGGGCGGCGGCTCTGTTCTGCCCCTACTCCAAATGGGGTGACGTGTCTGTCGCACCGGCAGGCCACTGGGCCTGTCCCGCTGGTCGGTCGCAGGTCTGCCCACCTTTCGGGCACGGGTGGCGGCTCTGCTCTGCCCCTACTCCAATTGGGGTGTCGTGACTACCACACCGGCAGGTCGCTGGGCCTGTTCCTGGCGCAGGCGGCGACTGTGCTCTGCCCCTACTCCAATTGGGGTGACGTGTGTACCACACCGGCAGGCTCCTGGGCCTGATCCGCCGGTCTGTCGCAGGTCTGCCTACCTTGCAGGCGCGGGCGGCGGCTCTGCCCTGCCCCTCCTACCACGCCTACGGGCTGCTGGGCCTGATCTGCAGGTTGGTCGCAGGTCTGCTCACCCTGCGGGCACAGGTGGCGGTTCCGCTCTGCCCCCACTCCAATTGGGGTCACATGACCACCACACCGGCGGTGCCTGATCCGGGCGCGGGCGAAGGCTCTGCTCTGTTCCTACTCCAGTTGGGGTGACGTGTGTACCACGCTGGCAGGCCGCTGGGCCTGACCCACCAGTCTGTCGCAGGTCTGCTTACCTTGCAGGCACGGGCGGCGGCTCTGCCCTGCCCCTCCTACCATGCCCGTGTACCACTGGGTCGCGGGTCTGCCCACCTTGCGGGCACGGGTGGTGGCTCTGCTCCGCCCCCTCTCCAATTGGGGTCACGCAATCACCACGCCGGCGAGCCGCTGGGCCTGCTCCGGGCGCAGGCGGCGGCCCGGCTCCTCCCCTCTGGCTTGACGACAAATCGAGAGAGACTCGGGTGTCTGTGCCTCACCCCCCCCCCTACCAGGAGACCAACTGTTTCTGTCGCTGCTGGTATTGATGAAGTTCTCTCCTCCGCCACTTTCTGATGACATCAGATCTCTGCCATGTTGGTATCCTATGCGAATGGCAGCATTTTGTTCCCTTTGCCGGGTGACCAAAGCAACGGGTGAGTCCTGACCGGCCCTCAGCAGGACCCGGACCGAGAAGCAGTTTCCGCAGGCTCCTTAGCCCTGGGCCAGAGCAATTCCAGGAGCCGGAACTCGGCTGCTCCGTGCTCGGTGTAAGCTCCGATAAGAGCAGGCCAAGGACATTGACTTTGAATACCGTATTTAATTCTTCTGTTTTAGAAAACATTGTGATGAACACTGAACAATTGTGGTCACAAGTTTTGTTTACATTTTTTTCCTTTGAATATTGTTCTCCAGTGGTAAATATTTAATTTTATCTCTTGATGCTGAGAGGTGTGCATAGAAACAAAATAAAGACAAGGATTCTTCGGGAAAAGTAATTTAGTCACAACAAGTAAATTTGCCCTTGGAATATATCTTTACAAAGTCACTTCTGCAAACATTCAGTTGAAATTGGTATCCAAAATGTGTCTTTTTTTAAGTTACCAGCTTTTACACAAGCAAACCCAGTACGTCGCTGATATCACCAGTTACCTTGACGAGTCCTGCTTCCCCAAATGCTGAAGTACAACACCAGAGAAGCACGCCCAGGCAAGTGTGGGGTAGAAAGTAACAAGCTTTATTTAAAGTGTAGTAGAACAGACTTCTCCCTGGAGGAAGAAGGGGACCCAGAGGTGGAATCCGTGGGATAAGGAAGACCCAACGCTTTTATACATGTAGTTTTCTTCCCCCTTATCTTGTTAATTTCCCTTCATCCCACATATGTGACTGGGAGATGCTGGTGGGAAAGCCAAATGTGGTAAACAGGTGGGCTTAAAGGGGCCAGAGAGGAGTGATCCAGGAAGGAAGTGGGGCCCAGGGTGAATTAAGTAGCAGTTCCCTGTCTGCTCAGGGTTTGCTTTATTAACAATTCTTTGGGAAGGGCAGTATGGGCCAGGCTTTTGGAAACATTAACATTTCAATGTTCCACAGCTGAGTCTTCAACCAGTTTGGTCTGTTTTTCTCAACTTGGCCGGATTTATCTATCCACACTAACTACCTATTTCTAAATTTGGCTTCATAACTACAAAATAAGAATACACACACACACACACATATATGTTTACACGTATGTGTTATTCCTTCAACATAAAATATGTAAAAGGGGCCCTTACCTTGAATTGTATGTTTTCATTACTTACATTTTGTGTTAAAAATATTCTTGTTGATGGGCTCAGGTTGCGGCTCAGTGGTAAAGCATGCATGAGGCACTGGGTTTGATTCTCAGCACCGCATACAAATAAATAAAATAAAGGTTCATCCACACTAAAAAATATATTAAAAATATTCTTGTTGAAAAATCAGGACTAGTTAAAAGTGCCAATTACTAGTGATTAACATTATGAATAATTAAACAAGCAGGTGATTGAAAGAAAATAGAGTCATGGTTTAAAGTTTTATTCTCATTTTTGTTTATACAGAAATTGCAAAGAAAGCACATAGATTCTCCATGTAACCTCAAGCTAGTTTCCTCTGTTGTTAACATTTTGCATGAGATCTATCAGATGTGTTATAAATATTTGACATCATTTGTGATAATTAATGAATCCTGATATGCTTTCATGAACTAAAGACAATGTTTTCTTTGGTTTCCTTTACTTCTACCTTTTCCAGTTGAGGACCCCATCCAGGATCCCACACAACATTTAGCCATCACATCTCGTTAGTCTCTTCTTGGCAGTGACATCTTCTGACTTCCCTTGTTCCAATCGCCTTGACAGTGTTAAGAAAGACCTGCGGGGGCGGGGGGGGGGGAGGACTGGGGTTGTGGCTCAGTGGTGGAGTGCTCACCTACCACGTGCAAAGCCCTGGGTTCGATCCTCAGCACCATATAAAAATAAATAAAATAAAAGTACTGTGTCCAGCTACAACTAAAAAATAAATATTAAAAAAAAATTTAAAAAAAGACCTGCGAGATATTTTTAGGTTGTCTCTGCTGGGTCATACATAGTGTTTTTCCTGATATTTAGGCTGAGTTTATTGGTTTGAGGGAAACAGACTACAGAGATGAAGTGCTGTTCCAACACTTCTTGCCCTCATTGTAAGTTATCATGTCAATGTTAACTTTGATCACCTGTTTGAGGGGTATTTGTCAGGTTATTCACTATGAAGTTACTTTTCTCATAGGGTCCACATTGTATATATTCTTTTGGAGGAAGTTACTCTGCAGAGGGCACATTTAAGGAGTGGGAAGTTAGCTCCACCTTCTTGGTGCCTGAGTGTCTACATCAATTGTTTGCAATTCTTATCTTTAAGAGATTTCTATTCAAACCCATTTGTTTATCTATGCAATTATTTATTTAGTTATTTTGTTGTTGGGAACTCATTTGAAGTGAGTCTGTTAGGAAATAAGAGAACAAATAGCCTCATCTGGAATTTGAAAATGAGGAATTTCTTGTTTCCAAATCCCCCAAAGCACCAAAAGATTGTGCTTTTTAAAAAAAAGACTGTGGGTGCTGAGAATGTCAGCAGCTTATTCTTTTTTTTAATATACAAAATATTTTATTGAAGTTCACTATACATATAAAATACAAACCATAAATACACAGTTTGGTAAAATTTTACATAATAAATACATCTGTGTAAACAGAAGCCAGAAATTTTAAAAAGCAGTTATAATCACTTTGAATTCCCCCACCGTACATCTCATTTCAGGATAAAACTCCAGGAAGTAACCAGAATTTTGATATAAATTCAGCAGCTCATTCTTGACTGTCAGAGGGAGAGAAGCCCTCAGATGACTAGACGGTTTTAGAAATTTAACTTAGGCAGTTAGACTTTGTACTATGTGTGGGAAAATGGCCTATAGCCTTTATTGCCCTCCTATGGATGTTTTATGTCATGAATAGAGTGTCAAATGATGTCTTTGGAAAAGGATATCAGCAACATGACATCACACCCGTGTTCTGGAGGAAATTTTCGAGAATAAATGTTCCTCCAAAAACGTCCATATCCTAATCTCTGAAACCTATGCTTACTTCAGCTTATATAATAATAGGAACTTTGCAGATGTTATTAAGCTACAGATCTTGAGACAGAGATACTATCCTGTACTATCTACCCAGGTGGACCCAATATAGACCCACAGGTCCTTATGAATAAAGAAGTAGGAGAATCAGAGAAGTTGTTATAATACAAACATAGATTGGAGTGATCCTATTGCTGGCCTATAGATGGAAGGGGAATATGAACCATGGAATGCTTTTGAGAAGCTATTAGGACAAGTAAACTTATTAGAGCCCCCTGGAAGAATACAGCACTGCTAACACCTTGATTTTAGCTCTGTGAGGCCCACTTGGAATTCTGAACCCCAGAACTATAAGATGAGAGTAAATGTGTGTTGCTTAAACAGCTAAGTTTGTAGTAATTTGTTACACCATCCACAGGAAATATGGCACTTGCAAAGATCCTGCATGATGACAGACTGATTAGGAGCCCCATGGTAGCCAGATAACTTTGTATTGTTTCCCTTTGATAGTGAAGGCGAACTGCAGTTGAGATGCTGTTGAAGTAGGCACTGAATGGAAACATTAGCCCAGGCTATGGCTTCAAAATATCATAAGGTTCTGATTGGATAGAACCAATAATTTCAGTGATATTTGTTGTCAGGGCCTTAATAGATGAGTTGTGGGTAATGCATCAAGAGGTGCCATTCGGGGCTGGGGATGTGGCTCAAGCGGTAGCGCGCTCGCCTGGCATGTGTGCGGCCCGGGTTCAATCCTCAGCACCACATACAAACAAAAGATGTTGTGTCCGCCGAAAACTAAAAAATAAATATTAAAAATTCTTTCTCTTCTCTCTCTCTCTCTCTCTCTCTCTCTCTCTCTCTTTCAAAAAAAAAAGAGGTGTCATTCATATTTGCCCAGTTTGAGAACATACCACATTGGGCTGTTAAATAGAGAAACAGTAGGGATAATCAATACTTCTTTAAATAGGTCTTGTAAAATGAAATTCAATCCTCAAAGACCCTGCACAGCTTGAAGCTCAAGCTGGCTAGGAACCAGCACACCATTAGTATGCTAGCCAGCAGCCAGCAGAGCCAGTTAATCAGCCAAAGTAAGAACCAGTGATGATGCTCATCTCCTTGACATACTCTTGCAGTGCCATTTGTAGTCATCCTGAAGAAGAATGAATCTACTCCACTCAAAATTAATTTATATACTGAAATTGATGATGCCACACATTCACTAAGAAGGTATGATGAGATTTATTCCTCAAATAATGAGACTTTCATAGGAGAACTGGGATGGTTCCCAAGCAGGGCTAAATTAGTTTGAAAGAAAAGAGATGTTTAGCCTTTAGTTTTTATTACAATAAAATGGTGATATTGGGGTCCAGCACACCTGCTACAGTTTGCATGTTTTAAAGTTCCTGCTAGCACCAAATATGTACTTCTTAACCTTTGAGAGTCTGATCTATTTCAATTCAGCATTACCATATAAGGAGATGGCCTAGTGGTTGTTGTTTCCTGAGGCTATAAGATACTCCCCAAGGTGGGTGGTGGTTGCAGTTAATTCTGTTTTTCTAAAATCTATGAGGATGTCTATGTGTATGTGTGAAGCTTGAAATTCTAGGCAACAACATAAATTACTCCTTGCACCCCTTGCTTATGACAGGTCTTTATGACTTGCTCTACTTGAATTGACATATAAATAAGCAGAAAGAACTAGGTGATGGGCTGGGGTTGTGGCTTAGTGGTAAGAGTGCTTGGCTAGCATGTATGAAACACTGGGTTCAATCTTCAGCACCACGTGAAAGTAAATAAAAATAAAGATATTTTTAAAAGAACTAGGTGAATCATTCAAAATGAGTAGCATTGTTGTATTGTATTCAAGTCAATATTGTAGTATTTGGTAATCCAGAAAGGCCCAAAGCCTTGTTATCCAAAGAGAATTCATTGAATCACCACTCACTGTCCCTTCTACTACTGTCCATTTCTGTGCTCAGTATTACATGAGCATTTAGTATCTGTTCAAAGAAGTAAAATGGAAAAGAGTGCCATCCTGGAAAGATAATCATTGGTATACCTTGGAAAAAGAGAGTAAGAAAGATATTTGTGGAAGGAGGATTCTTTCAGCGTGTGTTTACAAAGGAAGGACAAAGAGGACTCACTCTAAGTGTGAAACCATGCCTCAGTACCTAGAGTGAGAAAGGGAGCTGAACCAAGGGAAGGGAAAGAAAGACAGGGTGAGATGCAGTAGGCATGCCTACTGAGTGTCAGTTATGGGAAGAGGAGGGAGAAAAATAGGGATCTATGATGAGCTCTCTGATTCTATCCATTGGATCAGTCCTTTTATGATTGACAAGATGGGATTCCTAACACCACCATAATGATATGATACTCATATTTATGGGGATCAGGGTATTGCTACAACAAAAAACACAATAAAAAATTCCTTCCTCTTTTATTCTAAGAGGGAGGGAATGAGAAGTGCTTAACCAATTGAGAAACTAATGTGACTCCATTTCTGAGAAACCAGCCTCTACCTCAGAGCAAAGCCTGACCAAGGAAGGGGGTGTGACCCTTGTCCTTGGAAAAACCCACAGAGCACTCCTAAGCACATACCCACCCTGCTGAGTTGTTTGTAAACAACAGGAGAGGTCTGAGGCTCCAGGTGTCCCTGACTCAGTTGGGCTAGGTGAAGACCCATAGCAACCCCCCCAGCAACCTCCAATCAGCATGAGTCAGGGAGAATACCTGGGATGCCAGATGACCCCCAAGAAGTTTAAGGTGGTCGATAACATGTTGGGAAACCATGTAGTTTAGCAAGTACACCCCTTGTGGCCTAAACCAATCAGTTCAAATGAATCCCCCTCTTGTACTAACCAATCACCCTTACCCAACTTGTTCCTGCCATTGAATGTGCCAATCAATGTTAAGAGTTGTTGTTTGACTTTCACGCAGTGTGAAATGATTTGTGTGTGATGCTTTGATGCATAGAGTATCCCCCCATAACGTATAAAATCTCACTGAACAAAGGACTGGGACTCACTCCCTGGGACCACTGCATCGGAAACGGTTGTGGGTCCAGGCTTGAGCTTGCAATAAAGACTCTTGTGCGATTGCATTGGATTCGTCTCCTGGAGGTCTATTGGGGTCCCACAAATCTGGCATAATACAATCATCAGGCATCTTCATACAATAAACCATCTTCCATTTTGCCACAGTAAGGATCCTTTAAGGTTTTGAAGCACCCTCATCTGTATTTCCTACTTCAAAGTGTTAACTGCAAAGTTAAATGGTGACATAGATGCTTACTTAGCACCTTGTATGTCAATCTGCAACTCAGAACAGCACTGTATTTCAAAGAACCAACTTTAGAAGAAGAGGTAGGACTGATAACATGAGGGTTGGGTGTGTGGCTAGGAAGGGAACTGACTTGATTTTTAAGCACCCAAGTTCCCCTCTTCTGAGTCTTGGTCCTTCATTTCCATATCTTAGGACCAATTCATTCTGAAAAGCTGTTCTCACGTCCATAATTAACAAACAGATTCAAGGCCAAGACTGATCTCTTTTTCCATATGTAGCAAAGCACATGGCCCTTATATATCTATTTCATTTTACCCCTTCCTTGCTACTCTTCCTCCATGAGTCTTTCCTCTAAGAAATCCTCAGCATATTTTACTCCTCTTTCTGCTGGGGCTGGGAAGGAAGGCCTGATTCCAGTCACCCCAGGGAGCACAGGTGGGGAGTTCAGTGTCAAGAGGAGGAAGATTTTTCCCTAGGCTCATTGGGAGGGTATCTCTCTCCTCCCCTAGGTGGGCTGGGCCTTGACTGCATATAACTGAATTTTAATTTTTAAAAAGCCAGCATGTTACCTCCCTTCTTGGTCTGTTTAAAAGAGGAGTGTGTGTGTGTGTGTGTGTGTGTGTGTGTGTGTGTGAGAGAGAGAGAGAGAGAGAGAGAGAGAGAGAGAGAGAGAGAGATTGGCCATTTTGTTTCTCTGCAGGAGGGTAAGGATCTAAGATTCCCTTGGAGAAAGGGGGATGCATTCCTTTTCTGATTGGCACCCCCAAGTGCACACACCCACACTGGCACACACAAACACATATACACACAGGTGTGCAGGCACATACTCAGATACGCACTCTTCCAATCCTCTCATTACAATAAGATCCACATACCCATAACATACACATGCATTTCTGCATATAGGCACGAGTCACAGAGCACACACAGCAGGCTCAAACTCACATCCCTGTCTGGTTTTCACCTTTGAGGTTAGAGGATGAAGGAAACTAGGGTCCAGGAGAAGCCAAGGGAGAAGTCAGGCAGCAGAGAGGAAGAAGAAGGAGCCTCACTTCCAGGCAACTAGGGACCCCCTCCCCTGTTCCAACTCTGGGTAAAATCCTAGATGTTTGTCCTTGGGACAAGAAATTGATTCTCCAATAGTTTAAACAGAGATACTCCAGGGTTATGCCTTTGTAGGGACTGAATTCCTGCTAAGTCCTGAGCTCAGTATAGGAGTTCCTGGCAGCCTCCTGGAACATTCTGCCTTTAATAATCAGGAGAAGAATGAGTTACATGGCTTTCCCTTTGTTTTGTACAGGGACAGGATTATTAGAACAGGAAGCCAAGATCCTAACAAACCAAAGGTCAAATGTTCTCTCTGATATGTGGATGCTAACCCACAACAAGCTGGGGGTGGAGAGTAGACATTCAGTGGATTAGACAAAGGAGAATGAAGGGAAGGGAGGAAAATAGAAAAAGGAAAGACAGTGGAATGAATCTGACATAACTTTCCTTTGTTCATATATGAATACACCACAGTGAATCTCCATCATGACATCCACAAGACTGGGATCCTAATTAGATTAAGATATATTTCAAGTTCATGTAAATATATCAAAATGGCTTCTATTGTCTTGAATAATTAAAAAGAATAAATAATTTTTTAAAAAAAAATAAAAAGGATCAGTGTGGGAAAGGGCCACAGGTGAACATCTGCCAAAGCCTTAAGGAGCCTTCCCCTGTTTTTCTACTCTGTCTCCTGTCATGAGGTGGAGCACTTGCTGAATCAGGCATTTTTGGTGTCCACAGTCTTTGGGAATGGGAGGGGACAGTAGGCTTCCTCTGATGGACCCTCAGAGCTGGGGGATGAAGATCTGTGTCTATATTTGTCAGTGACTGTGGAGATCCTGTTTAATTGCTACTTACCATTCATGCAAACAAAATGTCCAAGCCCTGCCAAATTCCATTTCAGCAAAGTTGTGCAGGCATGCCTTCTGTGTACAGACTCTCACATTCCCTACAAACATAGGCCTTCTTCTCTGTATGTCTCCTCTGCTATATGATAAGATTTTTGACTTATGGCTAAATCTTTGCCTAAACTCCATTCAAACATGGAACTTCTTGTCAGGTGTTGCCTCCAGTTCCACTCTTTTCCAGAAAATGTAAAATTTCTTAAGATTCATCTGTTTCCTCTGCTCTGATCAGTTCAAGATGCAAACTGTGGGACTGTTTCATGCTGTCTTCTCACTACCTTCTTTTTCAAAATTTTCTCAGGGGAAGCTTTTGTGGTGCTTATGCTGTCCTCAGAGCCTTGACTAGCCCCTGGCTTCTTTCAGTGCCACTGTAGAGTTTCTGGCTCTTCCTAATCCCTCCAGCATCTCACAGGCACCATGACCCAAGGGTGGATCCTAGATTACCTCTGTTGTGGACTTTTGGGGCTCTAACAGGCCAGAAAGAGGAAAGAACAATGGGGAGGGCTGCAGCAGTCTATCTGTGAAGATCCTGCACCTGTTCTGCTGGCTGTGCATTTGGGGAACTCTCTTTTACTCCTTTTGAGTTTTGTGTTCTTTCTCGGTGTCTAGGTTGTTCTGACCTTGCTGTTGCCTGGAGCCTCTCAGCTTGGAGTCCCAGAGCCTCCCTCCACCCTTTGGGTAAGGACATTGGGTTTGTACTATGTCCTCTTTATAATGAAGATACTTTTTTTCTCTCCCAACAGAGAGCCTAATTGACCAGATTTTTTTCCAAAATAAAATTCAAAGCTTAAATATGGGCACCTGCATCTTGTTGAAGTCCAACTCTTTCCCCAAGGCAGTGGATATTACTACCAAGGGTTTGGTCAAACACTGGGTCACTTTACCACACCTCTCTCATCACTAGATTGATTCTCCAAACAAAAACTAAATAAAGAACCTATAGAACTAATGAATATAATTAATAATTTAGACTTAACAGACATATATAGGATATTTCATCCATCAAGGACTGAATACACTTTCTTCTCAGCAGCAGATGGATCTTTGTCTAAAATAAACCATATCTGAGACCATAAAGGAACTCTTAGCAATACCAAAAAATAGAGATAATATATTGCATCCTGTCAGATCATAATGGAATGAAATTAGAAATCAATGATAAAACAAAAAAATTGAAGCTAATCTAACACCTGGAGATTAAATAATACGTTATTGAATAACCAATGGATAGAAGAAAAAATCAAGGATGAAAAAAATACTTAAGAAGTAAATGAGAATCACAACAAAACTTATCAAAATCTCTGGAACACTATGAAGGCAGTTCTAAGAGGAAAATTTATTGCACTGAGAGCATTCTTTAAGATAATAGAAAGTCACCATATAAATAACTTAACATTACATCTCAAAGCCCTATAAAAAAGAACATTTTAACAATAGAAGCAGTAGAATACAGGAAATAATTAAAATCAGAGCTGAAATCAATGAAACTCAAAACAAAGAAAAAAAATCAAAAAATAGCCAAAACAAAAAGTTGGTTCTTTGAAAAAAATAAATAAAATCAACAAACCCTTAGCCAAGTTAATGAAGAAAAACAGAGGGAAAACTCAAATTACTAAAATTCATGATGAAAAAGGAAATATCACCATTTTACAAATGATAATCAGAAACTGTTTTGAAAAATCTATACTCCAATGAAATAGAAAATCATGATGATATCAACAAATTTCTAGATATATCTGTTCTACCAAAATTGAAGCAGGAAGACATAGAAAATCTAAACAGATCAGTTTCAAGCAATGAAATTGAGGATCAAAAGCCTACCAACAAAGAAAATCCCAGGACCAGATGGATTCTCACCAAAGTTCTACCAGATCTTCAAAGAAGAATTTACACAAATTCTCCTCAAATTATTCCATAAAATAGAAAAGGAGGGAACCCTTCCAAACTAGTATCACCATGATTCCAAAACCAGACAAAGACATATCAAGGAAACTTCAGACCAATATTCTTTATGAACATAGATGCAAAAATTCTTAATAAATTCCTGACAAATTGCATACAAAAACATATTAAAAAGATAGTGCACCATGATCAAGTGGAGTTCATCTCAGGGATTCAAGGGTGGTTCAACATATGGAAATCAATAAACATAATTCATCACATCAATAGACTTAAAGACAAGAACCACAGGATTTTCTCAATAGATACAGAAAAAGTATTTCACAAAATTCAGCATTCATTTTGTTCAAAACACTAGAAAACGTAGGGATAGTAGGAACATACCTCAACATTGTAAAAGCTATCTATGCTAAGCCCAAGGCCAACATTATTCCAATTAGAGAAAAATTGGAGGCATTCCTTCTAAGAACTGGAACAAGACAGGGATGCCCTCTCTCACCACTTCTCTTCAATGTAGTTCTTGAAACTCTAGCCAGAGCAATTAAACAGATGAAAGAAATTAAAGAGATATGAATAGGAAAAGAAGAACTCAAACTATCACTACTTGCTGATGACATGATTCTATACTTAGAGGGTCCAAAAAACTCCGTCAGAAATTTTCTAGAATTAATAAATTCATCAACACACATAATCAATTATGTTCCTATATACCAATGATGAATCGGCTGAAAGGGAAATCAGGAAAACTATTCCATTCCTAATAGCCTCAAAAAATACTTGGGAATCAATCTAATTAAAGGGGTGAAAGACCTCTACAATGAATACTACAGAACACTAAAGAAAGAAGTTGGAGAAGACCTTCAAAAATGAAAAGGCCTCATATGTTCTTAAATAGGTGGAATTAATATTGTCAAATGGCCATACTACCAAAAGCACTATACAGATTTAAAGCAATTACCATTAAAATTCCAATGACCTTCTTCATAAAAATAGAAAAAGCAGTCATGAAATTGATTTGAAAAAATAAGATACCCAGAATAGCCAAAACAATCCTTAGTGAGAAAAGTAATGCAGGAGGCATCACGATACCAGACCTTAAATTATACTACAGAGCTATAGTATACTACAGAGCTATGGTTACAAAACAACATGGTATTGGCACAAAAAAATTGAATTAAAGGCTAGTGGAACTGCCAGGGACTAGAAGGGAGTTCTCCTTCAAAGAATAGCCTGACAGTTACAAGAAACAGCCCCCTGGGAGACATCCTGCCTGGGAGACACCCTGCAGCCATCTATCTCCCTGAGACATCCTGCAGCCACCTAGCTTCCTGAAACATCCTGCGTTATCTCACCTTGTGAAGACATCCAGCAACTGCCGATAAGAGAGCTCCCCCATTCCCAGCCCATAAATACCCCTGTGTGAACAATAAAAGTTTGCAGCTTGATCAGAACTCCTGTCTTGCTGTCATCCTTCTGTGTCTCTTGTCCCTTCATTCCTCCCCATCTAGGTTCGCTGCCCACGTTGATGTGTCCTGCCGGTCGGGACATTTGGCGCCCGTGTGGGGCTCGAGCCTTTGACTGAGGGGGAACGCCATCCTCCAGGAAGACTTGGCCAAGCGGGAGCTCGTGATCGCCTCGGCAGACACGACCGAGAGCCAGATCCAGGAGGAGAGTGAGGACGAAGCAAGGTGAGTGACCCACCATGGGACAAGCAGTTTCGTCACATGAGTTGTTTTTGTCAGGCCTCAAGGAAGCCCTCAAGACACGGGGGTGGGGGGGGTGGGGGCGCGTGTTAAGAAAAAGGACTTAAGATTATTCTTTTCATACATAGGAGAATTGTGTCCGTGGTTTCCCCTTGAAGGGACCATTGATGGTAAAAGATGGCTTAGAGTAGGGGACTGTTTAAAAGATTATTATGAATCCTTTGGCCCAGAAAAGGCGCCTGTTCCCACCTTTTCTTACTGGAACCTAATTAATTAAAAAAAAAGAGAGAGAGATTTTTTGGCCTTTATGTTCTAGAAGTTTGCACTAGGAGAGTGAGAAAAAGGGAGAGAAAATGTGATGTTTACCTGGAGAGAAATAAGTTTCAATTTTCTATTGTTTTTGTCAATACTCAGAAAGTATGTACGGACCTTTTTACTACATGATTGTCCTATGAATCAGAATGGCTATAACTCAGCCTCTGGGGACAAGAGACTTTAGCCGCTGCTGCTCGCTATGGGGTCCTAGCCCCTGCGGCCAACAGTGCTTTTAATCCTTGAATTACTTGACCTAAATGCCAAACACAGACTAACTTAAGATCTGATGGTAATGCTAGTGTTTGCTGCTAAAAAACCTTTGGAGCACCCACGTGCCACAGAAAAAAGTGCAGGATGTACACGAGCTGCAACTGCAGGTCGCAGAGACAGAACAAGCTGCTACCGCAGTAAGATCTTGGCCAGGCGGGGGAAAATGCAGACAAAATCAAACAAAATGCAATCGGCTAGGAAAACTTGGGGAACTTTTGCCCCGAAAATGGGCAGCAGACTCCATGTTCTTTGCATCACCATGGTAACCATGGGGTGCCTGGCCGGAAGAGCAGGCTTCCTGGTCCCACCTCCCACACTTTCGTGGGCTTCCGATTGGTTCTTCCACAGTCACTCAGACAGGACTTCTAGTCCCGCCTTCCAGCCTCTAATCTGTACTACTGTGTTTCAGATTTCTACCGGAGCTGTTCAGAGCCTGTATTTTTAAGAATGCCTACCTGTAAATGCTAACAAAAGATATCTTTTTCAGACAAAATTTAATTCCACAGCTTTCTATGTTGCAGCCCTAAATTTAAGTTAGTTCTGAGTTAAATAACCTGACTTTTCTCTATAGTTGTGTTACTAAATAATGTGCTATTGATGAGAGATATCAAACATGCTTCTTTATATTTTACTCTTAATTTTGGAGGTTATGAGGATGCATTTGCTCGCCACAGGAACAAAGCCGGCAATGTTCCTGTGATGACCAAAAAATCCTTATTCTCATTCCTAACTATAAAAAATAAGTATGTATACTCAACAGGATTTTATTTCAGTTACATCAAGTGACATCACATAGAAGAGTGTACTCCTAGTTAAAAATAAATTAAAATGGACCCAAATATTTTAAGACCACTTGGTTACATAAAATTAATACAATTATAAGTTATGTTCTTATTCTTAATATATATATTTTTAAGATATTTATATAACCTATATTTGTTAATCTATAAAATAATTAGCACATGCCTAATTAATTAGTTAATATATATTTGCCTAATTGTTTTTCTTCAACAGAAAACCCATAATTTATGTTTTATATTTACATTTATCAGATACTCTGCCTTTTCAGTTACAGATATTTGAGATAAATGTGCTTTTAAGTGAAAATACAATCTTCAAGTAGTTTCTAATTCTCAAAGTTACTGTTCAAACTCATAAGATGATAAATAATTATAATTATGTCTACAAAATAAGGATTTTAACTATATTTTCATTGATATTTCTTATCAAAGTACAGTAATTTGTTTATAGGCTCTAAGGTTTTCAGAAATTGTTCCAAGTATAACAAAAAAAAATTTCTAAAAGAAAAGGATGCTTCAACAAAGAAAAAGCACACATGGATCCTAAAAAGAAGAAAGAAATCATCTTTGGGTAAAACAACGTCTTTATATTCATATTTCAATGATAAAAGTATTTTCCTAAGTTTTACTTAGGGTTTTTTAATATTGTTATCTAAACAAATGATGTAAAAAGTTAGAACGATTAAAAAAAGAGATTTATATATACTAAACTGACTATAATTAATTTAAGGGTATTTCAGGCTATTTTTCCTAGTTTAACTATACTAATGTGAGCTAAGATTTTGTCCATATTTTGACATGATAAGCACCTATTAAAATGTAAGTTTATTTTTTTAAAGAAAGATCCTTATTGCCTAATAATTCTTACTGTTTAAGAAAAAGATTAATTTTGGTAAATAAATTCACATTGTTGATTAAACATTTAAGTATATTGAACTACTAACTTAAATCCGATTTTAACAATTGTCCTTAGAGACTAAAATTAATTGATTCTAAGACACTGTGATACTAATTTTTACATATTTTGTTTGTTAGATAATCATAAAATTTTAAAAAAAAACACAACATTTTATTAAGACTAAGGTTCTCCAAATTAAAGTTATATATTACTTTTAAACAATAAAGGTTACAAACTTAAAAAAATTCATTGATATTATATAAGTTCTCTGACTAGATCTATTGTCCATAAAAAATACAGTAAGATTTATATACTGCTCCCTACACAGGAAATAACCTTAATCATATTTTTAAAAGGCAATTAAGAGATACCTATTTAAAGGATAATATTCTAAAATATAAAGATTTTGGGATCGCCTTAACCATGCTTTATTTGTCCTTAATTTTCTTACCCTAGACAGTGAAGGCCATTCGGCCGCAGACAGACACTGGCATCCCTCGTCCAATTCTGTTCGCCCACCTGTTATGTGGCACGATCCCCTTACAAATAAATGGAAAGGCCCAGATCCTGTCCTCATCTGGGGATGAGGCTCAGCTTGTGTTTTGGACCAAGAGCAAGCAGCCCCAAGATGGTTACCAGAACGCCTGGTTAAACAGGTTAATGACTTACCTCAACCCAGGGATGGAGGTGCTCCCCCTGAGGACAAATTTTCCTCTTTTTCAGATGCAGCCAACAATCTGTGTGAGGATCCTGCTTAAGGCACTTCTGCTGAACAGGTTTGTACATGGAGGCCTTGGCCCTCCACCTTCCAACATCATGGAGTACCTTTTTGCCCCCCCACCTGCAAATGCAGGGGAGGATCTTGGACTCAGGCTCCCACTAGTTGGACCCAGACTGCTGACTGCGTGACTAAGGTGGCTTACCTCCATGTCGAGGTTGACCATAAACTCGGAGGAGTTCATCAGCCTAAATGGGTATGTGTTAACAAGCCAAAGATTATTCCCCCCAGTACAAGTAAAGCTCTCCAAAATTGTTCTGCAACTTGCACGCATACCCAGGCGATGCATGTCTCTTGTTATGCGTCAGCCTCAATTTGTGTTAACAAGCAGGGAGAACAATTTTTTGAAGCCACCCTAACTAAAACTCATGCAGCAGAGGGGACCACTATTCATTATACCCCCGTTCTCTTTGACCGGGGAGGAGAAGGCATATACACCAAGTTACAGTCAGCTGGATGCCAAGGCAGTGTCGGTAAACTCTCCTGCTGGCCCATTAAGGCCCCTACAGGGGTCTCTGATGGTGGAGGACCCACTGATGCTGTGAAGCATCTTCAGATAATCAAACTTTTGAAACCCCAAATCCCTGAGCTCACATATCATCCCTTAATGCTGCCTAAATCCCAGCTCCCAGATTTAGATACTAGTACATTAGATAGTTTGGAAACTACCTTCTCCTTGCTTAATAATTCCAACCCCACCCTTGCTGGTGATTGCTGGCTCTGCATGACAACAGGGGCAATCATGTCTATGGCAGTTCCTATTAATTCTATCATAGACAATGATAATACATGCCAACCCAGATTTCCTTTTAAAGTACAGCCTATAGGCACTTTTACATCATGTCTTTTAGGCGCGATGCAGAATAATACCTATGATATTGATGTTGGAGTTACTTCCTTTGGAAATTGCTCAACAGTAAAAAATTATTCCTCACACACCCCATCTCTTTGTCCCCCCAATGGCACAGTTTTTATGTGTGGAGGAAACTCAGCCTTCCCCAGGCTTCCAGCAAATTGGACCAGTGGCTGTGTTCTTGCCTTATTACTCCCTGATATAACTATTGTCCCAGGAGATGAACCTCTACCCATTCCTAGCCTAGACACCTTAGTCAAAAGACACAGGCGGGCAATACAGGCCTTACCACTCCTTGCCAGCCTTGGAATAACAGCTGCTGTGGGCACAGGTACCGCTGGCTTAGGCACGGCTATACACTCTTACCGTCACCTATCTCAACAACTTATAAATGATGTACAAACTCTATCAGGAACCATTAAAGATTTACAGGACCAAATAGACTCCCTGGCAGAAGTGGTCCTTCAAAACAGACGAGGCTTAGATTTGCTGACAGCTAACCAGGGAGGTATTTGCTTGGCCTTAGGGGGACGATGCTGCTTTTATGCCAATAAATCAGGCATAGTACGGACTAAAATTAAGCAGCTTCAAGAAGATTTAGAAAAGAGACGAAGGGAACTATTTGAAAATCCCCTCTGGACTGGGCTTAATGGATTTCTACCCTACCTTCTTCCACGATTAGGCCCTTTGTTGGGTTTACTTTTAATGGTGTCCATAGGACCCTGCATTATAAACAGGCTGGTACAATTTATTAAAGAACAGATTAATATTTTGGCCTCTAAGCCCATACAGGTTCACTATCATCGTCTGGAGATGGAAGACCGTGCTGCCAACATTTAAAAGGATGTTCTACCCTTCTCACAGGCTTATTTCTTAAGTTTACATCCCCACAGATCCCCCTTTCTTAAAAGTGTCTTTTTACCTGAACTCAAACAAGACCAAACCAAAAAGTAAATTGTATGGTATTTACTAATTACTGGCCAGTCATCTTTTTAGGACTCTTGCTTTTCTTAGATTCTGTATTTTTTTTGACCTCATGATTTTGATCCTATAGGCAAGTTAATGTTTTCTGATCAGTTTTATTTTTGATCAACTGTGGAGTTTTTAAACATTGCAATGGAGATTTCACCTGAAAAAAAAAACAGCTACAAGGCCTTGTGTATGTGTTACATTTGTGTTATGTGTTGTATGTCAGTATGTCTATATGTGTATATGTCCATATATCATGCAGTTATATGACAATTGGCAGATATACGAGGAGCACTCATAAAAAAAAAAAAAACGGATCCAAATATCTTTGATTCACGTGATTCAAATGGTTCAATTTAAATTGGGTAAACAGATGTCTTTAAAATTAAGCTTATAAGTTTTTCTAGGTGTTCAAAAATAAAACCTAATAAAATGTTGATGTCTATGAAATAATTGCTTAAATTCAGAAATTTACAAGTATTGTTTCAAAATGTGAACAAAAAAGAAGGTTAACAGATGGAAAAGAAAAACTAAAAGGTTCTAGATATGGATTTAATAGAGGGAAAATGTGTCTCTGGATAAAAAAGTCTATATGATTAAGTTAACAAAAGGGTTTAAGTAAGTGATTAAAAAAGGTCTGTGTAAATTGGTTATATGTGTAAGTTTTTGAACAAGTAATCTTAAAGAAATTAAAAATTATACAACTATGGTTAAACAACAACTGTTATTTTTCAATATTGTAATGTTATTTCTTTAAGAGTTAAACTTGGTTAATATAAAATCATCAATGTAATTATGGTGCTATTAATTCATATCTTCCAGGTATACAAGTCTGTAAGGTAGAAGCTTCAAAAGAGCATTATATCAAGCTGGTGTTCTGAAGTTGTATGGTAATTTTAGGCTTAAAAGAAAAACATGTTGGAGATTTATTTATATCATTTGTGTTCTATAACTGGACTTGTTATCAATAAGATATGTAAAGTTCTATGTTACTTTTACACTGAGATACAATTTAAATGTATTTTTAAGTTAATGAGAGCCTAATCTGTGTGAAGGTTTTATTGTAAAACACAAAAGTACTTTGCTACTTTTCTATAAAAGGTTAAAAGTTTTCAGCCTTTAATTCATGTTTTAGATGTGATATTTTGTTGTTAGCTAATATTCATGTAAACTTGAACAACAATTTATGTAAGCTTTGTAAAATGGTGTCTAAAAAGCAAAGATCAGCTTCAGAACTATAGTACTTAAGATTTATGAAGAGCCCGAGACTATGAAAGAAGTAGACCAAATTTCAGTACATTTAAAGTTGTGTCCAAAAGTTGTTTTTTGTCAGGATTACTAGGATCTCAAACAGGGGATTATAATGTATAACTCTGCCAAAATTCGAGGTAGCTATTATATAAACTAAATATGTTTTTGCCCTAGTTAATTTTAGTTTGTAGTTTGCTTATAGGTGGTCTAAGGATTGCTTGTTAATGTTTTGCAGAGGTACTGATTTAAGAACACACAACCTGGGTTAATTTAAGATAAGGAGTTATCACCTACAGGATAGAGAGATAGACATTAAAACCCAGTACTTTTAATATAAGGCTGTTAAAACTTATTTGCTGGATGTTTAAGATTAAGTTCTAAAATTAAAGTTAAATTAAAAGGGCCAAGAAAACCAATATTTGGCTCTTGCCCTCAGAGTCAGTCTGAGTCAGGGAATAGGGGACTTCTCCAAAGAGCTCTGCAACTCTAGGCCACATAACCTCCTGAACAGGGAGATTAATGAGACCAGTGGAGGACAGAAAGCCAATCAGTGCATTTGCTGTGAAGAGGAGGGTCATCAGAAAAGGGAGACATCCCTGATGCTTCCGAGGGAAGCCATATGGTCAAGCAAGGCCTGGACCCATCCTAGCGCAAATGGCACTAGCAGAACTGAAAAGCTGCTGCAAGTTCCCCTAGGACTCCCAGGGAAACTCAGCTGACTGTTAACAATAGATAGAAACAAAAGTCAGTTTGACTTGCTTCATCTTAAACACTTAGCAAAGACAGTCAAAGCCAAAACACAGCTATTCCTGGGCATTTTAAATGATAATAATAGTTAAATGTAACTTCCAAGAATAAGTAAACTGGAGGCTGCAAAGGAGATTCTCAGACAGGAATGCCTGATAACCATCAAAAGGGACTGCCAGAATAGTTTTTAGTTTAAGGCCTTTATTTCTAACCTACACAGGTAGGCTTAATGTTTGCTAGTATGGTTATCCAGCCCTAAGTAACAGAATTAAAGATTTCTCTATTAGACACAGGCCAGTAAGGTATGGTCGAATATTTTATATAAGTAAGGGGGAGATGCCAGGGACTAGAAGGGAGTTCTCCTTCAAAGAATAGCCTGACAGTTACAAGAAACAGCCCCCTGGGAGACATCCTGCCTGGGAGACACCCTGCAGCCACCTATCTCCCTGAGAAATCCTGCAGCCACCTATCTTCCTGAAACATCCTGCGTTATCTCATCTTGTGAAAACATCCAGCAACTGCCGATAAGAGAGCTCCCCCATTCCCAGCCCATAAATACCCCTGTGTGAACAATAAAAGTTTGCAGCTTGATCAGAACTCCTGTCTTGCTGTCATCCTTCTGTGTCTCTTGTCCCTTCATTCCTCCCCATCTAGGTTCGCTGCCCACGTTGATGTGTCCTGCCGGTCGGGACATGGAACAGAATAGAAAACACAGAAACTTGCCCACATAAATACAGCTACCTTATACTAGACAAAGTCACCATAAACAAACATTAGAGAAAAAATAGCTTCTTCAACAAATAGTGCTAGGACAACTGGAAATCCATATGTAGTAGGTTGAAATTGAACCCATATATCTCACTCTGCACAAAATTCAACTCAAAATGGATGAAGGACCTTGGCATGCTAGAAGAATTAGGCCAAAGTCTCCATCATGTCAGCTCAGGAACTGACTTCCTCAATAAGACTTCTAAAGCATAAGAAGTAAATTCAAGAATCAATAAATAAGGTAGCATCAAACTAAAAAGCTTCTTCACAACAAAGGAAACAATCAAGAACATGAAGAGAGAGACTACAGAATGTGAGAAAATCTTTACTACCTGCAGCACAACATATAGAGTATTTATCTCCAGGATATACAAAGAACTCAAAAACTTAACATTAAAATAACAAATAACCCAATCAATAAATGGGCAAAGGAACTAAACAGGTACTTTACAGAAGAAAAAGTAAGAATAGCCAAAAATATATGAAATTAGAAAATGCAAATCAAAACTGCTCTAAGATTTCATCTCACTACAGTCAGAATGTCAATTATCAAGAATACAAGTATCAATAAATGTTGGCAAGGATGTGGAAAAAAGATACACTCATACATTGCTGGTGGGACTGAAAATTGGTGCAACAACTATGGACAGTAGTATGGAGATTCCCCAGAAAACTTAGAATAGAAACACCATTTGATTCAGTTATCTCACTCCCCAGTATATACCCCCAAGGGACTTAAAAATCAGCATACTACAGTGACACAGCCATATCAATGCTTATAACAGCTCAATTCATAATAGTTAAGGATGTAACTAATACAGATGCCCTTCAACAGATGAATGGATAAAGAAAATATGGTATATATATAAACAATGAAATATTACTCAGCTATAAAAAAGAAAGAAATTTTGGCCTTTGCCAGCGAATGAAAGGAACTGGAGAATATCATGCTAAGTGAAATAAGCCAGTCCCCAAAAAACAAAGGTTGAATATGTGAATGATAACCCATGACAAGGGAGAGTAGGGTGTAGAAGTTCCCTGGATTAGACAAAGGGGAATGAAGGAAAGGGGTGGGGGATGTGAATAGGAAAGCCAGTAGAATGAATTGGACAAAATTTTCCTATACTCATATGTCACGATATACAACTAGATTATTCAGGGTCACTCTAGGTGAATTTGGGTTGGCATGAAATAATTACACACAAAGAAAGAAAGTACCTTTTTCTTAGGGTCCAGTGATGGCTCTCAGTCTTAGGGGTCCATTGGAAAGAGAAAGAGTAATCTGAATTCTTTATTCTTATATAGGGGCGACACAAAGGGAGGTTCGATGGAATGTTCTTTCCAAATAAGGCAAAGGGTTAGATTTCTGGGGGTTGAGTCTAGCTTCATAATGTCTTGTGGTCAGTAGATTGATTGACATCTTGGCAAGTCACACCCATCTCAAGTGCTGTGTGGGATCAAAAGGCAGAGCAAGCACAAAGGACACATATGTGCACAGCCCAGACAGAACAGCAATGTCAGTCCAGTCTGCTCGTGTGCTCAAAATGCTCATACACATAGCCCGTGGTTGGCCCATGACATCTCCCCCTTTCTTAACTTAGAAATGGAATCAATGGGTTATAACTTTCAGTCACTGGATTCATGGTCTGAGGACATCATTGTAGCATAAAAAGAATTAGTGAAAAACATATCATTTCAATAACATACCATGTAGAATGTTTCAACATATTTTTAGGACAAAAGTAATTCAATTAACTCTGAAAGATCTAGGTTATTATTATTACTCTGCCAAACACTCATCAGATGATTTTTGATCTTTTCCAAATCTTATTGGGAAGCACTGTATTTGGTCATAGTAACACAGACATATATATAATTAACATGGCACTCAAGCCATTTCTTAAGCATAGAACAGAGAGCTCATTTACATTATGCATTACAGTGGCTTCTAGAGTCAACTTAATTCCAGTCTTTCCATCAATATTCATCCGACTATAGAGGATCTTGGAAGTAATTTAAGCCAAATTATTAAGCAAATTCACATGTTATAAGTTTTGACACATAGCCACAAAGGCTATAATTATAGAAACAATAGATAAAATTAAAGTAGTCACTTCAAGGATCATTAGATCAAAAGATGGCCTAGGTCTGGTTAATTGGCATGCACCTATTTCAAAGCCTGAATGTTAACTTTAGCATGCCATGGTTCTGAAATGCTAGCTGACAATAGGACAAAGGAACATTGATGAAGATCAATGTCCTTTTCCTCTATTATAGCTAGTGATACAATTAGGCAAGTTGCATTTTTATAGGTTACAGGATATTTATTATCTTTTCTCTTAGTCCTCACATTTAAGGGGTTTCTTAGGTCTGTCAGTAATACAAAATTCTGGAGGCAGAAGTTAAGCATCAAACATCCTTTGGGATGCCATCTTTCTTGGTTAAAGCTCCTAGGAGTCATGGCTTCCTTATGTAATTGTCTTTGTCAGTTCTAGGAGACCAGTCTGTAAATAACTGGCCTGTATAGAAAAATCCTAGTTTAACAATTTTTCTATTTTGACAATTGTTCACATATAAATAAAGTCTTCATTTCTAAGGACCAGCATCATTGGCTAGTTTAGGTTTCTCATATGCTCTTTTTCTCAAAAGATACTTTAGACAGCCAGCATGTTTCATGGGATTAACATAGGTAGTTGTTCATTATAGTCAATATAATTAATCTAGTTACATGGATGGATTTTCCAGTCTACATTGTAAAGTACATTAAAAGTGGACTTGAGAAATGGGTCCACAGAAGTCTTCATATGTTTTACTTATCTGGCAGCTCATGGAGTTTGCATGGCTGTAAACTCTGCAGCTGGAAATTTACCTTCTTGTGTCAGGTTTTTCAGCCTTTCCATGATGACAGGTTTAAACTCTATCTTTTAAAATTTGATTTAACTTACTAAATCATGTTCAGCAGCAGTAAGACTCTCAATATCACAATTAAGAAAAAATTTTAAAATATTTTGTAAGATCTAGTGTGTGTATATGGGGTCCTGTTTTTCCCCCTTTTTTTAATTCATTAAAATTGATCAAGGCCTGGCATAAGCCATAGCACCATTAGTTTTAAGTCATAGACAATAGTACAAATATTTATTTTATTTTTTAAACAATTATATTTTAGTTATAGATGGAAACAATATCTTTATTTTACTTATATGAGGTGCTGAGGATTGAACACAGTGCCTCACACATGCTAGGTGAGTGCTCTACCTCTGAGCCACAACCCCAGTCCCAAGTATTTAAATAATAAGAAAAGATTTACTGTTTTTAGTTGACCATGAAATTTGACAAAAAAAATCATCTTCTAGCTATGCTAAATTTAACATCAATGAATTGGAAAGGGACCATGGTAAATAGAAATTTAATTTTTATCAAATGTATGATTTGATTTTGACTTTAATAGAATTACCAATAATGAAGAATATAATAAGTTGTATATAAAATTTGTGCTTTGAAATTAGCTCTAGATTAACTTAAATAATTATCTTAATTTGGAATGAAGTGAGAGACAGAGTTCTTAAATTAGGAGCTGTGGCCTTTTCTAGGGGCATGAGAAATATATAGAGAGAAAGACATCTTTCCAGAATAGAAAATACATGTATTTAATAAGCATAGGAAAGATATTTTGTTTTTTACCATTAAAAAATAAAATAGAAAAATGAATAGTCCTTTATTCACCAACATATGAAAAACTGTCATTATTGTTATCAAACCCAATGTTGACATAAGTATGGGAGTTAGTATCTCAAATATTAATGGGTAAAAACAAGTCAACAGTATTGTTTAAGACAGTGGTCTAATTTAGAATTTTATATGACATTGAGCTAGCAATAACATTTGAGGGATTTATGTTACAATAATCCTTATATATAAAGAAATAGTTGCATGAACATCTTTAATAATTTTACTTAATGTAATAAGATTAGCTCTAATAATTATGTATGATTTATGGCTTTACTAATTTAAAAATACCAACATGTGATGTATGTAGGGCATTACCTTGATTTTAGTTAAGGTAGAGAATAGGATTACTACATCTTAAGCTTAGTATACACGACCAGTGTAACTCCACACCATGTTCAACCACAAGAATGAGATCAAAATTGTAATGTTGAATCCCATGTATGTATGTCAAAATATACCCTGCAGTCATGTATATCTAAAAGAAACAAATACAATAAAGAATAACTGGTATTAAGAAAGTTTAAGAGGTTTGTAGATAAACTTATTTTGTGCAATAATTTTTATTATTTATTTATTTTGTGGGTACCAGGGATTGAACTCAGAGGCACTCGACTGCTGAGCCACATCCCCAGAACTATTTTGTATTTTATTTAGAGACAGGGTCTCACTGAGTTGCTTGATGCCTCTTTTTTGCTGAGCCTGGCTTTGAACTCACAATCCTCCTGCCTCAGCCTCCTGAGCTGCTGGGAATACAGGCATATGCCACCATGCCCAGCCTGTGCAATGATTATTAACCCATTAAGTCTCAAGCTTTCAATTCTGCGAACTTAGTAAGTATGCAAATATTTTTTTTTTCAAAAAGGATTCTGGTCAGCTCAGGATAAGGGCTGAACTGAACAAGAGTTATGATTTGCCCCTTATCTGTGTTATCACTCTGGGCACACAGTCCTTTCTATACATGCTAGTGGTTATTCAGACCATCAGGTGATGGTGTACTGTCATGGGTCAGCCCTCTGAAGAGCAGTGGAATGACAGATTTTGCTATGTGCAGTACACTTAGTGGAGGCCCATCTTCTCATCAAGGGTACAGCTTCCTTTTAGTCATGAGGGCCTCCTATGGCTCCAAAGTGTGGCCCTCCCTATATCTCCTTTCCTGTGTTTTTAATTGGGGTTCCAGGCAGAGATACCCACTCTTTGTAGCTGCTAAAAATGCCCTGAGCAGTGTCCTGTGAGGGATTTGCTTTGTCCTTGGACTCTGTCATCATCTGTCCCCTGGTTCAACTACAGTAAGCACAAAGCCCCGGGCTGGGGGAAAAGTGGCCGGAACAGGATGCCATCTTGAAGGCAAGTTGACATGTGTGAGGGGAGATGGAATGTTCTGGGTAAAGTGCTTTAAAATCAAGTTCAATTTCAAGTTCAAGTTCAGATTCCACTACCCAGAATCCTTTGGGGCCCTCAGCACACAAGGAGCCTCTCTAGTGAGGGTTCTGTCAGCAGAGCAGTGAATTACACTATCCAGTAATTCAAGTGACTGTGTTTCCTGCAATTCCCAAGGGCCTTTGGTTTGAGGATTGTGCAAGAGTAGTGCTGGTCTACCCTTAACAGAATCTTTGGGAGCCTCTGCTCCCAGAAGCCTCTGTGGTGAGTGCTGCAAGAGTAAAATGGACTACACTACCCAAAGTCCCTGGGTTGTCTACGTGTGCTTGAGGCCTGGTTTCCAGAAGTTTCTGGGGTACTTGCTTCTGATACTCAGGTTCTCCTCACCTTGACAATGGCCTCCATGGTACTAGTATTCAATTGCTTAAAACTCA
The DNA here is from genome assembly GCF_021218885.2 of Marmota monax. Lineage (NCBI taxonomy): Eukaryota > Metazoa > Chordata > Mammalia > Rodentia > Sciuridae > Marmota > Marmota monax. The sequence continues at coordinate 71,481 of NW_026693786.1, forward strand.
TGATCCTAAAACAGGACTAGTCCCTGGCAAAGTCATTTCCTTCCAGAGACTATATTTCTCACAGGCTTCTACAGTGGCTTCTGTTTGCAGCTTGTGGGTCAGCTCTAGGAAACAGGGTGACTTGTGAGGTGTACCCTCTGTGTAAGGCCACACATGGCCACCTAGAACCTGGCATGTTCATGCCTCTGCTACACCTGGTACTTGGGCTACAGTGCTTGGAATGATCAAGGCAGAAGTTGGAGTCTTTAGGAAGTAGTTCCCTTGACTCCTCTTTCTTTTCTCCTAAATTTTCACTTCTAGTAATGTCCAAGATAAATACTGCTATACCCCAGTTAAAGCAGTAGGAACAGATTTTATTCAATAACTACCAATGGTAAGGGAAGTGCTAAGCTCCATTCTGATTTGTGCAGAGGTGATTTGCCTGTTTTAAAGGGAGAATAAGGGAGAGTAAGTGTATGACCTTGACACAGCAGTTGGGGTGGAAAAGTACAAAGCATTGATAAATGCGAATGTGATTAGGCCAGCTGTGTTTGTGAGAGTTAAATAAGGATGCTACCTTCGTGCAGGAACTGGAAGATGGGCCTTACCCTTGAAAATTATATTTCAAAGGAATTTTTCTCAGGTTCTGAGATAGGACTTTCTGAATTGTAAGTGATACGTATTTTCTATTGTAAGCCTTTTTTAGTAAATAATTCAAAAAAAGGAGTTCAAAAGCCTATCATCAGGTGTTGTTAGGCCATAGTAAGTTTTCTTGGAAGCACTGAACTTTCCTCAGGGAGACATTTTAATGGAGGTAGTTCAGGTAGGCATTGTTGCTAGGTTCACCATAAGGACACATTATTATGCTGTTAGATTATTGGGTCGAGTTCCTGCTCTCCTGATGTTTGTGTAATTGTCATATGTTTTTCTTATGTGTTATAAACCCATACGTATATTATAATTTTTAATAGTCAGTAAAAATGTTATATATGAATCCATGCATTAACCATTTCCTTTGCTCTTTATTTCTTTGAAGAGATCCATATTGCACTTCCAGTAATAGTTTCCTTTGCCTGAAGGATTTTCTTTAATATTTCTTAGTCTTTCAGTGATGAATTGCTTGAGGTTTTAAATGTTGAAAGAGCCATATTTCACCTTCCTTCCTGCAAGCTCATTATGTATAGTATAGATTTTAAGCATGAAAAAATTTTCTTTCATTGCTTTAAATACGTTATTCTCCTCTCTTCATGTGCAATGTCAAGTAATCTGCTAGAATCCTTATTTGTGCTTCTCTTGGTGTAAATGATTTTCTTTTCTGTTCTTCAGATTTCTCTTTATTGATGTTCTTCAGAAGTTTGATTTTAATGGGCTTTTATGAAGTTTTCTTTTTGTTGTTGTTTTTGTTTTGCATATAGAGCTTTAAATTTTTCATATATAATGAATATATACTTTTCAACAAATTTGGAATAATTTTGGCCATTATTTTTTAGTTGCTTTTATAGCCCCCTCCTTTAGAAACTTCAATTACATATGTTTTAGGAAACTTGAAATTGTCCTACAACTTCCAGACAATCTGATTTTTCCCCTTAACTTCTAATTTCTCTGTATTTTATTTTGTATGATTTCAGTTGCTATGTCTCTGAGCTCACTATTTTTCAGTAAGGTCTGAAATGCTCTTTATTTTATCCATCTTATGCATTGTAGTTTCATCTTTTGGAGTACAATTTTCAAATATTTCCATCTCTTCCATGATGAAACTTACCCTTTTCAATATCTGTAACACAGTTTTAGTAATGTCTTAAGTATTCTTGTCTACTAATTTTAATATCTTTGTCATTTTTGATTCACTTTTAATTGATTGTCCCCTCATCATAGGGGAGTATTCTCTACCTGGTTTGATTGTATGACAGACATTGAGTTTTACTCTGTTAAATACTAGATATATTATATTACCAAAAATATTCCAGAATATTTTTGGGATACAGTACTTCACTTTGGTTTGTGTTATTTTCATGTCCTTAAATTCACTATTGTTTTTTTCTACAGAGTATAATATGCTCTTGAGCCCATCCAGTAAATTTATACCTTAAATATAATTCTTCTGCAATTTATACTGAGGAAGTATCCAGTAAATATTTACTAAAGGTATAAAAGAATGAAATAATCATTTTGCTCTTTAGATTTAGTTAATGTTAGTAGAATTCTGTTTTCCATTACCACTTCATCTGAACAAATTCAATTATTCAGGAAATTTTTATGTTTACAGAAGGTCTTATATCTTTTCATTTCCATCTACTTTTTCAAAAATTTATTTATTTATTTGTTCTAATTAGTTATACATGACAGAAGAATGCATTTCAATTCATAGTACACAAATGGAACACACTTTTTCATTTCTCTGATTGTACATGAAGTATAGTCACATCATTTGTGTCATCATACATGTACCTAGGGTAATGATTTCCATCTCATTCCACCATCTTTCCTACTCCCATGCCCCCTTCCTTCCCCTACCTCCCCTTTGCCCTATCCAAATTTCTTCCATTCCTCCCCTGCCCCCCAATTATGGATCAGCATCCACTTATCAGAGAAAACATTCGGCTATTGGTTTGGGGGGATTGGCATACTGTGCTTAGCATGATATTCTCCAACTCCATCCATTTGCCTGAAAATGCTGAGTAATATTCCATTGTGTATATATACTACTTAGTTTCTTTCTCTATTAATCTATTGAAGGACATCTAGGTTGGTTCCACAGTTTAGCTATTGTGCTGCTATAAACATTGTGCTGCTATAAACATTGATGTGGCTGTATCACAGTAGTATATTGTTTTTAAGTCCTTTGGGTATAGACCAAGGAATGGGATATCTGGGTCAAATGGTGGTTCCATTCCAAGTTTTCTAAGGAATCTCCATACTGCTTTCCAGAATGGTTGCACCAATTTTCAGTTCCACCAGCATTGTAAGAGTGGGCCTTTTTCCCTTCATCCTCATCAACACTTATAGTTGCTTGTATTCTTGATAACTGCCATTCTGCCTGGAATGAGATGGAATCTTAGAGTAGCTTTGATTTGCATTTTTCTAAAATGCAAATCTAGAGATGTTGAACATTTTTCATGTATTTGTTGATCAATCGTAATCTTCTTCTGAGAACTATCTGTTTAGTTCCTTAGCCCATTTATCAATTGGGTTATTTTTTTTTTTTTTTGGTGTTAAGTTTTTTTAGTTCTTTATATATCCTGGAGATTAGTGTTTGATCTGATGTGCGTGTGGTAAAAATTTGTTCCCATTCTGTAGGCTCTCTGTTCACCTCATTGATTGTTTCTTTTACTGAGAAGAAGCTTTTTAGTTTGAATCCATCCCATTTATTGATTCTTTTTTTTTAAAGAAACTTGCAGCTGACCCTTTAGGTTGGGGGATCAGGTGCCAGTCAGCTGCAAATTTTAGGGGTTTTTTTTTGTTTTTTTTTTAGAGAGAGAGAATTTCAATATTTATTTTTCAGTTTTCAGCAGACACAACATCTTTGTTTGTATGTGGTGCTGAGGATCGAACCTGGGCCTCACGCATGCCAGGCAAGCACACTACGGCTTGAGCCACATCCCCAGCCCCCATTTATTGATTCTTGATTTTATTTCTTGTGCTTTAGGAGTCTTGTTAAGGAAGTCAGAGCCTAATCCAAAATGATGAAAATTTGGGCCTAGTTTTTCTTCTAATAGGTGCAGGGTTTCTGGTCTAATTCCTAGGTCTTTGATGCACTTTGAGTTGAGTTTTGTGCATAGTGAGAGATAGGGGTTTAATTTCAGTTTGTTGAATATGGACATCCAGTTTTCCCAGCCCCATTTGTTGAAGAGGCTATCTTTTCTCCAATGTATGTTTTTGGTGCCTTTATCTAGTATGAGATAACTGTATTTATGTGGATTGGTCTCTGTGTTCTCTATTCTGTATCATTGGTCTACACAGTCTATTTTGGTGCCCATACCAAGCTGTTCTTGATACTATTGCTCTGTAGTATAGTTTAAGGTCTGGTATAGTGATGCTACCTGCTTCATTTTTCTTTATAAGGATTGCTTTCGCTGTTCTGGGTCTCTTATTTTTCCAGATGAATTTTATGATTGCTTTTTCTATTTCTATGAGGAACATCATTGGGATTTTTATTGGCATTGCATTAAATCTGTATAGTACTTTTGGTAGTATGATCATCTCAACAATATTAATTCTGCCTATGCAAGAACAAGAGAGAGCTTTCATTTTCTAAGATATTCTTTAATTTTCTTTCTTTAGCATTCTGTAGTATTCATTGTAGATGTCTTTCTCTTCTTCTGTTAGGTTGATTCCCAAATATGATTTTTTGAGTCTATTAAAATGGGGTAGTTTTCCTAATTTCTCTTTCAGAGAACTTGTCACTTAGCATAGAAATGCATTTGATTTGTGGGTATTGATTTTATATCCTGCTACTTTGCTGAATTCATGTATTAGTTTCTAGAAGTTTTCTAGTGAAAATTTTCGGGTCCTCTAAATATAGAATCATGTCATTGGCAAATAGTGATATTTTGAGTTCTTCTTTTCCTATTTGTACCCTTTTAATTCTTTTTTATCTAATTGCTCTGGCTAGAATTTCAAGGACTATGTTAAATCAAAGTGTTGAAAGAGGGCATCCCTGTCTTATTCCAGTTTCTGGAGGGAATGCTTTCAATTTTTTTCCATGTAGAATGATGTTGGCCTTGGATTTAGCATAGATAGCTTTTACAGTGTTGAGGTATGTTCCTATTATCCCTAGTTTTTCTAGTGTTTTGAACATGAAGGGGTGCTGTAATTTGTCAAATGCTTTTTCTGCATCTATTGAGATGATCATGTGATTATTATCTTTAAGTCTATTGATGTGATGAATTACATTTATTGATTTCCATATGTTGAACCAACCTTACATACATAAGATGAACCTCACTTGATTGTGGGACACTATCTTTTTAACAAGGGAAGAAAGCACCCCAAATAACAAGGTGCTACAATAATAGAATACATTGACAGTGCAGTAGAAGAAATGTCAAAGAAGTTCAGAAAGTACATAATTAAAATGATCTGTGAAGTAAAGGATGATATAAGAGAGCAAACACATGCAGCAAAAGATCACTTCAAACAAGAGATAATAGAGAAAATGCAGGAAGCAAAAGATTACTTCAACAAAGAGGTAGAGATTCTGGAAAAAACACAGAAATTCTTAAAATAAAGGAAACAATAAATCAAATTAAAAACTCAATATAAAGCATCACCAACAGTCTAGATCACTTGGAAGGCAGAACCTCAGGCAATAAGGACAAAATGTATAATCTTTTTGAGGGGTTGGGGGATACTGGAGATTGAACTAAGGGGCTCTCACCCACTGAGCCACATCCCCATCCTTCTAGCGTGCCATCTTGGATCTCTCTCCATCTACTTTTATTTATTTTTATTTTTTGTAATATACCTTCCCATCTACTTTTAGTACATTCATTGCTTTTGCTTTTTTTGTCTTCTGGTGGCATATTTTAAGAATGAACACTAGGGAAATCTTAAAAACCCTACTGTAACTTTGCTGTCATCAGATTTCCCTGGGACACTTCCAACACTTGTCATAATCTTCATGGACTGCAGTAAGTTTTCTTTAAGCTCATAAGTTTTGTGAGATAAAAATGACATAAATAACCACCCTGCTTATGCTGTCACTTTTTGATATTTTTTCTATTTATTTGATGAGAGTGGGAGACCAGAATTACTTGCACATAACTTATAATATTATCCAATACTTTATATGATCTACAGAATACCACCTAAATGTGTATTCAACAGCTATTTGTTAAACACCAAGCAGAATAAAATACTGTGAGAGAAAAACACATGAGACAAAAGTGTCTGATTTTAAGAACCTAACTGTTGCAGACATAGAACCATACAAGTAAATATAATGCAGTAAGAGCAATGCCACAGATACACACAGGCATATATCAGACATAAGTATATGTCTTAAAGAGTTTCCAGAAAACCTGGATGTGAAAGTAATTGGTAGGTCTCTCTGTGTAGTTAGGATTGTAGCCTTTGTTTTAAATAAGTGTAATGATAAAAATTTTTATACTTGGTACTATATCAAAAACAAGAAATATTTTTGGAAGAAGTTATATAGAATTAATATTTCATTCATAATTACTGCAATTCACCAAGAAAACCATCTTCGTTAACATATTTCCTTTCTTTGGGGGGACTTTAAATTACTATTAAATTTATCTTGTATATAGGACTATATTCTCTTTCTCCTTGAGTGAATTTTTATAGTTGTGTCTTTTAAGGAATAAGTACATTTAATATAAGATATCAAATCTGTGAATGTAACATTGTTCATAGTTTCCCTTTGTTTTCATTTTAATGTCCATAGAATCAGTAGTAATACCTCTCTTAGTTCTAAAATTGGTATTTAGTGTCTTCTCTCTCTTTTTCATAATTAGCCTAGCTAGAAGTTTATTAATTTAGTGGTTCACTTCAAACAGTTTGTTTTTGCTTTTGGCATTTTTTTTCTTATTTTCTTTATTACATTTAATTGATTACTATCTTGTTCATTTTCAATTTTCTTGTTTTTTTTTTGCTTACATTGCTCTTATTTCTCCACTTTATTAAAAAAAGAAGTTTATGTTATTGAGTTTAGATCTCTTAGCACAAATCTTGATCAGTTGCATTTTTATTTTCATTTAATTCAAAATACTTGACCATTTCTCTTGAGAGTCTACTTTTACCTATGGAACATTTAAAAATTTCTTATTTAATTCCCAGATATTTGTATATTTTCCAGATTTTTTTCTGCTCAACTTAATATTTGGTAGGCATAGAGTTTTTGTTTTACAAAGTGAAAGAGTTATGGAAGTTGATAGTGGTAATGCTTGTACAACATTATGTGTGGAGAACCATTCAAGGGCTGTGTGTGGACTGCATCAGCATCGCAGCCTAGTGGATTAAAGAATCTGGTGTCTGGGAACTTCCAGTGGAAATTTCCTCTAAGACTGCCCAGACACATTGTGAGCCCTATTCAGCTCTGCCAGGTCCCACACAGCACCAGATATAGGGTGACCTGCTGCAGCCTCACAGCCTTTCTGAGATGGGCGTGATCTGACAAGATGCCAATCAACCTGCTGACTGCAAGACACCATGAAGACTCCACCCCTGAAACCTTCTCCCTGCCTTTGATGTACCCCCTTAAATAAACCATAGGAGCTATTTTCTAATTGTCTAGCTCCAGCTTATGTGTGGACTGGACCTATCAGGTTCTCCTTCCTTTGAAACTATTTTTTCTTTGTCTTTTGTTCTTCACTAATCATTCTAGACTTTAATTTCTTAGATGTCTTACATCCTTCTGAGAAGGAAGAAAAATGCCATAATGAGGCTCTGGACACCTCTCTATAATTATGCACATGTTTAATAATGCTGAACTGTATACTTAACTTGTTGAGATGGTAAATTTTAGGTGTACTTTTCTACATTAAAACAATAAAAATAAAGGAATGGCAAGAGGTATGTCATGCTATGTTACTCTAAAGGAAATTGTAATAGCTGTGTTAATTTCAGAACAAGCAAATTTTAGAAAGAGTAAGGTTATCAAAAATAAATCAGGAAGTTTAATTCTGCTGCTGTATGAGAATATATGTTGTATGATTTCTCTCCTTTTAAATTTCTTAAAGCATGTTTTGTGGCTCACAATGTGATATATCTTGGTGACTGTGCATAGAGAAAGAATGTGTGTTCTGCTTTTGTTGAATGAGGTAATTTATACATATTAATTACATCAAGTTGATTAATAGTGTTGTTCAGGCCATCAGTATCCTTATTGATTATCTACCTCCTTGATTTGCTGGTTACTAACAAAGGTTTTGAAAATTGTAGTTATATAGTGCATTTGTCCAATTTTTCTGTCACTACTATCAGCATTTTTTTGGTTTTTGGTGTTTTTGTTTGTTTGTTTTTTGTTTTTTTGTGTTTTGTTTTGTTTTGTTTTGTTTTGTTTGGTACCACGGATTGAACCCAGGGGCACTTAACCACTGAGCCACATCTCCAGCCCTTTTTTTTGTATTTTATTTAGAGACAGGGTCTCACTGAGTTGCTTAGTGTGCCGCTTTTGCTGAAGCTGGCTTTAAACTTGTGCTCCTCCTGCCTCAGCCTCCCAAGCTGTTGGGATTATAGGCATGTGCCACCATGCCTAGAGAGCACTATCAGTTTTTACCACCTTTATTTTTGATTCTCCTTTGGTAGTTGCATACACAATTAAGATTGTCATATCTTCTTGAAGAATTGACCACTTGGAGAAATGTATATTACATATTTTGCCCATTTTTAAAGTTGGGTCATTTGTCTTTTTGTTTTTGAGTTCTCTATATATTCTTTTTTTCTTAAAATACATTTTAATCTTCTGCATCAAATATTTTATTTGGACTTTCAAATATTAGAGTAACATAGCAGTCATTACCTTCAACAATACAGAATAATTTAATTCCCAGGAAAAGCAATTTCCTTGTCAGCAAGGAAATCCTGTGGGTTTAGACAAGTTATCTAAATATCCCTATATACTCTGAATATTAATTCATTATTAAATTTATGATTTTCAAATCTTTTTTCTAATTCCATGTTATCTGTAACAGTCAATTTTTTCTATGAAAAAAATACCTGAGAAAGACAACTTAAAGGAAGAAAGATTTATTTTGGCTCGCAATTTTAGACGTTTTAGTCTACAGTCCCTCAATCCCTTTGCTGTGAGCTTAAGGTGAGGCAGAACATCATGGAAGAGAGAATGTGGCACAGCAAAGCTGTTCAATTTAATGCAGCAAGCAAACAGAAAGAGGAGGGAGAGAGAGAGAGAGAGAGAGAGAGAGAGAGAGAGAGAGAAAGAGAGAGAGAGAGAGAGAGATTAGAACAAGATGTAATCCCCAAGAAAATGTCCCTGAGGACTCATTCCATTTAAACAGGTCCCACCTACTACAGTTTCCACCATTTCCCAATAGTCAATCCACTGATGAGATTAGAGCTCTCATGATTCAATAACCTCCCAAAATCTCTACCTCTGAATATTGTTGCATTGGGAACAAAGCTTTCAACACAAGAGCCTTAGGGGAAATTCCACATCCAAACCATAACAATATCTTAGTTCATTTGACTATTTGATCAAAATATAATAATGCAAAACCTCCTTTGTGTCTTGTAACAATTTTTGACTTAAAGATTTTTTCTGATATTAGTATACCCATTCCAGCTTACTAGTTGTCTGAGGGCTCCACAAGTTGGCTGCAGACGACCAAGTCAGTTTTTTTTAAAGGATTTGGTTCTAAGATGGTCTGCTTTAAGAACCCTGCTTTCCCCATTATACTTTAAATTTTGTCTGTCTTTATAAGTGCTTTTAAGTGGGTGAGCCTAAGATATTTTCCACTCTGTTGCCCCTCCCTCCCTTTCCCCACCCTGGTTTGTGTTGGGGGTGAGGGAATTCTGTGCTTATTTTCTACTCTGCTAACCAATCTTCAAGTCTCTCTATGTCTCAGACTTTATAATATTGAGTCTTTGAGCATTTATTTTGTCACCCACCTCTCAATTCTGTTTTTCTTTCATTGCCTCCTCTCTGTGCTATAAGGAGATCAGGAATTATTGCCCAGCTCCCTTCTTCCATCTTCCAAGTCCTCTTCCATGTTATTTTTCCTCACTAATGTGGTATATGTGTAAAAATTTATGAGTTCATATCGATACAATTTTAACTTAATTCCATAGTTTACATTAGTTTCACTCCTTAAATTGTATATCCTGTGGGTTTAGACAAATACATAGTGATATGTATCTACCATAACATCATACAGAATACTTTCACCCTAAAAACTCCCTGTAACTCATCTATTCATCCTTCTTTTCCTGTCCCTAAACTCATGAAAACCATTTATCTTTTACTGTCATCATAGTCTCATCTTTCCCAGAAAGTCATATATTTGAAATGATAACACTATCTAGCCTTTTCCAATTGACTTCTTTCACTTCCTTATTACCATTTAAGTTTCTTCCAGTCTTCTCATGGCTTGATAGCTCAATTTTTACAAATTTTTGCATAATATTCCCATTGCATGGATGAACCACACCATTCACCTATAGAAAGACATTTTCATTGCTTCCAAGTTCTGGTAATTAAAAATGAATATACTATAATCATTTGTGTACAGGCGTTTTGTGAAACTAACTTTTCATCTCACATGAGAAGTTATCAGGGGTAACAATGCAAGTCATATAGTCAGAGTATGTTTAGATTTTTAAAATCTGACAAATTCTCTTCCAGGAGCTGTACCATTTTGCATTCCAACTTACAGTAAATAAGTATTCCTTTCACTGGATTTTTGCCATTCCAATAGGAATGTAGTGGTATCTTATGGTTAAACTTGCAATTTCCTAATAATGTATGATGTTGAGCAAATTTTCACGTACATATTCAACATCTGTATATCTTCTTCTTTTCTTAGGTGTCTGTTCAGATACTTTGCCCATGTCTAAATGCTGTTGTTTTCTTATTATTGAGTTTCAAATGTTTTGTATATTTTGAATATCAGTTCTTTATCAGATATGTGTTTTACAGATATTTATCTACCAGCCTGTGTCTTATCATTTCATTTTCTGAATGGTGTTATCACAGGGCAAATGGCTTTAATTTTTATGTGTTAAATTTATCAACTTTTGTGCTTCTTGGTATTGTATCTAAAAAGTTATCACCAAACCCAATGTGATCTGATTTTTTTCCTATGACATTTTCTGAGAGTTTTATAGTTTTGAGTTCTACATTTAGATCTATGATCCATTTTGGCTTAATGTTTAGAATCTATGAGGTCTGTATCTTGAAGCATTATTTTGGCAAGGATATATAGTTATTCCAACACCATCTATTGAAAAGACAACCTTTTCCCCAGTGAATTACCTCCACTCCTTCATCAAAGATCAGTGAACTACATATTTGTGTGTATAATTTTGAGCCTTCTGACTTATTGATCTATTTGACTATTCTTTTGGCAATATTACAATGCATATTGTAGTCCTATAAGTGTTGCAGTTGAATAATGAAAACCTTCTGACTGTTTTCACTCAATATTGTGTTGGCTATTCTGGATCTATTCCTGGCCTACATAAACTTTAGTAAGTTTATCAACATCCATAAAATAACTTGTTGAAGTATATATTAAAATTTGGTTCAATAAATAGATCTGAGAAGAACATCTTGACAATATTGCATCTTCCTATCCAAGAATATGGAATATTGTTCCAATGTTTTAGATCTCCTTTGATTTCTTTCATTAAAATTTTATAGATCTCCTTAGATTTCTTTCATTGAAAATTTGTAGTTTTCTTCATATAAACATTATACCTATTTTTGTTATATTTCATTTTTGGTGTTAATATAAATTATAATGTGTATTCAATTTCAAATGTCCAGTTGTTCATTGCTGATATATAAATTTAAGCAATGAACTTTGTATATAAACCTTATAACCTGCAACCTTGATATATTCAATTAATGGTCCAGAAGTGGTATGTGTGTTTTGTCATTGTTTGCTTGTTTGCTTTTGCCTTTAATTCTGAGATTTTCTACTTATTCCAACGTCTCTGAAAAAAGGAGAGTTTTATTTCTTTTTTCCTAACCCTTCAAAAAATTATGCTTTTGTCTTTTAAGTGATATAGGAAAACAAGGAAGATTTATAAACAAAAAATATAACAATAGTGTCTTTATATTTATCTATGTAGTTTCCTTTACCAGTGTTCTTTATTTTTTCTTGTGAATTTCAATTCAATCTAATGTCTTTTTCTTTCAACCTAACAGGGAAGTTCTAGTAGTAATGACTTCACTTAACTTTTATTTTCTGAAGATGTTTTAATTTTTCTCTTTTCATTGAAAGACAATTTTGCTGGACAGAGAATCCTTCATTTAAAATTCTATCTTTCAGCACTTAAATCATCCTCCTACTACCTTCTGATCTCCATGGTTTCTAATAAGAAATCAACTCATAGTCTTATTGACATGATAGTCTGTTTCTTTCTTGCTGCTTTCAAGATAATTTTTATCTTTGGATTTCAATATTTTTTTCAATATTTTTTAGTTGTTAATAGATCGTTATTTTTATTTATTTATACGTGGTGCTGAGAATCAAACCCAGTGCCTCATACATGCCAGGCAAGTGTGCTACCACTGAGTCCCAACCCCAGCCCTGGCTTTCAGTAACTTGACTATAATTCTTTTCTATTTAAATCACTTGAGCCTATCCTGCCTAGTTTGTTGATCTTTAATGTCTATATAATTCAGCAAATTTGGGATGTTTTCAGACATTTAAAAATATTCTTTTTCCCCTTTCTATCTTCTCCTTCTACAACACTCACAATGCAAGTGGGTATGCTTGATGGGCCCCTTCAGCTCTCTTCATTCTTCTTTCTTTCTGCTCCTTATTCTGGATAATTTCAATGATCCTATTTTCAAATTTTCTGATTCTTTATTCTGCATGCTCAAATATGCTATTGAACCCATCTATTGCATTTTCACTTGAGTTATTGTGCACTTTGACTCCACAATTTTCATTTGGTTCCTTTTTATATTTGGACTCCTTATTGGCATTTCTTATTGAGACATTGTTCTCATAATTTTCTTTAGTTCTTTCTCTCTGGCTTTTTTAGCTTTTTGAATATATTTAATAGAGTTGAATTAAAGTATTTTCCCAGTAAGTTCAATGTTTGGACTTACCCAGGGAGTTTCTGTCAGATTTTTTTTTCTTTTGTACAGGCTATACATTTGTTTCTTTGCATGGCTTATAATTTTCAGAACAAAAATTAGACATTTTAAATATTATAATGTGTTAAATAAAATTCCTCTCCCTCCTCAGGATTTGCTATTGTTGATTATTGAGGGCTGCAGTCACTCATTTATTTAGTGATTTTTCCAAATGTTTTTTTATGAGCTATTCCTCATCATATATTGTCAATGAAATCTCTTATTATGTCAGTGTCAGTATCATTGGTTAGTTTGTTACTTGACAGAGATTCCAACATAAGTACCTAGGCAGAAAACAAAACAAGCAAATAAAAACCCTAAACTCTCTTGATCTTTGCAGATTGATTGAGCTATGACACCCCTTCAAAGTAAACCCAGCCACCTACAATTCTATCTAAGCCTCCACTTCCTCCTTACATAGATTCAAGATCAGCCAGAGATAGAATCCTAGGGTTCTTTAAAAATTTTTTTTCTAAGTATGTGTCTGTCCCTGGGCATATGTATTGTACTTTGGAACACCTGTAATATATGATGATCCTTCAAAACCCTTACTCTCTTAAATAACTTAAATAACTTCTCTTAAATAACTACCTGCTTTTTTAATCCACCTGATGTTTTCCCAATCTGCTGTTTCTCCTCAGGTTACCAGATACATATAGATATAGATATATAGATATATATACACACACACACACACACAAATTCCTTTGAGAGATTCCACCCAGAAAGCTGTTCTGGCCCAATGAGGGCAAAAGAAAGGTCAACCTCCATGCTAGTTCCTCAGCAAACTGCAAGACAGTTTAAAACACAAAGCCACAATTATTGACCTCCTCAGTTTGACCATGCAGGTGACACTAGTAATGTAGGCTTCAACCCTCATGGTTATCTCTGATCTGAAGTAAGAGAAATGATAGGTAGATACATGAAATAACCAAAACTTTCTTACTAAACTTCAAAAGTATCTTTCTTCATTATACATTCCCCTGGTTAGTGCAAGCTTTTTTTATTCAACTCCAAGTCCCCAAAAGATCAATTCTGTTGATTCTGGTTTTTTTTCAGCTTTAGAGGAGGGACTTATTCTCAGAACTCTGTGTTCCATTATTTCTGTGATATCATTCTTGCATCATCTCTTATGACCCACCTTCAGAGGTTGTGTAGCATCACTTCTGCTGTAGTCATAAGTTAATCCACATTCAAAGGAGAAGGGATGCAAGCCTTATTTCTTAATGGAAGGGTGTCACAGTTACATTGTAAAAACCATGGTGGATGGAAGATATTGCAGCCATTTTTAGAAAATACGATCTGTAACAGTCTGCTATTTGGCCAAAATTTACATTCTCTCACATGAAAAATATAAAGCTCTCACAGGGAAAAGTGAATTTCCAGGATCTCATTATCTAAATCAAGTACAGGTTAGAATGAGGCAGCTTAATGTGGTTCTTCTGGTCTGGTTCCTCTCAATATGAAGAATTCTGAACAAAAGAGACAAGTTATTTGCCACCCAGTCAACCTATAAACAATGTTCAGAAATGTGAGATAATGTTTATAGACAATTCTCTTTGAATTGAGGGGAAACAAGACATATGTAATTGTCACTGGTACACCAAAACCTTTTGGTCACAGGTTGCTTATTCCTTGGACTGGCTTATCCCTAGTACTCAAAAGTTGTTTTTCAAGGCCCTTGGTTCCACTCTCTGTGCTCTTGGTTTTAACCCTTAATCATCTTTCCTTTTCCTTAAGAAAATTGTGTTTGATTTCTACATTCAAAATCACCTTGCAACTTAATTTCTTAAATAACAATAATGAATTATTTTATTTGGAATTCTGCACATTGGCAGGCCTTGGAATGGACTGAAGGCAAGAGTATCTACTTTCAAGATAATAACATAGTTAGTAAGTTGGTACTAGCTGTTGGCTAGGGATTCATCAGGGAAGCAGACCAAGGGCCTTTGCTCCTATCCATTTGTGCATCTCCACAGGCTGCTTTGGTTTCCATATAGTATAGTTACTGGATTCCAAGAGCAAATATTTTAATATTGCACTACTGTTACATCTTAAACCAATCTTTTCTTGTTTTTGTTCATTTTTTGTTTGTTTGTTCATTTGTTTTCTGATATCAGGAATTGAACTGAAGCACTTTACCCCTGAGCCACATCCCCAGTCCTTCTTATTTTATTTTTTAAATTTTGAGACAGGATCTTGCTAAATTGTTTAGGGCCTTGCTAAATTACTGAAGCTGACTTTGAACTTGCTATCCTCCTCACTCAGTTTCCTGAGCCACTGGGTTTATAAGCCTGTGCCACCACACCCAGCTAAAAGAACCAATCTTGCTACATTGTTGTAAAGTCTATTCTTTACTCAGATTTTATTAGTTTTAGTCACATTTCCTATTTATGTTCCAAAAAGAAGCTGAATGACTTCATATCACAAAACATCATTTGCACTTGTTTGGACAAGGCAGTGGGAATAGCTGTCTAGGCTTCCTCACAGCATGGGAACAGGATCCTTAGAGCAAGAATTCTGAGAACTAGGCAGAAAGTGGATGATATTTTCATGACATAGACATTAAAGTCATACATCATTATGCCCATTTCATTACATTGGTCAGGATAGGACTTTGGGTTTCCACATAATACAGATACTAGATTCCAAGAGCAAATCTTTCAAGACATATATCATATGTGCCGTTGCACTATTATTAAATCTTAGTTCAGTATGTTGCACTTGTTACAACTAACTTGCCTCCCATGTGTGAGGTACGGGTTCAATTCTCAGCACCACCTATGAATAAAATAAAGGTCTGTCAACAACAACAATAAAAAGATAGTGATTGGTTTAAAAAAAGAATCAATATTGATATATTGTTATTGACGAAAATCCTCTCTAAGTTCAAACGGTAATGAAAAGACTACATCTCTTAATTGGGCATGTGAGATGCAAGGTATTCTTGCATCCATCTTTGTGAATACAATTCACCACTTAAATCATGGACTGGATAAAGTTAACTAGCTTGTAAATAAAGAGGTAAAGTGAGCCCAGGATAGAGTTCCATATTTAGAGTGAGAAAAATAATCCAGCAAAGACTGAGAAAAGGTAGCATGGGTGTGACCTAAAGAAAAGGGCAGGCTAGGAAATTCAAGGCTCTTCTTCCCCCAACAAAAATATCAAAAACAACCAGAACCTGTCTGAAACTCCTCTGTAGGGTCTCTGGAAAATAATAAAATTTTTGTAGCAACCAAGTAAATGTCCGATTTTTTAAAAAGCCCTCTTCAAAAAAGTAATAAAGTTTTATGGCATTTTTTATTTGCCTTACCCCACATTCTTCCCTCAGCATTGATCTTGGGGTTTAATAGGCAGCAGCTTGGTTCCCAGTCTCCACACCTCAAACTGGAGGGATAAGAGCAGACTATTATTAAATTATTGTGTATGTCTGTCGTCCATTGTCTGAGAAATACCTGAAAGAATGAAACAAGGAGCCAGTTCCTGTTTGGCATTACTATAATACAAGTGATAAAAGCTGGGAATGTAGCTTGGTGATAGAGTATTTGCCTAGCATGCCCTAGGTTTGATCTCCAGTACCACAAACACACAAAAGTGATATGTAGTAAAAATTAAATTTGACTGCAAACCCACAGACTTAGGGTAAAGATTCTGAGTGGAGACTTACAATGAATGGGTCATCTAAGACCCGGAGGAAAATCTGGGTGAAACTCTTTGGGAAATGAAGACATTCAAAATCAGCCACATTTGTAAGGTCTATTAATCCACTTGAGCTGTCGTAACAATATACCATAGACTAAGTAGATTAAACAATAGAAATTCATTTTCTCATAGTTTTGGAGTTTGGCGGTCTAAGGTTAGGGTGAGAGAGAGAGGAAGACAGAATCTATTCCTCTTCTCATATGACCATAGTCCCATCTCATTTAACCTTAATTACCACCTAAAGATCCTATGTGCACATACTGTCACATTTAGGGTTAAAGTTTCAACATGTAAACTTTTAGTGGCCATGATTCACTCTATAGTATTATTCCCTGGCCCCTCCCAAATTCATGACCTTCTTGAACATAAAATACATTAATTCCACCCCAACAGTCCCCAAAGTCTTAAGTAATTGCAGCACTACTCTAATATTTGAACTCTTAAGTTTTATCTAAATAGTATCTAAATAAGATATGGGTGAAAAGTGAGGAATAATTCATCCTAAGGAAAATTTCTTCTCCAGTTCAGAACTTGTAAAACCAGTCATATTATGTGTTTATAAAATAAAATGGAGGGACAGGGATAGAATAGATATTCCCATTCAAAAAAAAAAAAATAGGGAAGAAGGAAAGGGTGATAGGTCTCAAACATGTCCGAAACCTAGTAAGGCAAATTCTATTAGACATTAAGATCCAAAACTAATCCTCTTAGACACTTGGCTGTTCAGGTCCACGGAGTGAAATCAGCATTCCCATTTACAGCTCAGTGGCATGGCTTGCCTCTTTGGCTCAGTGAGGTGCTGCCCATACATCTGGACCTGTGCACTCTGGGACCACAGAGGAAAAGAGAGAGAGAGGGAGAGAGATTGAGATTGAAAGATTCCTCTTCTTATAAGGTAAAGGTCATGTAAGATTAGAGGTCTACCCTTATAACTTCATTTAATCTTATTTACTTCCTAAGGATCATATCTCTAAATATGATGGTATTATGGGTTAGGGCATAAACATATAATTTTGAGGGTGGGTTAGAATTCAGTCCATAGCCTCAAGGAATTTTGAAAACCACACACATGCCCAGGTAAGATGCAAACTCAGAAAAGTCCTATGAAAACCTAAAGCTTTTACCCTAGGGTGAGAGCAAGCTTAAATAATTGGTAAAGGAGTGCCTAAGCATAGAGCCAATCTGCAAAGACTAGAAGTCATGTTTATTCTTTTTTTTATTATGATTTTTTGTTGTTGGGGTTGGTTAGTTTCAGCTCCTAGCATTCAAGAAAATCTCTGTCAGGATATAAGCTGAACATAGGTTAAAGAAACAGAATTTTTCAGAGAGTACACACAAGAATTAGTCTTTGAAATAATCATTTGGAAAAGTCTCAAAACACATAAACTCTGTTTTAACCTTCAGTAATTACCAAAAAAAAAAAAAAAAACAGCAGCACTGGAAAATGGGAGATGAATCTGTTTTCCAGTGTTACCAAAGTACAATAATCAAAAGGGCAATTTTCCACACACAAAAAAATCATGATTAAAAAAAAAACAGGAAATATGGTCCAAAGGAAAAAGTATATTGACAAAAACTATCATATATAATAGAAAATACTTTAAAACAACTGCCTTAATATGTTCAAGAGCTATGTGAAATTATATACAAATAACTAATGAAAAACAATATATACATAAAGTGAGACTACCATCAAAAAGAGAGAAATTACTAAGGAAACAAAAAATAAATTCTGGGACTGAAAAGTATAATAACTAAAATGAAAATTTCACTACAAGAATTTAACAGCAGATTCAAACAGAAAGAATACAGAATCTTTGGACTTGCATAAAGAACAAGAGAAATTACTGAGTCAGAGGAAAAGGAAGAAAGAATGCAGAAGAGTGAACAGAAGCCTAAGGGATTTATGGAACACCATTAAACAGATTGAATTAAAAATTATGAGTCTGGGTGGGTAGTTCAGTAGACAGCATTTGCCTAGAATGCACAAGGTCTTGGGTACAATCCCCAGCAAAGAAAAAAATATATTTGTGTGCCAGAAGAAGAAAGTGTTAAAAGGTGCAGAGTCAAAAAATATATGAAGAAATAATCACCCACAACTCCCCAAATTTGAGAAAAAATATGAACCTCTAAATCAGAAAAGCTCAGTGAGCTCCAAGGAGGATACACCTAAGAGACCCACATGCAGAATGTTATAATGAAATTGTTACAAACCGAAGACAAAGAGAGAATTTTTAAAACACCACAGATGACTCATCATGTACAAAGAACCTTCATTGAGATTATGAACCAATTTATCATCAGAAACCTTGAAGATCAGAAGGCAGTTGGATGATATATTGAAAATACTAAAAGGGAAAAAGAACTATCAACCAAGAATTCTATCCTTCAAAATGAGATAAATATTTAAACAATACCACCAGATAAACAAATGCTAAGGAAAATAACACTATACTTGCAACACACAAAACTAATGGAAGTGCTTTGGTGTTGGAATGAAAGGATCCTAGAAAGTAAATTGAAGCCATATGAATTTATGAAGATTTCTGATAAGAATAAATGCATATGCAAATATAAATTCCAGTACATTTTTGTATTTTCTTTTGTAGTTTCACTCTTTATTATCTAAAGAAATCAAAATACTAGTGCATAAAAATAAAGATGAATCTATGTTATTGGGCACATAATATATAGAGAGAAAATTTTAGGCTTCAATAGCATAAGAGGGAGGACAGTTTTATAAGTGTGGGGGTTTTGTATGCAATGAAGTTAAGATGGCATCAATTCAAATTAGTTATAACTTTAGTATGTCATATAATGTTCATGTAAAGACAAAGAAAATATCTATAGAATTTATACAATGAAAGAAATCAAAACATCACTACTAAACAAAAATATTAAATATAAAAAAGAGTAGGGGGCTGGGCATATAGCTCAGTTAGTAGAGTGCTTGCCTTGCATGCACAAGACCCTGGGTTCAATCCCTAGCACCACAAAACAATAAATAAATAAAAATAAAAAAGAAATTAATAGAGATAATGAAGGACAAAAACCAGAAAACAAATAGCAAAGTGACAGAAGTAAGTCATTTATCAGGAATTACTCAAATGCAAATGATATGAATTGGCAAAAAATGTATTAAAATGATCTACCTTCATGCTATTTATGAGAGACTCCCTTTGTGTATATACACAGGCAATTTGAAAGGGAAAGATGGGAAATGTATTCTAAAAGAAATCTATACTAATATCACATAAAATAGACATTAAGTCAAATTTTTTCATGAGACAAAGAACATTATACATAGATAAAAGAGTCAAATATCAGAAACCCAAAATATATGAAGCGAGTATTTATAGAATCAATGAGAGTGTTCTGCAAAAAATAATTGGAGACTTCATGACAGTACTTTCAATAGTAGAAAATACTGATAGATCAAAAAGGAAATAAAGTACTTTAAAATTATATAAATTAATTGGACCTAATATTCATATTTAGAACACATCACCCTAAACAGCATAATACATGCTTTTCTCAAGTGCACATGGGACATTCTCTAGGTTGTGTCATATATTAGGCCATGAAGTAAGGTTTTTTTGTTTTCTTTTATTTTGCAGTGCTGGGGATTGACCTCAGGGCCTTGCACACACTAGGCAAGCACTCTAGCTACAGCCCCAGCCCAAAATAGCTTTAGTAAATTTAAGATTGAACTATAAAGTATTTTTTATAAGCACAATGGAATGGAACTAGAAATCAATAATAGAGAGAAAACTGGAAAGCCACAAATATGTGGAAATTTAGCAACACACTCTTAAACAACACGTGGGTCGAAGAAGAAATCACAAGGAAAACTAGAATATACCTCAACACAAATGAAAATGAACACACAATATACCAAAACAGGTGATAAAACAAAAGAAGTACTAAGAGGAATATCTCTAGCTATAAACACATTTAAAAAAAGAAAAGATCTCATAACAAAAGCCTAACTTTACACCTTGAAGAACTAGAAAAAAGGTAACTCAATTCAAAACTTGCAAAAGAAAGAAAATAATAAAGATTTGATTGGAATAAAAACAAAATAGAGAATAGAAATACAATAGAGAAAATTAACAAAATAAAATATTTTCTTTGAAATGTTGGATAAAATTGACAAACTATTAGCCACATTGACTAAGAAAAAGGAGCGAAAACTGAAATTACTAAAATCATAAATGGAAGTAGCAACATTACTACCAATTGTACAGAAATAAAAAGCATTATATGAATAATCTCTGAGCAATTTGTATGCCAAAAAATTAGATTATATAAATGAAATGAACAGGTTCCTAGAAACACAGAATCTATCAAAACTGATTCATACTGGATGTAGAGGTGTGCAGCTGCAGTCCCAGAATTCCTAGAGGCTGAAGTGGAGGATTGCTTGAGTCCACAAGTTCAAGACCAGCTTGGGCAACATAGTAACATTCTGTCTTGGGGCAGGGGCACTGGGGGTGCAGGGGGCAGGGGGTGCAGGGGGGGTGAACCATAAAGAATGGAAATATATAAACAGACCTAGAACTGGTAAAGAGATTGAATCAGTAATAAAAACCTAACGTACTTAGTTATAAATAGGACTTGTGCACTGAAAAGTATACAAAATGCAGAAAAATCAACATAAAGTAGGTCATAGATCTAAATGTGAAAGCAAAAGTATAAAATCATTAGGAGAAAACACAGGTAAATCATTGTAAATTGGGTTGAGTAATGGTTTCTTGGATATGACACCAAAATCACAAGTGACTGAAGAAAAAAATAAATGAATTTGATATCAACATAAAAATTATTTGTGTTGCAAATAATACTATCAAAAAGTAAAGAGACAATACACAGAATTGGAGAAAATTTTGCAAGTCTTTAATAAAGAGTTGGTTCAAGAGTAGATTAAGAAGTCCAATAATTTAATAATAAAAATTTTAAAAAATAGGCAAAGGATTTAAACAAAGTACCAGTGATAGTGTGATTAAATATGAACCCTCATAAATATTCTTGGTGGGAAGAGTAAAACTGTACAGCTGCTTTGGAAAACAGTTGGCAATTTTTTTGAAATGTTAAGGATAGGGTTGCCATATAACTTAGGAACTATATTGCTATATTTATACGGGTAAATGAAAACACACACCCATACAAAAACTGATACCTGAATGCTCATAGCAGCAATTTTTCATAATAGCCAAAACATGACTACCAAAACGCCCTCCACCTGATAAATATATAGGTACATTGTGGTTATATTCATATAATGAAATATTATTCGGCCATAAAAAGGGCTAATGTTCTGATATATCCTACAACATGGGCAAATATTGAAAACATTATGCTAAGTGACAGATGGCAAGGGCTGGGATGTAGTTATGTACATGTATGAATATGACACAATGGATTCCACTTTTATGTATAATCATAATGCATCAATTAAAAATAAATATACAGAAGGTAGATCACTAGAGTATAGGAAGGAGCTCAGGGGGAGGGAAAAAGGGGGTCCTGTTGAATTAAATGGAGGAAATTAGTTGCCTGTATGAATACACCACAATGAGCCCCAATACTATGTTTAATTTTAATGCAAAATAAAAACACTAAAATTAAAAAAAAGAAAGACAAAAAATACAACTTTCAACATGATTATTCTGGTATAAATGTCCAGAATAGGCAAACATAGAATAAGATTTTTTGTGTTCACTTAGGCCTAGGAAGGAGGTAGGTTAAGTGGAAATAGGGATTGAATTCTAATAGATATGAGGTTTCTCTTTGAAGGAAATAAAATGTTCTAAAATTGTATTGAAGAAGAGCCAGGAAGAGGGTGGAAGAGAGCTAAGCAGTAAGTTCCACTCTCTTCACAATACAGAAAGGAGGCAGCGAAGGAAAAGCAGAATTGAGAGATGGGTGACAAATAAATGCTCTAAGACTAAATATCACAAAGTCTGAGACCTGGAGATACTGCAAGATAGGGTACCAGGGTAGAAAATAAACTCAGAATTCATTAACATCAAACCCAAACCTGAGGATGAGAAGGGGAAGAGGCAGCAGAGAGATGGGGAGGGCAAAAATGTCTCTTAAACTCAGGCATTTTAAAGCATTTGGAAATCTGGGTGTGACGGATCATGCCTGTAATCCCAGCAGCTCAGGAGGCTGAAGCAGGAGAATCATGAGTTTAAAGCCAGTCTCAGCAACAGCGAGGTGCCAAGCAACTCAGTGAGACCCTGTCTCTAAATAAAATATAAAATAGGGCTGGGGATGTGGCTCAGTGGTTAAACACCCCGGGTTCAATCCCTGGCACCAAAAAAAAAAAAAAAAGACGGACAAAATTTAAAGTACAACTGTAACAGAAAGAGTCTTTAAAGCAGAGCAAACAGCTTAAAACCAAATCATGAAAAGAAAGCTGAGCCAGAAGTCTGCAGCCATCTTGTGGAGCCCTCAGCCAACCAGTCATTCCCATAATCAACACAGTGTCTTCCCAGGTCCAGACAGCTGCAAATTAAACCAGCCAACTTAAGAAGTCCCATGAGAACATCTTAATAATTTGACCAGAAAGAACTTCTAGAATGACCTTTACTAGCTGAACTTGCTGAAACCCCTTCTATCTCCCCCTCACCACAAACAAGGGAAACAGGATGGTAGGGAACTATGCCAGGAAGTGCAGTTAACCTTGCTCAATATGACCCAAAAAGGGCAGAAAGCTCTGCACAGTTTCCACTTGCTCAACTCAGATGGTGACTGCAAGATAGCAACTTTGGCCCCAAACAGAGAAAAGCAGATGCACAAGACCCCACCCACTGACACTGGAGGGAGGCATAATGGAATACCTAGGGACAGTCCCTGGGATCATGGGGAAACTGCCTGAACATCTAGTGACATAAGGACCCTGCAGAAAATTACCAGAGTCTACACAGCAGGAAGGGGTTGATACAGCCTGGCCTATGATCACAACTAGTGAGTGACAGGGTATTTTTTGGATATGTGCAGGACCTTGCATCAAACTTAGTAAACACAGGCAATCAATGCCAACCATTCACAACCTGGGGCAGTGGAAACTAGAGTCCAAGTGAACCACTCAAGACCCTTTACTATAGTACCTCAGAAAGTAGCATGGGCTGGGGAAATACTTCTGCACCAAAGAACACCAGTGGAAAACCCATAACCAGAGTTTCTCTGCTCACAGATAGCCACCAGGATCTTCACTACTGCAAAAAAAGATCCCGTACAGTGGATCAGGTATACGGTGACCCACATCAATCACAGGGATAATCCAGAGCCTCCATCTTGAACTAATGCACACAGTAGTAATGGACAACCCATAACACTGCACCCTCCCAGCAGTTAGCAGTCAGCTGCAAGCTTCTGAGCTGACAGACAAGAAGCTGCTGATATGAGGTTCATAGAAACTAGGGAATTGGCTCCTGTGCCCTTGCAACTTGGGAGAGATCCACAGCCAAAGACTGAAAGATATATGCTAAATGTCCAAATTCTAAACTAAGATTCAACAAGAATTTTCTTCATCTTGACATGGTATACTATAAAAAACTCTAATGTCCACTTTGATCCTATAAATAACTCTTCAACTTGAACAATAATTGTTAAACCAATAGTCAATATTGTATCTTTAGCCCATTTGAATGTATTTCATCTAATGGTTTAAAGTATTAATTGGAATCAATCTTTCTTTATTTTCCTAGCTCTAGTTTATATCTGCTTTTCTTACCTCTATTTATTCTCTTGCAGTATCTGCTACTACTTTGAATACCAACCATTCATCTATTTCTCCTTTATACCTTTGATATAGATATAAATTAGATATAAATTATTTTATATCTATTCTTTCTTTCCTTCTTTCTTTCTCTTTTCCCTCTTCTTTTTGCCAATCTTTCTTCCTCCCCTCCTTTAGCCCCCACTTAAGATTACAAAATTTAACAACTATTTTTTTAACTTATTCCAAAAATTTATTATAGATTTATGCCTAAATTGAGGAACTATGGAGAACAATTGCAACAAGTTTTTGTTTCTTACAAGGTTGAATAGAACAAGGCTTGGCACGAAAGTGACTATAGTAAATAGGGCTCAGTGGCATCTCTTAAAGTGGTGATGATAATGGTATCAACAAGGTCACACATTGACTTAAAATATTATGATCTGGACATTTACCCAATCCAGGGCTCTTAACAGAAAAAAAAAGACTCACAAAGTAACCCTTACATAAAAGAAGATGTGAAAACTCTACCAATAGATGGGTAGACAAATAATATGAAGAACCAAGGGAACAAACCATCCCAAACAATTCATAATGCTTCAACAACAGACATCGCTGACACACAGTAGAGGAAATGTCACAGAAGGAATATGGAAAGTTCATAGTTAAACTGGTCTATAAGCTAAAAGAAAATGTAAGGGATAAAATGAGAGAAAACACAGGAAGTGAAAGATCACTTCAATAAAGAGACACTCTAAAATATCACTTCAAAACCCATTGGAAAATATTTTATATAGAAGAAATGCAGATGGAAAATATACATATGAAAATATTTTACCATTATTAGTCATTAGGTAAATATAAATCAAAACCACAATGTGTTACTACTTCACATTTATCAAAAGGCCTAAATTAAAAAATATTAATAACTGCAAAGATGTAAATAAACTTGATTATTTACATATCATTAATGGGGATATAAATGGTACTGTAACAGAAAGCTCAGTCCCTGTTTATCGCGACCCCCTCGCCAGCAAGGAAGACACGACACAGGATTCTTCTTTCAGCGGTTTATTCAGGCCTTAATTCTAGTCTTCTCTCAAGCGCGCTTGCTTCCGCGCACCCACACACAGCCTAATAAAGCTTACTCAAGTCCAATCCAAAGCTGCCACGCGGGGTTTTCTCATAGGGTATTGAGGGACAGCACGCCAACTCTTCCTAATAAGGAGTTGTTTACCAAGATCCACAACGGAGACCGGCGCCATCTTCTAATGGCGGCAACGGTCTACAAACACTGCTCACCACACCTGTTCCCAATGCCAATCAATGCTGATTTAATAGAGGTTTGAAAAAAAGGGGAAAAGAAGGTTTGTTGCTTTGTTAGCAAAGGAGAAACACAGGGGCTCCTGTCCCAAAGGTTATGACTCTCTCTAGATCTGGAGTAATAGGGCGGTTTAAAGGAACTCTTCAAGAGTTATATTCCAAGTATGCTCTGATAGGGAGTCCCAGAGCGCCCTAGATGTGTTAGGATTCACTTGTTAATTTAGGAGACAATCACTTCCCAGATCCTCAGCAGGCATCTCCTTCCTGTCCTGGGTGTGTTCAAGGGTCAGTTAACTAGGGAAGAAAAGATAACACTGTCTCCCAAATCTTGTTAGGGAGGGGGAGAGGGGAGAAGAGAGAAAAAAACATTTTAAAAAAATAAACCTTAGAGCAATGAGGGCTACATTCAGAAAATGAATGGACCACTGTTACAGTACAGTCATTCTCAAGAACAGTTTGGCAAATTTTTAATCTAAAAATGTTATTTCCAAGGCTTAGGATGTAGCTCAGTAGAAGAGCATTTTCCCAGCATGTGTGAGGTCCAGAGTTCAATCCTTGGCATTGCAAAAAAAAAAAAAATGCTAAAAATGTATTTACCATGTGGTTCAGCAATTGCATTAATGGGTAATTATCTCCAAAGAAATTAAATTTTATATTAACACAAAACCTGTACATAGATGTTCATGCTAGTATGTTTTCAATAGCTTACAACTAGAAACAATGGAACTGATTTCATTGGATTAATTAAATAAAACGTGGCAAATCCATACAATAGAATATTATTCAGCAATGCTACACATGGCAACTTGGATGGACATCAAGGGAACTATGATGAGTGAAAAAAAAGCCAATCTCAAAATGTCAAATATTATGAGTTCATTTACATAACAGAATTATATATATGAAGAAAAAATTGTCAGGGATTAAAAATTGGGGTGGTTAAAATGGTGATATAGCTATAAAATAGTAATAAGAAGGGGCTTTGGAGTAACTGAATAGTTTTGTGTCTTGATAGTGAAAATGAAGCTCACATATGACAAAATTACATAGGCCTAGACAGAGAGAGAGAATGCATGCAGTACTATTGAAATTTGAAAGAGCTCTGTGGATTGTACCAATGTTAATGTCCTGTCATTGTTATGCAACATGCCAACATTGGCAGAGGCTGGATAACAGTGCAGGAGACCTACCTATTCATTTCTTTGCAACTTTTATTTAAATCTATAATTATTTCAAAAGTTCAAATAGTTTATAAAAGATTAACTCTCCATGTATACAACCAGAGATATGAAAAAATTGTGCTCTATATGTATTTAAGAATTATAATGCATTTCGTTGTCATATATAAATTTAAAAAAAGATTAACTCTCCAAAAGAAGTCTAGTTTTTTGAAATTAGCCTTGACATAGGTCCCTAAAGCTATTCCATATATCATAGAGTCCCTTGAATTCTTATTTATCCATATCCAGCCTGAGGTCTACAATAATCTTAGTACCACTTTGGGTTCCCATATTCTTTTTCTGGAGAACCAATTTTTTCTGTTAACAAATACCAAAAATGCTGGTGAACTTTTAGAAATAGAATGTGCCACTTTTGTCCTGGTTTGTTTTTGTTCAATCCTATTTTGATTGACATATCCTGTACATATTTATGGGGACAATATATAATATTTTTGATATAATATATTTGATACATCGTTATGATGCTGAGAGACCATTTACTCACTGGCACATAGGGAGGCTTGTCAAAAATCAGGATCTTCACAAAATCACGCTTCTTTCAAGCTAAAGTGTTATTTCAAAGATGTCCTATAATGGTTGATAATCAATTTGTGTTGTATAATATCATATACAAAAAGAACTAAATTCCCCCATAATGTCCCAAAAGATGACAGAATATTTGTATTTTTTCTTAGTAATGGGGTCTAAGTGTCTCTGGCAGTGAGGTTAATGTTTGTAAATAGGCTTAATATAAATCTACCATTAAATGAAATCATAGCCAAGTTTTGCTCTAAGCTTCCTAACTTTACTATTACTTTTGTTTACAATCTGAACAGGATCACTGAGTATATTATATTCAAATGTTAAGCAGTACTTCTCTTACTGTTGTCTTTTTCAAAGATGTTTTGAGAGACTATATACCACAAATTATGTTCCTCAAGGAATAATGGGAGTTTTGATAACTGCATAGTATTACTAAATGGGTAGCCTGGGGATATGCATCTTGGAACATAGCTGGATAAAGTAAGATAAAATCAATAAAATCCATTATTTCATCATCAGGCTATTAAAACTTTGGCATTCTTAAATCATTGATATCTTGATCCATTTATTTAAAATTTTTGGACTAGTTCAGTCATTTCTCTAGAATGCTTCCCTTTGTACCCTAACCCTGCTCTGGAACAAAACTGTGTTCTGTATAACAGGTCTTGCATCAGGAATATTTTTTGTAAACATTAATTTAAAAAATAACCTAAGTTTCAAATTATCATCATCTTATTTATAAACTGATTCCTTCCCATAAACACCTGTTATTATAAATACGTAATTTGCAGGTAATTCAGTTATTTTAAAGTTCCCTTTTAGAGATTATTACACACTCGACTAATATGTAATAGAAATTTGTAATTTTTGCTGTTTTCTCACCATATAAAGCTTCTGAGTCACTAAAATTTAGATTACTCGATTATGTGAATGGTTTTAACTAACAATAAACATAAGGTTTCAATATCCTCAAAAAGTATTCATTGGATAAAGAAACTGTGTGTGTATACACACACACACACAATGGAATATTACTCAGCATTAAAAGGGAACAAAATCATGGCATTTGCATGTAAATGGATAGAGTTGGAGAATATCATGCTAAGGGAAGCAAGCCAATGCCCAAGAACCAAAGGCCAAATGTTCTCTCGGATAAGTGGATGCTGATCCATAATGGGTGGGGGGGGGGTGGGGGAAGAATGGAGGAACTCTGGATTGGGTAAAGGGGAGGGAAGAGAGTGGATGGGGTACGGGGGTAAGAAAGAGGGTGAAATGAGATGGACATACTTACCCTAGGTACAGGTATGATTGAACAAATGGTGTGACTCTGCATTGTGTACAACCAGAGAAATGAAAAGTTGTGGTCCATTTGTATATAATGAATTGAAATGCATTCTGCTGTCATGTATAACTAATTAGAACAAATTTAAAAAGTGAATTTAAAAAAGTATATTCATGTTTTATATCAATTTTTTAATTATGTGACAATTCAGCCTTACCTAAATCATTGGTACAATCTTTGTTTGATAGTCATGATAGCTGTTATAATATTTGAAAACTGCCTTTGTACTCTATAATGTGTAATGGACCAAATTAGATACCATGTTCAAATCTCAGATATATCATTCACCACCTCTGAAACCTTTGGAAAGTTACTTGTTTAATTTTTCCCTCTGTAGAGCAAAAATGGTAATATTGCCCACTTTTTGTTTGCATTAAAAGACTTGTTACATCCAAGATGCTTAGTAAATTGACAGGTATAAAGTGCTTAAAACACATTTCCTACTATTACCCTCAGTGGACATTATAGTGATCCTCTGGCAACCCCAGAGCTGGTAGAAAGATTATTTTAAGCTGAGAAACTTTGAGATTCAACAGATGCAGTAAGAAACCTTCCTTTATTTGTTCAAAAGCAGCAACTTCTGGGAAGTAAGTCTACCATAAATCTCCTCTCAGTGAAGTTTCATGGCCATGAAAAAGACCACTCATATATGCATAAACCAATATTATCACAAACTTTCTTATCCCACATTTCTCCTAAAAGTCCCTTTGACTTTCTTAAAGAAATCTGTTTATTCTTTCCATAAGAACCTTTCAACTTTCTCCCTTTTCCCTACTAAATTAGGTACATAAGTCTAACTTTAACCATGGTAGTACATTAGGATAAGCATTTTACCATATTATCTCATTTAATAGCATTTGACACCCTGTGAGCACAGATGTAATTAGTGAGGTAGATATAATTTAGTTACATATGATAGAAAATTAACTCCATGTAAGAACTCCCACATAGAGTTGGAAAGATATTTACCAAATAAAAGAAAGAACTGGTAAATATCAAAGGTCTGGAAAAGCAGACACCAGAGATGCAATCTGGACATCATTATCTTGATGATAAGACTATGCTTAGCTGCACACACTGTTCAAGTTTCATCATAGCCTTACCACTTGAGACAGTGAGATTGCCCTTCTTAGAAACAGCTAAAAGAAATTCTAGGGATGGACTCAAATTGTACTAGCTTGAGCCACATGAGCATATTTGTGCCTAGAGACACAAACTCCACTAGAACCAATATTCTAGGAGTAGAAAAGGGAAAAGCCTTTCAAAAGAGAAGGATATTTGGCAGGAGGGTGATGTCATAGGAATACAAAACATATGTCCATTAAGATGGGTATTGTTATACCTACTTTACACATGGGGAAACCAGGACTCAGTGATTCAAGTACTTAACAAAGAAATCACACACTAAGGAATGGAGTGAGGAAAGAATCAAGCACAGTATTTTTGTTTTATTTTGTTTTTTCCTCACTATAAAGCTCATTGAATTCTGCTAGGGAAGGAGGAATTAAATAAATTATATACCAGTACTGTATTTTAAAGGAATATACACATAGACACTCTCTGAGAATTACAGATTCAAATAGACCAACCAATATTTAAAGATAGTCAATTGTAAAGGATAATAGCTTTTGACATTCCATTTTTCTGGCTCCTAGCTACAGATTTGCTGAATATGTTAAGTTGGTACACACTTTTGCTATCCCATACTTGATGGCCCCAGAACATATAGAAAGTTCTTCATATATAAAACATATTTTGCAAAAGATGAGAGATAAATGTACCCTACAACAATAAAAACATAATTGAATATTAAACATTCCTGTTTTTAAAATTTCCTCAAACATTTCTGCCACCTCAGGCTCCAGGCTCTTTTCATGTTAATGTGCCCTATTTTTCATTTGTCTCTTAGAAGCAAGTAGTAATCAAAAGTAAAAAGTATTAATAGAGCAACCAGAGAAGAAGTTCTCCCAATATTTCAGATAAATAATCTAATTCTAATAAAGCAATTTTTCCAAAACTTTCATAGGAGCCTAGTTTTTCATGCCTGTGACAATTACATAAATTCAAAAGGAAGAAAACCACAAAGAATGTCTCCCTCCCACCCTTATCTTTCCATTCCCTTCCACAGAGGCAACAATTATTACTAGTGTGTCATCATTACTAATGTCCAAGAGTACAGGATAAATACATGATTGATACATGACCAGATTTCTTTATATTCTTTTCTGATTTAAAAAAAATGATAGCATAATATCAGGTTTAGCCCTGTTTTCATTTTAGATAAATTATCTCATTTGCACTTACTGAGACAGATATTGATTATTCAACAAATTTATTGCTATTCTATACCAAACACAGGTGCTTGGGCTACATCAATAAACTAGGGTCAAAGATCAATGCACAACAATAAACAAAGATCTTTTTTTCTCACAGAACTTAAATTTAATGTGGGAGGACAAGCAACCTGATGAACAACAAATAAGCAAATTGCATAGTGAGTTAAAAGGTGATACTTTTTCTATGCAGGAAATCCAAGCTGGGTAAGGGGAAATTATGTGTGTGAGACACATATAACTTAAAACAATGATGGGGTAAGTATCATTGAGACAGTGACATTTGAACGAAGATTTGAAAGAGGTGAGATATCCATGAGGATATCTAAGGAAGAGTTTCATGGACACAGGGTAAAGTCAAATGTCACATCTTATTTCATTTATTCCTCACTACAAAACTCATTGAATTCTGCTAGGGAAAGAGGAGTGAAATAAATTACCTATCTGTTAGGCTTTGTGCTTCTCTTTTTTTCTCTTTATTTACTAAATAGTCTATATTTTCTTAGTTTAATTTTGAATCTTTTTTGTTTTTGTATTGTAGATTGAATCCCAGGGCATTTAATCACTAAGCCACATACCTAGCCATTTTTTATTCTTTTTTTTTCCACACAGGGTCTCCCTAAGTTGCTGAGGCTGGCCTCACTAAATTGCCAAGGATGGCCTCACTAAATTGCCAAGGATGGCTTTGAACTTGCAATCCTATGACCTCAGCCTCCACAGCTGCTGGGATTACAGGTATGTATCACTACACCTGGCTTTTTAAAACTATATTTATTGTATTTTATTGGGGAGGGAATTCTGGGGATTGAACCCAGAAGCACTTTTTTCCTAAATCTCCCAGCACTTTTTATTTTTTATTTTA
Organism: Marmota monax; assembly: GCF_021218885.2. Lineage (NCBI taxonomy): Eukaryota > Metazoa > Chordata > Mammalia > Rodentia > Sciuridae > Marmota > Marmota monax. The sequence continues at coordinate 103,298 of NW_026693786.1, forward strand.
AGACAGGGTCTCACTAATTTTGTTAGGACTTCGATAAATTGCTGAGTCTGGCCTAGAATTTGGAGTCTTCTTATCTCAGCTTCCCAAAAGGCCGGGATTACAGGCATGTGCTACTGTGCCTGGCTTGAATCTTTCTTCTTTTAATTTGGAAAGTTTGTCTGTTTTTCTAGTTATTACATTCCCAACTACAATTTTATTTAATGCTTAGTGATTTCCTTATAAAATATCTACTATCTTGATATGCCATAAGCAATAATAGGGGAAAAACACTAATTTTCATTTATTATATTTTTTCTCAAAACATTTATAATTATATATTTATGTGTCTATTACTTATCAGATTTTTTGATCCCCAGCTAGAAAATAAATCCCTTGCAGATCCAACTTTTGCTAGTTGCATCTATATTGGTAGTGTTAGTATAGCAAGTTATTGTCTAGGTGTGTTTTATTTTTGTTACATTATTCTGGTCTTAGTCTTATAGTCCAATTGATTTCATGCTTACCATTGGCACTTTTGCCCTGGATCCTCCATTCATTTCTTTTTTTAAAAAAAGAGAGAGAGAGAATTTTTAATATTTATTTATTTTTTAGTTTTCGGTGGACACAACATCTTTGTTTGTATGTGGTGCTGAGGATTGAACCCAGGCCACATGCACGCCAGGCAAGCGTGCTACCTCTTGAGCCACACCCCCAGCCCCTCCATTCATTTCTTGATAGTCTAAAGTTTGTTTCTCCTGCAAAGGCTCAAGAGAACTCTGCTTCTCAAGTTCTTATATATTGTGTGGAAAATGTGTGAAAAACATGATGTGTCATATTTCTCAAAATCGTATTATTCACACATTTTTAGTGCTGTGAGAAGGCAAAGGAGTACATGTTGAGTAGGCAAATAGTATTGCCATGGTTTGTACCTAGATATGGGAATGATCAAGTTATATTCTAGTAATTGTATTTCTTGTTGAATCCCCAGCTCATCAATGATATGAATCCTATATCTCACTTGCCATTTAGCACTTTGTAGAGCTTACAAATGCATTGGAATTTAAAGCTTAAAAAGGGAACTGAAATGAAAAGTCTTGATATTAAAAAGCAGAACATTCGGGGCTGGGGTTACAGCTCAGCGGTAGAGTGCTTGCCTCGCACTTGTGAGGTATTGGGTTCGACCCTCAGCACCACATAAAAAATAAATACATAAAATAAATAAAGATGTTGTGTCCATCTTTTTAAAAAAGCAGAACATTTGCTAAACTGCATTATGTAAATCAGAAAGCAATGACCAACATTAAAATAATGGTAAGATTATGTTCCCATGTACATACAATACTACATGATTGTTAATAATCATGATTTCAAAATGTATTAATACAGGAAAATACTAATGCTATGGTGATAAGTTTATTTATAAGCAGGATACAAAAGTATATGCTCATTAGTTAAAGTGAGGTTAAGAGTGGCCTATTCATTGGCACTAATTTTTTCCAGCTATAGCTTCCACTCTTGCATTTATTACTTTTATAAAAAAGGGGACAACTACCACTTTTTCATTCATAAAACAGATATTACAGATGTTAATACTTATAAAGTGCTCTGAACAATGTCTGTGCACATGTTATTTTATTCAATGAACACTTTATATTGTTCAGTGAATAAAATAACAATTAATTCATGTGTACATGTACTTTGGCAATGAAAACATGATTAAAGTTTGGATATAATAGGCCAAGATGTCTTCTAGTTCCCCTTTGGCTTGGACCCCTTTTCTGAAACAAAGTACTGATGTTTCTGCAAAGGAATCAAAATCACAAAGCCAGATTTCTATAACCTCAAACCAAGGAATGCTCTCCTCTCTCTCATAAGGTTCACCCTTTCATACCCTGCTTCTCTGCTCTACAGACTTCTCCTACCTCCTCAATTCCACTTCTACCTCCTCTATTTTTATTCCTCTCTTTCTTTTTCCTTTGCAAAAGCCCCTCCAATTTAAATTTATCGCTGGCCAGGGCCCAATGCAGATCTGGTCCCACCCTGTCAACCCTCTTCCCTCTGGTCAGCCAGGCCTTACTGACCTCTCCAAGATCCACATATTCCTTTCTCCCAAGGACCCCTACTCTGCTTGTTTTTTTATCCTTTTCTCCTTCCCCCCCCCCCCTCTCTCTCCTTTGTCATATCATCATCCCTGTCAACCATTCCATGTTCTCCATTTTCCCCCTCTTTTTTAAGCTGGAACCCAAGATTTTCATGGAATTCAGCCAGTTATGCTTGTCTGGACCCTTTCCATGATGATATTTATATCGAAATACATAAATAATATTTATATCTGTGTTGGTATAAGACATATATGATCCAAGCTAGATTATTATTATGTACTATTATATTCATTTTTTTCTTTTCCTTTTTTTTTGTACCAGGGATTGAACTCAGGGGCACTAGACCATTGAGCCACATCCCCAGCCCTATTTTGTATTTTATCTAGAGTCAGGGTCTCACTGAGTTGCTTAGTGCCTCACCCATGCTGAGGCTGACTTTGAACTCATGATTCTCCCGTCTCAGCCTCCTGAGCTGCTGGGATCACAGGCATGCGACACCATGCTCCACTTCATTTTTCTTATAATTAAAATATTTTGTGGGCTGTGAAAAGTAAATTAGACTGTAGGCACAGTGCTTGTTATGTCCAATAGATAAGTCTGACTTACTGAAACCTCCCAACCAAATCCTTCATTTGGCATTTGGAGGAGCATTTGTCACTCCAAAACCCTTAGAACACAGTGCTTAACATTCATGATAATTTTATTCTCGAATGAGCAAACACGAGGCAATAAAGCTTAACTAACAATGTAAGGTAATCCATTTACAAGAAAGATGAAAACAATCCAGAAATGAAAATGCATACTCTAGCCCATCTAGAAGAAGTACATGGTACAATTATGGCAGGCCTTAGGAGAAATGGTTTTAAGCATAATGCATTTAATTTATTATTAAGCAATAATAAAACTAGGTTTTGAGCAGATAACTATATCACATAAATACAGGAGCCTATAAACAAAGTGACAGTTATTAAATGTGGATTTGCTGCAAATTATTCTTATACTAGCAATTTCTCAAATTATAAATCAAGTGTAATTTAGTTAGTGTTACTTGCTACATATCTATAACAAAGAGATGAAGGCACAGCTAGCACAACAGATTAAAGCCTCTTGAGAGGGCTTGGGGAAAGGAGGCTATCAGGTTTTATTGCTTCAAAGGAGAGGAGAAACCAAACATATAAATCTGTTATAAGTTCTGGTAATTTTCCATAGCTGGAGACTAATAGTAACCTGACAAAAACCATGAATTTACAATAGTAAGTTATTCACATGCTTAGAGAGCTCACCTCCTTCTACATTTCTTGACAAAGTTTAAACCACTGTAGTGTTAGGTGAAATGCATTGCTAAATATATATAAACATCATTTTATATGAAACTACCAAGAAGAGATACACACACTAAGATTGCAGGTAATTTATGATTAAGTGTTGGTTATTTTAACTTCCAGTTATTAAACAGAGGGCTCACAAACTCCAACCATTCTACTTCAGCGATCGATGTCTTCTGCCTGGGAGACCAGGTCTTGGACTTTTGCACCATCAACTGCAGCCACCTGGATCTCCTGTGTGATTCTGTCAGAAGTCAGGTTATTACATTCCCTGAACATCCCTTCTTGCTCAGCCTCAAGAGCTTCTCCTGTGAAGTATAACACAGCTCTTGGGATGACAAAGGTGCGCAAAGTGTGAGCAATGAAAACATCTTCCTCATCCTCATCGGCATCTAGGCCCCATCGGAGAGCATTGAAGAAATTGAAGAAGGATTCTCGGGGAAATTCCTGGGTCGTGGTACGCATCAGTCCCCAAAACCTGTGCCTCTGCTTCTTCAGGACCCTTTGCACAGTGACATTCTTTCCCTCCTTCCAGTCTATTTTGCAGCCAATGCAATGCTCCACCGCAGAACCCCTAAAGGGGTGGGGATCTGAGTAATCAAGCTTAGACTTGAGCATGTATGTTTTGGTTAGCACCTCATTCGTAAAGTAGTCATTGGGTTCAAAGTGAAATTCCAACGTGAAGGTGAGAGGCTCATCAGGTTTTGAATACTTGACTTTCACGTCTTGCAAGAGCTTCAGAATAGGCTCATCATATTTCTGAATCAGCGGAGTGATCTCCTGTACATTCTTTAAAACCGTGAGCCAGAAATCAGGGATCCCTTTAGGATCTTCTTTCTCTCCGTCCACATTATGTCCCTCTCCTCCTCCATACTCCCCAAATACCTCCTCAACGTCCTCAAAACCCTCCTCACAATACTCCTCCAAGTCCTCATACTCCGAATTCTCTTCCGGACCATACACCTGAGCCTCAGAGTTCTCTGCCACCTTATAGTTACAGTCTGCGACCGTGGATTTCACCTCACATTCCTCTTTCGTGGGCTCATACAATGCATTGATGATCTGACGTCTCTTTTCCAGTAAAGGCCCATAGATCTTGGCAAATTTCCTCTCGATGGAATGAAATTCCTTGAGGTACTTTGCCTCCAGGCCGGCGGATTTAGCCTGAAGCTTTTTGAGAGCATACACTCGGCACTTAACTGCCAGAGGCAGACTCTCAATAAAGTCCGCGTCTAAGGAGTACCCCAGCAAAAGCTGCGGAGAGGCTGGGGCTGCCACAGCGCCCAGTAACGGACCCACTGCACCGGCTGCGCCTTGTTCTCCGAGCCCTTCCATCTTCAGTTTTTTGACGGGAAAAGACTCACCAAAGTGAAGAAGACGGCTTAGCCTGGTCCGTAGGCACCAGCGGGGGCCAACACAGAGGCAGAAGAGGCAACGGCTGCTGGAGAAGCTGGCGTAAGGTGGAGCGCGCCACGGAGGACGAGGCGGGCGCTATAAGAAAGCAGGCGTAGGGCGAAGGCAGAAACAGCCCACTGAAGACCTCTTCCACTAGCTGCCGTGGCAAAAAGAGGAGGTGCCGTAAACCGACTACACAGAGAACCCTCTGAACGCCTCTTTTGGCTTCACATCTCACCCTATTTGCTGAATGACGGTGATTGACAAGGTCTCGTCCAATGAGTGACTAGATCCAGCACATCTCTAGCGCCACCCACCTTCCCAGAGGTAGCAGCTCCAAGACGGGAGGGGGATTTACTGAAGAAAATTCGGGAGGGGAGGAGCTGGTTGAAACTGCTTGAACAGTAGTTTCAAGAAAGCCTGAGAAAACTAACCAACAAGAAAGGAGACCAGAAAGGTGACTCAAAAGTCTTCTGTTCAAATACATGAACAAAGAGAAGGGAGAGAAACACCAAAATATTAAGAGTGGAAATCTTTAGGTGATGTGATTCCCCAGGGATTTTTAATTTTCGAATTTTGAATTTTCAAAATTTCTTTGAAGGTGTGCATTCTTTTTAGATTTGAGCCAAACTAATACTATTTCCCGGAGAGGAGTGGGTGAGATGGAATGAGGATGGAAGAAAGAGAAGACCTATGGTGACTGGTGCCCACAGTCAAATGTATATATGACTAGTTAATACTTTACATCTGGGTTATCAATATCCCAGAGTATTACTGCTGAATTGCCAATTATGTTTTGTCCATGATGGTTATTTTGGAGTCAAAATAAAAGGATGCTCCAATGTGATGTTAAGGAAAATCAAAACATTTGCCTTGAAATTCTGTATAGATTGTAAATATTTAATGACCCAGCACTAGTGAAAAGGTTAAACACATGATCATGTGTTCAGAAGATGACATAACATGGAAAACATCCCATTACAAATTCCCTAAGGTAAAGAAAACAGGGTGGCTTTTTGCGGGTAGGGGGTGTGTGATACATCAATACAGATCAGGTATAACAAAGATTTTAATTGTTAAAGAAGATTTATTTCTGATTTAACAGTTTATTCATTAGTGTTGTAATAGTTAGGATGTCAGTGTATTTATTTCCAGATTTTTAGATATGTGTGAATGTGTTTTAGTTTTAGAAAAGTATCATTACAGTATTGTTTCAGTGTTTCTACTCACTTTATCTCACAGCCTCCCTTTTAGGTGATGGGTTTCTAAGGTGATTGGTGGTTTTATATTTGAGGTGTTGCCTTATACCGTTTTCTGTACATCCATATTTTCATTAAACAAACAATCTTGATGAGAAGGAGGAAGAGGAGAAGAAATGAGATTTGTAGAAGAAAAATAGGACAAGAATGAGATTATTCCCACTAGGGTAAATGGTCCATGTTAGGGAGTCATAAAGTTGGTAGGTATTGCTTAAATAGAATATGAAAAAAGTTGTTTTCCTCAAAAACTATCATATCAATAATCAACTACTCTCTGTTTGTGCTTGCACATGTTCAATTAAAACACATTGCACTTAAAATAGAACAAAGGCAAATAATATGTGAAGTTTCAGTCAAGGTTCAGGTTCAAGTATCTGTGCCATATTTTCATAGTTTAGTCCTAAAATGCTCTCATTAAATTTTCAAATTTCTGCAATTACAAAATCTCTTTTCCTTTTCTGATAATAAATATACGCTTATTTTAGAAAATTTGGCAAATTATGGATTTATAGTGGATAAAGGAAACCACTAGCAATCTAGCCATTTTGAGAGAATTAATGCAAAAACATTAGTGTCTTCTTTTCTTCCTTGTGCATGTACATTTCAAAAAAAATACAATTGTATAGTATTGACTCTTCAATATCTGCTTATTTCCCCTCTTAGATTCCTATTATAGGCATCTTCCTATTTTAATAAATACTCTTCAAAATTATGATTTAAAAGATTATCTATTGGTATTTAAGTAATTAAAATTGTTTAGTAAATAACAAATGAGATCAAATGAAGAATACTATTCATTTACATGACTTCAAAATTGTAAATTTCTCCTTATAGTCACAAGCAGTCTTAAAGTAAAAAGGAAAACATCTTTAAGAGTACATGAAATTAAACATTGTTAAGGAGCAGTAATCAACATATACTAGGATTCACCCTTATCAACCAGCAACTTTGGCTATAAATCTTGTTCTTATGTTCATGAAGTTAAACAATAATTTATCTCACCACCTCAATAATCTTGACACTTGCTGCAATAGTGCTGAATCAAGACTTCTGTGCTGTTTTAACAAGTATCAGAATGCTATATCTGGAGATGCAGAATTTGGGATAATTTAAATTTTTTCTTTTGTATGCTTGTCAGTATTTCTGACCTATTAGTTTTGCAAATGATGAGGAGAAAAGAATGGAGTCCCAGCCTTTTCAACAGAAAATAACCCACCTCCCTTCAGAGGGAGCCCAACTCAAATATGGGTTTGGTCATGGGAAACACTAATTCACTACTTTTAGTGTCTTCTGCCCCACTTATATGTTTTCTTTAAATATAGCCTTGCATGCTCCAGGCATTTCAAAACACTTTAATTCCATCATTTATTTTCTAAATAATAGCAGGCTAAAACTTTTGGAACTCTTATCAACCTAGAAATATGTTACTGTATTAGTCAGTGTTCTCCAGAGAAATAGAACCAATAAGATAGATTAGATAAATAAGATAAAATATTTATTAACCATCATGAGAGGAAAATATGCATTTATATTTTCTTTTATAATTATATAATTGTCTTTAAAATTACTCTTTGTTTTTTCATGTACTTTGAGAAACAAAAGTAGTTTTCAGAGTATCAAGAAGTTTAATACAAATCCTCATGATACCCAAGTACAATAGCAGAACACAAGTAACACTACTAAACTCCTTCTGTTTAAACTTACATTTGGGTTGCTTTTTATATATTATAATTAAAGTAAATGTGATTTACAAACATTACAATTCCAGAATGTTTTAGGAAGCTTTGATTGGCATACAGTAATAATTCAGTAACTACTGCTAACTCCTACTTTGCAAAAGATTTGTTTTGTATAGTGCAGCTTGTTCTATCTAGTTCATCCTTCATTTAACTATGAAAATTCTTTATCTTTGCTCTATTATAGAACTTTAATTAGCTGAAAATGGAAGTCCTATATAACACTATAATAATTCTCATTCTAAAATGAAGGAATAAAATCAGAAAACCAGATCAACACTCTAATTCGCACTAAGAACAGTGACAGTAATATCAAATATACACTTGCTGGTCAATTTGATTGATTGATTGAATGATTGATTTCAGAAACATCCTTCAGTAGGTGGTATATGGAAATATACCTTACAAAAAAATGGCAACTTAAATACTATGGTCTAGGTTTAAGATATTAAGTTTAGAGGACAATGTGTGGGCTTCAAGAAGAACAAAATCTCCAATGAATTGATTGGGCTATCTTCTAAAAACAGCATAGCTAATACAAAAAAAAAAAAAAAAAAAGAAAGAAAAGCGTCCCCCTTGGAATATATTTATAGTAGAATGAAGAAAATAACAAATTAATGTGGGTCTGGATTTGAATTCTTTATGCATAGTGGTCAAGGGGTTTTGCTGGGCTTTTAAATCCCCAATATACTCATACCACTTTGCCACCAAAAACACCATCTCTATGAACCTCCCAAAAATAAATGCACAGACACTTTTTTTCCATAGACGAAATCACACCATTCCTACATCTTACATAGTTTATGTTTACAGGTTGTCGTTATTATTAACCAGATAGGACTAAATAACAAAAATTAAATCCTATATATAACTTTAGTTATTTTTTCACATTATAATTTCCCTCTCCTTCATGGCTTTGCTGTATTTGAACTCAAAATAAACTTTTGGAAAACAAATGACTTATATATGAGTTTATAGGTAGAGAAATACCTTATTTTCAGACTTTAAGTGTTCTCACCACAAAAAAAAGATAAATATGTGAGGTATTACATACGTTAACTAGCTCTATTCATTCTACGCAATATATATGTTTTCAAAACATATGGGGCTGTAGCTCCGTGCCAGAGCACTTGCTTAGCATGTGTGAGGCACTGCATTTGATCCTTAGCACCGCATAAAAAACTAAACAACAAAAAAGCATGCTGTCCACCTACAACTTTAAAAAAATTCCCATGATGTATGTGATAAATATATACAACTTTAATTTGTTTAGTAAAGATAAAAAACTATAAAATTATTGTAAATAAAACTTTGTATTCCTGCTTAAAAAAAAGAAATTGCTTAAATCCAACAAGTATTCCCAATCTTTTTCAAAATGTGTTTTATAAAGGCCTTTTTATTTGGAACCTGAGAGATTTATTATGATTCCATGACTAATTATGAAATCCTCACCACATATTTTCCCCATTCAGCTTCTTCATCAGAAAATGAAGCCCTGAGTCATATAATGTTGGGAATAAATCACAAATTTTCCAAGTTCCTCCTCATGCTTTATAAAGACTAGTTAAATTTACAAAACTCATCCAGGAAAATTTTTCAAAACTTGATGAATGATAATAGTCTTGAGAAAGAGAACAGGCAGGTAATCTAGTACTCACAGTACTCTTCTGCCTAACATAAACAATCTAACAACACCAATATAAGAAAAAGCCACTGATAATGATGGATTGAGATTTAAAAAAAAAAAAAACCTCTGTAGAAAAATACACGGACAGTGTTCAAAGCACAAAAATGAACAAAACACTCCCTTTTCTTGGCCAGTAGGAGTAACTGCTTCTACATTACTGATTACAGTTTGCTTTATAATCATATAGCCTATGCGCTAGTCTCCTCTAGCTTGCTTACGCACTCACCTGAATTGCCTAAAGCAAATAAAAATCCAATAATAAATCCTTTTTTAAAAAATGATTTGTAGTTGGACACAATACCTTTATTTTACTTATTTATTTTTGTGTGGTGCTGAGGATTGAACCTGAAAGGAAAGTGACCACAACACTCGGAGCAACCAAAAGATCTTTATTGCAGCAGTGCAACAGAGGAGAAAAGAGAGAGAGAGAGAGAGAGGAAGCACTCGCAAGAGACAGAGAAAGCAAGAGAGAGCAAAAGAGATAGAGAAAGCAAGAGAGAGAGGGGCCTGGCAGGAGGGAGTTTTTATAGCCCAAATCTAATGAGGTCTCTGGGTCTGCAAGCTGCCTTGTTGACACAAGGGGGTTACGTGTTTGGCCTTGAGCAGGGGGTTGAGTGTTCATCCTTGAGCAGGGGGGCGAAGCGCTCAGCCTTGAGCGGGGGCTTGGGGGTTTGGGCTTGAAGCAAACAGGTGATAAAGAGCCATACAGAGGGTTTGAGTGACCAGGTCACCCTGCAGCTAACTTTGTTTGGCATGCCCTGCAGACAACTTACTCAGCTTGTCCTGCACCTAACAGAACCCAGTGCCTCACATGTGCTAAGCAAGCACTCTACTGCTGAGCCACAACCCCAGCCCACCCCCCAATAATAAATCCTTTTAAACAGTCATTGTTATGTGAGTGCCTGAGACCATCCCTAAATTCAAAGATCACTACTAATCACAGGACTTGGCATGTTATAGACTAATTGCTAAGTTTTATTTTAGTGAAAGGATATAAAGCAAAAACAGCAGAGGAGAAGGGCTCATTGGGTAAAGGTCAGATTCCTCTCTGAGTGGTATCATACTATACACAATTCCTCCAAAAATTGCCGCAGTCTGGCTGGGCACAATCAGGAGCCACTTGTCAAAAGAAACTAACTTTATTTTTAGAACCACAAACGCCAAACAAAACAGCCTCTCAGGAAAAACCCTCAGAGCCCCAACTGCCACCACCGGCTTCCTACAAGCCTCTCTCTCCCACACAAGCCTCTCTCCACCTCCCACAATCCTCCTGCTCTTGAGACCGATTGGCTGGGTCATGTGGGCGGAGCCAAAAAAGTCCCCCAATGAGCAGCTCCGTGGTCTGAAAGGGCAGGGAAACAGCCCAATGAGCATCACCGCAGAGGAGCCAATCAGCTAGATGTTGCTGGGGCCGCTGTGAGCCAATCATCAGCCGGAAGTTGGAAGTTTGCTGGGGCCCCTTCGGCTGTGGCTCTCAACATCTCCCACTCTCTGTTTAAACAAGCATGTGGCTTAGGGACCGTGCCTGCCTCAGGTTGTCCAATAGTACATATGGTCCTTACCCATTAGGTTGGTACCATTGCAATTGGATCTTACCCGTCACTGACTACCAGTCCAGTATACAGCCACACCTGTGGAGAGGTCTTTGTACCAGCGGGGGAGTGAGGTTCTTTGCCTCACCTCTGTTGGCCCCCAAATTTTAGCTGGACGATCATGACAAGCAGAAGGGAGGAAGATACACCAAGCTAACTGACGGCTCCTTTTGGAAAAATTGTACCACTGATGACATCATCAGCAAAAATACCCCAACACTACCACAAGTCGCTGCACCAACAGATAGTTCACAATGCATACAGGTGAGTTCACAATGTGTCCAGGCAAGTTCTGCAAGCAGTTCAGTGATGGCTATTGCAGAAGCTGTAGATTGGTTTTATCTTTGACTTCACCAGCACTGGGATGAAGATAGGAATTCTGGCAATAATGGCTAAAGAAAAAATTATGTAACATTACAGAAGGCACTAAAAGAAAACAATTTTCTTAACAATTTACATTGTCTTCACCGGCACTGGGATGAAGATAGGAATTCTGGCAATAATGGCTAAAGAAAAAATTATGTAACATTACAGAAGGCACTAAAAGAAAACAATTTTCTTAACAATTTACATTATCTTTAAGAGAATTATAATGAAAAGGAAAGGTGAAAGTAAACAAACAGATCTGTTAACCTCCTTTTTTGTTCACATATTAAAACAATCCTCAACAGTTGTTTACCCAATTTAAATTAAACCATTTAAATCACATGAATATAAAAAAAATTTGGACCCATTTTTTCATGAGCGCTCATCATATATGATATATGGACATACGTACATTCAACCATATAACACAAAACACAAGTGTGCACACATAATATAATACATACAACACATAACCTAATAGTAAAGGCCTTATAACTTTTTACAGGTGAAATCTCCATTGCAATGTTTAAAAACTCTATAGTCAAAAAATAGAACTGATCAGCAAAACATTAACCTAGGTCTGTATGAGCTCAAAAAACAAAATAGAATGTGGGAAAGGGCAATAATAAAATTGATATTGAAAAAAGCATCCTGATTCTATTGCAGATGTAAGGATAGCCAAACTGGAGTTTTGGATATCAGCTGTTATGGACTTGAGTCAAGTCATCTTCTTTTTGGTCTGTAGAAATCGCTTTAGTTAATCTCTCTGGAATCCAAATCGGCTGCTGTTCTCCCTGTGGAAACACACAAACAGGCCCCCGACTCCAGACAATCACTGGGTCAGGACCTTTCCATTGTCCTGTTAGAATATCCTTCCAAAGTACCTTGGGCTTATGCACATTTTTTGGACACATATGCCTTTCCGCAGCACTAAGTCCTGATGAATCCAAATTTAAAAAGTTTAGAGTAAAAAGGGTTATTTTAAGTTTATCTTTGGGGAATATATACCCCTTCCCAATTCCGTTTTTTTGCTTTAATAAGTACATTTTAATAGTTTGATGAGCTCTTTCAACTATGCCTTGTCCCTGTGGATTGAATGGGATTCCTGTTATATGAGTAATGCCAAATGATGAGCAAAATTGTTTAAAAGAGGTAGAAGGATAACCAGGGGCATTATCTGTTTTTAACTGTTTTGGAATGCCCAGAGTGGCAAAATTTTGTAAGCAATGAGCTATAACATCTTTAGTTTTTTCTCCGGCATGAAGGGAGCCCATCAAAAATCCAGAAGAAGTATCAACTGTAACATGCAAATATTTTAATTTTCCAAATTCTGGCAAGTGTGTGACGTCCATCTGCCAAATATGGTTAGGTATCAATCCTCTAGGATTGACTCCAAGATTAACTTGTGGTAAAAAGGTCACACAATTTGGACATTGTTTTATTATTTGTCTAGCTTGTTCCTTAGTTATTTTTAAACGCTTTTGTAAAGTATTAGCATTGACATGGAACCTTTTATGAAAATTTATAGCTTCTTCTAGTGTAGAGAAAATATGTATGTCATGTGTAGTTTTATCTGCTAAATCATTGCCCAAACTAAGGGCTCCAGGCAATCCTGTATGTGCCCTGATATGTCCTATAAAGAATGGATCTTTTCTGTCCCAGATTAGACTTTGTATAGTGGAAAGCAAAGAGAAAACAGTAGAGGAAGGGGAAATCCTACCAGCATCTTCAAGGGATACTATAGCATTAACTATATACTGACTATCGGAAAATAAATTAAATACAGAATCTTTAAACATCACAAAAGCTTGTAAAACTGCATTAAGCTCTACCTTTTGAGCTGACTGTTTGGGTACTAAAAATGTAAAAGTTTGATCAGGTGTAACTACTGCTCCTGTACCATTATTTGATCCATCAGTGAATATATTTGGAGCATTCATGATAGGTGTTTTTCTTGTCATTTTTGGAAAAATTACAGGATGCGATGACTAAAAAGACAATAAAGGATTAGATGGTAAGTGGTTATCAAATGAAACATTAGATTTGCACATGATTATTGCCCAAGTATTTAACTCATTAGCTAACTCATCAATTTGATTCATAGTATATGGAGTAATAATTTTATTGGGAGAAATTCCAAACACTCCCTTGGCTGCTTTTATTCCTTTGAGTATTAATTGTCCTACAGCCTCAGGATACCTAGTAAGAATAGTGTTAGGAGAATAAGATAAATGTATCCATAATAATGGACCTTCTTGCCAAAATACTCCTGTAGGAATATTTTTTGTTGGTAGTACAATAAATAATAAAGGCAAACTTATATCAATTCTATCCAAATGCATATTTTCCATATATGTTTCAATAATTTTTAGTGCCTTTCTTGCTTCAGGTGTTAACATTCGGGGTGAATTTGGATCTGATGGACCTTTTAGGATATCAAATAAAGGTCCCAACTCTCCTGTTGGTATACCTAAATAAGGCCTTATCCAATTTATGTCTCCTAATAACTTTTGAAAGTCGTTAAGTGATTTGAGTTGATCTACTCGTATTTGAATTTTTGGTGGACGGATCATGGTTGAGGATAATAGAACTCCTAAATAATTAATTGGAAAATTTAATTGTACTTTATCTATTGCTATCTCTAGATTATAATTTTTTAATAAGTTTGTAAGTGTGGCATAACATTCTAGCAATGTGTTTTTAGCTTTGTGTGCTAACAATACATCATCCATATAGTGAAATATTTGTAGTTCAGGATTTTGATTTCTAAGAGCTGGATTACTTTGTTAACATAAATTTGACACATAGTTGGGCTGTTAGCCATCTCTTGAGGGAGTACTTTCCATTCATATCTCTGATCAGGACCTTCATGATTCAGTGCAGGGATAGTAAATGCAAAACGTGGACTATCCTCAGGATGAATTGGAATTGAAAAAAAACAATCTTTAATATCTATAACTAAAACATACCAGGTTTTTAGCAAAGCAGACAACTGAGGAATCCCTGATTGAGCAGGTCCCATAATAACCATCTCATTATTAATGGCTCTTAAATCTTGCAATAATCTCCATTTACCAGATTTCTTTTTGATGACAAAAATGGGAGTATTATGGGGAGATACAGAAGGTTGTATATGTCCTTCCGCTAATTGTTGTTTGACCAGGTCATGGGCTGCTTGTATCTTTTCTTTAGTCAGGAGCCACTGAGGAACCCATACTGGTCTTTCTGATTTCCAAGTAATTTTTATTGTCTCAGTGGCCCTTTCTGAAAATCCAACCCATGTCTGTCTGTTCCTTGATCTATTTGTATTGGTGCTGCTATACCTTGTTCTTGTTTTTCTAATCTTTTTCCTTTCCTAAAACCTTGTCTAGTCATAATAGTGGGTGCATTTTGGTTGATGTTATTTGTTAATGTCAAACCTAATTGATCTAGGACATCTCGTCCCCATAAATTTACGGGAAGATGATCCAATACATATGGCTGTATAGTTCCTTCACATCCTTCAGGATCCTTCCAATCTAATACCATTGCACTTCTATGGGGATTAGTCGCCACTCCTAGGCCTCGAAGCGTTTGAGTGGCTTGTTGTAATGGCCAATGTTTTGGCCATTCTTGACGAGAGATGATGCTAAGGTCTGCACCTGTATCCAGTAGCCCATTAAATTCATGTCCTTGAATATTTAGTTTTAGCATGGGGCAAGAATCTAAATTTAAAGAAAGCACAGCCCAATGTACACCTGTGGAGCCTAATCCCTTGGAACCTCTTTCTACAGTACGACTGGAAAATTTATCATGTAGGCTGGGTATTATTAGTAACTGTGCTATTCTATCTCCTGGTGAAATTACTGATATACCCTTTGGAGAACTGGCTATAATTTTCATTTCACCTTCATAATCGGGATCAATTACCCCAGGACTTATCATAAGTCCTTTTAGAGTAGAAGAGCTGCATCCCAATACTAAGCCTACTGTTCCTTTGGGAAGAGGTCCTTTCACCCCTGTGGGAATGATTTGAACTCCCATCTCTGGAGTTAGTACTGCTCTGGCGGAGGCGCAGATGTCCAACCCTGCGCTCCCTCTGGTTTGTCTGATGAGGGATCTGATGGACAATGTGTCCTGGGCACTACCCTGATGGGGTTGCTGGGTTCCTCCAGTGCTCCGTATATTTGTGGTTTTGGGCCCCGGAGCATTGGGACCCCTGTCCATTTTTTGGCAACGGAGCCTGATGCCTTTCTCCATGATATCGTGGATAAACACCTGGTCCTTGTTCGTTTTTTGATAATGGAGTACCCTCTATGGTGGTTTGAGAATGGCATTCATTAGCCCAATGTCTCCCTCTACGGCATCGTGGGCAAATACCTGGTATTCTACTCCTTTGATACCTAGTTTTGTTAAACCCTCCTCCAATGGGGCAATTCCTTTTAAAATGTCCTGTTTGTTCACAATTGTAGCATGTTCTTGACCTGGCATCTAAAGCCTGTTTTACTGCAGCTGCCACAATTTGCCCTTGTTCATTAATGTCTCTGGCATCTAAAGCCTGTTTTATTGCAGCTGCCACGACTTGCTCTTGTTCATTAATGTCTCTACATAATTTAATATATGTGTTTATTAACTTACACAGCAATCTCACAATAACTAGTAAAGATTAAAAGGGTGCACTCCTAGTATATTTGTTTGCAGTGTTTTAAGGGATTGACTTTTATTTCCATTCTCTCCTTTCCCTTTTCAATGTTCTTATCTGCCTCTAGGGGCTTACAAGAAAATTATTTCCATTTTAATTTTGACTTCAAATGTTCAGAGTAGGATATTTGCTATTCTGTGAGGATTCTTTTGTGGGTAAGCTTTAGATATCATTATTTCTATTTGTTATAGTTTTGATCAAATCATCAAATTTAAATTCTTCCACTGTTTCTTAAAGGAATTTGATTTTCACAATGCCTTGCCTGCATAGCATTTTTTAAAAGAAAGAAAATACAAGCAAAATCTATTGCTCAAAAGGGTGAGGTGGAGTTTTTTGTTTTAAAACAAACAATAGCTATCTCAACAATTTTAAAAACCTTGGGAGAAAGAGTTAATTGGAACTGATTTTATCATGAATAATTAAATATTAAAAACTTGTTCTGAAGCATTTGGTTATTTTTTTTCTCCCAGAGTCTAATAAAGTACATGTGAAAGGGTCATTTGTCTTGGTCAAAAATAAATTTTATGCTCATCTAC
Source organism: Marmota monax (assembly GCF_021218885.2). Taxonomy (NCBI): domain Eukaryota; kingdom Metazoa; phylum Chordata; class Mammalia; order Rodentia; family Sciuridae; genus Marmota; species Marmota monax. Next base: position 119,956 of record NW_026693786.1, read on the forward strand.
TTGTAAGTACTCAGTATGTTCATTAGGACTCATTTTGAGGACACACCAGAACCCTTTCCTCATTTAAGCATTGCCCACCATGATGGCTAAGTTTTGATCTCAAAGAAGGTCTAAGTAATTTATATCAGTGCTCAAGAATAATTTTGGACATCTTGGCCTAGAGCAAGTGGCTATATATAAAACTGAAAGATAATTCCAATGGGTTTGCTGCATTGCCACCTCCTGTTTGCTTTGTGGGAGGGTGAGAATAGGGAATGCAGATAAGAGAGAGGTGAGAAAAGCAGGGAAAGATCAAGTAGGTAGGTAAATGCTGCTGAGAACATACTGCTCCTTAACCAAGCCATGCTCATATTGTTGAGATTTCCATCATTTTTAAGTACATTATCATAACATTAAAAAAAGAAAAATGTTAAGAAAATATATCTGATCTTTAAGGTTATCACTGGAATATGCTGGAATCTTTTGGCTTTTTGTAAAATATAAATAATGAAGACACTGACTTTTTTGTGCTTGTGAAGCTAATAGATCATCTCCACGAGACAGGCAGCAATGATGAATTGCAATACGTTATTACTGAAGGGAAAAGGTTCAAGCCAATATTCACACTGCAGTCAATGAAAGAGTACGGGAGCCAAAGCAGTGAGCTTCTGGAGAAGGGTTGAAGATGCCATGAGGGATTAGCAGGAACAGCCTCCTTCACTGACTGGTTGTTCCTGAAGCTTTTCCAGTTTAATGTCAATCATGTCTTCTCTGCTTCTGTCCTGTGTGCTTTCCATTCCAGGTAAAGCCGCTGCTACACGTAAAGAGCTGCTTTACGTTGTATCCTGCTTTTGCACTGGTTTCAATGAACATAACATTCAGTTCTTTGGCTTTCCTCTCTCCTTCCTCAATTGAAACTTGCCTCTTGTCAGCAAGATCTGTTTTATTTCCTACTAGCATGATGATAACATCACTTCCTCTTTCTGTTCTGACATCATCAATCCATTTTGTAGTTTGCTGGAATGAGTTAACATTTGTGATATCATAAACAACAACTGCCACAGTGGAGTCATGAATGTAGCTAGGAATCAAGCTCCTGAACCGCTCTTGACCTGCTGTGTCCCATAATTGCAATCGTACTGTTCGATCCTCCAAGTACATGGTTTTTGATAAAAAGTCAATGCCAATTGTTGCCTGATAAGTGTTGTCAAAACTGTCATACATGAATCTGGTGATCAAGGATGTTTTTCCAACTGGGGATCACAGTAGAAAAACTCAGCTGCAAGCCAACTTCACTGAACTATCATATCCAAGGATGTCTCCCCTAGGTGATGCAATTCGCTCTGCTCTCCTAGGAACACCAGCTTGAATTTCCTCAGCGGATTCCCGAAGTCTCGGCCCGCGGACATGATGGAGCCGGAGGAGCTGCCACCGCCTCAGCCCGGAGACCTCCCGGACCAACGCTGCTCCAACCAGGCGAGCGGAAGGGCGGGCGCCGAGCTTTCTCGGCCCCTGCAGGGCCAGGCGAAGGAGCAAGGCTGGAGGGCAGCAGGATTCTCCACAGCACGCAGCCGCAGCCGTCGCCGACGACGCCGCCTTCCCACAGAGTAGCCTAGCACCCGGCGAGGCCAGCCGCAGCGAAGGGAAGGAGGGCGGTGTTGGAGGCAGCCAGGGGTGTGTGCGGGGCTCCCGAGGCTAGCGCCGTCTCTTCCCTCAGCACCTGGCACTGAGACTAGGGTGGGAGAGGCTGAGGGTGGTGGGCCCCGCAGGAACCGCAGACGCGTCTGGGACCTTTCACTCGCAGTGTCCCGACTCCCATAGCTGCCGGGCCGCAGCCCAACCCTAAGCCACATGCTTGTTGTTTAAACAGAGAGGGGGAGATGTTGAGAGCCACAGCCGAAGGGGCCCCAGCAAAATTCCAGCTGCCAGCAAACAATGAGTTGTGACAACTCCTGTGAAGTATTGTCTAGTGGAAGCTCATAACATACTGATTTCCCAAGGTTTTCACTAGGGGTTAATCACATATGCACCAGCATATACAAAATTTCACACTCCCAGAAGGTAACTCAGCACAAACCATACTGTTTTTACAAAATATTTAGGCATAGCAAGCGTGTGTATCAACTGGGAAAGTTTATAATTAGGGCAGGAAATTGGTTACCCAACAAATCCCCAGGCCAAGAATACAAATTGCAAGCAGGTTTTTCCTGTGTGTAGCAGCCTTGGACCGGCTATGTTAACTCTCTTTTCCACAATTCACCCCCCAACCTTGGTTCTTGGACAGGGTGTCTTCATCAGTAAGATCCCAGTTAGCAGGACAAGAATAAATCTGTAGTATTGATCTCAGTTTATGCCCTTTAGGGGTCCTGCATTTAGCCAGTCCAAAAAAAAAAAAATCCATTAACCACAGAGATCTACTTTAGACAGCTAAGTGTCTTCCTACATGAGTTTTTGTATTAACAATTTTTAGAACATGAGTCAACCAATAAAGTATAGCACAACTCTGACCAGTAAGTCAAAGCTGACTTGAATGCCTTCCAAGGCTATGGCAACATAAAAACAGAGCACACATGAGAGAAGAACAATATCAGAGGGCATGAATGTTACCCCTGTGCCCTCTGGTATTAGGCAATTGTTAGTTCATCCCAAGGAAAGCACACTCAGAATGTACAGATTAACAGGACCTCCAAAGTGACTTCCCCCAAAGGCACATCTTCCCAGGATTTTCAATCTAGTCTAATTAATTCATTGTAGTCCTTGGTTTTAGACAGACTGCCTGAAGGCAGTCAGTTCCCCAAAATTTTGTTTGTCCATGATGTCAGTACATCTGTCTTGTGTCGATACATAATTCAGATGTGATCTTCATAGAAAATACAGGATCTGGGACCACCTGTACTGTCTTATAATCAGCATTGTCAGATATGATCTTAGGCTCAGCAGTCAGTTTGAATTCAAAGCACTCTCAGTAGCTTGAAGATAATACTTATGCTTTCACTGGGGAGGAGGAGAAAGCTTCTAGGAGCAGTTCTGACAAACGAAGGTCTCTGGTGCCTTATCCTTCCTTCCCTGCCTCTCTGGGAGCCTGTTTTCGGTTGTTTTTTCAGTTGTTACAACTGAAACAGTTGTCTCATTCAGTAATCATAATTTACATTTTTCCCAATCATTTTTTTGGTCTCACCTGGATGATTCATCTGGATAAATTTTATTCAAGAAGGACCAAAGTATTTTCATGGAAAAACAATTGTTTTGATCAAAGCCTAGATTTTCAAAAGTGTTCAAAATGTGTTTATACAGTCCCTACCTCTTTTGTCCTGGCCTTTTATCCAATGACAGTCAAAAAAAGAATCATTTCTTTCTGAAAATATCCATATTGAATATTTAAACTATGTTACTAAGGTGTGTTTAACAGGAGAAAGGCAAGGAAAGTAGACTTAGGCAATCAATCCACAATCACAAACTGCAGCTAATCCAGAGTCAAATAGAACAAGTCAACAATATCCAGCCATCCTTAAAGAGTCAAGTGTCTAATTTGTCATAAGTAGGTAGACATGTCACAGCCCTGTGCTATGCTTCTCTGACTTGTAACTTTCAACTAGAATTACAAGTTTAGAATACAATTAATCTCTGTATTGGAAATGAACTATTCAAAAGTTCTTCAAAAATTCTGTTAAAAGGTCACATTAGAAAAATCCCTGAGCAGCCATATGTAACCCAGATAGTTCAGTCAACATCCAGGGCGCTTTCACAGTATATATGGTCACACAGAGGAATGTCTTAAACCTGCAAGTCTCTGTTTGTGTTCTGCTTTTCAAGTGGAAGAGCAATTTCATCCAGTTTCAATTCAGAACAGTTAGTGTTGAGGATCAAATGGCATACAGAAAACAGCATCAGGTTTCAGATTAGAGTCAGGCATAGGCAATTAGCAACTGCAATTATAGAAGTTCAACCAAGTCAGAGGCTTTTCTTAGTCATCAGCAAAGGAGATACCTTGAAGGACCATACAGCTGTGTTTCAAGTTCAAGTACCAAGCAAGGTTTTCCTAAGCTCTTTTTACCTTATCATTAGAATCCAAATTGACTTCAACCATATGCACATCAGGACAAAAAAATCAATAGGCTATGGTGGAGAAACATTTCACTTCAACATGAGCTTACATTTTTTAATATTTATTTTTTAGTTATAGGTGGGCACAATATCTTTATTTTATTATTTTATTTTTATGTGGTGCTGAGGATCGAACCCAGTGTCTCACGCATGCTAAGCAAGTGCTCTACCACTGAGCCACAGCCACAGCCTTTCAACATGGTCTTATTAACAAGCTAAAAAGTTTTTTTTAAATATCCTAATGGTATATCTCCATCTGGATTTGCCTATCTTCTCACAATGTCTATATCCCTTTGTATAAAGGCTGTAATAAGGAATAGTCATACAAAAGATCATCAGTTACATAAATTTGTTCTCTTCCTTATGCTGAGAGTTTAAGTACTAATCTGCCCACCATCAGGTAAAAGCAAGGGAATTATGTTGCATTAACCTTTATAGATTTCCCTGATCATGATCATCCTGCCACAATTTATGAAATTAAATGCATATACATTTTAAAAATTATTTTTATACATATTTTTGTTGCTGAAGGACCTTTATTTTATTTGTTAATTTATATGCAGTACTGAGAATTGAACCAGTGCCTCACACATACTAGTCAAGCACTCTACCACTGAGCAAACCAGCCCACAAGCATATAAATTTTATGTTAACTTTTATTATGCTTCCACATATAATAAACAAAAAAGTGGAAAGGTGATTTTTTTCTCATTTTTTAAAATTTTAAACTAATACACACAAAAAATAGAAGTAGTTATATATTTGTGGGGGTACCATGTAATGTTTGATACATGTGTGCATTGCATAATGTTAAAATCAGGTTAAACATATTTATGTCCTCAAATATTTATCATTTGAAAACTTTCAAAATCTTTTCTTCTAGCTTTTTGAAATGGATAGTACATAATTGTTATGTATAATCCACATACTGTGAAATGGTATCTCAGAGCTTCTTGCTCCTATCTAACTATAACTTTGTACCCATTGATCAGACTTTTCCCATCCTTTTCTCCTCTACCACTGTTCTGGCTTTTGTTAACGACCAATGTACTCTCAACGTCTGTAAAATCAACATTTTTAGACTCCATATATAAAATCAGGTGGTACTTGTCTCTCTTTGACAAGCTTATTTCATAATAACATAATAATCTCATAATAAATATGTTATCTCAGATGACTGGATTTCACCCTTTTCATGGCTACATACTATTTCTTTGCATATGTACCATATTTTCTTTATCATTCATCAAATGATAGACATTTAGGTTGTTTCCATTTCTTGGCTATTGTAAATAGTACTGCAATAACCATGGTAATGCAGATGTCTCTTCAACATACTGACATCATTTCCTTTGGGTATATATCCAGTAGAAGATTGATGAATCTTATGGTAGTTCTATTTTTAACTTTTAAAGGAAAGTCCATACTATTTTTCATAATGGCTGCACTAATTTAAATTTCCATCAGTGGTGTGCAAGTGTTCCCTTTTCTCCACATCCTTTCCAAAATGTGTTATCTGCAGTTTTTTTGATAGTCTTCATTCTTACTGGGATATGCTGATATTTCTCTGTAGTATTGATTTGCAATTTTCTGATGATAGGTGATGTTGATTTCTTTAGAGAAATGTTTACTTATATCTATTGCCCAGTTTTTAATCGTTATTATTATTTTTTGATATTGAATCTTTAGAGTTCCTTATATAATCTGTATATCTGGATTTCAACTATTGTCAGATGGATACATTGCAAATATTTTCTCCGCCCTGTAGGCTGTCTCTTCACTCTCTTCAGTGTCCTTTGCAATGCATAATTTTTTTTGTACCAGGGATTGAACTGAACTCAGGGGTGCTTAACCACTGAGCAACATCCCCAGATCTTTTAATTTTAAAATTTGAGACAAGGTCTCACTAAGTTGTTTAGGGCCTTGCTAAATTGCTGAGGCTAGCCTCAATCTTGTGATTATCCTGCCACAGTTGCTAAGTTGCCAAGGCTGGCTTTGAAATCCCTATCCTCCTGCCTCTGCCTCCCAAGATGCCGAGACTACAGGTGTTGTGCAACTGTGCACAACAACAATACCGAACATTTTTATTTGATGTAATCCCTTTTGTCTATGGTTGCTTTTGTTTCCTATGCATTTAGGGTCTTGTTCAAAAAATTGTGCACTATCAATACTCCATCATATATGTGCAGGGACCAACTTCCTCAACAAGACCTCTAAAGCTTAAGAAATAAAATCAATAATCAATAAGTGGAATGCTGTCAGGTCTGGGGCTGGGACTGGGGCTCAGCATTAGTGCACTTGCCTGGTGTGAGTGAGGTACTGGGTTCAATTCTCAACACCACATGTAAATAAATAAAATAAAGGTCTATCAACAACTAAAAAATTTTTTTAAAAAACAAGTGGAATGCGTCAAGTTAAAAAGCTTCTGGACAGCAAAGAAAACAAGAGAGTGAAGAGAGAGCCAATAGAATGAGATAGAATCTTTGCCAGCTACTCCTCTGACAGGGATTGAGACTCAAAGTCTCAATGTCAAAAAACAAATTAATCAATAAATGGGCGAAAGAACTAAAAAAATTCTCAAAGAAAGAAACACAAATGGCCAACAAATATATGAAAAACTATTCAAATTCTCTAGCAATCAGGAAAATGCAAACCAAAACTACACTATATTTTCATCTCACTCCAGTCAGAGTGGCAATTACCATGAATATGAATAATTATAAATGCTGGTGAGGATGTAGGAGAAAAGGTACATTCATACATTGTTGGTGGGAAATTAGTACAACAAATTTGGAAAGCAGTAGGAGATTCCTCAAAAACTGAGGATGGAACCACCATATGACCCAGTTATCTCACTCCTCAGTATTTATCCAAACGAACTAAAAATCAGCATACTATAGTGATACAGCCACTACAATTTTTATAACAGTACAATTCTCACAACAGCCAAATTCAGAATCAACCCAGGTGCCTGTCAACAGATAAATGAATCCACAAAATGTGGCATATATACATAATGGAAGTTTTCCCAGCACCATTTGTTGAAGAGGCTCTCTTTTGCCAACGAATGTTTTAAGCACCTTTATCTAGTATGAGATAAATGTATTTATGTGGGTTTGGCTCTGTGTCCTCTATTCTGTACCATTGGTCTACATGTCTATTTTGGTACCAATACCATGCCGTTGTTATTATATAACTCTGTAGTATAGTTTAAGGTCTGGCATTGTGATACCTCCTGCTTCACTCTTCTTGCTAAGGATTGCTTTGGCTATTCTGGGTCTCTTATTTTTCCAAATGAATTCCATGATTGGTTTTTATATTTCTATGAGGAATGTTGTCAGGACTTTAATTGGAATTGCATTAAATCTGTATAGTGCTTTTGGTAGTATGGACATTTTGACAATATTAATTCTTTCTATCCGAGAACATGGGAGATCCTTCCATTTTCTAATGTCTTCTTCAATGTCTTTCTTTAGTGTTCTGTAGTTTCCATTGTATAGGTCTTTCACTCTTTTTCTTAGATTGATTCCCCAATTTTTTGAGGCTATTGTGAATGGGGTAGTTTTCTAATTTCACTTTCTGAGGGTTCATCACTGAAGTATAGAAATGAATTTGATTTATGGGTGTTGATATTATATCCTGCTATTTTTCTGAATTCATTTATTAATTCTAGAAGTTTTCTGGTAAAGTTTTTTGGATCCTCTAAGTATAGAATCATGTCATCTGCAAATAGTGATAGTTTGTGTTTTTCTTTTCCTATTTGTATCCCTTTAAATTTCTTTCGTCTGTCTAATTGCTCTGGCTAGAGTTTCAAGAACTATGTTGAATAGGAGTGAAGAGAGAGGGCATCCCTGTCTTGTTCCAGTTCATAGAGGGAATACCTCTTATTTTTCTCCTTTTAGAGTAATGTTGACCTTGGGCTTTAGCATAAATAGCTTTTACAATGTTGAGGTATATTCTATCTCTAGTTTTTCTAGTGTTCTGAACATGAAAGTGTGTTGTATTTTATCAAATGCTTTTGCTGTATCTATTGAGATGATCATATGATTTTTATCTTTAAGTCTACTGATGTGATGAATTACGTATATTGATTTCCATATGTTGAAATCCTTTCATCCCTGGGATGAACCCCACTTGATCATGGTGCACTATTTTTTAATATGCTTTTTTATGCAATTTGTCAGAATTTTAATGAGAATTTTTGCATCTATGTTCATCAGAGATATTGTTCTGAAGTTTTCTTTCCTTGATGTGCCTTTGTCTGGCTTAGGTATCACGGTGACACTAGCTTCATAGAATGAGTTTGGAAGGGTTCCCTCCTTTTCTATTTCATGGAATTATTTGAGGAGTATTGGTATTAATTCTTTCTTATAGTTCTTGTAGAACTCAGCTGAGAATTCGTCTGCTCTTGGGCTTTTCTTGGTTGGTAGGCTTTTGATGGGACCTACTATCTCATTGCTTGAAATAGATCTGTTTAAATTGTGTATGTCCTCTTGACTCAGTTTGGGCAACTCATATTTCTCTAGAAATTTGTTGGTGTCTTCGATATTTTCTATTTTATTGGAGTATAAATTTTAAAAATAGTTTCTAGTTATCCTCTGTATTTCAGGGGTATCTGTTGTGATAGTCCCTTTTTCATCACAAATTTTAATAATTTTAGTTTTCTCTCTCTTCTTCATTAGCATGTCTAGGAGTTTATCAATTTTATTTATTATTCTCATTTACCTCTGAGAATTTTTTATATCTCCTCCGTGATGTCTTCTTCTACCAATGCATCATTCAATAGTGTATAATTTAGTCTCCAGGTGTTGGAGTAGCTTCTATTTTTTATTTTATCATTGATTTCTAATTTCATTCCATTATGGTCTGGTAGAATGCAGGGTAGCATCTCTATTTTTTTGTATTTGCTAAGAGTTGCTTTGTGGCATAACACATGGTCAATTTTAGAGAAGGATCATGTGTTGCTGAGAAAAAAGTGTATTCACTCGTTGGTGGATGAAATATTCTATATAAGTCTGTTATGTCTAAATTATTGATTTTATTATTGAGTTCTATAATTTCTTTGTTTAGTTTTGGTTTGGAAGATCTATCCCATGGTGAGAGTGGTGTGTTCAAGTCATCCAGTATTATTGCATTATAATCTATTTGGTTCTTTTTAAAAAAATATTTTTTGTAGTTGCAAATGGATACAATTACTTTATTTTATTTATTTACCTTTATGTGGTTCTGAGGATCAAACTCAGGGCCTCACACATGCTAGACAAGTGCTCTACCACTGAGTTACAAGCCCAGCCCCTCTATTTGATTCTTGAAATTGAGAAGGGTTTGTGTGATGTATATAGATGCTCCATTGTTTAGGGCATAAATATTTAAGATTGTTGTGTCTTGTTGAAGTATGATTCCCTTAAGCAGTATGACATGTCATTCCAAGAATATGAGACTCTTGAAGGCATCATATTGTTGGGTCTTTTCTTTTCCAATCTTCCTATGTCTTTTGATTGATGAGTTTAGGCCACTAGAATTCAGGGTTATTATTGAAATATGGTTTGCGTTCCCAGTCATTTTGGTTTGTTTTGGTTTTTTACTTGATTTGATTTCTCCTTTGATTGGTTTTTCCTTTAGTGTAGTTCCTCCCTTGGCTGATTTTCATTGTTGTCTTTCATTTCCTCCTCATGGAATATTTTTCTGAAGATGTTCTGTAGTGCAGACTTTATCACTGTAAATTCTTTTAACTTTTATTTGTCATAGAAGGTTTTTATTTCATCATCAAATCTGAAATAAAATCTGAAGCTTAATTTTGCTGGATAGAAGATTCTTGGTTAACATCCATTTTCTTTCAGAGCTTTTTATGTTGTTCCAGGATCTCCTAGCTTTGAGGGTTTGGGTTGAGAAATATGCTGAGATCCACATTGGTTTTCCTCTGTATATAATCAAAGCTTTTCTCTTGTGGCTTTTAAAATGCTATCCTTATTCTGTATGCTATGCATTTTCATTACAATGTGCCTTGGTGTGGATCTGTTGTAATTTTGTACATTTGGTGTCCTGTAAGCCTCTTGTATTTGATTTTCCAATTTATTCTTCATGTTTGGGAATTTTTCTGATATTATTTTATTGAAGAGATTGTGCATTCCTGTGGTTTGTATCTCTGTGCCTTCCTCTATCCCAATAATTTTTAAGATTTGGCATTTTGATGTTATCCCATAATTCTTGAAGGTTCTGTTCATGGATTCTTATAATCTTCAGTGTGTGGTCAACTTTATTTTCAAGAGTGTATATTTTGTCTTCATTGTCTGAGGTTCTGTCTTCCAAGTGATCTAGTCTGTTGGTGATACTTTCTATTGAGGTTTTTTGTTTGTTTGTTTGTTTGTTTATTGTTTCCTTCATTTCAATGATTTGGGTTTTTTTTTTCCAGAATCTCTCTTTCTTGAAGTAATCTTTTGCTACCTGTATTTGCTCTCTCATCTCTTTGTTGGATGATTAATTATTGCCTGGATTTGCTCTTTATGTCATTGTTTGATTTTCAGATCATTTAATTATGTACATTCTAAAGTCCTCTGACATTTCATCTAATGTGCTCTCAATGGATTCTAATATCATATCGTCTTGGTTTGTTTAGGGCACTTTCTTCTTCCCTTGTTTTTCATGTTTTCCATGTGTCTTCCCTTCTAGCAGTGTAGATCTGCGGTATTACAGTTTCTACCATATAATCTTATAGTGTCTCTGGAGGTTACCAATGTCTCACCTTTAAGAGGGATATCAATATCAACAGCACCCAATGCAAACAATATACAGCCTTAAACCAAATAGCTCCTATTTAGATAATTGCAGTTTTATCATAATAAACAGGAATTATGTGTTCAATTATTATCTGCAATATAAACAATAGGTTTACAAAAGTGTCTACAGATTCTAATGGTGGACATTGGGAGAAATGTGGGGGGGTGTAGTGTGTGATGTTCATGAATTAGGAGATAAGAATATAGAAGTACTAGATCATAGAAAGAGTGAAAGATGAATAAAAAAAAAGTTGGCTCTTAATAGGAGAAAAGATAGAAGGAGGTGGCCCAGTGCAAGGCTCTCTTCTGCCTCTGCAACAAAATGGTAGCTGTTAACACACCTACCAGGGATACCACTAGTGTACCTAATCCTGCAGGTACCTTGGAGATGGTATTCTGGATCCTGGCTGTTATCCCTAGATGGAAGCAGCCACATCTGTACTTGATGGCAGGGTAGCATCAATCCTGTAAGTACCTTAGTGTTGGGCTTCCAGCCATGGACCAGTGTCCCAAGATAGAAGCTGCTACAACTAAAGATGATGATAGCAGCAGTGGGGGTCACTGGAGAGGGTGTTGGAGGTATCCCAAGATGGCAGTGACCACTTTTGGAGAGATGGCTGAATGAAAGATGTCTTTGAGCAGTCTCTTGGAGATGCAGTGCTATGGTGTATAGGCATGGTCCTCAGTGCCATGAGCAGTCCTGTGCCAGCGCCTGTGCCTGGGCTCCTCACAGGCTGAAGGGGTGGTCCTGGTCCTGGGCTTGGGCTCTGAGCTGGTCAGCAGGACTATCCTGGACCTGCCTGGGCTCCACAGAGGTCAGCAAGACTCCATCCCTATTTCTTTGAGGAATCTCCATACTGCTTTCCACAGTGGTTGTACTAGTCTACAGTCCTATCAACAGTGTACAAGTGTACATTTTCCTTCAGAGCCAGTATTTATTGTATTCATATTATATTCATATTTTAAATCATTGTTACAAAATGGAGTGAGATGAAATCTTAGTGTAGTTTTGATTTCCCTTTCCCTGATTATTAGAGACGTTGAAATTTTTTTCATATATTTGTTGGTCATTTGTGTTTATTCTTTTGAGAAATTTCTGTTTCGTTCTTTTGCCCATTTATTGATTGGGTTATTTGTTATTTTGGTGTTAAGGATTTTGAGATCTTTATACATTTTGTATATTAATCGTTTACTAGAGGAGTAGCTGGCTAAGATTTACTCCCATTCTATAGATAGATCCAACCAATCTTTGACAAAGATGCCAAAAACACAGTGTATAAAAGATAGTCTCTTTAATACATAGTGCTGGGAAAACAGGATATGCATATGCAGGAAAATGAAACTGGATCCCTACCTTTCACCACATACAAAAATTAACTCAAAGTGGATGAAAGATCTTAATTTCATACTTGAAACTGAAATTACTGTAAGAAAATTTAAAGTAAACACTTTAAGACATCTGTATAGGTAATTTTTTTGATAGGACCCCAAGAGCACAGGAAACAGAAGCAAAAATACAAATGGGGTTAAAGCAAACTAAGAAACTTCTCCACAGCAAAGGAAACAACAGAAAAAATAATGTATAAAATGTGAGAAAATATTTGCAAACTATTAATCTGACAAAGGATTAATATTCACAATCTATAAGGAGCTCAAAATGTAATGGTAAAATAATAATCTGATTTAAAATGGGAAAATGATTTGAAAAAACATTTCTCAAGATAGACAAATGGCCAACAAGTATATTTAAAAATGCTCAATGTCACTGATAAACAAGAAAATGCAAATAAAAAAATAAGTTATCATCTCATCCCAGTGAGAGAGAATGGCTATAATTAAAAAGGCAATAACAAATATTGGTGAGGATGCAAAGGGAAAATTCATGTACTATTGGTAGGATGATAAATTAGTAATGACATTATCGAAAATAATTTGGAGTTGTTTCAGAAATCTAAAAATATGACTACTCTATGATCCAGCTATCATACTGCTGGGTATATATCTAAAGGAAATGAAGTCAAAGAAGTACCTACATTTTCATATTGTGAAGCAAATTCACAATAGAAAGAATATGGAATCATCTGAAGTGTCCATCAGTGAATTAACTTATAAATAAAATGTTATATGCACATGCACACATATACACAAATACATATGATGGAATATTATACAGCCACAAAAAAGAATGAAATCCTGCCATCTGAAGCAACATGGATGGAACTGGAGAACATTCTGTTAAGTAAAATAAGTCAGGCACAGAAAGATAAATACCATGTATTCTTTCTTATATAGTAAAGCCAAAAAGTTGATTTCACAGAAGTAGAGAGTAGAATAGTGGTAGCTAGAGATCAGGAAGGGTAGCGTTATAAGAAGATAGAAGGAAGTTTGTTAATGTGTACCAAAATACAGTTAGTTATATGTGAGGAGTAAATTCTAATGTTCTACAGCACAGTAGGGTAATGATAATTCACAGCGATTTACTATACATTATATAAAGAACTAGAGGAGTGGAATTTGTAGTTTCTTAAGAGAAAGAAATGATAAATGATGGGGCTGGGACTGTAGCTCAGTGGTAAACTGCTTGCCTCATATGTGTGAGGCACTGGGTTCGATCCTCAGCACCACATAAAAATAAATAAAGATACTGTGTGTTCATCTACAAAATAAATATTTTAAAAAAGAATATTTAAAAAAAGAAATGATAAGTGTTTAAAGAGATGAAAATGTTAATTTTCCTGATTTCATCATTGCACATTTTTGCATATATGTATCAAATTATCCCACTGTATCCCATTAATATGAACAAATATTATATGTCAATAAAATTTAAAACAAAAAAGCAAGGCCTTGGGGATTAAAAATTGGTACATAAAACCTAAAGGGGTAATGATTCCCACTACTTCTCCATTTCAATTGCCCACTTTTTCCTGTTCTTAAACCTAGAAAAAATGAGATTACTACCACCTTACTGATGGTCCACCATATTCAATAAGTCCACCATACCCAAATATTATTAAAATTTACCCAAGTAATAACTGGTAATTTTTTGCTATTATAGATTTGGATATATCCTATTTAGTGCCTATTTTAACAGCCTCTTGGTTGCAATTTGCCTCCAACTCCAAAAGGACACAACACACATTTTCTACATTATCCATGGGGTACCTCCACAGCTCTGCCTTAGTACAAAATCTTTGCATGCAAGAATTTAACTGTTTCTGCCTTTCTCCAGAACACGTATGTCATTACATTAATGACATTCTCTTCCAAGGAGATTCATTTCATACACTCATTAAGAACATACAAATTTTATTTAGCTTCACTGATGCCAATGCTTTCAAATCAGTCTATCCTAAATTGAACCCCCTCTAATAAAAGGTTCTATCATCTTTCCAAATTAAAATCAATAGACATTCCCATAGCACTTTTGAGGATTCCTTCATTGTAGAGGCTTTCAAAAATTCTTCCCACACCTCTCAGAGTCCTTGGCCACTTAGGTCAATTATAATTTGCCCAAGGGCTTCTAATGGGAAAATGCCACCCTTATCTCCATGCTATACACCTTTAAAACAGAAATGTTGACTATATTCTGGGTTCTTCTAGAAATAGAGACTTTCACAAACCCTAAGTCTCTGACTCTCCATATCCAGCTGCCCATTATTCTCTGGGCCACAGAAATATCACCCTGCAAGCTTGGCATGATTATCAAGGCCTCCTTAATACAAGATGGAGACAAACCTGGGCCTTCTGACACACTCCATTTGCAGGAGGGGATGGCCTCTCTGTCTTCAGTCCCTTGCCACATGCCATAATACTGGATGATGTCACCCCTGCCCTATATCCTTTGGCCCCCTGGACAATTCCTTGGAATTAATAAAATAAACAGTAATGGGATTTTGTATAATATAGGAATGACATTACACTATCATAAATTATGGAGCTCAATTGAAGTTCCTGCTTTCTATCTTCTAGCAAGGATGTCTATGATAATGGATGATACCCAAAGGACAGCACAATTGCCCATATTTTGGGTGTTTACCTTAGCACAGAATGTATTGGCCTAAAAGTGGTTTCATGTTCACATTTGTTACAAAGGTTGGTCCATTGCATTAGAATTCTCCCATTCAGGGTGAAGAACTCATGAGGAATATCATGCCTCACAGATACCCAAAATATAAGTCACAATCACATGTCTCTATACCAAGTAAGGCCACAGTACAAAGCCTCGCCAGAATACTCCTTATCTTCTTTGGAGTTATAAACATTACTGATAGTAACCAAAGCATATATTTTACTTCTTAAAATAAACAGTGCTGCCTCCTCAGAAAAGACATTCAATAAAATGTTCATGTCACTGAGAAGTCCCAGACAACCAATTTAATTAAGAGATATAATGGTCTCCTCAATACCTATTCAAATTCCATGCAGTCTGGTAACTGAACTACAAATGGATTTCTCTCTCACTCTAGAACTTAATCTCCTTTAATTCAAGATCCCTTGGTGACTCGCATCTCATACCAACTTTAAAAACGTTTCCTAAGGCCCTTTCCTATATTTAAAGGTGGATATATTTCACCTACATATATGTAAAAAAATCATTATATATGAGGTCTTTTAGTAATATATGCCTCTATATTTACATAATTTCAATCATGCCATAATCCTACAAGGTCTGGATGCCAGATCAAGGACATGTACTCTCCTGGAATCCATTAACCATAAATTACCCTACAAAACCACACAGCTGTCTATCTGATATGAAGCCCACCTAAGTCTAAACTTTCACTTCCTAAAAAAAGCTTCCCAAATGTTCATGTTTTAAGGGGTGGATAATAAATCTAGGCTTTATCTTACCCCTTTCAAGAAATTAAAATTAGTACCTCAGAGGCATTCCCACAGTGTGGACTACCTAAAAAGAAATAGAAAACTCTACTTAGTATATAAAAAACACATTCAGAGATAATAATAAAATCATTACCATACCTCATTATAAGAAAAACATATAAAGCATATAATAAAACATGCCAGAAAAAAATAAAAATTAGACAACAAAAGCCTGTCAAGTATAGCTGTATAGCCTGACTATACAGCTGAATATACAGTCAACATTCTGATAATTATAGGTCTCATAATAGGTCTGGGTGTTTTTCATTAGTTTAGGATGTAGAGGCTCAATCCCTCTGAGCAAGCCATTGTTTCAACCAAACATGGTAAATACTGAAGCCCACATGCCATTAAGTTTGACTAATACAAGCCCCACATTCAAAGAATTCACTGGTTTGCCTGTCATGGACCAGACCAAGAATGGAGGCAGAGGGCTCATTGTAATTGGCCAAATTAGATGACCTGCCTGCAGGCTAAGGCTAAAGCCCCAATATTAGCCACAGGTACAATAATTAGAAAACAACTTGATATCCTATCAATATCATATACCCAAATCAGAGAACCATATAATTTAAAACCTATTAACAACAGAACTCCTGTCATTATGCAACTGGGAAAAAATCTTGGACTATTGAAAACTTTAGATTCAGCTACATTTAATGGAATCTTTTGTGCCACACATGTCCTGGTGCTTTTTTCAGTTACAACACCATCACCAATTCCAACATCACTTTTACTAGCTGTGTACACACAAACTTCTTGACTTAACATATATTTACAGGTCAAATTTCCAGGCCCAATATTGCCTTCAAGTTACACAAGCAACCCAGTCTTGTTATAATACCACAGTGACACCCTCTGGTGTGTTATAAGCACTCACATTAAAGCCAAGTGGATATTGACCTGGAAAAGATATCTTAGTCCCACCTCAGATGACTTTATCCTGGTCCAGGTTTTCACTGATAGAGATGATATTCTATCAGATGACTTTACCTCAGCCCAAGATATTACTGCTTGAAGTGGCTCTTAAACGCTGTGATGGAGATAACTACACTCTGGACACTAAAAGCTCTAGCCCAGCAGTATCAATGGACTTCTATTCCTCACTGACAAATTGGACCCAATACATTTATTTCTTTGCTTTCCTTCAATATTAGAGATTTTATGTTTCCTAAGCTCACTGTCTGCTTAGCCCATGATCTTTCAATGTTCATTGCTCTCTATAGTCCCATGCCTGAAGGGAAATCTGATAGCAGTTACGGTTATCTGTGTCATTATAAATATTAAAAGATATTACTGTTTTCCCTAGGAGGCAACTATCTCATCTCAGTCAACTCTTCAATCCCCTAGAGAAAGGACTACCTACACCTCCCACCTTGTAGGAGTAATTTCCTTATAAAAGACAAGTTTGAAATTCCAACAGGGTTCAACCCAGGCTGCTAAACTGGAGGGCCCCCAGGGAACAGGGAACAGGGAACCTTTTCCCTGCACACATCCGGAGCCCCTTCTGAAACTGCACACTGGCCTGAACCAGGCTGTGAAGGGCAGGCCAGCCTTTCCTGCTGTGTAGATGACTTGAAGGCAGCTGTGTCCTGTGGGATCCCCAGGAACACCTAGTTTACTCAGTTAGTAGAAATATTATTTAAAATAACAGTATTTGAAACAATATTAATACCGCATTTCAAAGGAAATTATAACTTAAAGCACACCCATATGGTAGATTATTCCACAGTATTAAAATGATCTAACAAAATATTTTAAATCTTTTAATAAAGCCTTTTAAAAAGAATTTTAAAAACATGTAAACACACTTATGACATATAAGTCATTATAAAGAACACTACATTATATATATCATATGATCAAAATGATATCAAAGAAAACACACTGGAGAGACTTACTTCAAATAATCAACAGTAGGAGTGTGGTGAGAAAAGGAGCGTGGCTTGCTGGGTGTCTCTAGCCCCAGGTTGGTGGGAGAGTTGGAGGGCCCACAGGGACTGGCCTTGGCCTCTGCCCTACAAACACTTGGAGCCCCGACTGCGGCTACGCACTGGCCGGGCCCAGGATGTGAAGGACTTACGTGCCACCCTCTCCCGTCGCCCCACCTCGCTGGCCTGTTTCAGGCCAGAACCCCTTGGGCTGCCAGATCTCATGGTCCACCCGCTTCCAGCCCTGGCGAAGGCCGCATTCAGGATGTGGTGCCTTTGGTGGCGTGGCGTGAAGAATGGCCCCCGCCAGAACGCCATAGAGGCTGGCAGGGGCCTCGGGGTCCTGAGAGGGTGGGTGGACGCCGGAAAGCTGGGCCAGGCGTTAGACCCGGGGCCGCCCAGATCAGGGCCGTGGGTGACCACTGTGGTTTTGAACGAGACCTCACATCTTCCTGACGAGACAAAGGCGTTACCTAACACCTGTTCAGGAAGGTGAGTGAAGTCCCTGTCGACTACAAGGGGAGTTTAAGGCCGTCGAGGGCGGGTGGGGGCGGCAGGGACTTGGCGGTCGGTGAGGGACCAGTTAGTGGCCAACGGGGAGAACATAGGGGAGACAAGAACGGTTAGCGGTCCCTGGGGGACAGTTAGAGGCTGACCGGGCGGGGGAACGGCTAGAGGCCGGTGGTGGACTGATTTGCCGTTGGGAAAACCGTTAGAGGGCGGTGGGGGATAGAGGGCGGTGGGGGAGACGGTTCGCAGCCATCAGGGAACAGCAGCTTGGGGGGACCGTTAGAGGCCGTCAGGGGGTGGGGGCTGTTAGGGGTCCATGGGGGAACCGTTAGAGGCTGGGGGTACCGAGCGGTTCACTGGGGCCGGTTGGCAGGTGGGGAAACCAGGCCTTGGCGGGGGCCTGTTGGGGTCCATGGCGGGGACCGTTAGGGGCTGGGGGTGGCACTTAGTGGCCCACGGACAGTTGGCAGTGTTTGGGTGGAACTGTTAGTGGCAGGGACGGGTTAGAGGCCAGTGGGGTGGGACAGGGCAGGGGTGGGGACGGATAGCAGCCATCAGGGCGAACTTGGGGGTCCACGTGGGGGAATGGTGGTTAGCAGCCATGGGGTGCAAGGGTTAGCAGACCCTGTTCTGCTGGTGTGAGTTCTGGCCAAGAGAGAAACAGCAGAGGAAGGCACCACTTTGGGCTCAGTGGCCGCCGCCTTGGGGAAGGTTCACTGGCCCTTGTAGAAGGCGTGTTTCTGCAGAATGAGAACACTGCTCTCAACTTTCTCCCAACCCTTAAAAGAAAACTGCTCCATCTGGACAGTCTAGACGTAAAGACGTTGACAAAATATGATAAAGTAGACAGAGAAAATAACGTGTTTTGTATTTACATTTGTTTTAAAAAATCAGAAACGTATTCTGGAAGAGACTTTGGAGTTGTTAGGTAGACCACCTCTAGCAGCCACATCATGTTTGTTCAGTGGGTTACAGGACATGGAGGAGAAGATTGTGAAAAGGAAGAGAAGGTCCTATGCCAGGCTGGTCAGATGTAAAAGATATTTTTCGTATTATAACCATTATTTTGAGTGTCCATTTTATTCCCCATTATTGTATGTATAGATTGTAAAACAGGCTTTAGATGCCAGAGACATTAATGAACAAGGGCAAATTGTGGCAGCTGCAGTAAAACAGGCTTTAGATGCCAGGCCAAGAACATGCTACAATTGTGAACAAATAGGACAATTAATACTCAAAGGAATAAAAGCAGCCAAGGGAGTGTTTGGAATTTCTCCCAATAAAATTATTACTCCATATACTATGAATCAAATTGATGAGTTAGCTAATGAGTTAAATACTTGGGCAATAATCATGTGCAAATCTAATGTTTCATTTGATAACCACTTACCATCTAATCCTTTATTGTCTTTTTAGTCATCGCATCCTGTAATTTTTCCAAAAATGACAAGAAAAACACCTATCATGAATGCTCCAAATATATTCACTGATGGATCAAATAATGGTACAGGAGCAGTAGTTACACCTGATCAAACTTTTACATTTTTAGTACCCAAACAGTCAGCTCAAAAGGTAGAGCTTAATGCAGTTTTACAAGCTTTTGTGATGTTTAAAGATTCTGTATTTAATTTATTTTCCGATAGTCAGTATATAGTTAATGCTATAGTATCCCTTGAAGATGCTGGTAGGATTTCCCCTTCCTCTACTGTTTTCTCTTTGCTTTCCACTATACAAAGTCTAATCTGGGACAGAAAAGATCCATTCTTTATAGGACATATCAGGGCACATACAGGATTGCCTGGAGCCCTTAGTTTGGGCAATGATTTAGCAGATAAAACTACACATGACATACATATTTTCTCTACACTAGAAGAAGCTATAAATTTTCATAAAAGGTTCCATGTCAATGCTAATACTTTACAAAAGCGTTTAAAAATAACTAAGGAACAAGCTAGACAAATAATAAAACAATGTCCAAATTGTGTGACCTTTTTACCACAAGTTAATCTTGGAGTCAATCCTAGAGGATTGATACCTAACCATATTTGGCAGATGGACGTCACACACTTGCCAGAATTTGGAAAATTAAAATATTTGCATGTTACAGTTGATACTTCTTCTGGATTTTTGATGGGCTCCCTTCATGCCGGAGAAAAAACTAAAGATGTTATAGCTCATTGCTTACAAAATTTTGCCACTCTGGGCATTCCAAAACAGTTAAAAACAGATAATGCCCCTGGTTATCCTTCTACCTCTTTTAAACAATTTTGCTCATCATTTGGCATTACTCATATAACAGGAATCCCATTCAATCCACAGGGACAAGGCATAGTTGAAAGAGCTCATCAAACTATTAAAATGTACTTATTAAAGCAAAAAGAAGGAATTGGGAAGGGGTATATATTCCCCAAAGATAAACTTAAAATAACCCTTTTTACTCTAAACTTTTTAAATTTGGATTCATCAGGACTTAGTGCTGCGGAAAGGCATATGTGTCCAAAAAATGTGCATAAGCCCAAGGTACTTTGGAAGGATATTCTAACAGGACAATGGAAAGGTCCTGACCCAGTAATTGTCTGGAGTCGGGGGTCTGTTTGTGTGTTTCCACAGGGAGAACAGCAGCCGATTTGGATTCCAGAGAGATTAACCAAGGTCCTGACCCAGTGATTGTCTGGAGTCGGGGGTCTGTTTATGTGTTTCCACAGGGAGAACAGCAGCCGATTTGGATTCCAGAAAGATTAACTAAAGCGATTTCTACAGACCAAAAAGAAGATGATTTGGCTCAAATCCATAACAACTGATATCCAAAACTCCAGTTTGGCTATTCTTACATCTGCAACAGAACCAGGATGCTTTTTTCAATATCAATTTTATTATTACCCTTTGCCATATCATGAAGTTCTATTTTGTTTTTTGAGCTCATACAGACCTAGGTTAATGTTTTGCTGATCAGTTCTATTTTTTGACTATAGAGTTTTTAAACATTGCAATGGAGATTTCACCTGTAAAAAGTTATAAGGCCTTTACTATTAGGTTATGTGTTGTATGTATTATATTATGTGTGCACACTTGTGTTTTGTGTTATATGTTTGAATGTACGTATGTCCATATATCATATATGATGAGCGCTCATGATAAAATGGATCCAAATATTTTTTTCACGTGATTTATATGGTTTAATTTAAATTGGGTAAACAACTGTTGAGGATTGTTTTAATATGTAAACAAAAAAGGAGGTTAACAGATCTGTTTGTTTACTTTCACCTTTCCTTTTCATTATATTTAATAATTCTCTTAAAGACAATGTAAATTGTTAAGAAAATTGTTTTCTTTTAGTGCCTTCTGTAATGTTACATAACTTTTTTCTTTAGCCATTATTGCCAGAATTCCTATCTTCATCCCAGTGCCAGTGAAGTCAAAGATAAAACCAATCTACAGCTTCTACAATAGCCATCACTGAACTGCTTGCAGAACTTGCCTGGACACATTGTGAGCTCACCTGTATGCATTGTGAACTATCTGTTGGTGCAGCGACTTGTGGTAGTGTTGGGGTATTTTTGCTGATGATGTTATTGGTGGTACAATTTTTCCAAAAGGAGCCGTCAATTGGCTTGGTGTATCTTCCTCCCTTCTGCTTGTCATGATCGTCCAGCTAAAATTTGGGGGCCAACAGAGGTGAGGCAAAGAACCTCACCCCCCCGCTGGTACAAAGACCTCTCCACAGGTGTGGCTGTATACTGGACCGGTAGTCAGTGACGGGTAAGATCCAATTGCAATGGTACCAACCTAAGGACCATGTGTACTATTGGACAACCTAAGGCAGGCACGATCCCTAAGCCACATGCTTGTTGTTTAAACAGAGAGGGGGAGATGTTGAGAGCCACAGCCGAAGGGGCCCCAGCAAACTTCCAGCTGCCAGCAAACTTCCAGCTGCCAGCTGATGATTGGCTCACAGCGGCCCCAGCAACATCTAGCTGATTGGCTCCTCTGCGGTGATGCTCATTGGGCTGTTTCCCTGCCCTTTCAGACCACGGAGCTGCTCATTGGGGGACTTTTTTGGCTCCGCCCACGTGACCCAGCCAATCGGCCTCAAGAGCAGGAGGATTGGGGGAGGTGGGGAGAAGCTTGTGTGGGAAAGAGAGGCTTGTGGAAAGCCGGTGGTGGCAGTTGAGGCTCTGAGGGTTTTTCCTGAGAGGCTGTTTTGTTTGGCGTGTGTGGTTCTAAAAATAAAGTTAGTTTCTTTTGACAAGTGGCTCCTGATTGTGCCCAGCCAGACTGCGGCATGGGTTATTACAGATTTATGGTTGAGTAAAATGAATGAAAATAATATAATATGGGATGAAAGGGAGAAATTAGGAATACTCCAAGTACCTACACATGAGGCAGTATAGTGTATTTGAAGGTGGACTTAAATTAGTTGTAAATGTATATTACAAACTATAGGGTAATCCATATTTAAAGAACAACAACTATGGCAGTTATGCTCAGAGGAGAAAATATGAAATCATACAAAGTGCTCAGTTAAAACAAGATAGGGTGAAAACAGTGGAAAACCAAAACAAGGACAAAAAAGGGATAAAGAATGGAAATCAGTTATATATGTGGTACATAGTAATCTAATATCAGTAAACATCTTTTAAATGAACATTCTAAATATACTATTTAAAAACTGTTAAACTGGGTTACAAGAAAAAAAAAAACAAGACCCAATCCTATGTTGTATATGACAACTTCAAATAAAAGATTGAGATAGATTGAAAGTAAAGGGATCGAGAGATATACAATGTTAAACCATGGGGCTGCCATCTAGTCTGCACCATTGTCCCCTGAGGGCTGCAGCGGGAGGAGCCCTGGCTAGTGGCAGAGGGCTCCAAGAAGATGGCGGACACCCGGGCAGGGGCGCGTCCATCCTGGCATCCCGGTTGCAGTGACTTACATTGGGTCCTGCACTGTGTCGGAGTGGCCATAGGACTCCTGATTGACCAGCAGCACAAGGGCTTCAAGAATCAGCGGTGTGCCTTTGCTTCTGATGCGAGCAGGAGGATGAGGTGCTATTGGTGAGTAGCAGTCAGTACCCAGACTAGTGGATTGGACCGGGACGAGGAATGGAGCCCGAGGAGGAGCCTGGCAGTGCTGCTGTGAGGGACGTTTATGAGGAAAAGGAAAACTAGGAATACTCTTGGTCATATTTGAGAACTAAGACTGAAAGCACAGAATAAATGTTTACGTTCTTACAGTCACTAAATTATTAGAAGACTTGGAAGATTTTGTTAAGAAGAGAGAGATTCAAAGGAGAAGATTTAAGCAAAGTTCTCCAGTGTCATAAACCTGTACGTGCAGATTATCTGGAAAAATAAAAGCTGGGTTGTTCCCCAACCAGTAGAAATTCCACAGCCCCTTCTCTTCCAAATGATAACTTGTTTGTTATTGCCACACAGACAGCAGGATTGCTGTCCATTATAAGACAAAAAGAATTGGGAGGACCTCCTCCACTCTGTGTGATCTCATGGGAGAGTTTTCCACACTTTATTTGGCAAACATCTGAATGATGCTCAAATACTATTTGAATTTGCCATGCAGGGACTTCAAATAATTTGCATGGTTTTTAGATACTTTCAAAACTTCTTTTAAAAAATTAATGTAACATATTTAATAAGCTAAAGCCATGTGAACTTTTTTAGATGCCTAAACTGTGCTCCCTCATGTTATTGTTATTTTTCACAGCTTATTTTTTTGTTTAGTTTGTTGTTGTTGTTGTTCGGTTTAGGCCATTTGACATCCATTTTTTTTGTCAGATTAAATTACTTGTGGATGTATTCCCTCTAAATTGTTTTCTCATTTGCAGCATTAACATATTCAATAAATCTTTCTGTGGTGAGAATTGATGAAAAATATTCTTTGTATTAAAACATTAAATCCATTCCAAAACTTGTTTCATAGGATGAGAATTTAAATTCATAAATTGCATACTTGGCTTATCTTTGTATGGTCCAGTAACTATTTTGGCAGAGGACTTGAGGACTTCAATTTGCTACTTGGGGAATTTTTCAGCTCATTGTCTGAGTTTTCATAACTGGTATTATGTCACTGTCAGCTCATATGGCTATTTCCCCTAAAATTCAATAGTAATTTAACATGAAATATTATTCTATAGAGTTGGTTATTTTTATGGAAATATTGTTAGAAAACTGCATGTATAATTATATAACTGTATCTTATCATGTATAACTGTATAACTATATCTTATCATGAAGACTACATGGAATTTATTTAGCATGCTCAGTTGCCAATTTCCTTTATATATATATATATATATATATATATATATATATATATATATATATATATATATAATCTCTCTTTACATAGAATACCGTGGAACCATATTTCCCTCAATGTAAATTGCTCTTAAAGCATTTAAGTTTTTCTAATTTAGTGTTCCATCTTCTGTTAAACTTGCATGTTTACTAGAGACCACAAGATTGGAGTCTCCCCATCAGGGCCAGTCAGTGATGGATGTACCATAGTGGAGTATAATGTCCACCTTGCTATTCAGCTGTTTAGAGCTTAAGATTGTTAGTGTACTTTTGAATGTCTCATCTTTTATAGATTGTCCATAAGTACTGTTTGCCACAAAACTTTTTGAGCACTGGAACACATATGAACTGAGAATTACTTCATGTTGTCCTTTAGACTCACTTCAAATCAGGCATCCCATCTAAAATATGTAAGTACCCAGACTAAAACTCCGGCACTTCCCCACAGGAGGTCAGAAATGAGTGGAGCAGGGAAAACCACTGACCAAGATGTGGGGTTGGGAGAGTGAAATATCACTTTTTATGTAGATATTAGCCTTTTTTAAATACCATAACTGGTGAGTATAAAGAGGAAAATGTATAGTTAAAATATTTGCTCTATAAAACTGTTAAGTTTTAAAAATATAATACTGCTAAAAATAGAGTTCTTCTACTACAGGAAAATTGGTGCCAAATTGAAAATGAAATCTTGTGCCAGAAATGCAGTTGAACTAAATAAAAATATTATATGCTGTCAATAGGATGAGTAAGGTAGAAAAACTTAACCAGTGACATGTTCTAAATTATGTAGTATAATCAAATGTGATTATCCAGAATTTGTATAGTTTTCTTTGTACAGAGGTTATATATTCTGGGTATTTTTTAAAAAGGAAACATTTAAAATCCTACAAACTGACACTTTGTATCAATCACCAATGAAGGAAGATTTTTTTCCCCAGTAATCTTTGAAATTTCTTTAAATTATTTATGTAACATACCAGGAAATCTGTATTGTTTTTATATATAAGACTACTTCTATGTGAAATTCTGTCACAGATACTTGGGGGGATTTATCTTGTACATGATATTAGAGGTAGCAATGTATGAATTTATAAGCTCTTGGACTATGACATGTAAAAACTTACAGTATTAATGGCAACCATCTCTTAAAAGTCAGCTTATAAATATTGTTGTATAATTTTCTTTTCAGAAACATTTTGGTCTAAGTAGTGCCATCATGATTTTCTTCAGTGCCATTTAGCAAACCAACTGTCTTTAGGTAACTAGCAAAAATTTGTATAATACAAATTTATAAATTTATTAATAATACTATTAATATTAGTATTATAAATTTATTATTTATTTTTATTTATAATTATTATTTATAATACAACAAAGTACTTTATAGTTCTCATTGTTAAATTTCTTTCCTGTCCTTCTGGAACTCAATCTAGCAACATTAGAGGAAAGCTCCAAGGAGATTTACTTAAGAGAAAAATACATTTTCAGGTTAAACAGTTGAATATACTAAAGATAACAAATAATGTCTACTATCTGAACCCTCCAAAGTTTTCAGTGTTGAGACTGTCATTAGTGTTTATTTGTGGGGTAATTGAATAAAATTGGGCAGCTAGATTTGAAAAACAAGTAGTTATTTTAAATTGACTCACAAAGTAGAAACTGGCCTGCATGTAGTTGTTTTTGTAAAGAGATGACATTTTTCCAACCATCCAATTTCCTATTGATCACACCATTGTATAAAGCAGTAAAACTGAAGGGGAGGAGTGACAGGTGTACACACTGAATTGCTGGGCATGGTCTTATTTGAGAAAATTGGGATAAGAATCTTGACTTTTTATATTTGGAAACATTAAATAAAAATGGAAACATAAAAAATGAATGATATACAACATTAGTACTCATTGAAGAAGAGTGGAGTGTCTATATTAATCTTAGAGAAAGTGGACTTTAGATGATAAAAATGAGATAAATTCTCTAGGAAGAGATAATAATATTCAATGTGCATGCTCCTAAAAAAAAAAAGAGCATCAAAATACATGAAGTAAAAACTGGAATAACTACAAAGAGAAATAGACAAATCTACTATTATAGTTGGAGATTTAAACACCCCTCTTTCAGTAAATGACTGATCCAACAGGCAGAAAGTCAGTAAGATACAACTGACCTGAATAGCACCATCAATAAACAAGTAACAATTCACATATATGAAATACATCATTCAAGAATAGCCAAATATACATTCTTCTCAAATTTGTATTCACAAAAGTGGACAATAATAATAGACAATAAAGCATATCTTGATAAATTTAAAATAAAAAATAGGCTTTCTGACCACAATGAAATTAATATAGAAATCAATAATGGAAAGATAATCAGAGAATTCAAGAATATCTGACAGTTAAACAATTCACTTCTAAATATTACATGGGTCAAATAAGAAGTTTAAAGAGAAACTGGCAAATTTTTGCAGTAAAGTACCAAAGTTTGTGGAATGCAGGGAAAACAGTGTTTAAAGGTCAATTTATAACATAGAATGCATGTATTAGGGAAAAGAAGATCTAAAAATCAATAATCCAAACGTTCCCTTTGGTAACTAAAAAAATAAAAGCAAATTAAAAATATTAGAACAGTTATAACAGAGATCAATGAAATACAAAAAGAATAGAGAAAATCAACAAAACCAAAAGCTGATAATTTGAAAAGATCAATAAAATTTATAACTCTAGTGAGACTAATCAAGAAGAAGATAAAAATATTAATATCAGAAATGAAAGAGTGGATATCACAAAGGAAAGAAGCAAATGAGGAAGTGGCATGAGGAAGTGGGGGAATTTCTGTGGTTAGTCCATTGCTAGAGTGTCGACAGGGAAGGTCCTCTATTCGTTGAGGTGGTCAACCGCTCCATGTCAAATCAGGTGTTTTCAGTATTCTAATCCCAGACAGTGATTCCCTTTCTTTGTATGATGATGGAACATTATTTGAGGTTTCTTTATATGAAGATCAAGTATTTTCTGGGCTTTAAAGTCAGTCTGAGTCACAGTGACTATGAAGTGACTCATTCTAAGATAGAGAATATGTTTAAAAATGGCATTACCTATCTCAAGTTCTACCTAAAAGACATTACTGGTTTCCATGGATATTAGAATGATAATAGAGGAATGTTATAAACAACTCTATGCACACATTTTGATAACTTGGGTGAAATGGTCCTATTCCTTTTATATTAGTCTGCTTTCTGTTGTCAATAACACAAAACCACAGACTAGGTGAATAATAAAGAAAATAGGTTTATTTTGGCTCATGGTTCTCGAGGTCCATGGTAAAGGGGCAACATCTGGTGATGACCTTGCTGGCAGAATCCTGACATAATGCAGGGGATCGCATGGCAAGAGACAGGGAACACACCTGTGTGTCTGCGTGTCTTCTCTCTCTCCTCATAGATCCCATTAGGGCTCCACACTATCTTCACCTCCAAGAGGCTTCAATTCTGAACACTATGGTCACTTCTGAACTCTATGGGTTACTCTCTTAACTAAATTTTATCACATGAAGCCTTGGGAGACACCCTTGTTGTAGGGCCTGATCTTGGACCCTCGTGGAGGAATGCTTATCTTGCTTATTGTACAGCAGGGAAGTCCTAACATAGAAAGCTATGTTTTGGGACAGAGTGCTGTCAGAACACTGGCAAGCACCATTTCCTTGCTCCTTTGACAGGAAGTTATTCCCCTGTTGGTACAAGGCTGTTCAACGTGGCAGTTTCTGAAATCTTGGTGTCCAGACTTCTGTAAGATGATGTTGTATATCACCTCTGGCCTATCATGACAGTTATATGTAAATTGGCACATACCTGCTATAAAAGCTATTTTTTCTCTGCAATAAAGCAGATGCTGTTCTTTGAAACCGTCTCCTGAGGGGTTTCTCTGTACCCTCAAGCTCTGCACAGTCAATGCTGGAAGGGCAGGCCCCTGGGCACACTCTGAAACCATATCTGAACCATAGTATCTTAAAAGACATAATCTACCAAAACTCACCCAAGGAAACAATATAATCGGAAAAGTTCACCAACTGTCCAGGGAATCTGATTGCCCCCCCCACCACCACCATCTGTAGAAACCCATTCCTTGGTTGATACTTGTCTCACTTTCTGAATTCCTGTGGGGAAAGCAGGTCAGTTCATCTTGGGCTAATTCCCCCACACTGTCAGGCAATCTTGAGAAGGATTTTGGAATCATATAAATAGTAGAGGTACCACAAGGGGTCCTACCTGGAAAACAGACACCTGTAGCCCTGAAGTTCTTGTTTTCCCTCTGTCTCTTAACAAGGCAAGGAGATATCCAACTGGCAGGCTCAGAAAATTTAACTTAGTATCAGAATGGGTAAAAGAGCCTTCAGGAAGGAATGTAAGATTCCTTCCCAGGTACCCCCAATTTGAGAGAGAACAGGACTAACCAAAATCCCAGTCACCCAAGGCCAGGAACACCTGAGCTATAAGGAATAAGGATGTAATAACAGCCATAATCATTAAGGTATCTGTAACACTGTTTCATTTTCTGTATTTATAAATCTGGCTCCCCAGCAGTTCACTATAACAGCCTTATGCTGTCTTTCCTTTTTCCACCTAACTTGGAGATTCTCTATGGAGACCTCTCTTCCCTGTCCAGATTATCTGACTCTTATCTAAACTACTGGGAATAAGAAACCTGAAGGTGAACAAGTCTAAGGGAGATTGTAGGGGCCAAAAATGTGACTGTGAGTTTTACTTTTAGGGGTGAAATAATCTCTTCAGGAATCCCGGCCTCATAATCTGAGTTTAAAGGCAGGATAATTACGTTTCACTCCCAAACTGCCTATCATTCATCTGGTCTGGGTTGGATTGGTCTTGAAGTGTGCTCTGGTTTAATGTATTTATTAATCGCTATATGTATTCTTGTACCTAATAGTCTGTTCATTCATCTGTGCCTTACTTATTAGTCTGTGTTTGAGATAACAGGCTTGATAGAGGCTAAGGGATTTGGTGGCTGCAGCAATATAGTCTTATTAAAAGTTTTTCTGCATGAGGAGTCTTTTTACTGCTAAGAAAAGAGATAAATGCTCACTCTAGTGCATTATTGGTGTTTCCAGGTGACTAAGGTCTTGACAGAGGTGCCAGGGTAACTTGCCACAATGTGAAGTGGTCTCATAAGGAACCACTTCAGAAGAACCTACCTTATTTCTGAGTTGGAAAAAACTGCAAGACCTCATCAGGGAAGTGCACATAAGATCACTCCACACCTTGAGCAACACCTCACCTCTTGGTGCCTAGGGTTTTTCATTAGGCATAAAAGGGAATATTCAAATCATTAGTGACTCTCTGGGAAGGAATTCCTGTGCCACATGATTTATCTAAAACATTTCCTGAGCACTGACTCTTGGCTCTGGACACCAGATTAGCCTCTCACAAAATGGGTCATACAGATAGTATTGGGCAGAATTTAATTCAAACTTATCAAGGTAAACTCCTGCCAGAACTCCCAGGAATAGTTTTAGTGGGAGTTCCCATGGCTGCTCTTTTTTGCAGGGGTTTTACCTGCACATTTTAATATAATTAAGCTCATGTTAACAACTTATGCCCTTTACCTAGAGAATTCACTTTTGGTTTTGCATGCCTAATTTAATGTTTTCTTTGATTGGCAAGCTAGTTTTAAATATTCTTGTAAACACCTTTAAATCAAGTCTTAAAACAGAAGTTAGAGTTAACACATAAGGTCCTTTATCACTCTAATTTCATTCCTCTGCCTATTTTAAATCTGTTGATTATTTTTTTAGTTTTATTGATTTTATTTTTTTATATTTTAAAGAGAGAGAGAGAGAATTTTAATATTTATTTTTTCATTTTCGGCAGACACAACATCTTTGTTAGTATGTGGTGCTGAGGATCGAACCCGGGCTGCACGCATTCCAGGCGAGCGCGCTACTGCTTGAGCCACACCCCCAGCCCTTGATTTTATTTTTTTAAATACATGACAGCAGAATGTATTACAATTCTTATTACACATAAAGAGTGCAATTTTCATATCTTTGTATATAGAGTATGTTCACGCCAATTCATTTCTTTATACATGTACTTTGGTGGGGTTTTTTTTTTTGCATTATATTCTTATTACACATATATACCACGATTTTTCATATCTCTGATTGTATATAAAGTATGTTGATGCCCAATTCAAGTCTTCATACATATACTTTGGATAATGGTGTCTATCACATTCCACCATCCTTGCTAATCCCCTGCCCCCTCCCTTCCCCTCCCACCCCTCTTCCCTATCTAGAATTCATCTAATCCTCCCATGCCTCCCCTCCCTACCCCACTATGAGTCAGCCTCCTTATATCAGAGGAAACATTGGCATTTGTTTTTTGGGGATTGGGTAACTTCACTTAGCATTATCTTCTCCAATGCTATCACCTGCAAATGCCATGATTTTATTCTTTTTATTTTATTTTTATCTTTTATTGATTTTATATATTTTTAAATACACGACAGCAGTGGAATGCATTACAATTTTTATTACACATCTAGAGCACAATTTTTCATATCTGTTTATAAAGTATGTTCACGCCAATTTATGCCTTTATACATGTACTTTGTTTTTTTGCATTACAATTCTTAATACACATATATACCACAATTTTTCATGTCTCTGTTTCTACATAAAGTATGTTGACTCCCAATTCAAGTCTTCATACATGTACTTTGGATAATGATGTCCATCACATTCTACCATCCTTGCTAATCCCCTGCCCACTCCCTATGCCTCCCACTCCTCTTCCCTATCTAGAATTCATCTAATCCTTCCATGCTCTCCCTCCCTACCCCATTATGAGTCAACCTCCTTATATCAGAGAAAACATTTGGCATTTGTTTTTTTGCGATTGGGTAACTTCACTTAGCATTATCTCCAGCCATCCATTTACCTGCAAATGCCATGATTCTGTTCTTTTTTAATGCTGAGTAAAATTCTATTGTGTGTATATGCCACATTTTTTTATCCATTCATCCACTGAAGGGCATCTAGGTTGGCTCCACAGTTTAGCTATTGTGAATTGTGCTGCTGTAAACACTGATGTGGCTGCGTTCCTGTAGTATGTTGTTAAGTTCTTTGGGTATAGTCTGAGGAGAGGGATAGCTGGGTTAAATGGTGGTTTCATTCCCAGATTTCCAAGGAATCTCCATACTGCGTTCCATATTGGCTACAGCAATTTGCAGTCCCACCAGCAATGTATGAGTGTACCTTTTCCCCCCACATCCTCTCCAACATTTATTGTTGTTTGTCTTCATAACAGCTGTCATTCTGACTGGAGTGAGATGATATCTTAGAGTAGTTTTGATTTGCATTTCTCTGATTGCTAGAGATGATGAGCATTTTTTCATATATTTGTTGATTGATTGTATATCCTCTTCTGAGAAGTGTCTGTTCAGGTCCTTGGCCCATTTGTTGATTGGGTGATTTGTTTTTTCGGTGCTTAGCTTTTTGAGTTCCTATCTGATGTGTGAGGGGTAAAATTTAGCTCCCAGGATGTAAGCTCTCTGTTCACCTCACAGATTGTTTATTTTGCCGAGAAGAAACTTTTTAATTTGATTCCATCCCATTTATTGATTCTTGGTTTTAATTCTTACACTATAGGAGTCTTATTAAGGAAGTTGGGGCCTAATCCCACATGATGAAGATTAGGGCCTACTTTTTCCTTCTAATAGACACAGAGTCTCTAGTTTAGTTCCTAGGTCCTTGATCCATTTTGAGTTATAGTTTGTCATTTCAACCATGTCTAGCTAAAATGCAAACATCTAAGTGTTAACTCCTAGACTCATTTGAAACTCAGAAAAAAAAATGCTATGGGAATTGCTTTACCTGAAGAAATGTGGACCACAGCCTACATAAGACTGGCAAATGAAAATCATAAACTTTAACCATATGAAAAAATGACCTTAACTTATTTCATTTGGTCATGAATATAATTTGGATTCAGCTCACTTTTTATAAACTGGTAATTTTTTATTACTATAGAGCTCTGTTTCATGACTTAAATTGTAATGTGAAAGCAATGTGATATTCATTTGTGCATATATATGTTTCTGTGTGTTACCTTTGAACATCTGGTATATGATGCCTTTAGATGATAAAATCTCTCAAGGAATTCTATTTAAATTGGCTTACAGATCAATGAATGCTCACATCAATTAAAACTAGTAATTTAACTCAAATAACTTTAATTTAAATTGTTAATACATTTTGTACTGGGTTTGGTGACCAATCTGTTAGCTATCATAAAAGTGCAACTTTTGGGCTGGGGTTGTGGCTCAGAGGAAAGAGTGCTCGCCTAGCTTGCATGAGGCACTGTGTTCGATCCTTTGCATCACATAAAAATAAAATAAAAATATTGTGTCCACCTACAACTAAAAAATAAATGTTTTTAAAAAGTGTAACTTTTATCGAAGAAAAAGTATATAGATAAAAGTTCAAAGCAATGTCTATTGCTTCCTGTGTTTCAAGTACAACTTAACTCTTAAGAGTCTTTCTTTTGACAAGAAGATAACAAAATAATAACTACACTTGTCTAATAACTCAGTTTTCATAAGCAATCTAGGAATAATTATTAAAAATAAATAAACTCAAGGGTATTGAGAAGTTAATCATGATATATAGGTGACTGAACATGATTGACAGTAACTAGGGTACCCATTTCATAGCACATGCTATCCATGGTTGGGCCCAAATACCTGATATATCAAGGCACTTTCATTTGCCAAATGACCCTTAGGAATCAAGGTTGATAGGAGGAAAGAATGGCTTAATGCAGCAATAGATATATTGTACAAACTCAAGGACTGAAAAGCTTTAATAAATATACATACTCATATGACTGGCCTGCTCCCTATGAGCATCTGGGGGCTCTGGACATTTCCCACAGATCATCTGTGTCTATGCTATACATCCAGATGCAATACTGCCAGAGTTGATACATGTATAGAGAGTGCTGCTGTTTTGTATGCTGCATGCATTAAACCAGGGTAGAGGATATCTCTTTTTCACAGTTTAAGAAGTCTCTAGCTCTCCTAACTTGGTTGATCCTATTGGCCTCTAGACTTGTGGTCACAACTTGTGCCCCGAGTGAGCTAAAGGAAATAACAAGTCAGCCGCAAGTCAGCCTCCTGGTCTAGCATGCCATTTTGCAGCTAGTTTTAGAAATCATTTATGAACCATGCCCTGTTAGCCAAATGTGTGGTATGTTCCACCATACCAGCCCACTCCTCCCAGATACTTCTGTTATATTGTTTAAAAGACATGATGTCACTAGTATTAATTAGTAGATACAAAATATCTAAGTCATTTCTAAATAAGTTAAAATACTGAAATATCAATTACTAAATATGAATTAAGTACTTGGCTTCTCAAATTTTATTTAAAAGGGCAATATATTCATGCCTATAAATACATGTGTTTTCATAAATTATTGCTAAGTGGCAAACAAGTGTAAATTACATGTATGAGTCTTCTCTAAAAATAAGGTTAGTAAGAGTTTAAAAAATCTAATTTATGCATATATTTGCATGTCTACAAAGAACATAAAAAGAAATTAAGATGTGTTTGAGGGCAAAAAAATAAAGGCAAAAAGTATATTTTTATTGATTAAAAGAGAATATAATTTTTTATGAAAAAGGATTTTGTGTGGTATAAAATTTTGTCCTAAAGTAAAATTATTGAATTGTTCCAGAATGGAAAGAAACAAAGGGAGAAACTAAAGGTTTAAGAAAATTTCAGAGGGTCTGAGCAGGTAACAGATTTGTAAAGGATGAGTCTTATGAAAGAAACTTTTTTCGTTTGATTGAGATAACTATAATTAGAAAAAGGGTATTTTTTCTAAAAATTGAACATTAATACATGGATTTAAATACAGAATATAATTCTCTATGCTCAAATTAACAAAGGTTTCTTGGAATTCTGACCTGTTCTTAGTAAAACTTATACAGGTTTGATGTTTCTAGTATATGCTGTCAGTTGTGATTGTTATTTTAAAATGCTGTACGCAGTAAAAATAACTTGTGTCAATTGCTGAACTTTCATCAGTTTAAATCAGGGCTATTCTCAAGTCTTGTAATTCACAGTTTTGCCTCTTCTCTAAAGCATTTGCAATCATATTTATGAAACACAAGTGCTATTAAACTAAACTCATTTTATAAACAAAAAAAGCTAATTATTTGATTATCTTTGGTAAAAAGTGTTATGACTATAGAAAATGATGTTTCTTGATTCAAAACTATTTTTACAAACTGCATTTTTACTCTTTTTTTTGTTTGTTCTAATTAGTTATGCTTGACAGTAGAATGCATTTTGACATATTGTACACAAATGGAGCACGGCTTCTCATTTCTCTGCTGGTACAAGGTTCAGAGTCACTCCAGTAGTGTAATCATACATGTAATAATGTCTGTCTCATTCTACCGTCCTTCCCATCCCCATAGTCCCACCCCTCCCCTCCACACAAACCAAAGTCCCTTCATTCTTCTTTATCCCCTGCCCCCACTATGGATCAGCATCCACTTTTCAGAGAAAACATTCAGCCTTTGGTTTTGGGGGATTGGCTTATTTCACTTAGAATGATATTCTCTAGTTTCATCCATTTACCTGCAAATATCATAATTTCATTCTTCTTTAAGGCTGAGTAATATTCCATTGTGTGTATGTACCACATTTTCTTTATCCATTCATCTGTGGAAGGGCATCTAGGTTGGTTCCATAGTTTAGCTATTATGAATTGAGCTGCTATAAACATTGATGTGGCTGCATTACTGTAGTATGCTGATTTTAAATCCTTGAGGTAAAGACTAAGGAGTGGGATAGCTGGGTCAAATGGTGGTTCCATTCCAAGTTTTCTGAGACATTTCCATACTGCTTTCCATGGTGATTTCATCAATTTGCAGTCCCACTAGCAATGTATGAGTCATGTACCTTATCCCCCACATCCTTGCCAACACTTATTATTGCTTGTATTCTTGATAATTGCCATTCTCACTGGATTGAGATGAAATCTTAGTTTTAAATTGCATTTCTATAATTGCTAGAGATGAGGAACATTTTTTTTCATATGTTGATCAGTTATATTTTTTTCTTCTGTGAAGTATCTGTTCAGTTCCTTAGCCCATTTATTGATTGGGTTATTTGTGGGCTTTTTTTTTTTTTGGTGTTACGTTTCATTTTTTACTCCTATTGGTTTTGTTTTGTATTTTCCTTTTTAAACTTTGTCCCTGTTGCCCATAAAAATTTTACAGAAGTAGAATTCCTAACAAGATAGTGCTGGCCCAGTGTTTTGAGATGATACCCATCAGAACTTACAGAGTTAAACAAAACATATAGAGTTAAACTTAACAATAGATTATAGGTAACCTTAGTCTGAGAACAACTCTCCTAAATCAATTTGTTGTTCAAAATTGGATAAAGTATTATGACATTGATTACTACTCATCATCCACTCTCTAACAACTGGAATGGCTCCATCCTGGAAATGAGGGATAATCAAAACCTAACTGTAAGATGGTTGATCAGCAGTGTTTTCAGAAAACAAAGTTGGGCCCTGTAGAAGAAGTGTGAAAGTTGTCAGAATCAAAATGGAGTAACTTGTATCACTTGTGCCAAAAAGTAGGTAAAGCTAGGATATTATGAAACAAGGATCCTTATACATCCTTATTATCCTTTATAATAAATATCACAAAATATTCTACACAACCTTATGCAGAAAATACTTCCATTGAGACACCTGCCCAGCAACTGTCTATCACCTTTGGACTCATTATTAGTCATTGTGGCCAAGGATTATTATTCAGAATATCTGATGTAATCTTCCTCATTTTTGTCTCTAAAAACTTTCCCTTGCCCATGTAATTCTCAATAACAAGGTTAGCTATGGATTATCCACTGGAAGAACAAGGAGGGTTATGTGCAATTATTAATACCCCCTGCTATACCTGGGCCAATATCTTAGGAAAATTAGATGTAAGCATAAAAGTCATTTATGAGAAAATCAAATTGCCACATGGAATCTATCAAAGTGAAAACACTGCCTATGAAATTTGAGAGATGGTAAAGAAGGCTATCCCTAGTTTGACTTGGTTCCACCCCTTTGTGGGCCCTTTTATTTTCATCCTTCTCTTACTAATCTTTGGACCACCTACTCTTAATTGTCTTGTATCCTTTGTAAACAGAAGGCTAAAATTCATTAAACTTAAAATGGTTGTGGCTTGGGGATATGAATAACTGTGACTTTAACCTGGTGACAATCAGGCCTATCTTAAGCCAGTTGGGGAAAGATTCTAATCCCCTTCTGAGCCCTATGATGAAGCCTACCCTCAGAAGTCCACCATGCGACCAGCGCACTGGTTTCATTAATGAGGTTCTTGGCATAAAAGTTAGCTAGTGAGATCGAAATAAACACACAGACTCAGTTACCTTTTTCTATGACCAGGTCCCAGACGGCTCCCCCTTCTGGTTCCCACCTGGAACCACCCGGTAGGGCAGCAAGGATTACTCAGGGCTAGCAGGAGAGAGAGAGAGGGAGCACGCCAGGGAGTAGCCTTTTATTGGGAAACAAGAAATTCAGGGGAGAATTCCATCCAATGAAGATTGAGGGGGGCCGCACTCCAAGCTCAGGGTCAGTGATTGGCCCCCGGGGTCAGTGGTCAGTCACACCCCCACACGGACGGGTTCTCTCATCAGGAGAGGGCCGGGAAAGCTCCGACACAGATTAGTCAGAGCGCCTCAGACCCAAACCCCGAGTCGCCCAGTCACGTGTGAGAATGGCTCTCCACACAGAAGGAAGTAGCTACAGAAGCTTTTAGATCACTATCCCTCAGTACCCTTCAGGAATGAGGAATAGGACATATAGGAAGGAATTTTTCACTTAAAGAGTCCATCATAATTCTTTCTTTGTTTTAACCATGTCTGTCTGCTCTTCTAAGCTGTGCTTGCTCAACAGGAACCAAGGCAAAAGGCCTGATAAATATCTGAACCACAAAACTAGCCTGAAACATAAAAATCCAAGATGGCAATGGGGTAACGTGTACAAGGTTCCTATGACATCCACCCCATTCCCCCATAAAAGGAGCCACTCTTGTCCTATCTCAAGGAGGAGGTGCCTTTAGACAAGCTCTCCCTTGTCCATTCTTTAGCCAAAGAATAAAGTTTATTCTCTGCTTTGCTAAACCCCAAGTTTGTTCTATTGGAATGAGCAACACTTGCAGGGGAATCCTCCAGGGAGAATCAGCAACATATTCTTATGAAAAATCACTCTACAGTTTAGAGAACAATATTTATATATAATTCCTTTACCTTTGATATTTTAGTATTTGCTTGGTTCTAAATTTACTTAAGTAAACATTTTCTCCCCAATCCTCAAATGATTGATGAAGGTGCAAATTCATTTCTTGAAGAAAAAAATGGTGCTGGAACAATTTACCATCCATAGACAAAAAGTATAATCTTCAAGTAAAATTTCACACTAAATATAAGGATTAATTTAAAATGGATCAAGAATATAAGTGTAAAACTACAAAATGTTTAGATGAAAAAATAGTAGAAAATATTTGGGAGTTATGGCTAAGAATTGTTAGATGACATCAAATGTGTGAAATCAATAAAAGGAAAGTTTTTTCTTCATCAATTTAACAAATTTCCTATTGTGAAAATATTAAGAGTGTGAAATTACTAGCTACATGCTGGAATAAAGTGTATACAGAGTACTAATCCAACAAATATCCTATTCCAAAAATATATAATAAATTCTCTAAAACCGAAGTAAAAACATAATCAAATTCTGAAATGGACAAAGGGCAAACAGCTATTTCACCAAAGAGATGGTTCAAGTGACATGATATTATGAAATATGTATATGGTCTTCCTTCTATTTCCTGGCATAGGACTCTCAAAATCCTTGGGACCTTGAAAACAACAGTGTCTTTTGTATGCTAATGAGTAGACCCAATGACTTGTAGTACCTAGGTAGCTTCAGGAAGGGGGCTAGTCACCAGAAATGCCAAGGCATATTTAGAGGGTTGGGACTTTCAGTCCCACCTCCCAACCTCCCAACCTTACAGAGGAGGAGGCTAAAGATAAAGTTGATCACCAATAGCCAGTGATGTAATCAATGATGCCTAAACAATAAAACCTCCATAAAGCCCTAAGAGACAGTGTTCAGAGAACTTTCAGTTTCCAGAGAGCCAGACATGTGGAGATTCCTGGAGGATGGCACAATCAGAGAGGGCATAGCATTGTACCCCCTTCCTACATGATTCATCACCTTATGCATCTTTTCAGCTGTATCCTTTCTAGTATGCTCTACAATAAATCAGTAAAAATGTTTCCCTGGCTTTTGTGAGCCTCTCAATCAAATTAAGCAAACTAGAAGCAGGGTTTGTGGGAACCCCAATTTATAGACAATCAGTTAGAAGCACAAGCTAAACAACCTGGGGCTTACAACTGGCTTCAAAAAGGGGATAGTCTTGGGAGCTGAGCCTTCAACCCATGGGATCTGACAGCATCTACAGGTAGACAGTATCAGAATTGAATTGTATTAGAGGGCACTCAGTGGGAGTCTGCCATATAATTGATTGTTTGCTGGTGGGGAGATATCCCACAACTTTTGAAGTCACAGAAATCTTCTGTGTTAATTCTTGTGGCATGAAAGTACAGGAAAATGTGTTTTTAACCAAACAGAGATGGTATATAAGCATGCAAAAAAAGTTCGGCATCATTAGCCACACAGCATATAAATGTCATTTAAAGGTTTAATGAGATATAGCTAAACATTGGTAGAAAGCTAAATTCTAAATCATTATAACAAAGGATACATTTAAACTGGATTTTTCATAAATTGCTTGTTAGGCTATCAAATGATAGACTTTTCCAGTGTCCTTAAAACTAACCATGCAATTACCATACAAACCACTTATTTATGTAAACATGAAAACCTGTACATAAATGTTCATAGGTATTTTATTCACATTAAAATACTGAAAAAATCCAAATGATTTTATATGGGTAAATGATTGATAAACATTTAATGTACACTCATCCAGTGGAAGACTATCCAGCAATAAACTAAAATTAACTATTGATTTATGCAACAACCTGTGTGGATCTTAAGGTCATTTATACACAATTTAAAAAGTCAGTCTCAAAGTTCATATGCAGCATGTTATGAGGTGTTGCCCAAAAACTCATTTATGAGACAATGTAAGAAGATTTAGGGGTGAAATGATTCAGTTATGAGAACCTTAACCTAATCAGTACATTAATCCCCTCATAGGGATTAATTCAATGGTAACTGTGGGCAGGTAGGATGTGGCTGGAGGAGGTGGGTCATTGGGGAGCATACTTTTTGTGTATATGTTCATGGTGAGGTGATCTCTCTCTCTCTCTCTCTCTCTCTCTCTCTCTATATATATATATATATATATATATATATATATATACTTCTTGAGGTGCTTTCCTCCACCACACTCTTATTCCATGATGTTCTGCCAAACCATTGGCCCCTAGCAATAGAACTGGCTGTCCATGGACTGAGACCTCTGAAACTATGAGCACCAAAAAAAGTTTTCTCCTCTAAAATGGTTCTTGTCAGGTCTTTTGGTCACAGAAGAAAAAAACTGACCAAAACACTGTATGATTCTACTTATATAAGATCTTTAATGTGACAAAATGATAGAGATGGAGAATAGATTAGTAGTTGCCAGGAGAGAGGAATATGGAACGGAGGAACATGGGGTGCAAATACAAAGTTTTAGCACAAGGGAATTCTGCTGTGATGGAATAATTCTGTATATCTCTTGTGGTGGTGGTTACTTGAATCTATACATTAGATAAAATTTTATCAAAATGTATGTATATGCACACAAGAGAACACAGGTTAAAATGCTGAAAACTAAATAACATGGGTAGTCTAGTTAATAATAATGTACCAATATCCATTTTCTAGCTTTGTTTTGTACACCACAGTGATAAAGAATGTCACCATTGGGGCAAACTGGATAATGTGTACATGTAATTCTTTGTACTACTTTTTAACTCCCCATTGGTTTAAAATAATTTTAAAATAAAAGTTTTACAAAACTAAAAAGTACAAAATAATGCAAATTTAAAAATCAATACACAGAGTTGGAGAAAGTATTCCTAATAATAATACATTTGGCAAAAGAGATGTTTTGTATGTATAAAGGACTTATAAAATCCAATAATAATAAACCAATAAAAATGAGCAAAAGAAACATTTCAAAACTTACGTGATGCAATGAAGCAGTGCTAAGAGGGAAATTTATTGCTATAAATGCTTACATTAGAAAAGGATTTCAAATCAGCAACTTAACTTTATACCTAAAGGAACTAGAAAAATAAGAACAAACTGAACCTGAAAACAAGTATATGAAAGAAATAATAAATATTAGAGCAGAGGTGAATTGATAATAGAAAAATAATAGAGAAGACTAATAAAACTAAAAGTTGAACTTTGAAAAGATCAAAAAATTGACAACCTTCGGACATATTGAATACGAAAAAAAGAAAAGACTCAACTTACTAAAATAAAAAATGAAAATGATGACATTAGCACTGGATTATAAAAATGAAAATAATTATAAGAGTTCTGTGAACAATTTGTACACCAACAAATTGGATAACCTAGGTGAAGTGGAAAAATTCCTAGAAAGAAAACAAATTTCTCAAAGTGCACAACCTACTAAGATGGGATATTGAGGAAATAGAAAATCTGAAGACCTAGTTAATAAAGAAATTGAATCAATAATCAAAATACTTTCAATGAAAAAAGCCTAGGACCACATGTCTTCACTATGAGTACTATCAAGCTTTCAAAATAGACTCTTCAAAAAAATGAAGAAGAAAGAATGCTTTCTAATTTATTTTATAAGGACAGCATTATTCTAATACTAAAGCAACAACAACAAAAAAGATACTAAAAGAGAAACACCACAGACCAGTGTCCCTTAGAGTACTGATGTAAAAATCTTCACCAAAGTATTAGTGACCTAAATGAAGCAGCCATGGAAAGGATTAGACATGACCCAGTGGGATTTATTCCTGGAATACAGGAATGGCTCATCATATGAATATCAATCACTGTAATGTATCACATTAATAATAAAGGACAAAGATCACATTATCATTTTAGTAGATGCAGAAAAAGTCTCTGGCAAAATTCAACACATTTTCATAACAAAAGCTCTCAATAAATCAAGTTAGAGCTATATATAGCCAAACCCAGTGACACATGCCTGTAATCCTAACAACTCAGGAGACTGAGTGTAGAGTGGGGCTCAGACCCAGTAAACAGATTCGGGTTCCTGGCAGGTGGAAGAAGATGCAAGACACAATTAGGATAGTAGATGTACTTTATTCAGAAGTGGCAATAGCCTTTAGCCAGCCCCCAACTCCAGTTTCAGCCCCCAGCCAGTTTCATTTCACTCCTCTGTGTCCTTTCCCTGGGCCTTTTTTATATCCAGGCCACACAACAGATTCCATCAGTGGAACCATGCTCACAAGCAAATGTTTATAACCTTGAGTTCATACACTGAATCAGAGTTTTTATGACCTTGACTACATACTGACCATAACATAGCCAATTCATGGCCATGGTCATACACTAAAAGTATAACATACGTTGCCAGAAGCTTCAGCAAGGGAGCCTAACTATAGTCATTTGGGGCCTGCCCCAACACTGAGACTATAGGATCACGAGTTTAAGGCCAGCCTCAGAAATTTAGTGAGGCCCTAAGAAACTTAGTGAGACCCTATCTCAAAATAAAAATATAAAAAGGGCTGGGAATGTGGCTCAGTGGTTAAGTGCCCCTGGTTTCAATCCCTAATTTATTACCTAAATAAATAAATAAACAAATGAATAGAATTGAAGGACTCACACTTCCTGATGTCAAAACTTAGTACAAAGTTATACTAAACAGAACAATGTGGGTCTGGCATAAAGACAGACTTACAGACCAGTGGGATAGAATAGAA
The DNA here is from genome assembly GCF_021218885.2 of Marmota monax. Classification (NCBI taxonomy): domain Eukaryota; kingdom Metazoa; phylum Chordata; class Mammalia; order Rodentia; family Sciuridae; genus Marmota; species Marmota monax. Next base: position 162,511 of record NW_026693786.1, read on the forward strand.
AACCCAGAAATATATCTTCACATATAAGGCCAAGTTATCTTTTCAATGAATGGTGCCAGAAATTTTGATATTCGCATGCAAAAGGATGAATTTGTACCATCCCTATCCAGATTCACTATAGTGAGGACATGATGCTGAAATACTCTGCAAACACCATGTTAACTTACAGTAAGAATATGCCCTGGGCACAGTGGCACAGGCCTATAATTCCATCAATTTGAGAGGCTGAGAAAGGAGGATCACAAATTTGAGGTCAGCCTCAGCAATTTAGCAAGGCACTAAGCAACTTAGCAAGACCCTGTCTCAAAAAATTATAAAAGGTCTGGGGATGTGGCTCAGTCCAGGTTACCAAAAAAAAAAAAAAAAAGAATATGCAAGTTTAGTGACTGAACATGAAATGTAAATATTTTGAATTGATACATAGTATCCAATATGTGTCTTGACAAGGAAAACCTTTTCAATTCCTCTAACATGTAAAATGAAAAGCACCTTGTCATATGGGAAAAGGAACTAACTCAATCACTAATCACTGACTCTTCTCTTATCCATAAGATTTCTGGCAAACTCTAGGTAATATTTTGGACAACAAAGATTATTGTCTAAATATTATTTCCACTTGTTATTAGTGTACTCTGCAATAAAACATGCATGTAAACATACAAATGTGAACATGTACACATCTACAAAATACCACTTTTTATTAATTCCATTTACCTTGAGAACTAATGGAGAAATGTTATATAATAAAGCACTCATCAATATTGGTTCCACCTCCTGGAAATCTGTGAATCTTTGAGCTTCCCTCTCATCCTGGATCATTCAGACTGTGTGTGTGTGTGTGTGTGTGTGTAAAAGTCAGGAAGCAGGTTAAATGTGAAATTTTTAAAAATTAATAGAAATGGAATTTCCTTTTACCATTTTCATGAAGTTGCCTTATGAAATTTTTATTTTGTAACAAATTTTACTAAATAAGACTGCTTGGAAATGATTTTTCCATGGTCAAGTGATACACTTGATGGGGATGTAGAGCCTTTGGTATAAGGTTTAAATTAACAAATGCCTTCACTACTTTACAGAAGTAGTGAAATATAAGTAGATAATTAACATATTATATATTTCTTCTTCCAAATACACCTACATTAGGATTGACATGTAAGTCCTCAGTAGGTGTCAAAAACTAGTTAACATTCCCATTACATGCACCACTTCTTGTATACTTATACTTACCTATGCTTATGTACACCTGAGATCCAAATCTGTCCCAGGCCCATGGTGCCATTATATTTCATTAACCATAAGGATACTTATTCTTTAGGTACTTGAGATTTGAGTCCACCCAAAGCTGAACTCATCCAAAATCTTTTACATTGTCCATTTCTAGTATTCTTCTCTCACCATCCATTTATTTGTTTCCCAGGATATCTGTCAGATGCTAATCAAGTTAGGAACCTCTTTGTACCCTGCTCTCTATCTTTCCATACACTTTGTGTAGTGTATAGTCACTTTGGCCCTTAGAGGAGACCACTTGGACTTCAGTGTGGGGGACTTGCACTTACTCCTGACCTCCTGAAAGCAACTTAAGGAACCTGACCCCTGTATGCTTCCACCAAAATTTCCTTTGTTCTCACCCTTACATACAGAACATGGCTTCATAAAGTACCTGGGCAAGAATGATGATTCACTCATTCCTTTTGGTTATTGCATGCATAAACCCACCTGCCCCCATATACTCACACCCTTGGGCTCTAAAGCCAAATATTTATTGGACTTACACTAGGGCAAGTGGGCCTTGAGGAAGGATTCAACCTCTTCTCTGCTCACCTCTCATTCTCAGTACATAGGCACACAGAGAATTTTTAGAAGAGCTGGGATTGTGAGTGACCACCTGCCCTTTCTCATTCACTCCCTCTTCACAGTCCATCTCCCCACACGCACACACATAGACACACATGCAGAGAGCAGTGATAGTGTGGAGGTGTGTGAATGAGCAGGGTGAGGGGAACTCGGATCTACGTGACCTCAAGAGTTTTTACTATCTTTAAAATGCACTAAGAATAAATCAACAAATAGATCATTAGTGAGGGGTTTTAAATAGCAGAGGTTGTTTCATTTTGAACATTATTTTTTACATTAAAAAGCTATATTGGCAAATAAAGAAAATATATTTCAGAGGTGCTTTGTGTAAAGTTGTTCTCTATTTTAAAAAAAATATTTTTAGGTTGTAAATGGACACAATACCTTTAATTAATTAATTTATTTATTTGTTATGTGGTGCTGAGGATAGAACTCAGTGCCTCATACACCCAAGGCAAGTGCTCCACCACTGAGCTGCAGGCCCAGCCCTCTTAATTTTTAAGATTTTCTGCTTTAAAATAGGTTCATGTTGCATGTATCTGTGTGCTAAAAAAATCAAATCTGTCATATATCTGTGGATGACATGTAATTTTTATTTTCTATTTGTGTCACTCTTGGCTCCTAAACCCCAACATTGGGCTGTCTGGTATGTGGACTGAAGCTGGTGGCCTACCCTCAAGCTTTAAAGAACCCTTACATTAGTTTAAATCTAAATCAAATGAGCCTACCTCCAATCTCAAGCTATTGGAGCAAAGAGAGCCTCAAATTTTTCCCCTGAGACAAAAGAGAAAGAAAAAAACAATCCTGACATCAGAAAGCTGGCCTGGCACTCAGAGCTAGGCCATGCTATTTTCCTATTGGATATAAACCCCTTCAAAGAACACTAAATTCAGGCAAGGTTACTCTGGGAATATAACAAAATGAGACAAAGCCACCTACTTTTGTCTAAGCACATAAAAACAAGCTCACTAAAGAGATACACCCATGTTCTAATTTTTTATGTACAATAACAGTAGCCACAGTTAAAAGTGGCCCCAACTTTGTGTGTGGGAAGAGTTTGGAAGGAGTCAGGAATTTCAGAGGTCAAGACTAATGATGGCGAAACGTGAGAATGTCTGTATTTACCAGGTTAACAATGGCAGTATCTCCTGTTTAGGTTCCTTTATAATAGTTGCCTATTTCCTATAATCTGTCAACTATTGCTACTCCCAAAGAAAAGCAAGTAAATATCTGCTATCATCCCTGGGAGAAGGATTTGACATTAGAGGAGTGTTTTGTCCAAACAGGAAGAGGAAAGAATAGGTTCATACTTTTCTCCTCAGCTAATAGTAGAGAGATGAGACAGAATGGGGAAAAAAAAAGTGGCAGTATTATAAACCTAACCCTCTTGGCCAAAATCCAAAAAAGGAGGCATGTTCAATAGTGTAAGAATTAAGTCACAAGCAGAGGAGCTTTATTTCCACTTGCTTTATAATTCTGTGATATTACATCATACCCATCTGGGATGGAAGACTAGATAGGCAGTAATAACAAGACAGTTAGCATTCCCCAGACACTTTCTGCTCCTATGTGGTATGTTAGGGACCAAGAAATTTTCTCTTATTGTAGGGGGATAAATGTGACTTTCAATCTCATAGCCTGTGGAATACTCAGTTGCAGTTCCCCTATAAGGATGGGATCACAGTTTGCCAAAGACAGAAACCAAGCCTCTGAGTTGCCATGTATGAAAAAGAGAAATTCAGCTCCAGGACAAGGTCTGACCAACCACATCCCATTGTCCACAGTCACTGCATCCCAGTGATACAATAATGTATGTTCTGCACATCCAGATGACTTTGTGGAAGGATAGATAAGAAATATGAAATATAGACTAACACAGGGGAGCCTGTTATTTATAAAGAATATTTAAATTATTAAATAATAATAAGTTTACTGGATTAAAATTGAGGTTTTTGTTTTTCTGCAAGCCTGTGGAGTGGAGATAGAATTAAAATTAAAATTAGATCAGTTACAAGTAACAAAAAGTCATACTTTCTTTGCACATTTTAGTATACTGTTAGTAAATGTACTGCATGCAGAAAATATATCAAAACATTAACTGTGCTTACCTTTGATGAAGTAGGTATATGACTTCTGGTTTTAATTGATGTATATTTTTAGTATTTTTCAAATGTCTTCTAATGAACATATTACTTTTATAATAAAAAATAAATTTCTAAACACCCTGAAATTTTTATTCATTTTATTTTGCAGTGAAGGAACATGAAATATATTTTTGAAATGGTAAAGTTATCACTTTGAGTGAATGATTCAATATACTATAGGAAAAAAGATTTATATACTGCAATCATGGTTTACACAATTACACAGAACAATACTGGCAAACTTCTGAAAATACTGTGACTAACACTTTACTGATAAACAGTAATACCAATACAACTAAGTTTCATTATTTATCACAGTCACATATTCAAGAGCCTATGCACAAGCTGCTACTAACAATAAATGTGGTTTTGCTTGAAATTCTTAACCATATGCAGGCCTCTTCTTAAGCATTCAAGTTTTAAATTCTACTTTATTTCTACTGCAAAATGAAGTAGTCACAACAAAATTAAATCCACTAGCTAGAGGACTAAGAAAACAAAAATACAAAACACAACAGCAGCAAAAACCCTTGGGTTTGTTCCCAAGATTTTCTTTCCAAACAAATATTGATCTTATTTAGCATCTCTGATAATATTCACAGTCTCATGGTTACATGACAAAAGGACTTCAGAAGGATTAAACTGCACAACACTGTATTAATGTCTTAAATCATTTACCACAGTCTACATGTCTTGAAAACATTGTACTATTAAAATGCAATGTCAAATTAATTACTATTTGACCTTTTTTATATTTCTGAGACATATGTTTTAACTGACACTACAAGAAAAATACAGACCACAAAATTGTAATTTCTAATATCTTGAGTAAGTAGCTCTAGGGCATGTGATTTCATGGCCATATATACCCTGCTTTAACGATCAATGTCTTCTACTAATGCCTCAAGGTTTTTGCAACAGGCTTTAACCTCCTCAATTGCAGCCATCCAATTATCATAAATAATTTTGTCATAAATTGCATCATTAACTTCCCTAACTACCCCCTCTTGCTGAGATTCAAGTGCATCACCTGAGAAAAATAATACTGATCTTGGAATTATGTAAGTACGTAAATTGTGACCAAGTAAAAAATCATCATTCCTATCCCCTCCATTTAAGCTGATTCCATGAGGAGAGAAGAAATTGAAGAATGAATCCTTGGGAAAACTTTCAGTCACAGTTCGTATTGTTCCCCAGATCCGATGTTTCTGCTTCTTCTTGATGGTTCTCAAAGTGACATTCTTTCCTTCATTCCAATCAATCTCACAGCCTGTGGAATACTCAATTGCAGTTCCCCTATAAGGATGGGGATCATAATATGCTAGCCTTGACTTCAGCACATAGGTCTTTGTCAACAGTTCATTTTTGAAGTATTCATTGGGTTTGAAGTGAAATTCTAGTGTGAAACTGAGAGGCTCACCAGGATCAGAAAGCTTCACTTTAATATCTGTCAGGAGCTTCAGAATAGGCTCATCATATTTCTTAATCAAAGGAGTGAGTGCTTCGACGTTTTTTAGAACAGTCAGCCAAAAATCTGGAATTCCCTTAGGATCCTCTTCTTTATTCTCTTCTCCAGTGGCCTCAGTGTCATCATCTGCTTCCTCCTCCTCCTCTTCCTCAATGGCATAATCATAATAATAGTCATCATAACCATCATCCTCATCACCATACTCATGTACCATGCCTTCCTCATTATCATGCACATCTTCCTCATCCTCCATGTCTTCTTCATCATAGTCCTCACAGTCTGGTTTATATTCACATTCCTCTTCTGTAGGTTCATAGATAGCATTGATGATCTGTCGTCTTTTTTCCAATAAGGGTTGATACATTTCAGCAAACTTTCTTTCAATGTCATGAAATTCCCTCATGAATTTGGATTCCAAATTGGCCGCTCTAGTTTGGAGCTTTTTAAGAGCTAACACTCGGTACTTAACTTTCACAGGTAGACTTTCAACAAAGTCTGTATCTAAAAGATAACCGATGAGTCCTTTTGGACGATCTGGGTCTGAGTTCTCCTCAGTGTCTTTCTCCCCGTCTTTCCCTGATCCTGCAGCAGCCTCTTCACCTTTTCCCCCTTCTACGCCAAGCCCAGCAGCGGCTTCTTCACCGCGCTCCCCCTGATCTCCAGGCCCAGCGGCAGCATCTTCACCGCACTCCTGAGGTTCCCCAGGTGCCTCCATTATTATCTTACTGTCAGCCTCTTCTGGACTGGATCCTGACAGTTCCTTGTAGTCGGCGGACTCGGCCATTTTTCAAAGGACCGGACACGCCTAAGGTGGCTATCAACGAGATTAGATCTCACTTCCTTGGGAAAAGACTCACCAAAATGTCAGAAGCGGCTGTGGCCTGGGCAGAGATGGAAAGAGCTGTGGTGGCCGAACTGCAGGAGCGACAGTGGGCGCTGGCTGGATAAAAGGCGGTGCTGAGGTTTGGAGAGCCGGACTGAAGCAGGGGCAGCCTGGGCTGGGTTGCAGAGGGTGGCGATGGCTGCTGTGACCGGTCCTGAAGGAGCGGGCCAGAGACTGCAGAGAGCCGCAGTGAGGAGACGTATGCCGCAAGCAGCTGCTGCAGCAAGAAAAAAAGAAATAAAAAACGGTGCCGCAATATGATTACGCAGCTGTCTCTTGGCTGAATTTTCTGGGTGCATACAGCTTGCTGCGTCACCCTCTCCCCTCCCACAACTCTGCTCTAATCTTATTTGTCGGGATGTAGTGATTGACAAACCCTTAGCCAGTAAATTATTAGATCTATCATGTTTCCAACTCCTCTTACCTTCCCAGGTTCACTAATATGGCTGATTCATCCAATTTCCAGTCATCCTCAAACCCATTTCTCCACGGAGTTTTCTAGAAACCCAATGTTCATTAGTTTATTCATTCAGCTTTTGGCTATTATATTTTATAATTTCAAAAGCGCTTAGAGAAAACAGTAACAAAAATGTCAGAACTGGAGAAGGCAAGGCACACATTCCTCCTAAAGCCATCCCTTTGATTTTAGCCTGGAGCTCTGAGGACGGAAGAGGTGCGTGGTAGAGGAACTTACAAAGAGACCCTAGAAGGTTTAAAAATACCAAAAATTAACATTGTTGGACTTTGGATGCTGTAACTACCAGTGACTTAAATATTCAATATTCTTTATTTTCCAGAAGCTGTATGATTTTAACACGGAAAATTATTTTATATTTTCTGCAGGGTGGGGAGGGGGAGAAGGAGGAGGTGAGATACAGATGAAGGTTAAGATCCTTTGATAAAGAGTCAGTGTAGTGTATCCATCTACATGACTAGTGGACACACATGACTTAAGTTTACCATTGCCTGGTTTATCACTAATCCCAGTACTGAACTGACATTTTACTTCCTCTTTCTTGATCTTGCTTTAAAAGCCATTGAGAATTTTAAAAGGAAAAGCCAAAATGTGAAGTAATATTTTTTTAAAAAATCACTTTTTTGACATTTTCAAGTTAGTGGAAAATAATCTTGGCATTAAAGAGATATAGATTATTCATTCATAAGATGGTATAATGCGCAGTAACTAAAAGTTTCCTCTACGTAGGAATCATTGGTGGTGTTCATTTTGTGAAAATTTTCCCTGCTGACTATTTATTATTTGAACATGTTTTAAATTTTTAAGTGTATTATTATTTTTCAGATTTAAATAATACTTTGGGTTGTATTCCTATCAGAGATGAACACTGCTTATATATTTTATTTATTTCCAGATTCTGTCAGTTTATAATTACATTGTTTTTTACTTATTATATTTCTGTGTACTGCATACCATTACAGTATTTATAAAATTCAATTTTCAGGCTTATTGCTTAGTCTGCTAGTTCTGTGGTTATAGCCTCACCCATTAAAATATTCCCTTTTCTGGTTTTATAGTTGCAACATTCCCTATAATTTTCTGATAATAAAGATATGCTCATTTTAGAAAATTTGCAAATTGAGGACATTTTTAGGGTACAACACTAGTAATCTCACAACCCTTAGAATACCAATGTGAACCTTTTCTTTTTAATTTGTTTATACATATGTTTGTGTTTAGGCTGAAGGTTTTAAAAAATAAAACTAGATAGACTAGTTTATAAACTTTTTCTTGTTAGCATATCCCAGTGTCCTTAAATACTCTCCAAGAATGTGATTTTAAAATAAAATTCATTGTTACTTAAATATATTATGGAGTAAAACTAAACTACTATAAAGGACAAAGAGAAAGTATCTTCACTTACTTTTAAGACTGATGAAAAGTTTTAATCATCTATTAATGTTCTTATTAATAAAAAAAAAGACTGATGAGCCCTCAGGGTCATACATGTAATCATAGAAACCACAAGGGGAATGATGTGTTTCATTACATAAAACAAAAAGATATGACACCAAAGCATAGGCAACAACAACAACAACAAATATAATTTGAACTTCTTCAAAATTAAAATTTTTGTTGTCAAAGGACATTACTATCAACAGAAATCAAAGGACATTACTATCACAACTTTGCCTTTTCTGGGTATTTCATATAAATGCAATCACACAATGTGTAGTCTTGTACACAAGATGGGAGAAAATATTTGCAAATCATGTATGTAACAGAAGATCAATATCTAAAATATATAAAGAGCTACAAATCAATAACCAAGAAACTACAAAAGCAACTTAAAAGTGGATAAAGGTCCTAAATAAAGATTTTTCTAAAAAGAAACAAGTGGCCAATAAGGATTTGCAAGAATGATCAATATCACTAATGAGGAAACGAAAATAGAAACCACAATGAAATACTATTTCATATCCATTAGCATAGCTTTTAAAAATGCAGAAAGTGGAAGTGCTGTAACAATGTGAATAGTGGAAAGCAGTATGGAAGTTCTTTGAGATATTAAACATAGAATTACCATATAATTCAACATGAATTGGTACATATCCAAAAATTTGAAAGCAGGGTCTCAAACAGATATTTGTACACCCACATTCATAGCAGCATCATTCACAATAGCCAACAATTAGAAACAGCCCAAATGTACAGTGATGGATGACTGGGCAAATTGTGTGTGTGTATGTGTGTGTGTGTGTACATGCATTCACGTGCCCTGTGCAGTGGAATACTATTTATCCTTAAAAAGGAATTAAATTTTGACATATGGTATGACATAGAGGAACCTTGAAAACATCATGCTAAGTGAAATAAGCCAGATTCAGAAGAGCAAATATCATATGATTACACTTAGGTGAGTTTCCTAGGTTAGTCAGATTCACAGAGACAGAAAGTAGAATCATGGTTGCCAGAGTGTAGGGGCAGAGAATGAATGGAAGTTACTGTTTGATGGGTAGAGAATTTCAGTTCAAGAAAATGAAAACATTCTGGAGATAGATGATGATGATGGATCACAACATACTTCAATGTACATGAAATGCAAACCTAAAAATAGTTGAAATGGTAAATTTTATCTTATGTATAATTTACCATAATAAAAACATTGAGATAAAAACCAACACAGATATAAATAATAAATAAAATGAGAACTAAGCAAACTATATATATAGTAATATATATGCAAAACTGGTAAGTGATTAACATATAAAATCGTCAGTGGCTAAAATTTAAAAGTCTCTAACAGTTCCAAATTATGGCAAAGATGTAGAGAAATTAGGATGCATAGATGTTGAACAAAAAATTGTTATTAAAACTTTGGATGCCCTTCAGTGGATGAATGGATTAAAAAATATGGCATATATACATAATGGAATTTTACTCAGCAATAAAAGAGAATAAAATCATGGCATTTACAGGTAAATGGATGGCGTTGGAGAAGATATGCTAAGTGAAGTTAGCAAATCTCACCAAAACAAATGCGGAATGTTTTCTCTGATATAAGGAGGCTGACTCATAGTGGAGTAGGGAGAGGGAGCATGGGGGGAATAGATGAATTCTAGATAGGGTAGAGGGAGGGAGGGAATGGGAGGGGACAGGGTAGTAGCAAGATGATGGAATTTGATGGACATCATTATCCAAAGTACATGTATGAAGACACGAATTGGTGTCAACATACTTTATATATAACCAGAGATATGAAAAATTGTGCTGTATATGTGTAATAGGAATTGTAATGCATTCCGCTGTCATTTATTTTTTTAAAAAATCAATTTAAAAAAAACTTTGGAAACTGTTTGGCAGTATCTACTAAATCTAAACACAGGCCTCCCCTAGGACCTAGCAATTTCACATTTAGGCATACACTCAAAAGGCATGTACAATGTTATGTCACATTTATTTATTTTTAAAATAACTCTACTGAAACATATTTTGTGTCACATGTAGTACACCCTTATCAAGTGTACGAATCTAGGATTTTTAATATTTAGCAAACTGTACATTCATGACCATAAATTAATCTTAGAATCTATCTATTGTCCCACTATCATCTTTCATGAACAGTTACTCTTAATTTCCATTGCAGTTCTTAACTCCTGCTATGAACACCACTAATCTACTTTGTGTCTTCACAACTTTGCCTTTTCTAGGTATTTCATATAAATGCAATCACACAATGTACACCCAGTTTCTTTTATTTAGAGAATAAAGGTCTTTGAGATTTACCTATGTCACAGCATATCTCCATAGTGGGTTCCTTTTTAATTTTGATTAATAATTAACCATATGGATATAGCACATTATGTCTAATTTTTCATCAGTTGATATACATCTAGGCTATTGCCAAATTTAGTTAATATGAATTATATTGCAATAAACTTTTGTGTGCAAGTCTTTTTAATTTTAGCCATTCTAGTTTGTATGAAATGCTTTTCCATTGTGGTTTAATTTGCATTTCCTAATGACCATCTTTTCATATGCTTATTAGCTATTCATACATATTTTGGTATGGTGTCTTCACATCTTTTGTTTAGTTTTAAACTGGCTTATCTTTTCATGATTGAAGTGTGAGAATTCTAAGTATGTGCTTTTATGAAATATGTTTTGCAGTACTTTCCACAGTTTGTTGCATGTCTTTTAACACCTACTAACATGGTGTTTCTGAAGTATAAAATCTTTGAAATTTGATAAGATACGATTTTCATTTTTAATGGATCATATTTAGTGTCATAATTAAGAACACTCCACCTAACCTAAGGCATTAAAGACTTTCTCACACATAGAGAAAGAACAGGAGAAGTGCTCCAAGAATGATGGCATAGCACTTCTCTTGTTCCTTCTCAAACTGCAGCATCAGTTTTCTAAGCAATGATAGTAGCTCTTCCTTTTCTCCATCAAGTTTTCATAGCTTTCCCTTTGAAAAAAGCAGCCCTTCTCCGACTGAATCCAAGACTTTGGTAGTTCCCTGAGACACAGTACTAATGGTTCCAACCACTGGTGTGTGATCACCATATCCATTAGAAATGTTGTCATTGAGGATTATAACTAACCCATGTTTCTCAATAAACTCCTCCCTTTACTGAAGTTCATCCCTCTTATATTGCAACAAACTGGACATGCTTCTGCCTTGTAAATCCTTTGATTTTCCTTTCTCAATAGAATTCTATTGCCTGCTCCTCTTTTCTTCAGTAACATTCTTGAGGATGTCTACCTGGTTGGTCAAATTATTCTTCTTGATTTAAATGTTCACTGAAAACTATAGCTTTTTTGGATTTTTTCCTCTGCTTCAAACACTATGGTAATTCAGTTAATGAGGTGTCTGGATCTATGAAGCTGTTGGTGTCACCACTTCCTCATCTGGATGAGTTTCCACTTAGAGATTTGCTGCCAAAGCAAAATTTCAACTTGAAGGCCTTGTGTCATTTTCAGCCTACAGTTTGTCAGATTTTTTCATCCAGCTCATTTTTTGTCACATTTCTCTCATGCATATATCTCATGCTCCTGTCCAGGCAGCCTACTTTACTGCCACCCTTCCCTCTCCAGCAATATTTCTCAGAGCTTCATCTTCCACAGAAAATTGACTTTTCACTTGTGTTCTATTCCTTGCAGAACCAGAATTTCCTTCATGTTTTCTTAATAGTCTAACTCAAAGTGCTTTCATTGATTTCCCCTTGTCTCTAGGAATGGGCTGTGGCTGTGGGGTAGCCAAAAGAGAGCTGTGAGGCTTACCAGTGGTCAGTGAATAGAAAGGAGGAAAGCAAGAGGTATAACCAAGACTTTGTCTCAGGTACCCAGTCTATCTGGTTTGGCTGAACATAGCTTCTCTGGTACAGGAGGTCAATCAGTCAGTCATGCCAGTGTCTCTTTGGTTCCCCAGTGAGACAGCCGGGAAACTGGCTTCTGGGTGAAGCTGCAGCCAAAGCAGCAACAGTGGCAGGTGGAACAGGCAAAGGAGGAGCAGCAGGGGTAGGAGGGAGATCCAGTTTTCAATGGCTTTACAGATATACCTAGAAGTGAGATTGTTGGAGAATATTATAGCTGTAGTTTGCTAATTTTATATTTTTGTGTGTGTGTGTTACTGGGAATGAGGTGTCCCCCAAAAACTCATATGTGAGAGAATGCAAGAAGGATTAGAGGTGAAATGATTGGATTATGAGAGCCTTAACCCAATTGGTGTGTTAATCCCCTGATAAGGATTAACTGAGTGGTGATTTAGGCATATAGGTTGTGCCTGGAGGAGGTGGGTCATTGGGGGAGTGCCATTGGGGCCTATATTTCATCCCTCATGAGTGAAAAGGGTGCTGTCTCTGCTTCTTGATTGTTATGTCCTGAGCTGCTTTTATCCATCATACTCTTCTGAGATGATGCCCTGCCTCACTTTGGGCCCAGAGCAATGGAGTTAGCCATTTAAGACCTATAAAACACTAAGTACCAAGTAAACTTTTCATCCTCTAAAATTGTTCTTGTCAGATCTTTTCATCACAACAGCAAAACCGCTGATTAAAATAAAATGCCTAACACATGCTAGGCAAGCACTCTATTTCTGAGCTATGCTGTCAGCTCTGGTTTTGGAGTTTTATGGACTCTCCATGCTGTTTTCCATAATGTCTGCACTAATTTAAATTCACACCAACAGTGTACAAGGGTTCCTTCTTACATTTGCCAACATTTGTTATCTTTTTAAAATAAAAATTATCTTAGCATCTTTTGATTTGCATTTCCCTGATTATTATGCATGTTGGGCACTTTTATGTCTATTAACTATTTGTATATATTCTGTGGAGTAATGTCTATTTAATTCCTTTGCCCATTTTTAATAGAGTATTTTTTTGCGTATAGGCATGGTTGTGTTATAGGAGCTCTGGCTTGCAAATATTTTCTCCAATTCTGTTGGTTTCCCTTTAATTTTCTTGGTTGTTTTGCTTTGCAAAAGCTTTTTTAGTTTGACATAATCCCACTCACCTATTCTTGTTTTTGCTTCTTGTGCCTTTGGTGTATGTCCAGGAAGTCATTGCCAAGTTCAAAGATTTTTCTCTATATTTTTTCTAGGAGTTTTAAGTTTTGGGTTCTTTAAGCCTTTAATACATTTTGAGCTTTTTTTTTTTTTTTTTGGTGGTGTGAGATAATGGTCCAATTTCACTCTTTTACATGTGGATATTCAGTTTTCTCAACATCATTTATAGAAGAGACCATCTTTTTTCCATTGTATGTTTTTGTTTCCTTGTCAAAGATCAGTTGACTATATGTGAATGTGTTTATTTCTGTGATTCTTTTAATTTTCTTTTTTTCTCTTCTTTTTTATTTATTTTTTCCAGTACCATTGTGTTTCGAATACTGTATCTTTGTAACATATTTTGAAATGAAGGCATGTAATGACTCCAGTTTTGTTCTTGCTGAAGATTGCTTTGGCTATTTGGGATATTTTATAGTTCCATATGAATTTAAGAATTTGTTTGTTTATGCAAAAACATTATTGTGATTTTAATACGATTGCATTGAACCTGCAGATTACTTTTAGTATTGACATCTTAACAATATTAAATTTTACCATCAAGAATTTGTGACATGTGGTTTGTCTTTTTAAATTTCAGCAGTATTTTGAAGTTTACATTGTACATTTCTTTCACCTTGGTTAATTTAACCCCAATTTTATTATATTTGATGCTATTATACATAGAATGCTCTTCTTAATTTCCCTTTAGTATTTCCCACTGTTAGTATATAGAAATGTAGCTGATTTTTGTTTGCTAATTTTATTTTTCACTACTGTACTGAATTAATTTATTAGTTCTAACAGTTTTTTTGTGAAATATTTCTTCTACATCTAAAAGCATATCATCTGTGAATATAAGTTAATTTTACTTCTTTCCAGTGTGGATGACTTTTATTCATGTTTCTTGCCTAAGTGTTCCAGGTAGAACTGCCTGTAACTATGTTGAATTGAAGTGGAAAGTGAGCATCACTGCTTTATCTCTGATCTTCGAGGAAAATTTTCAATCTTTCACCATTGGGCATGGTGTTAACTGTGGATTTTCTGCTTGTGTTTTTATTATGTTGAGGTAATTTCCTTCTATTCTTAGTTTGTTAAGTGTTTTTTTTTGTATCATGAATAAATATTGGATTTTGTCAAATATCTCTTCTGCATTAATTAAGATAAACATGTGAGGATTTTCTCTATATTCTGTTAATATGGTATATTACATTGATTGATTTCCTTATGTTGACCATCTTTTAATTTCTGAAATAAATCTCACTTGGTCATGAATCATATACCTTTGAATATGTTGCTGGATTATGTTTGCTGATATTTTGCTAAGGCTTTTATATCATTGTTCATAAATAATACTAGGCTATAGCTTTCTATTTTTGCGTTGTCTTTACTGGCTTTGGTATCAGGGCTGTCCTGGCCTCATAAAATGAGTTAGGAAATGTTCTTTCATCTTACATTTTTCAGCAGAATTTGAGAAGGGGTATTGTTAATTCTTTTTTTTTTAAATACTTGATAAGAATCTGGGATGGGGATGTGGCTGAGTGGTTTAGCATGTACAAGGCCCTGGGTTTGATCCCCAGTATTGCAAACAAAACAAAATATGAATGTTGGGTAGAATTCATCAGTGAAACCATCAGTTTCAAGGGTTTTTATTCATCACAAAATTTTTGATTGCCAATTCAATCTCATTATGAGCTGTAGACCTATTCAGGTTTTTTATTTCTTCATGTGCCAGTAATGGCATGTTTTTTGTTCCTTGTGCTTAGTCCATTTCATCAAAGTTATCATGTGTTAATGTACATTAGTTCATGGCACATTCTTATAATCACGCTCATTTCTGCAGAATTGGTATTAATGTCTCCATTTTTAAATGATTTTACTAATTTTGAGTCTTTTCTTTTTTTCTTTGTAAATTTAGTTAAAGGTTTAACAATTTTGTTGATCTTTTCTAAGAACTAAGTTTTGGCTTTGTTAATGTTCTCTATTTTTTTTAAAAAAGCTATTTTGATTATATCTGGCTTAGTCTTTGTTATTTCAATCTAGTGGCTTTGAGTTTAGTTATTCTTTTTCTAGTTTCTTGAGTTGTAAAGTTAGGTTGATGATTTGAGATCTTTTCTTTTGTACTGTGTTTATTGCCATAAATTTTCTGTCATTGCTGCTGTCAGAGCTTCACATAATTGGTAAAGGATTTTTGTCTCAAAATTTATAGGCAACACTGATCTTTAAGTTTGGTTTTGTTATTTTCCAGTTTTAGTATAGTGGTAATGCTGGACTCCTCTAATGAGTTAAGAAGTACCTTTATCTTCAATGTTTTAGTACAATTTTTTGCAGGATTGGTGTTAATTCTTTAAATATTTTGTAGAATTCACCAGTGAAGTCATCTGATAATTGGAATTTTCTGTTCTAGAAGGTTTTTATTATTTATTCATTCTCCCTTTGAGTTATAGTTATCTTCATATTTTATATTTCTACATGATTCAGTTTGGTGGGTCTAGGAATTTTCCCCATTTCATTCAAGTTATACATTTTGTTAGCATGCAGATATTCATAATTTTATCTATAATCCTTTTTATTTCTGTAAAATTGTTAACAACATCACCCTTTTCATTTGTAATTTTAGTAGAGTCTTCTCTTTTTCATTGGTCAATATATCTAAATATGTCAGTTTTGTTGATCATCTTCAAATTTTGGTTTCAAGGATTATTTCTCTATTGTTATTCTAACCTCTATTTTATCTCTTCTAATCTTTATTATTTCCTTTTTCTATTTCAGATAGGAAAAGTATTACAAAAATACATTCATACTGTCTTTTATATTTACCTATGTAGTTATTTTTCCTGGTAATCTTTATTTGTTCTTGAGGATTTGAATTAGCCTCTAGTGACTTTTCTTTTCAGGCTGAATGTCTCCTTTTTAGTGTTTATCAGTTTTTGTTTACCTGGCAGTGTCTTAGTTTCTCCTTTGTTTTTTTGTTTTTGTTTTTAATTTTTTGTAGTTGTACATGGACAGCATGCCTTTATTATATTTATTTATTTTTAAAAAATATATGTTTATTGGGCTGGGATTGTGGCTCAGCGGTAGAGCGCTCACCTAGCACGGGCACGACCCAGGTTCGATTCTCAGCACCACATAAAAATAAAGGCATTGTGTTGTGTCCATCTACAAAAAAAAATATTCTCTCTCTCTCTCTCAAAAAAAAAAAAAATATATATATATATATATATATATATATATATATATATATATATGTTTATTTTTATGTGGTGCTGTGTGCTGGGCAATCACTGTACCATTTGAGCCACAACCCCAGGCCTTATTTATTTTTATGTGGTCTGAAGATCAAACCCAGTGCCTCATACATGTAAGGCAAGCGCCACTGAGCCACAGCCGCAGCCCTCTCCTTTGTTTTTGTAGAAAAAATTTTCTGAACATAAAATTCTTAGTGGATAGTCTTTTTTCTTTTAGTACTTAAATATATTATTTCATTGCCTCATGGCCCTCAAGTATTCTCATGAGAAATAAGTTGTCAATGCTGTTGGTAATTCCTTTTATATGATGAATCTTTTTCATTTTTCCATATTTTTATTGGTACATTATAATTGTATATAATGGTGTGATTTCTGTTATGTATATAATACATCCACACAATAAACAATTTAATTTGGCCAGTATCCCTCCTCAGTTTTTCCCCTTTTTCTCCTCTTCTTCCTCCACTTAGTCCCTTTCCTCTACTAATCTCCCTTGATTTTCATCAGACACCCCCCATTCTTTTCCTTTTTTCTTCTCTAGCCTCCAATGAGTTCTTTTTCACTTGCTGCCCTCAAGATTCTCCTCTGTCACTGCCTTTTGCAGTTTGACTCTGATAAATGTATGGATCGTTTGGACTCTTTTGAGATTGTTCAAGTCAGAATTTGTTAACCACATGGATTTGTGGATTAATGGATTCTCTCACTGAATTGAAGAACTTTTCAGCCATTATTTCTTCAAATACTTTTCTGTGTTTTTTTCTTCCTCCAACTTTTATGAACATTTTGGAACATTTTATGATATGCCATGGAAGCTTTGTTAATTTTTCTTTATGCCTTTTTTTCTGTTCCTCAGGCTAGATAACTCAATTGATCTATCCCCCAGTTCACGGATGATTTTTTTTCTTCTGCCAGTTCATATCTATTAAAACTCCTGTAGTAAATCTTTCATTTTGCTTGTTGAAATTCCCAACTCCAGAATTTCTTCTTTGTTCTTTTAAAGTGGTATCAGGACATTTATTGGTATATTATAATTAGTGAGATATTTTTCCCTTAATTATTTAAACATAGTTTTTTAGTACGTTGACCACATTTATATAGCTGATCTGAAATAATTGTTATTATATCCAACATCTGAATCCCCTCAGGGACATTTTCTGTTAAATGAATATTTTTCTGTATATGTGGCATACTTCCAGGTTTCTTTGCATGTTTCTTAATTTTTTGTTAAAG
The DNA here is from genome assembly GCF_021218885.2 of Marmota monax. Classification (NCBI taxonomy): domain Eukaryota; kingdom Metazoa; phylum Chordata; class Mammalia; order Rodentia; family Sciuridae; genus Marmota; species Marmota monax. The sequence goes on from NW_026693786.1 coordinate 180,345, forward strand.
ACTGGACATGTTAAAATTGATTGATATTATCTAACATAGGACTTCTTGTCATTGTTTTATTTTTACTCTTGTTATTTTTTCTTTTCTTTTTTATTCTTTTTGTGATGCTGGGGATTGTACCTAGTGTCTCACACAAGTCAAGCAAGCACTCTACCACTGAGCCACACCTCCAGCCCTTATTGTTTTTTTTTTCTTGATGTTACTTATTTTCTTAGTAATTTTTCCTGAACTAATTCTGTAGATTATAGATTCTCTGCAGGATATAGCCATTGAGTCTCTTTTAGCTGGTTAAGTCACTGACTTACGTGTAATTATGGTTTCCTAGGGGTCATCTCTACTTGGTACTGTTTATTGGTCAACTGATAATGGTAAAACATAAATTCGTTGAGATATGTCTTCCATCCTTTACCGAACTGATCTGCATGCAAATACTTGCCTTCAAATTTCAGGTGGCATACATGTTAGTCTCAGCTTTCACTTCCTATACATGCAGAGCCTCAAGTTCAATCAAGGAGGGTTACTAAAACCTTCTTTCCCAGGTCTTCCTGGGCATACACTCAGCCCTTTGCATGTGTGCAGGTTTCTGAGTCCCGCAGGATTATGTCAGAACTTTTCACAGTTCTCAGTGTTTGTCTACCTTTCCAGATAATTAAAAATTTTGTCCAGACTATTGTTTGCCTCAACTGAAATCATTATCTTGGGCATCCGTGATTTTACCACCAGATTTCTACTGCTCTTGATAATACTTTGTGTAAAAGTCTCTTTTTTCATAGGATTGAGCTCTGAGTCATATCAAACAGCAATAGTGCCTGGGAAAGGAGATTTTCCAGAGGAGGTACTCATTTAGACATAATATTGACTTTTCTCTGATTAGGCATTTTTAATGGAACTCAAAAGATTAGTCTCCTAATCTTTGAAACTTGTTCTGAACCTTGTCTGAAAACTTGTTCACTTTTCATTCTACCATTGAGCTGGGAAGGAGAATGGGGTAAGAACAGCTCCAACTTAAAATGCCACAAACCCTACTTTCTTATGATAGTTCACTAATTTTTCTTGAATAAACATGTTTTAGTTTCTCTGTGCCTTTGGATAATTTGGGTTTTTTAATGTTGATTTTCATATTTCTTAAATGCTTGCTTTTAATTATTTTGAAAGTATTTTGTCAATTTTATGTAAAAGTGTATTCATCCCATTCTCCATTTTACTGGCATCTTTATAAATAATGTCTAAAAGCTGAAGCTTTACTTCAAATGAACATCAGTTGGAGAATGGATGAATAAATTATGACAGTTATATACAACAACATAAATGAGTCTTTTTATTTTTTTAGTGTACAAATGTGTATTTTAATTTACTGTATGCAGTATGATAAAAGTTGGTCATAATTTGCTATATATGCACACATGATTTAAGTAATAAAAGAAAGTTCAAGAGAATAAATTCATATCTTGAGGAAAAGTAAAGGTACACTAAGAATGTAAAACCAAATCCAGTTTCTATTCAATAAATGAACTATAGTCTAATAAAGAAGATTTGGATGATTATTTTAAATATATGTCTTTGCTCTTTAATATATATTTATATACAGATCTACCAATTTTAAACTATGGTTTATTTTAAAGGACATGGATAAAAGGGATGAAAAAATCTTTTTAATATACTTACTTATTTACAAAGTAGAACATTTTATGCTTAAAACACTTTTTTCATTCATAATATTTTTGCCCAACTAATTTCTACTTTTAGATCTTTGTCATTCTTTAGGTTATTAATGTTAAGTTTGGTGGTCAATTTTCCATTCTAATATTACTTAACCTGTGAGTCTAGAAGACTCATGATGGTGTTAAATTCTGATAAAACTATAAAAAACTAAAGTACCATAAGTGAAAAATGAATTAAATACATACAATCTGCTAAACATCATAGCTTAGCCCTAGCCTACCTTAAATATGTTGAGAATACTTACATTACCCTACAATTAGGCAAAACTATCTCATATAAGGCATAATTATAATAAAGTGTTGGATATCATATTATTTATTGAATACTGAAAGTGAAAACAAAATGATTGTATGTTTTTACACCTTTGTGAAGTTTAAAAATTCTAAATCAAACCATCATAAATCAGGGGCCATCTGTACCTACATATATACTGGGGACTTCTAAATTCATACATCCAGATGAGACCATTCTTCTAAACTTCATATTCCTGTACGTCTATTCTCTACTTAGGTGTGCAGTAGGCATCTCAAAATAGCATGTTTAAAACTGCCCCCTAATTTCTATGTTCAAACCTGCTCCATTCTTTGTCTTGTTCATCCTAGTTAATGATAATACTGTTCCTCCAATTGTCTCGATCAAAACTCCTTTGCATGCATCACATATATAATTGTCAGTCTATTCTGTCTTCAAAATATATCTTTAAAAATTTATCTAGAACTAGATTCCTTCTCACATCCCCATTTTCGGCACCCTTGTCAGAATCATCTCTCACATAGATTATTTTAATAATTTCTCATTCCCTACTTCCGCCCTGACTCCTTGAAAAACTTTTCTAAACACAGATGTTTGGGTGTTAAAAGTAGTCTTGTTAAAATATAAGTCAGGTAATATCATTGTTCTTTATATTTCTAACAACTTCCACAAAACCAATCTCAGTAAAGTCATGGTCCAACTCAATCTGCCATTGCCTTGCCTTATTTTAAACACTTTATTGAGATACAATACACATACTATAAAATTTAGCCACATAAAATTTATAATTCCATGGTTTGTAATGTACTCACAGAGTTATGCCAACAATTACCAAAATCAATATTAAAAATTTTCATTATTATGAAAAGAAAGTCCACAATCATTTGTAGTCACTCCCTGTCCCACCCCAAACTTTTATCAATCTACTTTCTTTGTCTATAGATTTTCCATTCTGGACATTTTGTATAAACAAAATCATAAAATATGTGCTTTTGTGTGTCTGACCTCTCAAACTTAGTATGATATTTTCAAAGTTCATCCATAATGTATCAGTAATTTATTCCTTTTTAGATTTTTAAATTATAAGTCACATAACATAAAAATTAATCTTTTTAGATGCACAGTTCATTTTTAGTATATTCATTATGCTGTGTTAACAATTATTAGTATCTAATTGTGGAACACTTCTATTATCCCCAAAAGAAGCAATGACCTATTCATGTTCATCCCAATTTCCCCCTTTGTGGTCCCCTGGCAAGTATTAATATACTTTCTTTTATGCATTTGCGTATTCTGAACATTTAAAAAAGATGGAATCACACAATAGGTGGCTTTTGTGTGTATTTTTTCACTTACCTATGCTTTCAAAATTTATCCATATTGAAGTACAAATCAATACTTCATATATTTTATGGTTTAATAATATCCCATTATATAGATATATCACATTTTGCTTATCCATTTATCAACTGATGAACACATGGATCATTCCTACTTCTTGACTTCTATAAATAATTCTGTTGTGAACATTTAATCACAAAATTTATATTTTCAATTTTCAAAGGTATGTGTCTAGGAGTGGAAATTTTGGGATATATTTAACTCTTTGAGGATCTGACAAAGTGGTTTTGCACAGTGGCTATACATTTTACAACCTCACAACAATGTACAGTGATTTCCATTTCTTTCCATACTCTCAACAAAACTTTTTATTTTTCTCCTTTTTCATTCATTATAGCCATCCTAGAAATTTTTAAGTGCTATTATATTTTGTTTTTTTCTTTTCTTTAATGACCATTCCTGTTGAGCATCTTTCCAATTGGTGATTGATTCTTTGCAGTTGCCCACACATTTCCCACTACCCCTTCCTCAGTGCTGTGTATAGGTGCCTGTCACTAACGAAGTGGAGAATGAACTCTGTGGAACCACTGCTCCCTTGCACACAGAATCATGCTGTGGAGGTCTCAAGCAATGCCACCATGGCTCTGGCTGTCACTCTTCCCCTGGAGCACACAACTTAAGAAGGTCCAGAAAGAAAATTTGCTTGGCATTGGGCATGTTCTGCTCTTGCTTGCTCCTGCAAGTGTCTCAGCTGAAAATAATTTTTCCTGACCCCAGCTGCAACCCACTTCCACTTGATCCCTGTAGGCTCTACAATTGATCTCATCAGTTGCCCCATCCCCATGCATGCACAAATAGGAGAGCCTGAGATCCTGCTCCTGGATGGGCATGCCACAGTAGCAACAGAGAGGTATAACAATTTTGCCCACATTACATCCATTCATGTCCCCTGAATAAGTTACTGATACATTATGGATGAACCTTGAAAATATCATACTATGTTTGAAAGGTCAGACATACAAAACCACATCTTGTCTGATTATGCACTGCTCACAAGACTGGGTCTGAGTGTCACAGAATGCTTTCCTGCTCCCTCCCCTCTCTGTCAAGAACCTGGACTTACACCTTATCTAATCAGGATAAATTCTTCAGGATCCTCTGGAACAGCCAATACCAGAGACTCTTTCAAGTAACAGAGCGGATTTCAACTGTGCCTCAGGAAACCCCCATTGTAGGAGGAACCACATAAGATGCATCTCACCCACTCTGCTGTCTATTCCACACCTGTCTAAACTACTGGAATGTCCCTACATTTGTATGATCCACAGAAACAGTGAATCTGTATAATACAGTATGAACTGTGCCCAAATTCAATAATCACAGGCAAAAAGTTACAGGGAGATTTCACTACAGTGCCCAGATGGAAAGAAACTCAACATTGCATAAAAAACAATACCCCAAGACACAACTTGAGGAGAAAGCCACTTACTAAGAAAGCCAACCCATAGAAGTGGTATAGACCCATATTTGCAGTTGATGGGAATATAAATTAGTACAGCTACTATAGAAAACAGTATTGAAATTCTTCAAAAAACTAAAAATAGAACTACCATATAATCCAGTTATGTCATTTCTGGTTATATATTTGAAACAATCAAAGACAGCATACTATAGAGATTCCTGTATATCCACGTTTGTTGCAGCACCATTCACAATAGCCAAGTATAAAATCAGCCTAGATGTCCACCAGTGGGTAAATGGATAAAGAAAATGTGGTTTATATATACATAATTGAGCATTATTCAGCCATAAATATGAAATCATGTCATTTGCAGGAAAATTGATGGAAATGGAGACTAACATGTTAAGTAAAATAACGAGACTCAGAAAGACAAGTGCTATATGTTTTCTCTCATATGTGGAATCTAGAAAAAAGGACAATATGATAGTAGAAGGGGAACTATTAGGGAAGGAGAAGTGGAAGAAGACCAGGGAAATGAGAAGGAGGAAAAGGGAAATAGGGAGGGTGGATATGATTGAAGTATGTTATACACATGTATAAAATTGTCACACTAAATCTTACTATTTTGTATGACTAATATGCATTAATTATTATAATTTTGAAAAGATAATGAAAAATGATAGTAATATTCATTCCACCAAATACACAAATCTCAACATAGGGACACAAGAAATATGAAAAAACAAGGTGATCGGACATGTCCTAAGAATCACCTCTAGTAATAGATTCCAGAGGTAGCAAAGTGAATGAAATACCTGATAAGGATTTCAAAAGATTTTTTAAAAGCTCAGTGAGATCTAAGAAAATACAGATAAATGGTTAAATGAAATTAGGAAGACAACACAGGATAGGAATGCAAAATTCAGCAAAGAGGTAGAAATTTTGAAAAAGAACCAATCAGAACTCTTGGACATGAAGAGCTCAATAAGTCAGGTTTAAAAAAAAAAACTCATTTGAAAGTCTCAACAACAGACTAGATCAAGCATAAGAAAGAATGTTGGAGTTTAAAGAAAGGTTTTTTGAAATATCACATTGAGACAGTGATTTAAAAAAAAAGAGAGAAAGAAAGAAAGAAAGAAGACAGCATTCAAGACCTTTAGGTTATCATTGAAGTTCTGACATGTTAGAGATTTTCTATTTCTCTATGTCATTTTTTTATTTCACATATATGAATTCTTTTTTCTTTGTAGACAGGCAGTTTCTTATAAAATTAAACTTATAATTATCGTGTGAACCGAGAAATTGCATGCACTCTTGGACATTTTTACAAGAAAAATTAAGACTTATGTATATAATGGGGAAAGGTTAGAACTTCAAACAAATGGTGTTGAGAAAACTGTATATCCATATGCAAAAGAATGAAGTTGGATCTCTGTCTTACACCATACACAAAAATCACCTCAAATGGAGTAAAAATATAGACATAAAATCTAAAATAGTAAAATTCCATAGAAGAAAACTAAGAAGGAAGCTTTCATGACATTGATCTTGGCAGTGATTTAATGGAAATGTCATCAAAAGCACAGGTAACAAATGCAAAAATTGTAAGAATGTGACTATCAAACTTAAAAGGTGTTGCACAGGAAATAAAACAATAAAAGTACACAGGAAATAAAACAATTAATAAAAGTGAAAAGGCCATGCACATAGTAGAAGAAAACATCGGCAAACTATATACATGAAAAGGGTTAATTTACAAAAATGTAAAGAACCCTTTCCACTCAATAGCAAACAATCTGAACAAAAATTGGGCAAGGGACTTGAATAGATGTTTACTTGTTGACTAAACACCTGTTGTTTACTTGTTGACAACAGGTGTTCAACATCACTAATCATGAGGTAAATGCAAATCAAAACCATACTGAGATATATTATCTCACACCTAATATAAAGACTATTAACAAAAAGCAAGTGTTGTCAAAGATGTTGATAAATTGGAACCCTTATTGCCATTGTTGGTGATGATGTAAAATGATACAGCAGCTAAGGAAAATATTATGGAGGGTTCTCAAAAAGTAATTATAGAATTACCATATGAGACAGCAATCTCACTAGAGGATATATATCCAAAAGAATTGCTAGCATGATTTTGAAGAGATATAACCATGTTTATTGCTATTATTAACAATAGTCAAGATATGGAAACAACCTAAATGTCTAATGATGGAAGAATGGATACGCAGAATGTGATATATACAGACAATAAAATAGTATTCAGCCTTCAAAATGAATAATACCTTTTATATGCTACAATATGAATGATCCTTGAAGATGTTATGTAACACAAAATTAACCAGTCTCAAGATGACAAATACTGTACAATTTCACTTATAAAAAAGTAACCAGGGACTGGGGTTGTGGCTCAGTGGTAGAGCACTTGCCTAGCATATGCAAGGCACTGGGTTCAGTCCTCAGCACCACATAAAAGTAAATAAATAAAATAAAAAGGTATTGTGTCCAACTACAACTAAAAAAAATTTTTTTAAATAAGGTAACCAAAATAATCAAATAGGACAAGGAATGGTCAATTCCAGGGGATGGGTAGGGAAGATGGGGAATTGGGTGATGGGTATAAAGTTTCAGTTTTGCAAGATGAAACATTACAGAGATCTGTTACACAACAACAGGCGTATGGTTAACACTAATGAAGTACACATTTAAATGGATACATGTTAATTTTTTCATTATGTATTTTACCATAAAATTAAATTACATGTTAATTTTACGATATATATTCTAAAGTTTTTCATTTAAAAAGTTGATAATTGTTGTTAATGTGACACAAGTGATTTCCTTATATTAGAGAAGCTGTGTTAACTTTCCACCACTGAGACAAAATACCCGAGGTAAACAACTTATAAATAGAAAAGATTTGGGCCCATAGTTTCAGAGGTTTCTGTACATGGTCACTTGGCCTAGTTGCTTTGGGACTGTAGCAGTACAATATAATGGATTTGGGAACATGTGGAGAAAAAAGACTATTTACCTCATGGTGGCCGGAAAGGAAAGAGAGAGATACGAAGGGGTTAGGGTCCCAATATCCCCTTCACGGGCATACCCTCAATGACCTAACTTTCTTCCATCAGGCCCTATCCCTTAAAGGTTCTACTGCCTCCAAATAGCACCACAGGCTGGGGACTGGACCTTCAACATACATGGATACTTGGGGAGCATTTAGGATGCGAACCATAGCAGAAGCATACAATAGATGCTCCAAAAAGCTAACAACTTAATAGGATTCCTAAACTATTCCTAAAAGTGATTTTAGACCTGCCTTACCAAACTTAAAAATAGACCTTTAAACATCCCAACCAAGATGCAGTAGACTTGCTATTGCTTAACTAAGTAAAACTACAAGCCCTGTAATCAATGCAAGTGAGGCAACAAAAGGAGAACTCTGAAAGAAGAGGAAGACATTTGCCGAGGATCCCAGAATTGAAGGAATAACAGCATTAGTCAGTGCTTATGACTCTACATTTATCAGAAGAGACTGAGTGTTTCTGATCCCCAACCTAGCAACAAATACCAAAAGTAGGGTTACTTTTTGTCTAGAAGAAACTTTAGTTTTTCAATAATATCCTTTGAAAATAAAAGAATTTTTTTTAATTTAGAAGGACACCAATTTATGTTTCTTAAGTTTATTTTGCTTTTCATTGCATAAAAACCTATTGCCTATTCAGAAAGATTTGCATCCATGTTGTCTTCTAAAATATTAGAACTTCTAAAAGAACATTCAGCCTTTGGTTTTTGTAAAAAAGAAAAGAGCTAACATTAGGTGCACATTTAAGTCTTCAAGCCAGTTGAGTTAATTCTTATATGTCACATATGGTAGCAATACAAATTCTTTTGCATATAGACATTCATTTGTCCTACACTCTGTTGAAGACTCCCCCCACCTTGGCACCCTTGTTGAAAATATATCAACCATAGATATATGAGTTTATTCCTGGATTCACAATTCTCTTCCATTGTGTATGTATACCAGTACCACTCTGTCTTATGGTAAATTTATGGTAAGTGGTGAAATCCAGAATTGTAAATACTCTAATTTTATTCTTTTTCAAGGGCATTTTCTTTTTTTTGCATTTTCACATATATTTTGGTATCTAATTCTCCATTTCCTTTTTAAAATTTGTTCTAATTAGTTATACATGACAGCAGAATGCATTTTGATTCATTATACACAAATGGAGCACAACGTTTCATTTCTCTTGGAGAGATGTAGAGTCACACCATTTGTGCAATCATACATGCACCTAGGGTAAGGATGTCCATCTCATTTCATCATCTTTCCTACCCCCTTACCCCCTCCACATCCCCCCCTTTGCCCAATCCAGAGTTCCTCCATTCTTCCCATCCCCCTCCCCCCATTATAGATCAGCATCCACTTATCAGAGAGGACATTCAGCCTTTGGTTTTTTGTAAAAAAGAAAAGAGCTAACATTAGGTGCATAATTGCTATATCTTACTGATGGATTGCTCATCATTATAAAATCTCTATTAACAGTGTTTTCTCTTAAAGTCTTCTCTGTGTGGTATTACTATAAACACTCCAGTTCTGTTTTGGTTTTCATGTGCTATATCATTTTCTGATTCTTTTTCTTTCAACCTATTTGTAACTTTCAAATTCTATAGATAGCATATAATGTTCTTTCTTTTCTTTTTAACAGTTCTTCCAATCCATAACTTTTAATTGGATAATTTAATTCATTCACATGTAATATATTACTTATAAGTAGGAACTTCTACAATTTGTCATTCTTTTTTAGTTCTTCATTTTTAAAATATATATATTTTTATTGTTGGATTTTTATTTTATTTATTGATATGTGGTGCTAAGAATCGAACCCAGTGCCTCACACATGCTAGGCAAGTGCTCTACCACTGAGTCATGACCCCAGCCCTAGTTCTTCATTTTCTATGTTACTGCCTTCTTTTGTGTTAGATATTTTCTACTTTACCAATATGTCTGTCATTTCTTCACTACATGTTTTTAGACATTTTTCTTAGTAGTTAAGACATTTCTTCTAAAACCAAAGTTATAATTACCATATGACCCAGGAACTGCATTCTTGGGCATTTTCCCCAGAATAATTAATGCTTATATTTACACAAAATCCTATGAATGAATTTTCAACTGCTTTAATTGTATAAAGCCAAAAACTGTACACAACACTGGTATCTGATCAATAACTGAATGATTAAACACACCGTGGTACATCATGTAGTATTCCTAATTTAAAATAAAAAAGAAAAATCCTCTTGTTGGACATATCATCTTGATTGAATCTTCAGAGGATTATTTTTGCTTAGTGGGAAAAAACTAAAGCCATTCCCAAAAATTTATATAATGAAGGTTATTTCTATGGCATTTAAATGATCAAATGTTAGAAATTTGTAGGGCAGGTTAGAGGCACCAGGAGTCTGGAGAGGCTTAATGGGAAGGAGGTTGGTGTAGTCATAAAAGGACAACATGTAGGATCCTTGTGGAAATGGAAGTATTCACAGTCTTGACTATGATGTTTGATAAAATAGCCTAAAAAAGTGATAAAATTTTCGGAACTTAAGACATACACATGAATAAGTACAAGTAAAACTGGAAAATCTGAAAGTTTGGTGGATTTGATCAGTCTCCATACCCTGGTTGTGATATTGTACTTTAGTTTTGCAAAACATTACTATTGAGAAAATTATTCATGGGATATCTCTGTATAACTTCTGACAATTAGATGCAAATCTACAATTAAGACAATAAGAATTTAAATAATATATTAAACATACAATTACCATGTGATCAGTAATTGCATTCTTGGACCCTAGAAAAATCAAAATCTTTGTTCACACACAAGCCTGTATACTAACATCCAATGCAAATATTATTTGTAATAGTAAAAAACTAGGATTAATTCAGATATCATTCAATGTGTGAATAGATAAACTATGATACATCCACATCTTATAATATAACTGAGCAATATAAGGTAATTATTGATATATGTGGTAACTTAGATTAATCTCAAGGGAATTATGCTGAGTGAAAAAAAATGAGTCCAAAAAGGTTATGTACCATATGATTCCATTCATAATATTCTCAAAATGACCAAATTATTGAGATGGAAAATAGCTTAATGGTTGCCAGAGGTTAAGGACAAGATTTTGTTGGGAAAGCAGTGAATGTGATTGTAAAATAGTAACATGAGGGATCTTTGTGGTAATGGAATTATTTCTGCATCTTGACTATGGAAGCATATACATTAACTTTTATGCATAATGAAATTGAATTAAAAATACACATATACACATGAGTACAAATAAAATGTTATAAATGTGAATCAGATGGGCAAATAGTATCTACATTAATACTTTGATTATGATGTTACACTATAGTTTTTCAAGATTTCCCAATTTGAGAAAGTATATAAATGGCACACAAACTTCTCTGTATTATTTTTAACTGCATTTGGCTCTATAATTATCCCAGAATAAAATTTCAAACCACAAATCTTCAAAAGATTAGGCTGATCCACATGTAACTTATTTGCCTACCAAAAAAAAAGATCAATCCTCTTAGAGATGACAAACTCTAGCACAAAACAATATCTGATTCAAAAAAACACATCTTTTTTTAGTTGATTATCATTTTAATTTTGTGAAAGATTCACAAATTTTACATAGTTTCCCATTAGAACAAATAATATTTTAAATAGGGTAAGCCCAGAAATGGTTCCCCAGAAGTAAAGGTAACTGTCTGAGTGCACTTCAGTCCAGACAAGAATTCCCACTATGGCTGTATCACATTAACTAGTACTGTAGGATAAAATTGAGCTTGAAGTTCAGCTATCTCAATATCAGATTCTTTTAAGGGTTCAATGCTAGCTACATGCTGTATCCTGTCCCTAAATGAAGAGTTTGTACTATATTGGTATGGGATAACATCTGCACCCATGTTAGGGTGAGTTGAGGACCCACTCATGTCAGCTATTGATAGAAGCTGGAATCTATTCATATCAGCTAGAGGATGATTCTGAGAATTTACAGAATCAACTACAGATAGATCCTGGGCCTTCACTGTATGATATTCAGAAGGGGAACTCCAGGGATCAATTGTACCAGTTGGTGGAGGAATCCATGTGCTTTCAATAAGGTATCGATCTATAGGTTCACCTTTATTGATTATTAGAGAATCCTGGGACTCAGCTTTTGCCTTAGTGTTTTCACCTGAAGTAATGGAGCCCCAGGGTCCCTCTTTATCATATGAATGAAAAGTCTGTGATGTGCTAGACAGAGTAGTAGTTGTGGGTTGATCCCAAATTTCATCCGTATAGGGCCTAAAGGATTCCAAGTGTCCATCTGCATTAGCAGTGGCTTTTGTCCAAGATCCATTTGTAGAATCAGTAGATTGAACCCAGGATCTAGTGTCATGGGAGTTCCAAGGTTCAACTGCACCATCTACAGATGACTATGCCAGCCACAACCTGATTCCAGGATTCATCTGTATCAGTTAATGGAAAATCCCAAGATTTAGGTGGATTAAACGACATAGTTGTATCAGAAATAAGTTGAGGTAAAAAAAGGTTTAGGTGTAGAAACTACTGAGGAATCCCATGAATCACCTGTATCAAGTATAGGGGTATCCTGGTGATTCTGAGCTGAGTTATTTCTAGGATTTTCTTGTAGTCTGTCATCAGAGGAAGTGCCCAATTGCTCTACTAGAAAATTGTCATCTTGGGGGAGCTGGCTTTTTTCAGGGGGAAACTTATGACTAGTAGTGAAGGACTCCGCTCCATTAAAATTATAGATTGCTGGAGAAATTTTTAGATGTTTAGTTTCTGGAGAAATGCTTACAATTTCCTCCAAAGACTGTGCAGAGGGCTGATATGAGGTAAGGGTTGGGGCATAGTTATAGCCCTGCCTGATTTGGGAAATCTGCACATTCTCAAAAAAATGTTTTGCAATGTAAGAAGGATGTAGGACTCAAGAACTTCTTGGATGCCTTAATTAACTGCTTGATCCAGGAAAGGTAAGGAGCTGTCCTAATGATGACTGTAGGATGTCGACATATTCTTGAGGTTTTACGTACCAGGCCCACCAGTTCCCAGTGGTTATTTAGGAGACATAGGACAGGACTGGCTTGCTGTACCTGAAAAAATAAATAAAGAAAGAAATTGTGTGTGTATACACACACACACACACACACACACACACTAATGTATTGCATCCTTCCACTCAAAATCTTTCAATGCCTTCCAACCTCAACAAGACTATTCTTATAATGATGTACAGAGCCCTCATATCTAACCTCTAGTTACCTCCTTGACCTCACCTACTGCTATTGCCTTGTCCAATATGCAACAGCCACCTGGCTTCCTTCCTGTTACTTAAATATACCAAAATACATACCTCAAAACTTTGAATGACTTTTCCTGTACTTTTAACACTATTCTCCTGATATCCACATGACTGGATTCACTACTTCCTCTACAACTCTATTCAAATGTTACTTCTTTAAAAATGACTCTCCTGATCACCTAATCCTATTGAATGGATTTAAAGCCATATAGAACCCCTATCTGATATTACAAGTACTTTAGACTAAGATTGAGTGTGGAGTCTGGTTTTTTCAACTTCAGGTTGCACACAGAATTCAAGGTCATAGTAAACCCTGCCCTGTGCTTGTAATATGGATGTATTCTGTTCAAAGTCATTATCAACACTTTCATTAATATTATATGCTTATTTTTGGTCATTCTATAAAAAACACACAAACTCCATGGGAATATGAACTGCTCTGTCCTCATTGACATTACACTAGTTCAGATTAGATCATATGTCAGCATGGAGACTATATAATGGCTCACTATACTAAATTATGGCACCAGATTCCTTCAGTGGGTCTTCTCTTTTAGGCCATTTTTCATATTAGCCATCAGAGTGATCCATAAAATGTGAAGTTTGCCATGTCAATTCTTTTCTCAAAATATTTTCAGGATTTCTCATTCCCTAAATAATAAATCCTGTATATATTAATAAGATGAATAAAACTTTTAACATCTCCCTTATCCCACACTCAAATTAGTACTTCTTCCATACTCCAATGTATTTTTAGGCCTCAGACCTGTCTTATTCTGCTCCCTTTAACCTAAATGCCATCACCTAATTTATACTCTTTATCTCATTCATTAAATGGCTACTCATCTTTTAGTACTAGTTCAAATATTAATTTCAACACCTTATAAATTAACTCAGTCTTCCTTTTACCCTCCATGCCAACAGCAATTATCCGTCATGTAATTATCCATCCTTTGCAATTATCTACCACAAGCCCTAGATACTACATCTTTAACTTGCATTTGCAGTTTCCTCTACCTCTATTTGAAATATTGTACTGTCTTTGCTTGATTAATTGAGTCCTTCCCATCTCTTAAGACTTAGCTCTCAAGGCTTATCACATCTTCCAATAATTCAGTCCACAACCTCCACAGTTCTAGTTAAGGCTTCCTTTGAAGTCTTTAAATATGATTTGTGTTCATGCTTTCTAGTTATCTAATACATAACAGTTTTCCTGTACAAGGATTTATTTTCTATAATCTTGTAGTATGTTGATGGTAAACTGTGTTGTATTTGTATATTGAACCTTCCCACACCTAAGTTCAAGCCATACTCTATTCATTATAATGACTACAAAGAGGCTATAATAAAATTGGAAGTAGGAAGCTCCAATTTCTTTTCATGCCCATTGATTCTTTTTCTGTAGGTCTCGTTTGGTTTCAAAGGCCTTCTCTGTTGATATAATCTATACCTCTCAAATACCCAATGAAAATCCCAAATTCATTATTCGCCTGGAAACAAAAGAACAAACCCATATGGCCTATTATATAGATTACTTGCACACATTTGGAATTCTACATTTTCACATTGCCCTCCCATTCTTGATATTGCCCAGATGCATAATTACCCAGCAGTCTTGATCTAGCTGGCTCAGAATACACAAGAAATCAGACTTCTCATGGTGGGAATATTGAGGGTGGCATACTGAGAGCTCCAGCAGCTGCACTAATATCTTTTTCACTCCTGTGACTCCAAACTCCGGGTCACCTGAGGGGAGGGATGATGAGTGACACAGAGGCCCAGACCACCCAATATCTGGGCTTGATTTGACATCACTCTCTTGATTCAATCATGTGGACTTCTCAAGAAATTCTCCCCTTTTTTTCCCTTTTCTTCTCCATTCAGATCATATATATTTCCCCTGTGTTTTCTGAAACTAACACATTAATCTTTACCTGGGGATATAAAGAGTTCTATAACACTGATTCAGACCTGGGCATATCCCTTTCCTTTCTTATGTTTCAGTTTATCCTCCTATAAGTTGGGGTGGTATGGACTTAAGGATTTCCAATATTTCCTCCACATTTTTTCCCACCTTCACAGAGGCTTAATTTCTTTGAAAAACTAATTATTGAAACTAAACTCACAAGGCAGTGTAGCTTGGTTCATTTTACTTACTATGATGTTGGTACACTTGGCAGCTTCTATAATGGCATTTAGAACAGCTCTTCAAGGATACATTGGGCACATGAGATAGTGGCACATCATCCCCATAGATTGGCTTTGAAAGAAGGACCATGCCAATATCTGCTTTCATCATGTCTTCTTCATCTTGGGGATCAAACCTGGGATGGATGCAAATTCTTTGGCCATGTAGGGGGCTCTTCTGGTCATCTTCTTCTAAGATGTTTAGGTTTGAGAGTTTCCTAAGGAAATATAATGATACAATTAACAATACAATTGTTAACAATACAACAGACAATAATAAAAGTAGAAATTTTGCATTATATGTCCTTATGTATTAACAGTATATGTCAAAATCAAAGTTATAAAATGACTAAGTTCTTACACTTATTTGGCAACATAAGATTATCTTAATTCCAGAAACTATTATTAAATAGTCTGTGATACATACCATACATGCCTGTGCAAGACTTTGTACTGGAATTTGGCTCTTCAACATATCCGCTGATCCCCCACCAACTAATTGATCCTCAGAAAGTCTCTTTGCATGCTGGGATTTTAGTGACCTCCTCTATAAAAGGACTATTTTTCAAACTCCATTTGAGCTTTAACATTCTCCCAGTTGAAAAATAATTCCCTCACCTATGTCACTGGATTTTGTTATTGCTTAGGTTTGTTTTTGTTTGTTTTGGGTGGTGCTGGGGTGTTGAGAGCCACAGCCCAAGGGGCCCCAGCAAACTTCCAGCTGCCAGCAAACTTCCAGCTGCCGGCTGATGATTGGCTCACAGTGGCCCCAGCAACATCTAGCTGATTGGCTCCTCCGCCCCAGCAACATCTAGCTGATTGGCTCCTCTGTGGTGATGCTCATTGGGCTGTTTCCCTGCCCTTTCAGACCACGGAGCTGCTCATTGGGGGACTTTTTTGGCTCCGCCCACATGACCCAGCCAGTCGGCCTCAAGAGCAGGAGGATTGTGGGAGGTGGAGAGAAGCTTGTGTGGGAGAGAGAGGCTTGTAAAAAGCCAGTGGTGGCAGTTGAGGCTCTGAGGGTTTTTCCTGAGAGGCTGTTTTGTTTGGCGTGTGTGGTTCTAAAAATAAAGTTAGTTTCTTTTGACAAGTGGCTCCTGATTGTGCCTAGCCAGACTGCGGCACTGGGGATTGAACCCATGGTCAAATTTTGGTTTAAATCTCAGTGTTGGGCAGTGTTTGCCACTACAAACACAGAAAGCTTGTACTTTTGTTATATTTGTGATAAAATATAATCTCTTCAGATGACAGAAAAGAACTCTGTTTGACTTTGATATACTATATCCTCCACTAGGACTAAAAAGTCTTCAAAGATAAAGATTCTATCTTTAATCCATGACTCCCGGAAACTTAGTTTTGAGGCTGACAAAGGTGGACACTCAATATGTTTTTCAAGATAATGAAGGAGAGAGTAGGAAAGGATAAGAAAAATGTGGGAAAAAGGAAACAAAGTCAACTAAGGAATAGTAACAAAGCCATTACCTGATTTCAGTAGCAGAAAGGGGTCCATATCAACATTTCCCTCATTTCATTTCTCTGGAAGGATCAACCAGAAGGAATCCTAAAAGGAAAACTCACCCAAGCCCCCCAAACATTGGTTCTTCCCCTACTCACGTTTTATGCAGGCAGTTAGCTGTAGAGAGGATCCACCAGGGACTTAGGATAATGCCCTGGCAACTTCCAGACAAAGGCACCAGCCATGGTATATCAGGGGAGATAGCCAATGGTGGTATTCTTGTGATCAATGAATTTGAGATTAACCCCTTTCTCTCAATTTGGGGCACTGCAAAGAGTATGATATGAATAAGGAGGGGTTAAAATAACATGAAAACCCATCTCTTCTTTCAATGTTGATGAAATTTCTTATTTTTGAGTTCACCTATTCAATTTGAACTATAAAGTTTCTGATACTCTCTAAACATGACCTACCTTCCATCATGACTGATTATGTGTCAGTGGATATGAATGTGGTATTTATACCATGATCACAACTTAATGCTACTGTTCCTCCTGTCTTCCCTGAACATTTATTGAAGGAAACCTAGAATTAGCTTAAGGGATAGTACCAAAAGATGTTTCCATCTAATGTAGGGAGATAAAAAGAGAGGAAGAGGTATAGGCAGGGACAGAGTCAAGGAAGAAAGTAAAGGTAGTGAAAAGAGGGAAAAGGAAGTGTAAAAACTGAAGGGGGAATAGAATAGGAGGAGGAACTTGGATAATGGGGACAAAATATTTCTGAAATGAATAGTAAGTAAAATATGGAGAAGAGGAATCAGAGGTAGGTCTTTGGAAAGTCAAAGAAAAGAAAAAGAGATAAGGATGCCCAAATATCTACGACTTACTCGCATAGCAGTAAGGAACCAAACACAAAACATGGTAGAGCCAAAGTAGAGGCTTCATGTTGACTCAAGTGGGAAGAAATGTGATGTGGAGCTCCTAGGGCAACAGCAACTCTAGTAGTCTAGAAGCAGAGTTCATAGGTTTCAGAATGTCTGACATCATAAAATCTATTGTGAGATCACGCCATCCCTGTGGTCATCTTAAAGCGGCTTAAGCTGGGGAACTGGGAGCAGTAATATAGTTTAAATATTATTTTTGAGCTTTAACATTTTCTTTTTTAACCTCACTACAACACTTTATTATATGAATCCCACAGTTAAGAGGGTCCTGGATCAATCTGTTTGTTGTGTGTCCTTTGTTTATAGGCAGAGGAGGACAGGTGTTTGTCCCAATCTGTTGCAAGACACTCTCTTCTCCATTATATGGACTGAGTGTTTACCATGATTTTAGTGTCTTTTGTGTCCCTAACATCATTGTATAACCAAGCACTTTCCATAAATGCGTCTTACTTCTCCATTTCATATTTTTGTAATGGTTTGCATATCACTTACATCAAAGAACTTGACCATATACACTCTGTTTCAATATCTGGTTAGTGTTGAGAACAGGTTATTGATTTTTATTCTCACTAGTTCTGGAAGACTTCCTCAATAAGATCCAATTTTGACAATCCTTATATCATGGAATATTACTCAGCAATAAAAAACTATGGATATAATCAACAAATTTAATAAGTCACAAGAGATTTATACTAAGTTGCATGGGCTCTCTCTCTCGTCCAGCAAGGAGGTCCACGGAACAGCACAGAGGAGAGTGTGGCTGCAGAGTTGCGAATCAAGACCTCCAGAGACCAAGGTGGAAGCAGGTCTAATTTTATTGTGTAGTTACTATCTATATATTCTCGGGCAGTAGCTAAGCAGATTATAGGCAGCCACCAATACAATTTCTTGCCAACTGTCCTTGCAGCAACCAATCAAGGAGTGAGCCATGGAGCAAGTGCTGTGACTGCAACACATAATCTTATGCCCAGGGCGGTTTGCAGCTTACATGCCTAGCATGAGGGGAGTAGTTTGCCACTCAGGTGCCCCTAACATGTCATGTATGCAGTACTCCATGCACTTGTCCCCATATCTCCTCCTTCTGACTGTGCCACGAGGACTTCAGCTAGCATTGCTGTTTTTCATTTGGCAGCCTTCACACAGTTGCATAAGCACCTTACAACACAAGAAAAAAGTATTATTATCACAAATAATAGGGCTATGGTAATAGAATTATAATGATTAATTATTTTGGCTATCAGGTTTTCCAATGTTCAGTTAATCCCTAGAAGAAAGAGGAGGCCATTAAGATAGACATCTTAGCCTCATTGATTCTGACAATTGCCTTAGTAAAGTTATGCATAGTCATAACATAGTTAGTATCCCAAGTGCCCTTAATATACCAAGAAAAATCAAAGAAGTGTAAGGTTACATTTTCAGACAGAATATTGAGTGACACAAATACTACGAAATTCAGGGTCACAAGTGAGCCTTTGTAACATACAGTATATCTAGTTGTTCCTGGTGGAGGTCTAGTTCTTGCTGAATGACTAAAATAGCAGCTCAGGACAGTTTATTTAAGTCATTTTGAATGGTAAAGGCTTCTGCTGTGGCAGTAGACAAATTGTTCACAGTCTGAGTGGTCTGGATACTCTGAGTGAGCAAAGCAGCAGCAGTGGCTGTGGCAGTGATGGCAGTCACCAGGGCATTAACCCCGAGATGATGTGGCTAATTGCACACCTTGTCTGGTGCAGGATCTCATTTAGAAGATTCTTCATTTCCATTTCCCATGGACTTCTCCACTCTCTGGACAGGTTCATTGGAAGCCAGATTGCTGGGAGCACTCTGAGGATAAATGTATGTTTAGCTTTCATAGCAGGAGTTAGACAACTTGTGAGCCAGCAGGATGTATTGACTGCACAAGGGACCTCTGTGTGAGTGTTATTTATGACATCAGTGTCATTGATTATTAGCATAGCAAATGATGGCATAATACAAGTCTGTGCATAGTGGTTATGGGTATAATTTGGGACAAAGGTAAATCCATGGTTAGGGCCTTATTTCAATATAGACCCATTCATCCAGCTGGCTGCTGCCCATTTGATGGGTCTAGCAGCCAGAAATATTGGCATGATATCCATCATGCCATATTGATTTCCTGACTAACGGTTGGTAACTGATTGTCCTGTATCGCAGTTACTGCAGTAGCCCATATGGGTGGGCACATCAGAGAGATTCCAGGGAGCTGCACCTGCCCAGGTGCATAAATATTGTTCTTCCCCAGAGATATTCTTCTTATTAAGGAGATAAGGCCAGAAGTAATGCATTGATTCCAGGGAATGGTATCATTATCTGAGGGGGGCTTACCAAAAAGCATCTTAGGGCATGCCGGCAGCAAGGGTTTTTTGCATTTACTGTGGGGGGGGGGGGTCTATGGCTATTGGTAGCATTAACTACAAATCTAAGGTCAGTGAGAGACAGCCCAATGTATGACTTGTTATATTTATCTACAATAGTTTCATTGGCAAGAGCAAAGCAAAGAGGGTTGCCTTGATTATAGGTCTCATTATCAACCACAGAGATACAAATGGACAGAGTAGGCATGGAAATACTGGTGTTCCAGGATATGGTCAACTCTTGGATGGATAACTCAGGATCAGTAAGGTTGGAATTACTGGAAAGAGCTTAGGTAGGGCTCCTTCCCAATTAGCCACTGCTAAAGGTGGTGGCCTAGTGACCAAAGCTCAATTTACATGATGAGAGGCTTCACTATTAGCAGTGAGCGCCACACACAATAGGACTACTACCATTGGCCCAGGGATGAGGTTGCCACCAGGCAAAGGGGCCAGTCTGGTGGTTTTGTCAACAAGACCTTTAATATCACCCCAGGTTACTTTATGGGAGGTCTGTTTGCGTTGTTGAGTCCTTTGTGAGTTTTCTCCTCCAAGGTTAGTTCCTTCATCTTCTTGGTTGATGGTTCTGGGGGTCCATGGCTTGACTGTCTGGCAAGCATCCAGATGGGGTGAGGCTCCTGTTAACATATGTAAACCCTCAACCCAGTGTTAGGAGGGGCCCTAGACTATCCCATGCATTTGTTAAGGGATCCTTCCATGAGACCATAGGTAGATGGGAGGCCCCTGAGGGGGCCCCAATGCTTATGGTCTGCTATTTCTGTAGAAAATTTTGAAATTGAAAGAAAATTTAAAGTCAATAAAGTTTTGTTCAAGGCATTGCGAGGGGACTTGGTATAGTCCCCCCCCCCCTCTATTTTTGTAGCATGGTCTGTAATTACTTGTGTTTTCTTTCTATGATGCCTTGAGTATAGGGGATCCCAGTTAAGTGCTGTATATCCCAATCACTGAAAACTGCTTGAAATGTCTTGCTAGTATAGGCTGGCCCATTGTCAGTTTTGATAGACATGGGAACATCCATAATTCCAAAATATTTAAATAGATGGGAGATGACCTTTTTGTGGTTTCTCCTGTGGAGGCTGTGGCCATTATACAACCTGGATAGGTATCAGTGACTACATGAATATATTTTAAATTTCCAAAAGGTACATAATAAGTGACATCCATTTGCCATAAAGCATTATATTTTAACCCTTAGGGATTCACTCCAGCAGATTGTAAAGGGCCAATGGAAACAAAGGGTGCACATTTTTTGAAGTCTCTTACTAGCTGTTTGAAAGCCTCTTTAGTCCTGCTTTTATGCAGTTGCCATGGCTGAGGCCAGCAGAGAGGCTTGAGCTTCTTGTATTCCTATATCCTGGGTGGCCAAAGTTTAGTCATCTAGGGTGCCATTGTGCCTGTGCACAATGGCAGCCCTATGCTCCTTGTTTAATCCTTGCCAGATTAATTCCTTGGCTAGGGCTTCCCTAGCTCCTACATGAAACATTTCCCTTTTCACTGCCTTGTTTACTCTATCAATAAACTGCAGCAAGTCATCAGTGGCTTTCTGCCTTAGACCCTGTTTAGAAACTGTACCTCCCCCAGCTGGCAATTTCCTCCAGGCTCTCAAAGCACAGAGTTGCATCTGATCGAAATAATTTGGCGGACCTATAACTTGTACCACAGGGAAACTAGATTCCCTCTCCCTGCAAGCACTCAGTTGGGAGGTTAACATTTGCAGTGTGGTTGCAATTCCCCTGCTATTCACATTCATCATAGAAAAATGCCTTCCACTTCAAGAATGTTGCAGGCTCAAGAGCCGCTCTGGCTAGGTCTTTCCAGTCTTGAGGGCAATTAAGTTCAAGACTGATTCAAACATTTGCTCTACAAATGGCCCCTGAGGCCCATCCTCTTTTACTGCCTTCTTTAACTCTTTCAGCATGTAGATACCAAGCATCTGGGCACTGTGGCATGGGGGTCAGGTTGACTGGGAAGGCTTATATTCCCTTATACCAACTTTCATCTCTTATCTTAGATCTTCAAAAGGATCTTTGGCCTCTTGGAATGGGTTTCTGGGAGACCATGGCTTGGGCCTGTCTGGCAACCTGGTTATTTCTAAGCTGTCATAGTCCCTTGCTGGCTTTGGCATTGCCTCATAAGGAGGCAGTTGCCATTGACTTAGGGGAGGATATAATCTTTGCCAGTCAGTAGAAGGTGCATTTGCACCATTTGTGGTCACCTCTTCCTGTACCATACTAGCTAGTGGTACCATTTCCTATTTTTCTCCCTCCTGCACCTGTTACATTTGCTCACTTTGAAGTAGATTTTCACCCTGGATTTCCTCCACTTGTTTTTCTTCCATTGTCTAGTCCCCTGACAAGGGTCTGTCATGGGCCCCCCTAAGCTTTTTGAATGGTAGTCACAATAGGGAAAAGGTGTAGGGGTTCAGTATACCCCTGTCTCACTTCAGTTTACCACATGTTTGCCATTATCTTGACCCATACAGTAGGATCAAAAACATCAGAAGTACTGATCCATGGGCTACTGTCTGCCACTAGGTTCCAAAATTTGTGTGCTTCTCTCTTATTCAGGGTTAAACCTCTAGTTTCCAGAAAAGTACGTAGTAATTGCAACTGCAAGTCTTTGGTGGAACTATGTAGGTTCCCCATCTTTCCCTTCCTCACACTCTGTGAGGGGCCACACTCTGTCTTATAAGCTTACCTCAAGTCCCTGTTCAGGTGCTGCTGCAAGGGCTCTCTCTTGTCCATCAAGAAGGTCCACAGAACAGCATAGAGGAGAGTGTGGCTGCAGAGTTGCAAATCAAGACCTCCAGAGACCAAGGTGGAAGCAGGTCTAATTTTATTGCATAGTTACCATCTATATATACTCGGGCAGTAGCTAAGCAGATTATACATAGTCATTAATACAATTTCTTGCCAACTGTCCTTGTGTCAACCAATCAAGGAGTGAGCCATGGAACAGTGCTGTGAATATAACATGTAGTCTTATGCCCAGGGCTGTGTCTACATGTTGAGCAGTTTGCCACTAATACACCTAGCACAAGGGGAGTCATCTGCCACTTGAGCACCCCTAACATATGCCATGTATGCAGTACACCATGCACTTGTCCCCACACTATGTGGAAAAAAAAATTCTCAAATGATTACAAACTGTATGATTCCATTTATATAATTTTCTTGAAAAACTTTAGAGATGGAGAAAATAGTGGTTTAGGAAAGGGATGGTAATGAGGGAAATAAGTAGTGCACTATGAACAGTTCTGTATCTTATCATATAGTTATAATAATCTACATATGTGATAAAATTCATAGAAATACATACATAACACAGAAACAAACAAGTGCATTTAAAACTGATGGTACCTAAATAAATTGTGGAGTTTGCCAATATCAATTGGTGGCTTTGATATTGTACTGTAGTTAGGCAAGAGCTATCATTGAAGGAAGCTGGGCAAAGTTTATATAAAACTTTTCTATTAGGATATTTTCCACTTCCCATGAAAGCATAATTATTTCAAGATTTAAAAATCATTTTGTCTTAGTTAATTTGTGCTATTATAATGAAATACCATAAACTGTGCAATTTATAAAGAACAAAAATTTATTTCTCACAGTTCTGGAGTCTGGGAAGTCCAAGGTAAAAGTGCTGGTAAGTTCAATGTCTGGTGAAGGCCCTTTGCTCATAGAAGGCACTGCCTAGGTGTCTTCACATGGCAGAAGGGAGATGTGTTGGTCAGCTTTCTATTGCTGTGACAAAATATCTGTGAAAGTCAACTTGAAAGAGGAAAGATTTATTTTGGCTCAAGGTTTCAGAGATTTCAGTCCATGATTACTTGGCCCTATCATTTTCATGAGGAGTACATGGCACAGCAGAGATGCTCCCCTTGTGGTATTAAGGAAGCAGAGAGAGAGAGAATGAGAGAGAGGAAGTCACTGGAGACAAAATATACCCTTCAAAGGTACAACCCCCACTGGCCTACTTCCTCCAACTAGGCTCCATCTCTTAAAGATTGCACCAATTCCCAATAGCACCAAAGGCTGGCAATCATACCTTTAGCACATGGCCTTTCAGAGACATTTCAGATAACAAAAAGAGAGTCAATGCTGTGTCCTCACATGGCAGAAGAGTGAAGAGAGTATCTGCTTCAACCTCAGCCCCTATTAAAAGGTGTTAATTCCATTTTTTTAGGTCAGAGCCCTTATGCCTTAATTACTTCCCAAAGGCCACACTTCTTTTTTTTAAATATCTTTTTAGTTGTTAATGAACCTTTATTTTATTCAGTTTTTATATGTGGTGCTGAGAATCGAACCCAGTGTTTCACACATGTGAAGCAAGTGCTTTACCACTGAGCCACAACTCCAGCCCAAGGCCACACTTCTTAATACTGTTACATTGGGGATTACGTCTTAATATTAATGTTGAAGGGACACTATCATTCAAACCATAGCATTCCACCCTTGACTCCCTAAAATTCATGTCCTTCACACATCGAAAATACATTCATTCTATCCCAATAGCTCCAAAAATACCTTAACTTGTTTAAGCATCAACTTTAACATCTAAGTCCAAAATCATATCTAAATATAAAAGTCAGAGATGAAACTTAAGGTCCAGTTTGTCCTGAGACAAATTCTTCAGCTGAGAACCTGTGAAATCAAATAAATTATATACTTCCAAAATATTCCAAAATAGTTCCAACAGTGTTACAGGTATTGGATAAACATCCCCATTATAAAAAAGAAACAAAAGAAAGAATAAAGGAACAGGTCCCTAACAAGTCCAAAACTCAACAGTGCAAAATAAGTCTTAAGTCTTGAATAATCTTTGTTTCTGTTTCCCACCTTCTGAACACACTGGGGTGGGGGTTACATCTTTAAAGCTTCAAGGGTCTTCACCTCCACAGTTTTGCTGGGAAGAGCCCACACCAAAGCTCTCCCAGGTGGGAGTCTCATGCCTATAACTTTCTCAGGCTGCAGTTGCACATAGGTGGTTGTAGAGTTCTGGGATACAACAACTCCCCTAGGCATTGCCTTTGTGTGATCTCTTTCTGGGGATAATGATCCAGTGTCTCCTCTAGGAATTGACCTTGTAGGGGATTTCTGGAGTAACCCCACCTCTACAGCATTCTCTGTCTGGGCCCCAGAAGTTTCTAAGGCATCCTTTGAAATCTCAGTGAAGGTAGCTATGCCTCCATGGCTCATGTACTCTGTGTGCCTGCAGAGTTAGCAGAATGTGAATGCCATGAAGGTCTATGGCTTGGGCCCTGTTGTGTAATAGCTGAAACTACCTGGGCCTACTTGAACTACAGCTATGGTAGCCAAAGAGCACCACCACAGAATGTGGGTAACAGAGACATGAGGCAACACTGAGCAGTGAGTAAAAAGGTCACATAATAACCTTGAACTCCTCCAGTGCTCTGGGCCTCTCCCTTTGAATCATTCTGCCCTCAGGACTCTGTACTCTGGGCCTGTGTTGGTCAAGGCAACAACAAAAGATCTCCAAAATGCCTTTGTGGTCCTTTTTCCATTTTCTTGTGTAGCATCTCTCTTCCTTCTATTCTTTTTAATATTCTTATTAAAAGGTCACTTGGCCACACCCTAGGTTTTCCCTCCTAAACACTTTTTTAAAATTCTTTACATAGTCAGGCTAAGTATTTTCCATATCTTTACATTCTGCTTCCCTTTTGATTGTAACTTTTATCCAAAATATTTTTTTCATATTTTACTATAAGCAGTTAAGAGAAGCCATGCAGCACCTTGTGTGCTTTCCTTAGGTATTTGTTCTGCTAAATATCTTAGATCATCACTCTTAAATCTTGTCTTCCACAAAGCAGTAGGACTCAGATGGACACTACCATAGTTTATATCTGGAATGCCACCCAAGACCCATGTTTTAAAGACTTAGCCCTCAGCCCACAGTGCTATTGGGAGTTGGTGGAGCGTAATTTAAGAAGTAGAGTCTAAACTGAGTGCAATGGAGCATGCCTGTAATCCCATCAGCTCAGGAGGCTGAAACAGAAGGACTTTGAGTTCAAAGCCAGCCTCAGCAACTTAGTGAGACCCGTATCAACTTGGTGAGATCCTGTCTTTAAATAAAATTTAAAAAGGCCAGGGCTCAGTGGTTAAGCACCCTGGGTTCAATCTCTGGGTTCAAAAAAGTGAGGTCTAACATCATTGGAGCTTGTCTTTCAAGGGGATAGTGGGATACCAGCCCCTTCCTCTTTTTTCTTTTTTTGCTCACCAGCTATGAGGTGAACAACTTTGCTCTACCACACATTCCCAGGCATAATGTGATGCCATGCCACAGTCCCAAAAGCAACTGGGCCCAATTCAACAGACTGGAACTACCAAAGCAGTGAGCCATAATAAACCTTTTCTCTTTGTAAGTTTATTATAACATGCAATTTGTTGCCATAATGGAAACATGGATACAACTCAGCTAACATGGATACAACTCAGCCAAGTTCTTTGCTGCTTTGTAACAAGGAAGGCCAGTCCTCCAGTTTCTAAGACATTCCTTTTCATTTCTGTCTAATGTCATTTCAAAATGCCTTTACTGTACATACATCTACCAAATTTTTGTTCATAACTACTTAGGTATTCTGTAAGACAAGTTTTCTTTACAATTCTCCTCTCCCAAACCCTCACAAGAATTGTTCTTAATTCTCCATTCATAGCAATTCAGGCTTTTTTCCAGCATTCACTTCAAAACTATTCCAGCTTCTTCTACCCATTAGTCATTTTGAAAGCTGCTTCCATATTTTTACATATTTGTTATAGCAACACCC
This sequence comes from Marmota monax, assembly GCF_021218885.2. Classification (NCBI taxonomy): domain Eukaryota; kingdom Metazoa; phylum Chordata; class Mammalia; order Rodentia; family Sciuridae; genus Marmota; species Marmota monax. Next base: position 207,294 of record NW_026693786.1, read on the forward strand.
ATCTTCTGTGGTAACAATTTCTAAAAGTCTCTTTGGAATTCTATAACAAAATATCATTTACTGGGTAATCCGTAAACAGTAAAAATTTATTTCTCACAGTTCTCAATGATGGGAAGTCCAAGATCAATTTGCTGGTAGGTTCATTGTCTAGTGAAGTCCTGTTCCTCAGAGACAGCACTATCCACGTGTCTTCCCATGGAAGAAGAGATGGAAGGGCCCAAAGAGTTGTGTTCTCACATGGAAAAATAATAAAGAGCATGAGATATCTCCATTCAAACTTGACCCCCTTTATAAAGATACTAATCCCATATTTTGAGTGGAATGCTGATGACTTAATTATCTCCCAAAGACCCCACTTCTTAATAGCTTTGCACTAGGGGTTAGGTTTTCAACACAACTGGATAGAATACCACTGAGACTAAGGGAAAAGCTGAACAAACCCCATAAACTTACCTTGCTGAACTTTCTTTCAGTTGACTTGAGAGGTCATGTCACTAAGTGATATGTTTTTAGTCTCCTGCTAGCTTTGCTTTAGATAACAACTCTGACATATGGGTCATGATGCTAATATTTGCCTAAGTTGTTTTTCAGTAATTTGGAGACTACTTTTGCCTATCTCAAACTAGTTCAAACCACTGACCCTTTATGTGGCCCTGCACAAGTGTCTGATGGGTAACTTTTTGATATCAAAGGAATGAAAACTCTGTCCTCAGATTATGCAGATATTGCCATTTAAAAAAAATATGTGTCATATGAAGAACTATAAGCATGCAACAGACAACCAATTACTTCATTTTTCCTTTCCTCCAATCACCTTTCCCCACGTATGAGACTACCGTTTTACTTTATCCCATATCTCCAAAACCTATCCTTAGGAAGTGTACTTGAAACTTGCTCTCACATCTTCTCATTTGACTGCCTCATGAATAAACCCTTTCTCTTTTATAAAATTCATCATTTTAGTTATAAGCATACTGCACAATAGGCAAAACAGGCATATATTGGTGACACCATGCTTCAAACCATAGGAGGTGTATCTTTATGAATATTTGGGGGACTTTTTTTGTATTACATTAACCTATGTAATTATCCATGTGTCAGTTCTACATGATATTTTAATTAAAGTAGGAATACAGTAAGCCTTACAGGAGGTAAAATGATTCCTCCAACTTTTTTCTTCTTAAAAAATGTTTAAGCTATCCTAGGGCTGCTAAATTTCTGTATAAAGTTTGGAATATACTAATGTATTTCTACAAGATATTCTCTGGAGCTTTGATAGTAATTTTATTAAATTATAGATTATTCTGATATAATTACATCTTTACAATTTTGATTCTTCCAGTATATAAACAAGTATGTCTTCATTTATTTAATCATTTTATAACTTTCATCAGAATTTTTAAATTTTATAGAGATCCTATACATCTGTTATTACATATAAACTTAAGTGTTTCTTCAAGATATTTAAAAATTATATTGTTTTAAATTTTGACTTCCATGTATTTGTTTTTCATGTATTGAAATACAATTAATTTTAATCATATTGATAATTTTTGTGAGGTGATATTTTATCCTGCAACATCAATGAACTCATTTGTCATTTCTAAGGATGTTTTTTAGATTACTTGAAACTTTTACATAGATGTCATCTTCAAATATAGAGAGATTTACTTCTTCTTTTTCAAATATATATGCCTTCATTTTATTTTCTTTATTTTGTTGTTACCTTACTAGAGGGCACTTCCAGCAAAATATTGAATAAAATCAGTAGAGATTGGGCTGGGAATGTGGCTCAAGCAGTAGCGTGCTTGCCTGGCATGCGTGTGGCCCGGGTTCGATCCTCAGCACCACATACAAACAAAGATGTTGTGTCCGCCGAAAACTAAAAAATAAATATTAAAAAAAATCTCTCTCTCTCTCTCTCTCTCTCTCTCTCTCTCTCTCTCTCTCTCTTTAAAAAAATCAGTAGAGATGATATCCTTTTCTTTCTCCTGATCTTAAGACCAAAAGGATTTGGTCTTTCATCATTTAGTAGGTATTTTAGTCAGGTTTGCATTGCTGTGACCAAAAAACCTGACAAGAAAAACTTAGGAGAGGAAAAACTTATTTTGGGCTCATGGTTTTAGAGATTCAGTCCATGATCAGCTGACTTCATTGTTCCAGGCCCAAGATGAGGCAGAACATTAGAGCAGAAGAGCATGGCAAAGGATAGCAGCTCAGAACGTGAAACATGAGAACTCCACTAACCAGACCCAAAATATAAATCCCAAACACATACCCCCACCCCCAGCCATGACATACTTCCTCCAGCCATATCCTACCTGCCTCTAGTCACCATCCAGTGATCCATTCAAATTATTAATCCACTGATTAGGTTACACCTCTCATAATCTAATCATTTCAGCTCTGAACATTTTTGCATTGTCTCAAATATGAGCTTTTGGGGGATTCCACATTTTCAAACCATAACAGTGTGATAGTACATGTAGGGTATTTGTAAATGTTCTTCATCAAGTTGAGGGGATTCTCCTATAATATTAATGAGCTGAGCTACTTTATAATGAATGTGTATTGAATTCATCAAGAAATTTTCTTCATCTTTATGTTATTGATTTTTGTTTGAATATATTATCAGAATGTATGCTGTATAATTTCAGTTCTTTTGAATTTGTTGAAACTTGTTCTGTGAACCAACATATGGTCTATTTTGATAAAGGTTTTATGTGTGCTTGAAAGATTTTTTTCTGTTGGTAGGTGGAATGCTTTTATAAATGTGTGTTAGATCCTGCTGATCAGTGGTATAGTCTAGTTCTTCTAAACCTTGCTGATTTTGTGTAAGTTGTTGATAGAGGAGTTTTTAAATTTCCAATCATAATTGTGGATTTCTTTCTTCCAGTTTTATCAATTTTGGCTTCATGTATTTGAAATTCCATTGCTGGATAAACACATATTTACCATTGTCATGTTTCTTAGGTTTTACACATTTATAACAACATATTGTGCTTTTCTGTGTCCCTGCTAGTTTCATTTTCCCTTATGCTATTTTATATGGTATTAATTTTCTCACTTCTGTACTCATCAGGAATATTAGCCTGAAGCTTTCTTTTGGGATATGTCTGGTTTTAGTATCAGGATAATGTTGACCTTATTAAAAGAGTTTGGAAGTATTTCCTTCTTTTCAGTTTTTTTATATATTGACAAGGACTGGTAATAATTCGTTAAATGTTAGAATTCATCAGTGAAGTTATCAAGTCCTGGGATTTTCTTTATCTGAAGACTTTTTAATAGTAATTAAATCTCTTTACTGTAACACTATTGGTCTGTTCAGACTCTCTAATTCTTTATGATTTGATCTTGGCAGGTTGTATACATCAATGATGTCATCCATTTCTTCTAGATCACACAATTAGTTGGTGTATAATTGATTATAATAATCTCTTATGAATCCCTATATTTCTGTGGTATGTTATAGTGTCTCCTTTTTATCTCTTTTATTTGAGTCTTCTCTCTTTTTCTTATACTACTTAAAAGTTTATATTGTTGATCTTTTCAAACACCTAACTCTTGGGGCTGGAGTTGTGGCTCAATGCTAGAGCGCTCGCCTAGCACATGTGAGGCCTGGGTTTGATCCTCAGCATCAATAAAAATAAATAAATAAAGGTATTATGTCCAACTACAACTAAAAAATAAACATTAAAAAAACCTAACTCTTTCTTATCTTGACATTTTCTAATATTTTTCTAGTCTATATTTCATGTAGTTCTGATCTGATATTTATTATTTCCTTCATTCCACTAAGTTTGGGCTGAGTACTTTCTAGTTTTTCTGTTTTATTGAGATGTAATATTAAGTTGGATATTTGAAATATATTCTATTTTGATGTGGACATTTAACTGCTACAAATTTCCCTCTTAGAACTTATTTTGCCATACCCCCTAAGATTTGGTATGTTCTATTTCCATTTTTGTCTCAAGAAATTTTTTAATTTTCTTTCTAATTTGTTCATTTACATATTGGTTATTCAGAGGTTTGTGGTTTAATTTCCATGTATTTGTAAATCTCCCAGCTTTCCTCTTGTTATTTATTTCCACTTTCCTACATTGTGGTAAGAAAGGATACTTGATATGATTCCAATTTCTTCTTAAGAAGAAATTTCTTCTTTATTAAGACTTGTCTTATGACCTAACATATGATTTATTCAAGAGAATGTTCCAAGTGTACTTAAGAAAAAAATGTGTTCTCAGCAGTTTTTGGATGAAATGTTATGCAAATATATAGGTTTGTTCAGTATAGAGTATACTTTTAGCTCTGATATTTCCTTATTGGTTTTCTGTCTGAATGATCTACCCATTATTGAATATTGAGTATTAAATTCTCCTACTATTAATTTATTGCAGCTTAACTTTCTCTTTATATCTTTTAATATTAGCTTTTTATATTTAGATGCTACATTGTTGGGTGCATATATATTTAAAATTGTATTCACTTGCTGAATTGATCCCTTTATTATATAATGACCTTTTTTCTCATTTTATATCTTTTGATTTAGAGTCTATTTTATCTGAGTACAGTTACTCAGATATTTTTTTTAGTTTGCATTTGCAAGTGGTATATTTTTCCACCTTCAGTCTGTGTGTCCTTAAAACAAATGTCTCTTGAAGGGAGTATATAGTCAGATCTTTGTTTATATCCATTCAGCTACTTTATGTCTTTTGATTGGAGAGTTTAATCCATTTATATTCAAGGTAACTATTCATAGGTAAGGACTTATTTGCACCATGTTGTTAATTGCTCTCTATTTGTTTTACAGATCACTGTTCCTTCCTTATTCTCTTATTGTGCTCTTTTGTGTTAATGTGATTTTATTTTTTACATTAATTAATTTATTCTAATTATGTATATTTATGACAATAGAATGCATTTTAGTTCATTGTACAAAATAGCAACACAACTTTTCATTTCTCTGGTTGTACATGATGTAGTATCATACCACATGTATAGTCATACATGTACCTAGGGTAATGATGTCCATCTCATTTCACCATCTTTCCTTCCCCAATCCCCCCTCTAGTCCCCTTCCTCCCCTTTCCCCAGTCAAAGTTCCTCCATTTTTCCCATGCCCACCCCCATTAGGGATCAGTTTCCACTTATCAGAGAGAACATTCGGCCTATGGTTTTTTGGGACTGGATTACTGTGCTTAGCATGATATTCTTCAACTCCATCCATTTACCTGAAAATGCTATGATTTTATTCTCTTTTAATGCAGAATAATAGCCCATCATGTATATATACCACAGTTTCTTTATCCATTCAACTATTGAAGAGCATCTATATTGGTTCCAGAGTTTATCTATTGTGAATTGAGCTGCTATACACATTGATGTGGCTTCATTACTATAGTATGCTGATTTTAAGTTCTTTGGGTATAGACCAAGGAGTGGGATAGCTGGGTCAAATGGTAGTTCCACTTCAAGTTTTCCCAGGAATGTCCATATTGCTACCTGATTGGTTGCACAAATTTGTAATCCACCAGCAATGTATGAGTGTGCCTTCTCCCCCACATCCTCGCTAACCCTTATTGTTGTTTATATTCTTGATAACTGCCATTCTGACTGGTGTGAGATGAAATCTTTGAGTGGTTTTGATTTGCATTTCTCTAATTATTACATTAATTTTCATACATTTGTTGATCAATTGTATATCTTCTAAGAAGTGTCTGTTCAGCTCCTTAGTCCATTTATTGATTGGGTTATTTGTTTGTTTGGTTGGTTTTTTTTGGTGTTAACTTTTTTGAGTTCTTTATATATCCTGGAGATTAGTGCTCTATCTGACGTGTGCGTGGTAAAATTTTGCTCCTATTCTGTAGGCTCTCAGTTCATCTCATTGATTGTTTCTTTTGCTGAGAAGAAGCTTTATAGTTTGAATCCACCCCATTTATTGATTCTTGATTTTATTTCTTGAGCTTTAGGAGTCTTCTTAATGAATTTAGGACCTAACCCAACATGATAAAGATTTGGGCCTACTTTTGTCTCTACTAGGCGTAGGGTCTCTGGTCTAATTCCTAGGTCCTTGATCCACTTTGAGTTTTGTGCATGGTGAGAGATAAGGTTTAGTTTCATTTTGATGCATATGGATTTCCAGTTTTCCCAGCACCATTTGTTAAAGAGGCTATCTTTTCTCCAATGTATGTTTTTGGTGCCTTTGTCTAGAATGAGATAACTGTATTTATGTGAGTTTGTCTCTGTGTCTTCTATTCTGTACCATTAGTCTACATGTTTATTTTGGTGCCAATACCATGCCTTTTTTGTTACCACGGCTTTGAAGTATAGCTTAAGGTCTGGTATTGTGATGCCACCTGCTTCACTCTTTTTGCTAAGGATTGCTTTGGCTATTCTGGGTCTCTTATTTTTCCAAATTAACTTCATGATTACTTTTTCTATTTCTATAAGGAATGACATTGTGATTTTAATTGGAATCACATTGAATCTGTGTAGTTTTTTTGGTTAGTATGGCCTATCCAAGAGCATGGGAGATCTTTCCATCTTCTAAGGTCTTCTTTAATTTCTTTCTTTAGTGTTCTGTAGTTTTCATTGTAGAGGTCTTTCACCTCTCCTGTTAAATTGATTCCCAAGTATTTTTTTTTTGAGGTTATTGTGAATGGGGTAGTTTTCCTAATTTCTCTCTTAGAGGATTCATCACTAATGTGTAGAAATGCACATTATGATTTATGGGTATTGATTTTATATCCTGCTACTTTGCTAAATTAATTTATTAATTCTAGACGTTTTCTAGTAGAGTTTTTTTTTTGGATCCTCTAAGTATTTAATCATGTCATCAGAAAATAATGATAGTTTGAGTTGTTCTTTTCCTGTTTGTATCCCTTTTATTTCTTTAGTCTGTCTAATTGCTCTGGCTAAAGTTTCAAGAACTGTGTTGAATAGAAGTGGTGAAAGAGGGCATCCCTGCTTTTAGAGGGAATGCTTCCAATTTTTCTCCATTTAGAATTATGTTGGCCTTGGGTTTAACATAGCTTTTACAATGTTGACGTATGTTCCTACTACCTCTAAATTTTCTAGTGTTTTTTGGGGGGAAGGTGGTGGGTGGGTACCAGGGATTGAACTCAGGGGCACTTGATCACTGAGCCATATACCCAGACCTATTTTGTATTTTATTTAGAGACAGGATCTAGTTGAGTTGCTTAGCGCCTCACCATTGCTGAAGCTGTCTTTGAACTCACAATCCTCTTGTCTCAGCCTCTGGAGCCACTAGGATTCCAGGCATGTGCCACCACACCTGGCTTTTTCTAGTATTTTGAACATTAAAGGGTGTTGTATCTTGTCAAATGCTGTCTCTGCATCAATTGATATAATCATATGATTCTTAATCTTTAAGTTTATTGATGTGATGAATTACATTTGTTGATTTCCATATGTTGAACCAAACTTGCATCCGTGGAATGAACCCACTTGATCATGGTGCACTATTTTTTTAATATGTTTTTGTATGCAATTTGTCAGAATTTTATTGAGAATATTTTTATCTATATTCATCAGGGAGATTGGTCTGAAATTTTCTTTCCTTTATGTATCTCTGCCTGGTTTTGGAATCAGGTTGATACTAGCTTCATAGAATAAGTTTGAAAGGGTTCCCCCTTTTCTATTTCATGGAATAATTTGAGGAGTATTGGTATTAATTCTTCTTTGTAGATCTTGTAGAACTCAGCTGTGAATCTCTCTGGTCCTGCGCTTTTCTTTGATGGTAGGCTTTTGGTGGTGTCTTCTATTTTCTTGCTTGAAATTGATCTGTTTAAATTCTGTATGTCCTCTTGACTCAGTTTGGGTTAATCATTATGCCTCAAGAAATTTGTAGGTGTCTTTAAGGTTTTCTATTTTACTGGAGTATAAATTTTCAAAATAGTTTATAATTGTCTTCTGTATTTCAACAGTGTCTTTCATGATATTTCCTTTTTCATCACAAATTTTAGTAATTTGAGTTTTCTCTCTCCTTTTCCTTAGGATGGCAAAAGGTTTGTCAATTTTATTTATTTTTTCAAAGAACCAGCTTTTTGTTTTGTCAATGTTTCCAATTTTTTCTTTTGTTTCAGTTTCATTAATTTCCACCCTGATTTTAATTATTTCCTGTCTTCTACTACTTTTGGTGTTGGTTTGTTCTTTTTCTAGGGAATTGAGATGTAATGACAGGTCATTTATTTGTTGACTTTTTCTTCTTTTAATGAATGAGCTCAATTCAATGAACTTTCCTTTTAGCACTGCCTTCTTAGTGTCCCAGAGATTTTGATAAGTTTTATTGGAGTTCTCATTTACCTCTAAGAATTTTTTTTATCTCCTTCCTGATGTCTTCTATGATCCATGCATCATTCAATAGCATATTGATTAGTCTCCAGGTGTTGGAGTAGCTTCTATTTTTTTATTTTATCATTGATTTCTAATTTCATTCCATTATGGTCTGGTAGAATGCAGGGTAGTATCTCTATTTTTCTTGTATTGGCTAAGAGTTGCTTTGTGTCATAATATATGGTCTATTTTGGAGAAAGATCCATGTGCTGCTGAGAAGAAAGTGTATTCACTCATTGATGGATGGAATATTCTATGTATGTCTTTTAGTCTAAATTATTGATTGTTTTATTGAGTTCTATAGTTTGTTTAGTTTTTGTTTGGAAGATCTATCTAGTGGTGAGAGAGGTGTGTTAAAGTCACTCAGTATTATTGTTTTGTGGTCTATTTGATTCTCGTAGTTAAGAAGGTTTTGTTTGATATACATAGATGCCCCATTGTTTGGGGCACAGATATTTATGATTCTTATGTCTTGTTGATGTTTGAATCCATTAAGCAGTAAATGTCCTTCTTTATCCCTTTTCACTAGCTTTGGTTTGAAGTCCTCTTTATCTTATAGGACAATGGAAACCCCTGCTTATTTATGCAGTCCATGTGAGTGGGACTTTTTTCCCACTTTTCACCTTTAGTCTGTGGATGTCTTTTCCTGTGAGATGAGTCTCTTGAAGGCAGAATATTGTTGGGTCTTTTTTAAATCCATTCTGTCAGTCTATGTCTTTTAATTGATGAGTGTAGGCCATTCACATTCAGGGTTATTATAGAAATATGATTTGTATTCCTGGACATTTGGGGGTATTTTTTGTTTCTAATTTGACTTAGTTTCTCCTTTGATTGGCCTTTCCTTTAGTGTAGTTACTCTCTTTGCTGATTTTCATAGTTGTTTTTCATTTCCTCCTCTTGGAATATTTTGCTGAGAATGTTCTGTAGTTCAGGCTTTCTTGCTGTAAATTCTTAACTTTTGTTTATCATAAAATGTTTTTATTTTGTCATCAAATCTAAAGCTTAATTTTGTTGAATATAAGATTCTTGTTTGGCATCCATTTTGCTTCAGGGCTTGGTATATGTTGATCTCCTGGCTTTGAGGGTCTGGGTTGAAAAATCTGCTGAGATCTGAATTGTTCTGCCCCTATATGTGATCTGATTCCTCTCTCTTGCAGCCTTTAAGATTCTATCCTTATGCTAGGCATTTTCATTATAATGTGCCTTGGTGTAGATCTGTTATAATTTTGTACATTTGGTGTCCAGTAAGCCTCTTGTATTTGATTTTCAAATTCATTCTTCACATTTGGGAAATTTTCTGGTATTATTTCATTGACAAGATTGTGCATTTCTTTGGTTTGAATCTCTAGTGGCCTTCCTCTATCCCAATAAATCTTAGATTTGATCTTTTGATGCTATCCCATAATTCTTGAATCTGTTCATGGTTTCTTACCATCTTTACATGTGCTCAACTTTATTTTCAAGATTCTATAGTTTGTCTTCAATTATTATCTGATGTTGTCTTCCAAGTGATCTAATCTGTTGGTGATGCTTTCTATTGAGTTTTTTATTTGGTTTATTGTTTCCTTCATTTCTAGGATTTCTCTTTTTTTTTCAGAATCTCTCTCTCTTTCTTGAAGTAATCTTTTGCTATCTGTATTTGCTCCTATATCGCTTTGTTAGAGTGATCAATTTTTGCCTGTATTTGCTCTCTTATGTCATTCTTTAATTTACAGATCATTTTAATTATGTACCTTCTGACATTTTATCAACTGTACTGTCAATGGATTCCATTATTGTAGTATCTTGGTTTGTTTGGAGCACTTTATTCCCTTGTGTTTTTCATATTGTCTATGTCTTCCTTTCTTGCAGTGTAGATCTGAAGTATTACAGTTTCTACCCTGTAATCTTGTAGTGTACCTGCAAATTACCTGTACCTTCCCTTAGTGTTGTGCCAGTGTCCCAAGATGGATGCTACTGCAACTAAAGTTGTTGGTGGCTATAGTGGAGGTAACTCAAAATAGCAGTGGGGGTTGTCCCAAGATGGATGCAACCACTTTCAGAGATGCAGTTACCTCCAGGCCCTGTCTGTTGTCCCAAGGTAGAGGCTACTATATGGGCAGGGCTATAGTGATGACTGCAGTGTCCCAAGATGGAGGCAAGCTTCTGGATCAACATGTTGGTAAATGGGGAGCCCCAGTGTGGTCCTTTGCTCTGCATGGGGGTGGTCCTGGGCCTGGGCTCTCACACAGGTGAAGGGGGGTGGTCCTGGGCCTTACCTGGGCTCTGGTGTGCGTCAGCAGTTCAGCAGTGGTAGGCCTGGGCCAGGGCCCGGGCCTGGGCTCCTGCAAGGGTTGGTGGGGGCCGTCCTCGGCCTGGGCCTGGGCTCTGGTGTGGGTCTGTCTTCTGGTCATCAGGGGTGATGCTCTATGTGATTTTCTTTAGTAGTAGATTTTGATTCTTTACTTTTTATTTTTTGTGTATACTATGGGTTTTTTATTCGTGGTTATCATGAGGCTTACCAAAAATTACATTTTTAACTGTATTTTGAGAGGTTTTTTAATTACCTTAAAAAACCTCTACTAACAGGGGCAATGCCCAGCTTCTCATTGTGAGGTTCTTCTTCCTGCCCAAGGAGGGTATAAGCCACCTGAAAACTTGAAGTCTCAAATAATTAGTGAAGAGCAAAACACAAATAGTCAGAAATATATTTACAAAAAGCAGAGCCCCTGATAGATCTAATCCACATGCTGGAACTAGACAAATGAAAGATGGTTTATTTAAGGGGGTACATCAAATGCAGGGACAAGGTTTCAAGAGTGGAATCTGGCTTCATGATGTCTTGTAGTCAACAGGTTGATTGACATCTTGGCAGGTCACACCCATCTCAGGTGCTGTGTGGGTCAAGACAGAGATGGATGGAAATTCACACTGTCCCTGGGCACTTGACCAGAGAAAATGTCCACTGGTCATCATTGCCAGACACCAGATGTTTCTATCCACAAGGTTTTGATGTGCAGTGACCCACACTCAACCCATGGATGGCTTGTGACACTCCATAATTTTATTCTATTCACCTCACATTTTGGAATTTTGGAGGGTGCTGATAATTTAACCCAGAGCTTTGGATATGCTAAATATGTGCTCTACCACTGAATTTTACTCCCAGCCCCCATTTTGAATTTTCACATCACAATTCATACTTTTTCATATTGCATATAACTTAACAAATTATTGTACTTGTTTTTTTAAATTTTTTTTAGTTACAGATGGACACAATATCTTTATTTATTATTTTTTATGTGGTGCTGAGTATCAAACCCAGTGCCTCACATATGCGAGGTAGGCGCTCTACCACTGAGCTATAGCCCCAGCCCTATTGTACTTGTTTTTTTTTTAATTTATCATTTAACCTGTATACTAGGTATACAAGTTATTTACACACTACCATTATAGTATTTCAGTATTCTACATTTGACTGTGTATTTTTGTAAGTAAGTTTTATATTTTCAGATGTTTTCATGTTATTCACTGGCATCCCTTTGTTTCAGCTGGAAGAGCCTCCTCAAACATTTCTTGTAGAAAAGGTCTGATGGTAAGAAACTCATTTAGTTTTTTGGTTGTCTGGACAAGTCTTTATCTCACCTTCATTTTTGAAGGACAGCTTTAATGGGTACGGTATTCTTGATTTGAATTTGTTTTTCTTTAGTACTTTGAATATATCATCCTACTCTTTCCAAAAGCTTTCTGCTGAGAATTCTGCTGCTAAGTGTATCGGAACTTCCCTATAAATCACTTGTTCTTTTCTCTTGATGCTTTCAGAATCCTCTCTTTTTCCTTGATTTTTGACAATTGGATTATAATATACATTGGGTATTCTTCTTTGGAATGAATCCAATTGGAGACATTTGACCTTCCTGTACTTTGGTATTTATATCTTTCTCCAAGCTTGGAAAATTTTCTGCCAGCATTTCTCTTTTACAGCTGTTAAAGCTTTTATGAAAAACATGATCTAAACTCTACCAAAATATCTACAATCATTTTAATTCCATTCTAATACATTTCATAGCAAGATTTTTAACTCCAAAGTATTAGACAAAAAAGATTCCAATGCATTCCCAAGTATTATATGATGAAGACTATTACTTCATGATTGTGTACAAAGGCTCGTGGGGAGTTTAGCCATTTCAGATTAGAAAATTACAAAGATATTTTATCTACATAGACTTCAAAAGTTGAAATATAAGATCAATTCTTTCACTTGTTTGTGTGTTTAATCTCAACTATTATTAAATGAGCAGAGTTTATCACAGTTAATATGTGTTTATGACTGTCACAGATTATCATTTAAACTTGTTAAATGTATAGGTTTAGGGTTTTTTGTGTGTGTGTGTGTGATGCTGGGAACCAAACCCAAGGCCTGATGCATAGTAGGCAACTTTTCTACCATTGAGCTACACTCCCAATCCTTGTAATGTTTTTTAACATATGACATCATATTTCCAACTGATAGAATTGATTAGTAGACAAGTGAATTTAGTGAACATCAAAATACAAGGAAAAGTGCAATCAGTGAACAAAACTCTAATATAAATGTAAAGATTAATCTGTGCAGAGTCACATGAATTCATGAGTATATAATATGTATATAATGAATTTATTGGACAGATAATCTAATATCTTCTTCACTGCAGTTTTCATTAGGATAAATTATTAAATGCTCACATAAAGCCATTTACTTCTAAAGCCAGTAAAATTTCTGATAAAACTCAGAATTGTTGCTAGGCACCATGGTGCATGCCTGTAATCCAAGCCACTTGGGAGACTAAGGCAGGAGAATCACAAGTTCAAAGCTAGCCTCAGTAACTTAGCAAAGCCCTGAACAATTTAGTAACACCCTGTCTCAAAATAAAAAATAAAAATAGACTAGAAATTTGGCTAAGTGGTTAAGTGCCCCTAGGTTCAGTACCCCCCCCAACAAAAAAATACTCAGAATTATTTTCTAAACTATTAATTGCATAATCATTTCTAGTACAAAATTGGGAATATTTAATAATTTTTTCAGTATACATTAAAACAAAAGACTTGGTCTCATCATTTTTATCAGAAAAAAATTATATTTGGAAGAAGTCACACTACATAAAGTGACAGAATTCAAAAATCAAATTACATGAAAATATACATTGCAATTTCCTTGTACAGTAGGTGAGAAATACCTCTAGTATTTAAGAATAGAGACAAAGAAACATGAAGGACTATGGAGAAGGGTATGAGGGCAAATTGCATTATTAATAGCAAACCAAGGGCTGGGGTTGTATAGCTCAGTGGTATAATGCTTGACTAGCATGTGTGAAGCACTGGGATTGATCCTCAGTGCCACATTTAAAAAAGTAAATAATCAAAATAAAGATGTTGTGTCTGCTTCAACTAAAAAAAAATTTAAATATAGCAAACCAAGAAGTAGAAAGCTTCTAGTTGTGCATGCTTTACTTATAGAAATTTTACATTAGTCAACTGAAGGGCAAAAATAAAACCAAATCAGAATTTTGTATTATGTGAGTAAATTTCAGTAAGTTGAATTTAGAACCAACTTTTTTTAACTTCTTGGGGGTAATGAATAGGTTCAAGAACTCTTAATAGCCAGAAAATGTTATTGCTACATCCAATCCAAAGAGATGGGCACAACTAGAATACAAAAAGGACAAAGCACCTAGTAATGAAGTCATCATTAAAAAACAAGTAAATAGGGCTGGGGCTATAGCTCAGTGGTAGAGCGCTTGCCTAGCATGTGTGAGGCACTGGGTTCGATCCTTAGCACCACATAAAAATTAAAAAAAAAATACAGCCATTCTGTCCATCTACAACTACAAAAAAATTTTTAAATAAAGTAATCGCTTATTAAGTATTTCAGTATTTGAACTAAATCATCTGAGAAATTTCTGGCAGATAGAAGAGATAAAAGCAAAAGGGAATGTCAAAATGAAGAAGGTACAAAAGTTTAGTAAGTGAAAAGGGTTTAATGAAGCCTCGGTGGTTTAAAGGAAATTAAATGGAAACTTTTAATCCTAATTGTTTTTCATTTGACACACTTTAAAGAGTCTTTTAAATGATAAGAAAAAAATGAATAGGGAAACAAAACCTGCTAAAATCTTTTAGAGTTCACACAATTTTTATTCTACTACAAGAAAGCATTATTTGGTACAAGGTATATTTATTAATGTAATTAACAGTATATATATCAACCAGATCATGTTGTGCTATGTACAGGTCTTTACAATTCTTCCTGAAGGTTAAAACAGTTCATTAGAATTCAAAATACATAATCATCTGTAAGTTGGCATTTGTTAGGCTCTTGTCAGCATCGATAACTGGCATGTTTTTCTGCAGACCAATTACAACCAGTGTTTTGCCAACTTGTTACAACAGAATTCCAGCAATAGGTAGATACCATGCAGGAAAAACATTACCATGTTTCTCAGTTGAAGACCCTGCAATAAGTGAAGTTGCTAGCTGCTGAATAAATGTCACTCAAAAGCAGTGTTTGAGCTTTTATATATATATATATATATATATATATATATATATATATATATATACATATATACATATACATATTTATATATATATACATATATATATACACAGTAGGCAACATTCTTTTAAATTCTCCCTGTCTTCCTTCCATTCTTTCACAGCACTGACATTAGCAGGTGAATGTCCGCTAGGGTCTGCCAGCACAGAAATAACACTAATCATGTCATGGTTTCCCCAGTATAGGTAGGAAACCAGCGTTCCTCTGCTTTTCTTCTTTTTAATATTTATTTTTCGATTGTAGTTGGACACAATACCTTTATTTTATTTATTTATTTATTTTTATGTGGTGCTGAGGATTGAACCCAGGGCATCGCACATGCTAGGCGAGCACTCTACCACTGAGCCACAATCCCAGCCCCTCCTCTGGCTTTTCAAAACCATATTTATCCTCTCCAGGTTTGTGAAAAATAGAAATGCAAACATCACCATTTTGTCAACATTTGAGTGCCAGATTTCTGTAATGAATTTCCTTTTAGGAGGCCTGAAGGGATGATCTTTGGGGAAATGAGATGAGCCTTAAAAACACCACCTTCACAGGGCTGGGGTTGTATAGCTCAATGGTAGACCACTTGCCTCACATGTGTGAAGCCCTGGGTTCTATCCTCAGTACCACATAAAAATAAATGAATAAAAATAAAGATATTGTGTCCATTTACAACTAAAAAAATTAAACACCACCTTCATAAAGTGTGTCTGGAAGTCCTGCAGTCTGGGCTGGCAGTATGCTGATCTTTCAAAATTTCTTTCCCAGCCCAATCCCCACTTTTAGGTGAGGTTTCTGTGAGGTCTGTTAGGTGTACATCTTCAGCTTATTGGCTTAAAATACATTCTCCTTTGTTGTGGTATCTTTGGGGCCAGTTGGGAGAAAGAGAAACAATAGTGCAACTGTTTTGATACTGAATATTGACAAGTGTCTTTTTGAAATAAAGAACCAGTCCCTCCAACCTTCAAAAAAAGAAATACAAAGGATAATTCGAAATTATTAGGAAAACTTATACTCCAATAAAATAGAAGACACTGGAGGCATCGACAAATTTCTTAAGTCATACGATTTGCCCATATTGAATCAGAAAGATATACACAATTTAAACAGACCAATATCAAGTGATGAAATAGAAGACACCATCAGAAGCTTACCAACCAAGAAAAGCCCAGGACTGGATGCATACACAGCTGAGTTCTATAAGACCTTTAAAGAAGAACTAATACCAATACTCCTCAAATTATTCCATAAAATAGAAAAAGAGGGGACACTTCCAAATTCATTCTATGAGGCCAATATCACTCTGATCCCAAAACCAGGCAAAGACTCATCAAAGAATGAAAACTTTAGACCAATATCTCTAATGAACATAGATGCAAAAATTCTCAATAAAATTCTGGCAAATCAAACAAAAACATATCAAAAAGATCATGCACAAAGACAAGTGGGATTCATCCCAGGGATGCAAAATTGGTTCAACATATGGAAATCAATAAATGTAATTCATCACATCAATATACTCAAAGATAAGAACCATATGATCATCTCAATAGATGCAGAAAGAGCATTTGACAAAATACAGCACTTTTACATATTCAAAACACTAGAAAAACTAGGGATAACAGGAATATATCTCAACATCATAGGCTGTCTACAATAAGCCTCAGGCCAACATCATTCTAAATGGAGAAAAATTAAAGGCATTTCCTCTAAAAACTGGAACAAGACGGGGATGCCCTCTTTCACCACTTATTCAACATAGTTCTTGAAACACTGGCCAGAGCAACTAGACAGACAAAAGAAATTAAAGGTATATGTATAGGAAAAGAAGAACTTAAATTAGTACTATTTGCTGACCCAAAAAGCTCCACAAGAAATCTTCTAGAATTAGTAAATGAATTCAGCTAAGTAGCAAGATATAAAATCAACACTTATAAATCAAAGGCATTTCATTATATCAGTAAAAAATCCTCTGAGAAGAAAATGAGGAAAACTACCCCATTTACAATAACCTCAAAAAATAAAATAAAATACTTGGGAATCAATGAAAGAGGTGAAAGATCTGTACAATGAAAATGACAGAACGCTAAAGAAAGAAATCAAAGAAGATTTTAGAAGATGGAAAGATCTACCTTGCTCTTGGATAGGCAGAATTAATATTATCAAAATGATCAAACTACCAAAAGCACTATGCAAATTTAATGTAATTCCAATCAAAATCCCAATGACATTCCTCATAGAAATAGAAAAAGCAGTCATGAAATTCATCTGGAAAAATAAGAGACCCAGAATAGCTAAAGCAATCCTTAGCAGGAAGAGTGAAGCAGGTGGCATAACTATACCAGATCTTAAACTATACTACAGAGCAATAGTAACAAAAACAGCATGGTATTGGCCCCAAAAACAGACCGGTTGACCAATGGTACAGAATGGAGGATCAAGAGACTAACCCACAAAATTACAATTATCTTATATTAGACAAAGGTGCCAAAAACATGCACTGGAGAAAAGACAGCCTCTTCAACAAATGGTGCTGGGAAAACTGGAAATCCAGATGCAACAAAATGAAATTAAATTCCTGTCTCTCACTATGCACAAAACTCAACTCAAAGTGGATCAAGAACCAAGGAATTAAACCAGAGACTCGTCTAATAGAAGAAAAAGTAAGCCCTAATCTTCATCATGTGGGATTAGGCCCCAACTTCCTTAATAAGACTCCTATAGCACAACAATTAAAACCAAGAATCAATAAATGGGATGGATTTAAACTAAAAAGTTTCTTCTCAGCAAAAGAATCTGTGATGTGAACAGGGAGTCTACATCCTGGGAGCAAATTTTTATCCCTCACACATCAGATAGAGCACTAATCTCTAGGGTATATAAAGAACTCAAAAAGCTAAGCACCAAAAAAACAAATAACCCAATCAATAAATGGGCCAAGGACCTGAACAGACACTTCTCAGAAGAGGATATACAATCAATATGAAAAAATGTTCATGATCTCTAGCAATTAGAGATATGCAAATCAAAGCTACTCTAAGATTTCATCTCACTCCAGTCAGAATGGCAGCTGTTATGAAGACAAACAACAATAAGTGTTGCAGATGATGTGGGGGAAAAGGTACACTCATATATTGCTGGTGGGACTGCAAGTTGGTGCAGCCATTATGGAAAGCAGTATGGAGATTTCTTGGAATTCTGGGAATGGAACCACCATTTGACCCAGCTATCCCTCTCCTCAATCTATACCCAAAGGACTTAAAATCAGCATACTACAAGGACACAGTCACATCAGTGTTTATAGCAGCACAATTCACAATAGCTAAACTGTGGAGCCAACCTAGATGCCCTTCAGTAGATGAATGGATAAAAAAATATATGGCATATATACACAATGGAATTTTACTCAGCAATAAAAGAGAATAAAATCATGGATGGCATTTGCAGGTAAATGGATGGCATTGGAGAAAATAATGCTAAGTGAAGTTAGCCAAGCCCAAAAAGACAAATGTCAAATGTTTTCTCTGATATAAGGAGGCTGATTCATAGTGGGGTAGGGAGGGGGAGCATGGGAGGAATAGACGAACTCTAGATAGGGCAGAGGGGTGGAGGGAAAGGGAGCCAGCAGGGGATTAGTAAGGACGGTGGAATGTGATAGACATCATTATCCAAAGTACAAGTATGAAGACATGAATTGTTGTCAACATACTTTATATATAACCAGAGATATGAAAAATTGTGCTGTATATGTGTAATAAGAATTGTAATGTACTCTGCTGTGATTTATTTTGTAAAAAAATCAATAAAAAGTACACTTATCAATATATATATACAATAGGGTATATAATATATATATATATATATATATATATATATATATATATATATACACCCTATTGTCATGTATGTCTTAAAGGAACCAATAAAACAAAACAAAAAAAGGACCATGCAGTACAAATTGCCAGGTGGACATACTGAGTTTGGAGATATCATATAAAACAAATTAGAATGTGTTGGGATTTTACAATCTGCCTATGGTGCAAAACCCTGTCTCGCCAGTAAGAAATCCAGACAGAACTTTGAGAATGACATTAATTATAGAGATTTAAACAAGGTGATATCTCCTATTTATACTGTGGTGCCTAACATTACCCAAGTACTGAAAAAATTCACATCCTCCCTTGTTTCTATGTATGTTGTTCTGAATTTAGCTAATGCCTTTTCCCATTCCTCTAAAACTACACCCACAAGACCAGCTCACTTTCATGGGAGGAAAGGCAATGGGTATTCCCTGCTGAAATTATCTGGTTCTGTTATATTAATGATACCTTGCTAACTGGTAAAGAGTATAGTCTATTAGAGGACACAGAAAAACCATGATCTCATCTATGCATTAGGAAATGGGCTGTAAATCCCAGTTAGAGGCCCTGGACCATCAGTGAAGTTCCTAGGGGTGGTCTGGTCAGGTAAGACCCATTTGATTCCAGGCACAGTATAAGATAAAATGCAAATCTTCCCCATTTCTGTGAAGGATGTATAAGCTTTTGTAGGGCATCTGGGTTATTGAAGGGCTTTTATTCCTCAACTATCTCAATACCTATCCCCAATATATTGGCTCATTAATAAAGGATCCACATGGTGCTGGTAAATTCCTCAGCAGGAAGCATTTGAAAAAATGATTTTGATAGCCCAGGTGCAGGCTCTAAGCACCCCTCTATCATGTTCACCAATGCAAATAGATGTCACTTGTACAGCAAATATCACAAGTTGGGCTCTCTGGTAAGAACAACAAAGATAAAAAACCTCTAGGTTTTTTGTGGATGGCCTCAATCTGCTATAGTGCAGAGCCTGACTCTAAATAAGTGGCTTGCATATTTTCAACAATGTATTGTCCTGGGTAGCAGCTTATTGACTACCAAGCTATGGATAGTGTTACACTTGGTTACCTATGAAACTGCCTCAACACCTCAAGTGGCTTCCCCAGTGCCTGTGATCTCCCAAGTGCAAAAGGGGTGGCTTCCACAACTGGAAAGGCTTGATACATAGATGGACTAGAAGGAAGAACTCAAATGTCTGGACTGCTGACAGTACAACCTGCATCTGATACTCTGATTTGAGATAGGAGAAAATCAGAGCAGCCAATGCACAAAGCTGTGGGCAGTGTCGTTGATAGTAACTCATGAACCACGGTCTGTGGTTATTTGTACTGAAATTGGGTAGTGTACTGAGGCCTCACATTGTAGATGACAAGTCCAACAATAGTCTATACTAGAAAGGGCCCTCTGTGAAGCAGTGATGCCATAACAAATGTGAGAATGGTTATACAAATCAGAGGCACAATTAACTTTGTCATGTTCCCACTCACATTAAGACTTCCACTTCTGGAAATAAGGAGGCAGATGCTTTGACTTAGGTGTGGGTCATGACCCAAGCCCAGACAGAATTTCTTCCCTGTGAGTACATAAAAAGAATGGACAAGATTTGCCCCTAAAATAAAATGACTTGGTGGTGGCTACAACCAAACATCAGGTGTGCTCCCACTTTTGGTCCTGTCACTTGCCCTGCATTTAAGGACATATATACTGAGCTGTACAACCAGTACAAGACTGGAAGATGATTACATTGGCCCTTTGCCAAATAGTAAAGCACATAAATGTCCTTTAACTTGTATAGATATAGCTCCTGGCCTTTTCATGCCTTTCCCAGCAAGAGAAAACCAAACTGCCACTGTCAAAGGGTCTTGAGAAGTTAAACAGAACCTGTTCCAGATTAAAAGTGACTGGGGCACCCATTCCACAAGACATGCTATCCAGGCTTGGGCACAAATACCTATTGTCACTTTCATTTGATATACAACTCTCTAGCAGCAAGTGGGTGGAAAGAATGGCTTATAAAAGCAACAGATATGGGTCCTTATTAGGCAAACTGACCTTTGCTAGTGGGACTGAAATCCTTAAAGCATTAATAAATTTGAATACCTATATGGCTGGCATACTTGCTCATTATGAGTACCTTAAGAGCTCTGGCCCCTGTCATCTATGTCCAAGCTTTGCATGGAGACACTATGCCTCCAGAGTTGGTATGTGGACAGAAAGTGCTACTGTTTTACACATAACAAGCATAAAATTCAGGGAAGGGGACAATTCGGTAGGGGCTTCCCCCCAGATGTCAGCTATTTCTTTCCATAGGGTGAAGAGCCTCTGGCCCTCCTAACTTCAGCCTCATTGATCCTGCTGGACTCTGGACCTGTCTATGGTTATGGTGTATGCCCTGAGTGAGCTAAAAGAAGCACCTCAGGGCACTACAGTTGGCCTCCTTGTCTGGCGTACATTTCAACATTCGTTTTTTATAATGAATTTTTTATAATGAATTTGGGGAAATTTTCACCTGGAGAATTTGACCTGATACTTGGAGCTGACATCATATATTTAGAAGAGACATTCACAGATCTTCTTCAAACACTGGAACATCTCTCTAGCAACCACTCAGTGATTCTTTTAGCTTTCCAAATGTGCTATGAAAGGGATAACAACTTCTTCGTGATGCTGGAGAAGCGATTTAGTGTGAGTAAGGTTCACTATGATCCTGCAAAAGATGTACATATTTACAAAGCACAGAAAAGAAACCCAAAGGAGGACTTATAGTTGGCTGTGCTTATAAGAACATTGTCATTGAGTGTGTCAGTTAAGGTCTTAGACTGGGAATCTAACCATACTTAAATGAAATGGTTGTTATACTCATCTGTCTAACCAAAGGTTGTCAAGGGACAAAGCACATAAGCAGTTTTAAAACAAACTAGTGCTTTGTTCTGTTGCTATGATTTTAGTCCTATCTTACTCTGAAATTCCATCAACATTAAAGGAAAGTGTGAGATTGTCATTTATGCCGTTTCTGTCTCCTGTGTTGCTCCCTCTTGGTCTCTGACATAATGAAGGGCTGATATAAAGGTGACTTTAAAACAGCTGGGTTGTTTTTGTCAAGGTTAAATCATGTAGGCTTATTTTAAACATATTTGGAGATATATAATGTTTATTCCAGTTTCCTAATTTTTTGAGGTTTAACATACAATCCATGGACTATGATGCTGTTGAAATCTTTTGTCCGTTTGGATTCTAAGCACTTTTTTGGCTCTTTGAAATTAAGTTGTGAGTTTTCTGCAGGGTCTTATATCCTGCTTTTTAGTTTAGTTTCAGGCTTAGGTATAAACAAAGGAATAAGTAAAAATAATTTTTTTTTAATATTTGGAAGTACCTGAAGTCTTGAAAGATTTGGAGAAGTTGCCTTCTCCACATTGAAACTTGTGGCTCCCCTTCAGCTTTGCCATTTCTCATTCTTTTGTTTATTTATTTCCTATGCTTACCCTTTTCCTTGTGCTATTATAATGCATAAAATGAAAGTTGAAAAAAAGTTTTAAATCTCATCCGTCCACAAGAAGGTAACTTCTGTCTTGTACCTACAATTGCTCATTCAATGTCAGTATTCCCCAAAAGGTGACAGCTTCTGGAGGGCCAGAAATATTTCTGCTTCTTTCATTGTTGCTTCCCCAGTATCTAGTATGTCACAGCCAAATTAGAGAGTACTGATCTTTGGATTATATGGTTGCTACATTTGTTTTATGATTATTTTGTTAGACTTTATGGATGAAGTCACCATACATGAACTTTTAGCTTAAACAAATTTAGACCACAAGACTATTATAATTTCAATATGGTATTTGGCACTAGAGGTAAATTCATTTTACAAAGTATTATAAATCAGATCTTCTTTTTAACCTTTTGATGAATGTTTGGATATGAAAAATACCAAGAATACATTAGTATCTACATATATTTAAAATAAAGACTTTAATTTAATAAAAGTAAAAAAAAAAGAATGAATAAGGCCCACAGGAAATACAGGACACCATTAAACAAATTGACCTTCACATAATTGAAGTTTTTCCCTCCTTTTTTTTATTATTAGTTGTTCAAAACATTGCAAAGCTCTTGACATATCATATTTCATACATTTGATTCAAGTGGATTATGAACTCCCATTTTTACCCTGTATACAGATTGCAGAATCACATCGGTTACACATCCACTTTTTTACATACTGCCATACTAGTGTATGTTGTATTCTGCTGCCCTTCCTATCCTCTACTATCCCCCCGCTCCCCTCCCATCTTCTCTCTCTACCCCATCTACTGTAATTCATTTCTCTCTCTTGTTTTTTTCCCCTTTCCCCTCACTTCCTCTTATATGTAATTTTGTATAACAATGAGGGTCTCCTTCGATTACCATGCAATTTCCCTTCTCTCTCCCTTTCCCTCCCCCCTCTCATCCCTGTTTAATGGTGATCTTCTTCTCATGCTCTTCCTCCCTGCTCTGTTCTTAGTTGCACTCCTTATATCAAAGAAGACATTTGGCATTTGTTTTTTAGGGATTGGCTGGCTTCCCTTAGCATAATCTGCTCTAATGCCATCCATTTCCCTGCAAATGCCACGATTTTGTCATTTTTTGGTGCTGAGTAATACTCCATTGTGTATAATTGCCCCATTTTTTTATCCATTCATCTATTGAAGGGCATCTAGGTTGGTTCCACCGTCTAGCTATTGTAAATTGTGCTGCTATGAACATCGATGTAGCAGTATCCCTATAGTACGCTCTTTTAAGGTCTTTAGGGAATAGTCCGAGAAGAGGAAGAGCTGGGTTAAATGGTGCTTCCATTCCCAGCTTTCCCAGGAATCTCCATACTGCTTTCCAAATTGGCCGCACCAATTTGCAGTCCCACCAGCAATGTACAAGTGTACCCTTTTCCCCACATCCTCGCCAGCACTTATTATTGTTTGACTTCATAATGGCTGCCAATCTTACTGGAGTGAGATGGTATCTTAGGATGGTTTGGATTTGCGTTTCTCTGACTGCTAGAGATGGTGAGCATTTTTTCATGTACTTGTTGATTGATTGTATGTCCTCCTCTGAGAAGTGTCTGTTTAGGTCCTTGGCCCATTTGTTGATTGGGTTATTTGTTTTCTTATTGTTTAATTTTTTTGAGTTCTTTGTATACTCTGGATTTTAGGGCTCTATCTGAAGTGTGAGGAGTAAAAATTTGTTCCCAGGATGTAGGGCTCCCTATTTACCTCTCTTATTGTTTCTTTGGATTTTGTTTAATTTTTATTATTGGTTGTTCAAAACATTACAAAGCTCTTGATATATCATATTTCATACATTTGATTCAAGTGGGTTATGAACTCCCATTTTTACCCCGTATACAGATTGCAGAATCACATCGGTTACACATCCACTGTTTTACATATTGCCATACTAGTGTCTGATGTATACTGTTGCCTTTCCTATCCTCTACTATCCCCCCTCCCCTCCCCTCCCCTCCCATCTTCTCTCTCTACCCCATCTACTGTCATTCATTTCCCCCCCTTGTTTTTTTCCCTTTCCCCTCACTTCCTCTTATATGTAATTTTGTATAACAATGAGGGACTCCTTCCATTTCCATGCAATTTCCCTTCTCTCTCCCTTTCCCTCCCACCTCTCATCCCTGTTTAATGTTAACCTTCTTCTCCTGCTCTTCATCCCTACTCTGTTCTTAGTTACTCTCCTTATATAAAAGAAGACATTTGGCATTTGTTTTTTAGGGATTGGCTAGCTTCACTTAGCATAATCTGCTCTAATGCCATCCATTTCCCTGCAAATTCTATGATTTTGTCATTTTTTAATGCAGAGTAATACTCCATTGTGTATAAATGCCACATTTTTTTTATCCATTCGTCTATTGAAGGGCATCTAGGTTGGTTCCACAGTCTTGCTATTGTGAATTGTGCTGCTATGAACATCGATGTAGCAGTGTCCCTGTAGCATGCTCTTTTTAGGTCTTTAGGGAATAGACCGAGAAGGGGAATAGCTGGGTCAAATGGTGGATCCATTCCCAGCTTTCCAAGAAATCTCCATACTGCTTTCCAAATTGGCCGCACCAATTTGCAGTCCCACCAGCAATGTACAAGTGTACCCTTTTCCCCACATCCTCGCCAGCACTTGTTGTTGTTTGACTTCATAATGGCTGCCAATCTTACTGGAGTGAGATGGTATCTTAGGGTGGTTTTGATTTGCATTTCTCTGACAGCTAGAGATGGTGAGCATTTTTTCATGTACTTGTTGATTGACTGTATGTCCTCCTCTGAGAAGTGTCTGTTCAGGTCCTTGGCCCATTTGTTGATTGGGTTATTTGTTATCTTATTGTCTAATTTTTTGAGTTCTTTGTATACTCTGGATATTAGGGCTCTATCTGAAGTGTGAGGGGTAAAAATTTGTTCCCAGGATGTAGGCTCCCTATTTACCTCTCTTATTGTTTCTTTGGCTCAGAAAAAACTTTTTAGTTGAAGTAAGTCCCATTTGTTGATTCTTGTTATTAACTCTTGTGCTATGGGTGTCCTATTAAGGAATTTGGAGCCGACCCCACAATATTTAGATTGGAGCCAACTTTTTCTTCTATCAGACGCAGAGTCTCTGTTTTGATATCAAGTTCCTTGATCCATTTTGAGTTAACTTTTGTGCATGGCGAGAGAAAGGGATTCAGATTCACTTTGTTGCATATGGATTTCCAGTTTTCCCAGCACCATTTGTTGAAGATGCTATCCTTTCTCCATTGCATGCTTTTAGCTCCTTTGTCAAATATAAGACAATTGTAATTTTGTGGATTGGTCTCTGTGTCCTCTATTCTGTACCATTGGTCCACCCACCTGTTTTGGTACCAGTACCATGCTGTTTTTGTTACTATTGCTCTGTAGTATAGTTTGAAGTCTGGTATCGCTATACCGCCTGATTCACACTTCCTGCTTAGCATTGTTTTTGCTATTCTGGGTCTTTTATTTTTCCATATAAATTTCATGATTGCTTTCTCTATTTCTACAAGAAATGCCATTGGGATTTTGATTGGCATTGCATTAAACCTATAGAGAATTTTTGGTAATATCGCCATTTTGATGATGTTAGTTCTGCCTATCCATGAACAGGGTATATTTTTCCATCTTCTAAGATCTTCTATTTCTCTCTTTAGGGTTCTGTAGATTTCATTGTATAAATCTTTCACCTCTTTTGTTAGGTTGATTCCCAAGTATTTTATTTATTTTTTTTTTTGAGGATATTGTGAATGGAGTGGTTGTCCTCATTTCCATTTCAGAAGATTTGTCGCTGATATACAGGAATGCCTTTGATTTATGCGTGTTGATTTTATATCCTGCCACTTTGCTGAATTCATTTATTAGCTCTAGTAGTTTCTTTGTAGACCCTTTTGGGTCTGCTAGGTATAGAATCATGTCACCTGCAAATAGTGATAATTTAAGTTCTTCTTTTCCTATTTTTATGCCTTTAATTTCTTTTGTCTGTGTAATTGCTCTGGCCAGTGTTTCAAGAACTATGTTGAACAGAAGTAGAGAGAGAGGGCATCCCTGTCTTGTTCCAGATTTTAGAGGGAATGCCTTCAATTTTTCTCCATTCAGAATGATGCTAGCCTGAGGCTTAGCATAGATAGCTTTTACAATGTTGAGGTAAGTTCCTATTATCCCTAGTTTTTCTAGTGTTTTGAACATAAAGGGATGCTGAACTTTGTCGAATGCTTTTTCTGCATCTATCGAGATGATCACATGGTTCTTATCCTTAAGTCTATTGATGTGGTGAATAACATTTATTGATTTCCATGTATTGAACCATCCTTGCATCCCAGGGATGAATCCTACTTGATCATGGTGCACAATTTCTTTGATATGTTTTTGTATCCAATTTGCCAGAATTTTATTGAGGATTTTTGCATCTAGATTCATTAGAGATATTGGTCTGTAGTTTTCTTTCTTTGAAGTGTCTTTGTCTGGTTTCGGAATCAGGGTGATGTTGGCCTCATAGAATGAATTTGGAAGAGCTCCCTCTTTTTCTATTTCCTGAAATAACTTGAAAAGTATTGGTATTAATTCTTCTTTAAAGGTTTTGTAAAACTCCGCTGTATACCCATCCAGTCCTGGGCTTTTCTTGGTTGGTAGTCTTTTGATGGTGTGTATCCTCCTGACTCAATCTGGGCAAATCATATGACTTAAGAAATTTATCGATGTCTTCACTATCTTCTATTTTATTGGAATATAGGGTTTCAAAATAATTTCTAATTGTCTTCTGTATTTCTGTAGCATCTGTTGTGATATTGTCTTTTTCATCCCGTATGTTAGTAATTTGAGTTCTCTCTCTTCTTCTCTTCGTTAGTATGACTAAGGGTCTGTCGATCTTATTTATTTTTTCTAAGAATCAACTTTTAGTTTTGTCAGTTTTTTCAATAGTTTCTTTTGTCTCAATTTCATTGATTTCCGCTCTGATTTTAATTATTTCTTGCCTTCTGCTACATTTGCTGTTGTTTTGCTCTTCCTTTTCTAGGGCTTTGAGATGAAGTGTGAGCTCATTTATTTGTTGGTTTTTTCTTTTTTTGAGGAATGACCTCCAGGCAATGAATTTCCATCTTAAAACTGCTTTCATTGTGTCCCATAGATTCCGATATGTTGTGACTGTATTTTCATTTATCTCTAAGAATTTTTTGATTTCCTCCTTTATGTCTTTTGTAAGCCATTGATCATTCGGTAACATATTGTTCATTTTCCAAGTGATGTAGGATTTTTCCTTCCTTCTTTTATCATTGATTTCCAGTTTCATTCCATTATGATCAGATAAAATGCATGGTATTATCTCTTCACCTTTATATTTACTAAGGGTTGCCCTATGGCATAATATATGGTATATTTTTGATAAGGATCCATGTGCTACTGACAAAAAAGTATATTCACTTGATGATGGTTGATATATTCTATATATGTCAGTTAAGTCTAGGTTATTGATTGTTTTATTGAGTTCTATAGTTTCTTTATTCAACTTTTGTTTGGAGGATCTGTCCAATGGTGAGAGAGGTGTGTTGAAGTCACCCATAATTATTGTGTTGTGGTCTATTTGAATCTTGAACTTGAGGAAAGTTTGTTTTATGAATGTCGCAGCACATTTGGTGCATAAATATTGATAATTGTTATGTCTTGTTGGTGAATGGTTCCTTTTAACAGTATATAATGTCCTTCCTTATCCCTTTTGATTAACTTAGTCTTGAAGTCGATTTTATTCGATATGAGGATGGCCACCCCTGCTTGCTTACGAGGACCTTGTGCATGGTATGATTTTTCCCAACCTTTCACCTTCAGCCTGTGTATGTCTTTTCCAATCAGATGTGTCTCCTGAAGGCAGCATATTGTTGGATTTGTTTTTTTAATCCATGTTACCAGCCTATGTCACTTTATTGGTGAGTTTAAGCCATTAACGTTTTAGGGTTACTATTGATATATGGTTTGTACTTCCAGCCATGTTTGATTATTTATCTTTTTTTTTAATTTGGTTTGTTTTTCCATGATTAGCTTTTTTTTCTTTTTTCCCCCCACTCTCGCTTTAGTGAGGTACTTCCCACTGTTGGTTTTGCTTATTGTTTTTCATTTCTTCCTCGTGTAGTGTTTTGCTCAAGATGCTTTGAAGTGCTGGTTTTCTGGCTGCAAATTCTTTTAACTTTTGTTTATCATGAAAGATTTTTATTTCGTTGTCATACCTGAAGCTTAATTTTGCTGGATACGAAATTCTTGGTTGGCATCCATTGTCTTTCAGTGTTTGAAATACGTCGTTCCAGGATCTTCTCGATTTCAGCGTCTGTGATGAAAAATCCGCCATTAACCTTATTGGTTTACCCCTGAATGTAATCTGCCTCCTTTCTCTTGTAGCTTTTAATATTTTCTCTTTGTTCTGTATATTGGATATCTTCATAACAATGTGTCTTGGTGTTGGTCTACTGTGATTTTGTATGCTCAGTGTCCTGTATGCATCTAAAATTTGTACATCCGTTTCCTTTTTTATATCTGGAAAGTTTTCTAAAATTATTTCATTCTAACAGATTGCTCATTCCCTTGGTTTGGACCTCTATACCTTCCTCTATCCCAATGACTCTTAAGTTTGGTTTTTTTATGTTATCCCATATCTCTTGGACGTTTTTCTCGAGGTTTCTTACCAGCCTTTCTGAGTTGGCTAGACTCTTTACAATATGATATATTTTGTCTTCATTGTCTGACGTTCTGGCTTCTACTTTCTCCACTCTGTTAGAGATACTCTCATTTGAGTTTTTAATTTGGTTTATAGTTTGCTTCATTTCTAAGGTTATTGTTTGATTTTTTTATAATCTCCTGGTAAAGTTGCTTATTTGCTTCTTTTATCTGTTTATGTAATTCATTTTCAATGTGTTCTTTCATTGTTTGAATTTGCTGTCTCATGTCCTCTTTAAGATTCCATTCCATCTGTATAAGGTATTCCTTGAGTTCTTTATTTGACCATTTTTCTAATGCCTCTAGGTTCTCCTGTATATTTAGGCTGTCCTGCATTGTTTGTACTCCTTTTCTTCCTTGCTTTTTCTTGCTGCTCATGTTACTTCCGGTTCTGTTTGACTGCTGAGTTACTGTTTACTCCTATAAATTTATTTGGTTTTGTGTATTTCTAGAGTCTCTCTTTTGTGATGGGAGACTATGACTAGAGATGATGAATTTTGTTGCACTTTAATGCAGATTCATTCGTTTCCTAAACTGTGTACGGATTCTGATGGCATATAGCCATCTGCGGTTTGGTCTTGGGACTTATGTTTAGGTCGAGTGATGTGATGGTATTGAGGTTGTATATCTTGGCAACCTTGGAAGATTGCTCTACTGACGAGGGATATTAACATTAGAATGGTCTCGAGTATTTGGGGGTAGCTAGGGAACTGGTAGCACTATATAATGCCTCGGAACATTTACCTATACACATTTAGTAAGTTACACATAAACAGCGTCGTGATGCTTGGGAGGAAAGGTATTAGAAGGGGAGGGAAGAAGTCGCTAAAGAGAATGAGTGTAAACAGGTAGAATTCAAGAAAAGGGGAATAAGGAAATTGAAAAGAAATGAAAAAAGAAAAAAAATAAATAAATTTTAAAAAATAATAATAAAAAATAAAAAATATTTTTAAAAATAATAATAAATTTCAAAAATGCAGTCTTAGAGTTCGATTAACTTCTCTTCCAGTAGGTGGAGCTGTGCCCACCGGGCCAAGCTTCTCCTCTCAATACACAGGAACCAATCACTGTGAAGCGGCTCCTTCTCCCCCACTGGGCAGCTCTCCAATCCTGAGTGTCTAGGGCCTTTTCTTGTGTCTAGTCACTTCCCCTCTTTTCCTCCAGCCAGGCCTCGCTCACCGGTGACGCTCACCACAATACTGGCTACACGCCAGGTCTGCTGCTCCCGGGAGCCCTATTTTCTTGAACGACTGGGCACACTCTCCCTGCTTGCCATTCCCTCAGACCCTAAGGTTATAGAGCGTGGGACTGAGAACCGTCAGCGTATTTTGCCTGCCCTCCAGTAGCTACGCACCCGGGAGCTGGTGCAAGAGACCTCCGTTGTCAGCGCTGGTGGGAGCGGTAGCCGGGGGTCCCACGCCACGGGTCCCGTGCCGCTCCTGACTCCCTCGATCTGACTATCGCACTCACAGGAGAGCTGGGAGGGGCCCATGAGGTTTCCCCGCTGTGTGGAGAGGAAGGGCTAGGGGGTTACACACCTGCAGCCGCTGGTTTCAATGAAGTTATCCCCTCCGCTGCATTCTGGTGACGTCAGTTCTCTGCCATGGTGATGTCCCATGCGAATGGCGGCCGTTCATTCCCTTTGCCGGGTGTCCAATGCAATGGGTGGGTCCGGACCGGCTCTCCCAAGCCCCGTCTCAATTTTTTAAAAAAGATGACAGAGAAAAAGTCCTGGAAAACATTTAATGACATAGTGTCTGAAATTTTTTTCAAGTGTGAGTTAAGAAAACAATGACTAGGTAAAGGAAGCTTAGAGGTTGTAAATCAATCTAAAGAAGAACTTCTCAAGGGACAACATGGTCAAATTATTAAAAAACACAAAATGTAAATGCTGAAAGTATCAACAGAAAATTAAAAAGCACATTAGGTGAAACCCTAATATAACTTTCAGTAGATTCGTATCAAAAATCCTGAAGGCCAGGATAGAGTAAGAGGATATTCAAAATACCAAAGAGAAAACCCTGCCAACCAAAGACTACTGTACCTGCCAAAGCTGTTCTTCACAAATAAATGAGAGATAAAGACTCATAAACAGACAAAACCTGAGGGATTTCATCACCACCATACCTGGATTACAAGAAATACTAAAAGAGAGTTCTTTGCACTGAAATAAAATAATGGTAAGGAGTAACATGAGTGTGACTGAAATTATAAAGCTCACTGTTAATGGTAAAAAATCAAATTTAGCATACTTTAAAGATATAATAAGCTTAGTATGAAGGTTAACATACTATATGCTTAGTATGAAGGGTAAAAGATCAAATACCTGAAATAATAATGAATACAATAATTTGTTTTGAAATATCCATATAAAGTGTAAATTTTGAACTGGGTTCAGTGGTGCACAACTGTAATCCCAGCAGCTTGGGAGGCTGAGGCAGGAGGATCATGAGTTCAAAGCCAGCCTTAGCAAAAGTGATGCACTAAGCAACTCAGTGAGACCCTGTCTCTAAATAAAATAGAAAATAGGACTGGGGATGTGGCTCAGAGATCGAGTGCCCTTGAGTTCAATCCCAGGTACTCACCCCCCACCCCCCAAAAAACAAGGTAAATTATGAAACTAAAATTTATTCTGTAGGAAGAGAATGGAGTTTAAGTATAGATATTTTAACCTAGCAGAGTAAGTTAATAACAGCCTAAAATAATCTCTTTTAACTGGGTGATAAAATGTTCTGCAATTAGGTACAGTGTTTCTATATTTGATTGATGAACTCAAGAAAACAATCTCATTTACAGTGTTTTAGTCAGATTTTTCACTGCTTTGACTAAAGGACCTGACCAAAACAACTGTAGAGGAGGAAAAGTTTATTTAGGGACTCTCAGTTTCTGAGGTCTAAATCTATAGACAGCAGGTTCCAGTCCTCAGGGCTTGAGGTAAGACAGGACATAGCAGAAGAGTGTTGTGGAAGGGAGTGGCTCACATGATGATCAGAAAGCAGAGAGAGAAGTCTCCATTTACCAGATACAAATATATACCCCAAAGCCACACCCCCAATTCCCACCTTCTCCAGCTACACCCTACCATTTCAGCTACCACTCAGTTAATCCCTATCAGGGGATTAATTCATTGATTGGGTTAAGACTCTCACAACCCAATCATTTCTCCTCTGAACTTTCTTGCATTGTCTCACATGTGAGCTTTTGGGGGACACCTCACATCCAAACTATAACATACAGTAACTACAAAAAATAAAATACCTAGGAGGTAAAATATCATTACTCAGAAAATATAAAGGCACTGATGAAAAATTGAAAATGTTTTAAAGTAATAGATGGAAAATACCCCATGTGTTTGTGCATTACAAGAAATGTCGAGATGCTTATAAGATGTAAAACAATCTATGATTCAATGCACTGCATATCAAAATACCAATTACATTTTCACAGGTATGAAAAAGAAACAGTCCAAAAAGGAATATGAAATCACAAAAGCTCCCAATGATGAAAAACAATCTTTAAGTAAAAAGAACAACGTTGGAGGCATCACACTACCTGACTTAAAATATACTACAAAACTAAAGTAAACAAAACATCATGGCTCTGGAATATAAACAGACACATATAGATCAAGAAAACAGGATAGAGAGCCCCTAAGTGAGTGCATTCATTCAGTCAATTGATTTTCAACAAAAGTACCATGAACACACAACAGAGAAAAGACAACTTCCCCAATAAATGGTGTTAGGGAAAACTGAATATCCACATGCAGAAGAATGAAATTAGGCCCTTTTGTCAGACCATATACAAAAATGAACTCAAAATGTATTAATGACATAAATGCAAGACCTAAAACTATGAAACTACTACAAAAAACCATAAGGCAAAATCTCTGTGAAACTGTTCTGGTGAAAGATTTATACGATCTGAAGAGAAACCAGAGTATACAAACAAAGATGTTGTGTCCGCCAAGAATTAAAAAAAATAATAAATAAATATTAAAATTCTCTCTCTCTCTCACTCTCTCTTTAAAAAAAAAAGAAAAAAGAAACTGTTCTGGCAAGGATTTTAGCATTTCTTATAATCCAGTTATGATGGTGATGAAATCCCTCAGGTTTTTTCTGTCTATAAAAGTCTTTATCTCCCCTTTATATTTTTAATAGGACCTCAAAAACATGGGCAACAAAAGAATATAACAGACAAATGAGATTACATCAAACTAAAAGTATTCTTTCACAACAAAGGAAACAATCTAAAGAGTGAAGAGACAACTCAGAGAATAAGAGAATATATTTGCAAACTAGGCATTTAACAAGGGGTTGATATCCAAACATATAAGGAATATAAGTGCTGTTGGTGATGATGTGGACAATTTGGAGCCAATATACACTGCTGAATGTATGTTAAATATACTGAGAAACTTCCATGCTGTATTCCTCAGTGAAAAGAATGTCTTGACAAATTAAGAACAAATGAGGAATCTGAACCAGTAATAAAAAGTTTACCATCAGAGAAAAACACAAGAAATGATGACTTCACTGATAAATTCTATCATACACTTGAACACTTAATACTAATCTGTCTCAAATTATCCCAAAAATTCTATGAGAAAGAAATAATTTCAAACTCATTTTATTAAGGCAGCATACTCTGATGTCAAAATGATTAACGCTCTCAAAAATTAAGTAAATGGGGGCTGGAGGTGTGGCTCAGTGGTAGAGCGCTTGCCTCACATGCATGAAGCACTGGGTTTGATCCTCAGCACCACATAAAAATAAATAAATACAATGAAGTTACTGTGTCCATTTACAACTAAAATTTTTTTTAAAAATTAAGTAAATGAGGGGCTGGAGATGTGGCTCAAGCGGTAGCGCACTCGCCTGGCATGCATGCGGCCCAGGTTCGATCCTCAGCACCACGTACAAACAAAGATGTTGTGTCCGCCGAAAACTAAATAAATATTGAAAAAAAAATTAAGTAAATGAGCAATATACCTCAACACAATAAATGCCATATTTGACAAGCCCACAGATAACATCATGATGAATGGGATAAAATTGAAAGTTTTTCCCTAAGACCTGAAACTATTCAAAATATTTCCAGAAGTCCTAGCCTGAGTAGTTAGGCAAGATATAGAAAGACACTATAACTGATACCACAGAAATACAAATGATCATAAGAGGCTACTCTGAACAATTATATCACTAAAAAACCTGTATTACCTAGACTGGTAAAATGTTCTGTAATTAAATGTGACAATGGTGGCACATTTTGATAGTACTAAATGTCACTATTGTAAATTTTATATTTATTTTGCCTCAGTATAAAATAGCCAAAATGATAGACCTAATTTGTACCTATTAGTAATTACACTAAAGGTGATGGATTAAAAACAAATCGTAACATGTAAATAGTGTAAACACTTCAAGGAAAAGCAGAAATTGACAGAATAGATGAAAAGTATATATTCATAACTTTATGACATCTGCCAGTAAATGGATGGAATTAGAGATAATTGTGCTAAGCGAAATAAGCCAGTCCCAAAAAGTCAAAGGATGATTATTTTCTCTGACATATGGAACCTAATCCAAAATAAGAGAGAGGACATAAAAATGAATAAAAGAAAGATCAGTGGAGTAGACAAAGGGGAATCAAGGAAAGGGAGGAGGAATGGGATAGGGAAAGACAGTGGAATGAATCTGACCTAACATTCCTATGTACATATATGAATATACTACAGTTAATCTCACCATCATATACATCCACAAGACACTAATTTTTAAAAAACTATAAGTAAATATCAAAAAGATTAGTACAGTAGAGGAAAGGGAACAAGGGGAGGGAGGAGGAGAGGAAAAGGGAAGTACTGGTGACTGAATTAGAACAAATTATATTCCATGCTTTTGTAATTATGACAAAAGGAATCCTTTAATTATATATAACTAAAAAGAACCAATAAAAAAGAAAAAAACTATATTCTGTGGAATGGATTGTGCCCCTCTTCAAATGATATCTTGAAAGCCTAACCCCTTAATAAAATGATATTAGTATATGGGGACTTTGGGAGAGAATTAGATTTAAATGGGGTCATGAGGCTGTGTTCTCATAATGGGATTAGTGATCCTATAAGTATAGGCAGAGAGTTCTCATCAGAAATTGAATCAGCCAATACCTTGATTTCAGATTTCTCCCAGAAAGACAGGATATTGTCTCCCATCATTTCCATTGAACTTGGTACTGGAAGTCATATCAAGGCAATTTGGACAAAAAATAAAGAAGTCATCAAGATCAAAATGAAAGGAATAAATTTTATTCACAGATCTCATGAACTTTAGATTAAAATCCAGTGAAATTCACAAAAACCTATTGAAATAAATAAAGTTCAACAAGGTGATTGAATACAAGATAAATCTGGAAAAATCAATATTTCTCTACACTAAAAATGAACTATCAAAAAATGAAATTCATAAAATAATTTCATATATAATTATATTCAAAAATATTTAATAATAAATTCCACAAAAGAAGTCTTAAGAGGAGTGGCATTAGGAATATGGCAAAATAGTATTTTCCAGTGCTCATACGCTCACAGAAACATCATTTTAACAACTATTAAAATATTAAAATGTAGTCACAAGAGCTTAGTCAACCAGGTGAGAGATTATAGCACCTGGGTGTAGCAAAAAAATGAGAAAAAAGACACTTTGAAGAGAGTATGAAAGATAGCTTCACATTATCCACATAACCCTTTTCCTAACACTGAACAACTGAGTAAAATGATCCTAAAATTCATATGGAAATGAGAAAGACCTAAAATAATGAAAGAGAGATCTTGGGCAAAAAGAAAAAAAGTAGAAGGCATCATAATACACATATAAGGAGCTGGGATTGATCCTCAGCACCACATAAAAATAAATAAATAAAATTTATGTGTTCATCTACAACTTAAAAAAAATCATAAAAATTATATACTATAAAGCTCTAGTAACCAAAATACAATGGTAATGTCATCAAACACACACACATAATCCAATGGAACGGACTACAGAGCCCAGAAAGAAAGTAATGCACCTACAGACAAAGGCATCAAAAAATAAACACTGGAGAAAAGACAGTTTCTTCAATAAATTGTGCTAGAAAACTGGATATTGACATGCAGAAGATTGAAACTTGACTCTAATCACCCTATACAAAAATCAACTCAAAATTGATTAAAAACCTAAATGTAAGACCTGAAACTCTGAAACTATTGGAAGAAAACATAACGGAAATGCTTCAAGACTTGGGTAGGGCAATGATTTTCTGAATAGGAACCATAAAGCAAGGAAACAAAAGCAAAAAATGACAAATAGGATTATATCAAACCAAAAAGCTACTGTACGGCAAAAGAAAGAACAGAGCGAAGAAACAACCTATAGAATGGGAGAAAATATTTGCTAACTATTCATCTGTCAAAGGGTTAATATCCAGAATATATAAAGAAGTGGGAAAAAAAAACACTTTAGAGTAAAAGTCAAGTAATCCAGTTATAAAATGGGCAAATAATCTGAATATACAGTTGTCAAGAGAAGAAATATAAGTAACTAACAAAATATATTTTAAATGCTCCCTGGCTATCAGGGAAATGCAAATCAAAATTAAAATGAGTTTATCACCTCACTGCAATTAAAATGCCTACTATTAAAAAAACTAACACTGGTGAGGATGTGGAGCAAAATAAACTCTTATATACTGTTGATAGGAATGTAAATTAGTATAGCCATTATGGAAAACAATATGGAGTTTCCGAAGGAAGGGAGGGAGGGAGGGAGAGAGGAAGGAAGGAAGGAAGGAGGGAGGGAGGGAGGAAGGAAGGAAGGAAGGAAGGAAGGAAGGAAGGAAGGGAAAACTAAATAGATCTACCATATGATCCTGCTATCCTACTCCTGATTATTTATCCCCAAGAAATAAAATCTATAGCAAAGAGAAACCTACATGCCCATGCAGTTTTCACAATAATTAAGGTATGGATTTAGTATCATGCCATCAACAGATGAATGGATAAAGAAAATTACACATTGCTAAAGATGATGGGCTAAAGAGAGGCTGCATTCCTTGTAGCTCTGTGACCACAGATTCAAGCAGTGGGAATTTCTGTTTCTCTGAGAGTTGTTAGAGGAGCCCCAATACCCATGGCTACACAGAACCACAACTCTGGCATCTACACAGGACCCCTGGCTGCTGTGCCCATGTGGACCCCCATCTACCAATATGAGGCTCCCCTGGTCGCCTCCATCTTGGAACACTGCAACCACTGCCATAGTCCCCTCCACATTGTAGGCTGCACACTGGACAGAGTCTGGAGACAGGCGCCCACCACAGCACTGAATGCCATAGAGCTGTATCTCCAAACATGCCAACCAATGCCACCGCCCAACCCACCACAATGCCCCATCTCTGAAACCAGCCTCCTCCATCTTGAGACATTTTTGTTGCCATCTTGGGTTATCTTTGCTACTGCCATCACCATCTTTAGTTGGTGCAACTCCCATCTTGGGACACCAGCTGGGGCCTAGAAGCAATACCAAGATACCTAAAGTCCCCCAACTCCCCACACATACACAGCCACTAACACAGGACAGTGCTTGCAGCTACGTGGCCAGCTCATAGCTGGCAAAGCCTGGTCCTGACATGCTTGTACAAAACAGCTCTCCATGACAGTTGCAAAGGCCCCAGAGCACAGCCCACAAGACCCCCAGAGAGAGAGGTTCCTGATTGGGAAGTAGAAAGGGAGGAGTTGAGTAAGCAAGTGCAGTAAATCACCTCCAGGAGTTCTACCTCCAAGACTAACCCTCCCACCCTAATAACCTTCACCATCCTGAGACTGGAGATACCGGCAAACAACAGACAACCCCATCTACCAGATGAGAACCGAAGCAGGAAATATATTGAACTCCAACAGAAAAAAATCTTTAATTTTCCTTTGAGATTTTTTTTCTTTCTTTTCCAACTTTCACATCCCCAACATTTGTGAAACCTAGTACTTTTCATGCATTAGGCTACTGAGGACTGGGATATCCTCAGTAGTGTTACAGTTATGTTGTAAATTCCTTTATTTTTATTTTTACATTTTTCCTTTTTCTTAATAATTTTTATGTTTGTTTGTTGTACTATCTCTACTTTTTCCCACTTACCTCTTCCCCAAAGTTTCTTTCTCTCTTTTCTCCTACTACCAGCCAACTTCTTTTGATTCCCCTTTCTTGCTTCCTAAGAACTTATAACTCTATATCCTCACCTCCTCCCTCCTTAACATCTCATTCTGCATCCCCCCAGTTCTCTCTTTGTCCACCGTTAGAAACTGTATACCCTTTCAAAAATCTACTATTTGTAGATAATAATTGAACTCACCATTTGGGTCTATTGTGACAAAACTGTAAATGTCTTATTAGAGGTATTATGTTTAAGGCTACATATTGTTTTCATTGGGATCTGTAAATATTAATCTCCCCCTTAAAGGAGAGGTATTTGAATCCTGCAGGGACACTGTAAGTCTATAGAGTAAAAAGTTAAATACCTCAGATCTGTACTTCTAGAGAGTAAAACACATGAACAACAAGAAAAAAATAAGGGAAGAAAGTGCCCCAAACAAACCAAGATACCACATCATTAGAATCCATGGCCAGCATGGCAAAAGAAATGTCAGAGAAGGAGTTCAGTAGGTACATAATTAAAATGTTCTGCAAATTAGAGGATGATATAAGTGAGCAAACAAGGGCAAAAAAGGATCTTTGAGATAAAGAGCTACACGAGCAAATACAAGAGGCAAAAGATTAATTCAATCAGGAGATACAGATTGTGGAAAAAAAACAGAAGTCCTTCAAATGAAGGAAACAATAAGCCAAATTTAAAACTCAATAGAAAGCATCACCAACAGACTAGATCACTTGGAAGATAGAAAAATCAGACAATGAAGACAAAATATATAATCATGAAAATAAATTTAACAACACAGTGAAAATTGTAAGAAACAATAAGCAGAATATTCAAGAATTAGGGAATAACATGAGAAACCAAATTTAAGAATTATTGGGACAGAGGAAGGCATAGAGTTACAAACCAAAGGAATGAACAATCTATTCAATGAAATAATATCAGAAAAAAATTTCCAAACATGAAGAATGAATTAAAAAATCAAATATAAGAGTCTTATATGACACCAAATTCATAAAATCATAACAGGTATACACCAAGACACATTATAATGAAAATGCCTAGCATACA
Source organism: Marmota monax (assembly GCF_021218885.2). NCBI lineage: Eukaryota > Metazoa > Chordata > Mammalia > Rodentia > Sciuridae > Marmota > Marmota monax. Next base: position 246,554 of record NW_026693786.1, read on the forward strand.
GAATAAGGAGAGAATTTTAAAAGCCACAAGATAAGGTAATCATGTTACTTATAGGGGGAAACAATGAGGATCTCTGCAGATTTCTCAACCCAGACCATGAAAGCTACAAGATCCTGGAATAACATATACCTCTGAAACATATAGCTCTGAAAGAAAATGGATGCCAACCAAGAATCTTATGTCTAGCAAAATTAAGCTTTAGATTTGATGACAAAATAAAAACCTTTCATGATAAACAAAAGTTAAAGGAATTTACAACTAGAAAGCCTGCACTAGAGCACATTCTCAGCAAAATATTCCATGAGGAGGAAATGAAAATAAGCAAAGGGAGGGATTACACTAAAGGAAAAAAACAATCAAAGGAGAAATGAAGTCAAGTTAAAAACTCAAAATAAACCAAAATGAAAATAATCTCAATAATAACCCTGAATGTTAATGTCCTAAACTCATCATTCCAAAAGACATAGACTGGCAGATTGGATTTTTTTAAAAGACCCCACAATATGCTGCTTTCAAGAGACTCATCCCATAGGAAAGCACATTCTACCTGTTGGGAAAAATCATACCACTCACATGACTGTGTAAACAAGCAGAGGTTTCCATCCTCATATCAGATAAAGTATACTTCAAGCCAAAGTTAATAAAAAAGGGACAAAGAAGGACATTTCATACTGCTTAAGGGAACCATACATCAATAAGACATAACAATTATAAATATATATTCCCCAAACAATGGAGCACCTACATTCATCAAATTCTTCTCAAGTTCAAGAGTCACATACACCACAATACAATAATACTGGGTGATGTTAACACACCTCTTTCACCACTGGATAGATCTTCCAAACAAAAACTAAACAAAAAAACTACAGAAATCCATAATGCAATCAATAATTCAGACATAACCAACATTTATAGAATAATTTCATCCACCAATGAGTGAATACATTTTCTTCTAAGCAGCACATGGATCCTTCTCTAAAACAGACCATATATTATTCCACAAAGCAACTCATAGCAAATACAAAAAAAGTAGAAATACTGCCCTGCATTCTATCAGATCATAGTGTAATGAAATTAGGAATCAATGATAATATAAAAAATAGAAGCTACTCCAACATCTAGAGACCAAATAATATGCTATTGAATGAACAATGACAAGCACAAGACATCAAAGAAGAGATTAAAAATTTTTAAAGGTAAATGAGAACACTGATACAACATATCAAAATCTCTGGGACACCATGAAGGCAGTTCTAAGAGGAAAGTTCATTGCATGGAGTTCATTCCTTAAAAGAAGAAAAAGTCAACAAATAAATGACTTAACAGTACATCTGAAAGCCCTAGAAAAAGAAGAAATCAACACCAAAAGCAGTAGGAAACAAGAAATAATTAAAATCAGAGCTGAAATCAATGAAATTGAAACAAAAGAAACAATTGAAAAAAATCTACAAAACAAAAAGATGATTCTTTGGTAAAATTTTTTTTAAAAAATGATAAACCCTTAGCCATGCTAACAAAGAGAGGGAGAAAGAAAACTAAAATTACTAGAATCCGTGGTGAAAAAGGAAGTATAATGAGGGACACTACAGAAATACAGAAGATAATTAGAAATTATTTTGAAAATTTGTATTCCAATAAAACAGAATATGTCAAATACATCATCAAATTTCTAGAATCATATAATCTACCCAAACTGAATCAGGACTATATACACAAGTTAAACAGATCTATTTCAAGCAATGAAATAGAAGATGCCATCAAAAGCCTACCAAACAAGAAAAGCCCAGGACCAGATGGATATACAGCTGAGTTCTACGAGACCTTCAAATAAGAACTAATACCAATAATCCTCAAATTATTCCATTAAATAGAAAGTGGGAACACTTCCAAACTCATTCTGTGAGGCTAGTGTCACCCTGATACCAAAACCAGAAAGGCCACATCAAGGAGACAAAATGTAATACCAATATCCATGATGAATGTAGATGCAAAAATTCTCAATAAAATGCTGGGAATTTGCATACAAAAACATATTAAAAAGATAGTGCAAAAAAAAAAAAAAGATAGTGCATCATGATCAAGTGGGGTTCTTCCTGGGATGTAAGGATGGTTCAACATAAGGAAACCAATAAACAGAATTCAACACATCAATAGACTTAAAGACAAGAATCATATGATCATCTTGATAGATGCAGAAAAAGCATTTGACAAAACACAGCACCACTTCATGTTCAAAACACTAGAAGAACTAAGGATAGTAGGAACATATCTCAATTGTAAAAGCTATCTATGCTAAGCCCAAGGCCATTATCATTCTAAATAGAGAAAAATTGAAAGCATTCCCTCTAAAAATGAGAACAAGATAAGGATACCCTCTTTCACAACTTCTATTTAACATAGACCTAGAAACTCTAGCCAGAGCAATTAGACAGATGAAAGAAATTAAAGGGATACGAATTGAAAAAGAAGAACTCAAATTATCACTATTTTTCAATAATGTGATTCTATACTTAGAGGATCTGAAAAATTCCACCAGAAAATGTCTAGAACTAATTAATGATGTGCCGCAGTCTGGCTGGGCACAAATAACCGAGCCGCCACAAAGCCTTGTAGGTTCAAACAGCAACAACTTTATTCCCGAACTCTCACTGGCACTCTACACACACTTCCCGGGAACACACTCCCTCCACCGGGCTCCGCGCGACAATTCTCCTGGAACCCCACAAGAACTCAACTGGAACTCCAAAGTAGCAGGCGCCCAAGGCAGCAGGATCCGCCCTAATCCCAGCAGGATCCGCCCTAATCCCAGAGCCCCCCTATTCCTGGAGCAGGGTCACCTTTCAACCATACCCTCTGGCAAAATGCCAGGTGTCATTCTGACTTAACTGTGACTCTCAACAATGATGTCAGCAAAGTAGCAGGATATAAAATTAACACCCACAAATCAAATGCATTTCTGTAAACCAGTGAAAGTGGTTGGGATTGTGGCTCAGTGGCAGAGTGCATGCCTTGCATGTGTGAGGCACTGGGTTCAATCCTCAGCACCACATAAAAATAAATAAATAAAATAAAGTTAATGTGTCCATTTTCAATTGAAAATACTTTTAAAAAGGAATAACACTTAAATGCAATCCACAATAGAAACAATGACAAATTGGACTTTCTCAAAATTAAATATTTCTCTATGAAAGAGACCAAGTGAAAGATGTGGTCTAAAATAAAATATTTACATAACACATTTCTGGTGAAGAATTTGTATCTGGAATATATACATATATCTACTTCTATATAGATAGTTAGACTGTTTTACACATATACATATTATGTATGTATATATAGTTAGATACTAAGATATATATAAAATGTGTATAAAGTCAAACACATTAATAAAAAGAAACAATCCAAAATACGAGCAAATTTTTTAAATATTTGTTTTTTAGTTGTAGTTGGACATTATATCTTTAATTAATTTATTTAGTCTTATATGGTAATGAGGATCAAACCCAAGGCCTCACCCAGGCTAGGCAAGCACTCTACCCCTGAGCTACAACCCCAGACCATGAGCAAATATTTTGACAGCCATCACAAAAAAAAATAAGCAAATGTTACTTCCAAGTAACTAAGGATAATGGTGACTTCATAGCTATTTGTCTACAAAAATTTCTTCATGAAACAATAAAAAAGAGAGGAATAAAATCTACATAAAGAAACCTTCAGTATAACTTGAAGATAGAGCTGCCCAAAATGCAAAATAATTATGAGCAAAACAAAAATACCATTAAATCCCAATTCTTAATCTTTTACACTGCTCCTCCCCTCAGCTCACCAAAAAGTTTTGTGGAAGCAAAGAAATACTAAGAAACACAGAAGAGTTAGAGTAACTAAGGGAGCTAGGTGTGATTTAGAATTGCCACCAAAAATATCAACACTACCATAAATCTGAAAATACTAGTACAGAATCTGAGTTTATTTGAACATGGACTATAGAATCTGGTCATCAAAATATGTGCAATTTAAAGGTACAAATTGTATTGAAATAAAAAATACAAAGGGCAGACATGATTATAGTTTACAATATCTTATGCAGATCTAGAAGAAAGAATTCTTTTAAAAGAAAGAAGCAAGAAATGATAAGAAGGAAATGCTAATTACCCTGCCTTGACCAGAACATTTACTGAAATATTACACTGAACCCCACTAATATATTTTCAATTAATAAAGATCTAAAAGAAAGATAGACTGCAATATAGTTAATAGAGGATTTCAACACCCAACTTTCAACAATGAAAATATCATCTAGACAGAAAATTTATAAGGGAACTTTGACTTGAGCTCCACTTTAGACCAAGTAGACCTAACAGACATACAGATGGTTCCTAGCTTACAATGGTTCAACTTTTCATTTTTCCAGTTTACAATCTTGGGAAAGTGAAACACATTCAGTAGAAACTTTACTTTGAATTTGGAATTTTTATCTTTCCCCAGGCTAGAGATACATAGTATTGCTGATAACTCTCTTGTACAGTATCAGAAAGCCACAGCTCCCAGTCAGTCATGAAGTCAGAAGGGCCAACAGCTAATTCATAATTAATTTTTATTGATGTTATTTTTGTTTGTTTTATAGTTTTTTAAATAGTCATGTTTATATCATCAATATTAAAGAATGTCATATGCACAAAAGAAAACAACAAACCTTTTTGGTTAAGGGGTAGGAAAGTTAGCAACAGCATATGAGAAACAAGAAACACACGTGTGAGGATGAGTCTGACTTGTGAGCAGGCAAAAAGAATCTGAAGGTGTAGGCTACCTGGGTGGGGTTCAGTAACCCCCCCAGCTCTGTTCCAGCAGCAAGGCATCAATGAACTTCAGGACTGAGGGCCCATAATTACATGGATTCACAATTTTTTTTATTCTTGGCTTAAATTTATCCTTAAAATTTTGTTCCAGCACCAATTCAAAGAAGCAATCATAGGCAGTTTCAATATAACAGCATAAAAACACTATCCTTTACAAACATGCATGTGCCTGGCACACTACAACTCCACAGGGAACAAACACACAGTTCCCATTCTGCAGGGGCTCCTGCTTCAGAACCATACAGAAGGGAAACCCTCCATGAACATGACCTGTCAGAATGTACCATGTGAGAGACCTCAGTCTCAAGATCAGCTGTTTCCAGTGATTTCCAAACTGACAAATATTTGAACTTTACCTTCAATAACATTTGTATATAAATAGATATAAGTAAAACCCTCCATAATTTATACTTAAGTGTAGGAAGTCATAACTCACACAGTAGATCTTCTAGTCATGAAAAAAGTGTAGTAGCTGTACACAGTTCTCCATTTATTTTTGCGGGGGGTGGTAGATTGTGCTTGAGGCCTCAACCCAGGGCCCTGCACATGTAGGGCCAGCAAGTTATCACTGAGCTACATCCTCAACCCACAGTACTCAATTTTTATCACACTCCCACTTTAACAAAAACACAATGGAGAAGTGTCAGACTGAAAAATTATGGTACATTTATACTATTGACTCAGAATGAAGTGAAGCTCACTACAAAAAAAAAAATCCCTTAATTTAGTCTTTAAAAATATGAAACCAGGGGGCTGGTATTTTGGCTCGGCGGTAGAGCATTCGCCTAGCATGGGCAGGACCCGGGTTCAATCCTCAGCACCACATAAAAATAAAGGCATTGTGTTGTGTCCATCTACACCTAAAAAATAAATATTTTTTTTAAAAAATATGAAACCAGGGCTAGGGATACAGCTCAGTTGGTAGAGTGCTTGCTTCGCATGCACAAGGCCATGGGTTCAATCCCTAGCACCACAAAAAATAAAAATAAAACCACACCGGGCATGGTGGCACATGCCTATGTAATCCCAGAAATTTAGAAGGCCAAGGCAGGAGGATTACAAATTCAAAGCTAGCCTCAGGAATTCAGTGAGGTCCTAAGCAGCTTAGCAAGACCCTGCCTCAAAACAAAAAGGGAGGGCTGGGGAGGGCTGGGGATGTGACTCAGTGGTTAAGTGCCTCTGGGTTTAATCCCTGATACTAAAAAAAAAGAGAGAAATCAACTGTGATTGTTTGGGCTATTAAAGTTTCTAATGTAACAGCAAAGGATGTTTATAGGAAAAAATACTTCTAACAAAATAGTTGAAAAAATCTAACTGGGGTTGTGGCTAGCACGCACTAGGCCTTGGATTCAATCTTCAGCACCACATAAAAATAAATAAATAAAATAAAGATATGAAAAAATCTAGAGAGATAAAGTATAAGAAGCCTAAAAATATATCTTAAGACAAAATATTGCCCCAAACATGTGAATTTTTTTTCAAAAGTCACCTATATAAATTTAAACAGTTGGATGCAACTTTTCCTCACCATCCTCCATGGTGGTTACGGCTATGACACAAAATGGGATGGTTGTCAATTGGCTCAAGGCTGGGAAGCCTTCACAGAGAGTTCCCATTTCTAGATGTATTGAGTTTCTGCCCTGGCCTCCCAGAGGAAAGTTGGGAGACAGGGCTGGGTGCTGCATATCCTGTGAATGATAAGACACTTCCTCAGAATCAACAGACAAGTCAAGCAATGCTGGTTGTCTGGCTATGAGTGGCAAGAACACACCTCACAGAATCAAATGCTCTGAGTGTTCATATGGGTCATAAGTACATCTAATAAGTACTCTGAGGCATGGCCTTCTTCCACCATTTAGCAGGAGCCTCCCCTTTCACCTCTCCATCATCTGGTCCAGTTATCCAGGTCTGGAGCTGGAGCTGTGAGACTGGGCAGCTGCAGCAGGTAGCAAAACCTTTAATCCCCTCACAAGGGCCCTTACTTGGCATCACTCATCATTCCCACCAATACTGTGACCAGGTTGTAGTAGGAAATATCCAGTCTGAAAACAGGTCATCAACAGAACTGGGGTTTTCTTTTCCAATATTTCAAATATCTAATTGTTGAAGGCATTCCTGCACCCACTGTCTGACAGGGTCACAATGTGGGGGATGCTATGGCAGGGCTGCACCATCTAGAAACTGGAACCATTGAGAATGTTAAGTGTTTTGTTTATGATACTCATGATATGGATAATAGGGCATATGTCAATCAATAATAAAATTATGTGTTGCCTGAGATTGCAGGAAAATTCCCAGAATGAGACTAAGGATACAATTGAGACATGCCGTGAGGTGCATTTCAATATCTATCAGGATACAAACAATGGTGTTATTCCTCAAGCCTAAACAACAAGAAATATTTATCCCATAGTTAAAAATTTACACTAGCCCCCCCAACCCCATCCTAAAGCTACAACCTGTACAACACCTAGCTACAGAAAAACAATTGCTGTGCCAACAGTACAAGGACCACCGCATGTAGCTTATGGAATCCCCCTTGAGGACAAGAGACTAATAAAAATATATTCCCCCCACCAACAGACCCTCCTTTGCCTTACACAGAAATTTATGATGAAAATGGAAAACACATAGTTAATATAAATGACAAATGGGTTGAGGTGTAAATCCTGCCCTTTAGTTAAAGATTAAAAAGACATAAGAATTGGTGTGCTTTGACCAAGGATCAAAAAAACTCTGTAAGAAAGCAGTTAAATAGGTAATATGATAAAAGGAAATTACCTTAGAAATTAAAAATAAAATAATGTAAAATTAACATAGATAAATTTTAGAGACTTCAGAGTAGTAGGCTTTTTAAGTAATAGACTTTCACTATTTTAAGTGTGTTTTACTGGGATTTTAGTTTAGAAGTAAGAAAGCTTACCAGTAATCATAAGTATGTTTTAAAGTTAAAGGTTAACAAAATAATTATAGTTATTCTTTAAAGTTAGAAGTGAATAATAGGTCAGGAGACATGTAGTCTAGTTGTGTCACCTAGCACCTAGTGATTGAGGTGAAAATGTAAAAGCTTAATCATGACTGACTAAGGTTACAGAAAAATATTTTGAACAATGTACTCTACATCTTAGATAATCAATGTGTGTCAGAAAAGATTGTAACTCTTGAAAATTATGTAAATCAAAGAAGTTTCAGGCTTTGAAGCTATCCATTAACTACCTGAAAAAACACCTGTAAAAAAAGGTATAAAAATAAAGGTCCCTCTAGAGGCAGCAAGATTTTTTCTGGAGGCTGCTCGTAACTTGCAACCTGTCATCCTGACTCTTCTTCTTTCACCATCGCCACTCCTCCTTCAGGACCCCTGGAACCCCACTCCCCCTGCCAGGGCTGGACCCCAGCATCTAATCTAGCAAATGATGAAATTCACATTTTCTCAAATGTTGTCTATTTCCTAAGGGCTTCTCTGAGAGTTCCTCTGCACCTCTGCTGAATTGACTAGGATGGTTCTGAAGCTGGGCCTTGTGAGTGAATGCCATCTTCCAGGTCAGGAGCAAGGTGCTCTGCCTCCAGCTTCCTTCCCCTGTGACATGGGCTCTTTCCAGGGGCACTAGATGGTCAAGCAGCACTGCTCCACACTTCTAGGTCTCCACCCTACTACAAGTAATACCCCGGCTTATCTACTAGATCTGCTAAACAGTGCTGACCATGAAGCCCCCAAGGCAGAGGTGGGGCACCACCTGCATGTGCCAGAGCTGTAATTTAACCAAGGACATTCCTAGAAGTAACTACTACTGCAGGTTGCATGAAGGGATGATGCTAAAGCCCAACAGGCTGCCCTCCCTGTATTCCTCATGGTTAACACATTTCCTCTTCAAAGCCTGTGCAAATATTGTTCTCTCCTACCCAAGGTAAATCTAGCTGGCATCCACCACTAATATGGCATTTTGCACTATTGATGTTATTTTTTTTTCTTGAGAGAGAGAGAGAATTTTTTAATATTTATTTTTTAGTTTTATGTGGTACTGAGGATCGAACCCAGGTCCCGCCCGTGCGAGGCGAGCGCTCTACTGCTGAGCCACAATCCCAGCCCCCTATTGATGTTATTTTAAATACTATATTTTTAAATTTTTATTTTCTAATTTTGGCTAGAATGACATAAGATATATTTTCATTTAAAAAATATTTTATCAATTTATCTTTTTGATATTATTTTTCTATAGATCTTATGTACACATCATATTTGTAACTATAGAATTTATATCTCTTCTAATTCTTATAATTTTTCTTTCTCTTGCCTTTTTTCTCTAAAAACTCCAGTAAAATGCTAAATGTAAGATATGATAGATCCTTTGCTTCAATGCGATTACACAGAAAAGGGTTTCCACATTTTTTATTAAGTATAGTGTCTCTGAGTGATACATTTTGTAAGACAATTTATCATATTTGATAATTCTCCTCCAACTCCTAGCTTGGTAAGAGTTTTATTATGAGGACTTTGAATTTTTTAAAATGTTCTTCCTGCATTTATTCAGGTTAAAATTTTTCCCTTATTTATGTAATGACTTAAATTAATTGATTGCAAAAATTCAACTTGGTTATAATGCATCACCCAGTGTGTATATGTATGTATACATACATATATATGTACATATATATAATCATTTTGCATCACTTGATTTTACTTGCTAATATTTAGTTGAGGATTTTTGCATCTAGATTCCTGAGTCAGTTTGTCCTCTAATTTTTATTTTTTATAATATTCTCACTAGGTTTTCATGTCAAGGTTTTGATTACCCTATACAGTGAATAGAGAAAATATCTGAGTTTTTTACTATTATCTTGAACTTAGTATAAAATATTAATATCATTTCTTCCTTTAATATTTGATAAATCTTGGTAACATTGGTAAAATCCATCTGGCCTGGAGTTTTACGTGTGGGAAAGATTTGTGGTATGATTTAAATAGACTTTTTGTTAGAGGAAAATGTATATATTGTTTTTCTTCTTGGGCCAGTTTGGTCTTTAGCAATTAGGGAAATGCAAATCAAAACCACACTGAGATTTCATACCACTTCAGCTAGAATGGCAGCCATCAAGAATACAAACAATAATAAATGCTTGAGAGGATATGGGGAAAATGAAATTTGTAATTTGATTCTACTAGAAGTTTATTTAATCAAAATATTAATTTTATTGGGTTATATTTTTATTGGTACATATTAATTATACAGCATAATAGGTAGCATTGTATCATATTCCTATATGAATATAACTTCACTCCTCATTACCTCAGCTTATCCTCACCTCACCCTCTCCCTTATCCCCTTGCTCAATTCTAATAGTCTCCCATTTACATTCAGGATGTCCCTAGTTTCCCTTCCTCTAGCTTCCACATATAAGAAAATATGTGTGTTAGCAGCTTTTTGTTGCCATAACTAAAATGCCTGACAAGAACAACTTAGAGAAGGAAAAGACTATTTTGGCTCATGATTTCAGAGGTTTAGTCCATTTTCGGCCAACCCCACAGCTGTGGGCCCAAGGTGAAGCCAAACATCATAGTAAAAGGGCATGTGGAGGAAAGTTGCTCAGTTCTTGAAAGAGGAAACAGAGAGCTTGAGTGCAAGGAACCTGAGATAATATAATCCCCAAGGGCATGGCCCCAGTGACTTACTTCCTCCAGCCATGCCCTACCTATCTATAAATACCACCCATTAATACATTCAAATTATTAATCTGTCGAATTCATTAATATACTTATTAGTTACAACTCTCATAATAATTTCACCTCTGAATGTTCCTGCATTGTCTCACATATGAGCTTTTGGGGGACAGCTCATATTCAAACCATAATAACATGAGATACTTGTCTTTTGGCATCTGACTTATTTTCCTTAATATGATAATCTCAACTCCCATCTCTTTTTCCTGCAAATGACTTACTTTCATTCTTTTTGTGGCTGAATAAAATTATATTCTGCATATATGTCATATTTTCTTTATCCATTTATTTGCTGAGGGGCACCTAAGCTGATTTTATAAATTGGCTCCTGTGAATTGTGCCATGATAAATGTGGGTATGCAGGTATCTCGAATGTATGCTGACTTCCCCTAGCACTGGAGCTGTTCCAGAGGCTACATCCACAGGCAGGCGTGGGGATACAGGCCATTATTATCTGCCCAACATTGGATTTCACTAGCTCAGAGTTGTTTCAAGGCAAAGTCTTATACTTAGTACCCTGTCCTACCACCAGTAAGTGGGATCTTGCACCACATTATGTTGCCCAAGGTTGGAGCAGTGTTGGAAAAGGCAATCTCTTGGTCCCCCAGGCTAATACTAAGCTAGATCACAACTGAGTCTCACCTCCACAAGGATCTTCAGAATGCTCCTAGAACATGCTGCTGCTGTCAGTGTTGCAGGCGGACACACAGTTCCATCCCACTGAACCATAGGTCTCTGCCTTGCACCAGGGCAGTTTTAGAGACCAATCCGCAAGCACTTGGGTAACAATAGCTATGCTGGCTTGATAATAAACAGTACTGCATGTGAGTCTTATAGCCATAGCAATCTGCACAGTCTCCAGACAAGGGCAAGTGTGTCACTGGCACACTCCAAGGCTAGAAGTGATGTAAGTGAAATTTGGGTCTTTCCCACCAGCACACAAGTCTCTGAATAATTTCAGGACTGGTCTTGAGCTCTGTCCGTTCTATGGGCCCTTCAGTTTCTTCTGGGTGCTGCGTCTCATTGCAGTGGACCTGGTAGTGGGCTCCATCTCAAAGTCCTGTGCTACTTTTTGTGCCCTGCTTCCCAAAAGGTGGGATCTTAATGCCCACTCTGCCATCCAAGGTTGGAAGAAGAGTAGTAGATGCAGTGAGCCATCTGGTCTAATGCAGTTCCAGCAGCTCATTCTGGGGTATTAGTCTGGAAGTAGGGGTCATGGGTCTTTCCCAACACTGGGATTGTCTATGGTGGGACTGGTACTGGGTTTCACATGTAAGGTCTGGACTTGATTCACTCTCCCTCCCCTGTGCAGGAGTTGTCTCTCCCCATACTGGACTGCCTAGAGTTGGGGGAGGAGCAGCACAGACAAATCTATCCTTCCTTCTTTAATATGTCACTTTCCTCTACTGTACTAAAGGCAGGCACTTTAGTCTTTCACCTGCTTTCCTTAGCTCTTGGTAAGGTAGTTTAGTGCATGAATAGCTGTTCAACCTGGTTTGTCTATGGAGAGAAAATTAATAGAAGATCTTACTCAGTATCTTGCTCCCAAAATTTCTTGATTCTAATTTTATGTTATCATCTGTGCATTGAAAGATTAGGTATTTATTTCAGTGTTTATGCTTATCTCCAGAAGTTCTAAGCTGGCAGCATTTTTTTCTCTGAGCCTACAGTCATTTCCACTATTTCAGCACTAGATGGCATCTGTTGGGGCAGGCTCAAAATGGCTATAGTTAGGCTTCTTCAATGAGACTTCTTGCAATCTATGTTATGGTTTTTTTAATATTTTTTTTTAGTTGTAGTTGGACACAATACCTGTATTTTATTTATTTATTTTTCTGTGGTGCTGAGGATGGAACCCAGGGCCTCATATGTGCTAGGCGAGCACTCTATCACTGAGCCACAACCCCAGGCCCTCTATGTTATATTTTATGTTATGATTTTAGAATGCAGCCAAGGCCATGAATTGGCTATGTTATGGTCACTGTGTAGTTAAAAGTCAGAAGTATTTGCTTGTGAGCATGCACCCACTGATATAACTTGTTGGCAGTGTACCTTCTTTGTTTGAACTATACATAAAAAGAGCCTTTGCAAATGGCTCAGGGGGCTGGCTGATAGTTATGGCCATCTCTGAATAAAGGATGACCAATATTCCCATGATGCCTCACATCTAGTATCAATTTCCAGATCCTCAAACCTTGGTCCCAAGGCCTGAGCCTTGCCTTCACCCTGACAAGTAGTATAGTCAGCAGGATTCAGTGCAGGCAAGTACTCAACCTCTGAGGGGGAGGCAGAATCTGAAGAAGAGCCTGAGGAGAAACCCTGACTGTGAGCCCACTCTGTGGTGCAGCACATCAGCAGCTCTGGCCCCTGAAGGTCAGGCAGTAGGGCAGCCAAATGTTACAGTTACTGGCCATACACCAAGGCAAAATTAGTGGACTTAGGTAAGCAGTTTTGCCAACAATCTGGGGAGACCCTGGCCACATGGGTTTTCTGACTGTGGGATCTAGGGGTGGACAGCATTGTTTGCTCCCCAGAGGAGATGGAGCATCTGGCATCCATCACCTCCCACCCCTCCCTGAGACAGTGATTGCAGAACAGTTCACAGGCATGGGAAAACATAATCACTCACTGATACCCTGGATTTATGTAGCCATGCAAACTGTGTGGACGCATGCAGGTGAGCTGCCAGAAACTGAATAAATGGCAATCCTATGCTGATTTGGTGCAGATTCTACAAGAGCTTGGCATGCATCAGGCAATATTTAATCTGAACACAGGAGGACCAGATAATGAAAGATTTACTAGTGGAACAAGATTTGATTTTGCTGAATGCTTCACCCTCCTACTTTTGGGTCCTTGATGGCTAACTTAGCCCCATATGTTGGGCGCCCCATTAATGAAGTTACTACTAAGATGGCTAGCCTGGAAGAAGCCGAGAGCAGACTGCAGTTTTTTTTTTAATTTTTTATTGTTGGTTGTTCAAAACATTACATAGTTCTTGATATATCATATTTCACACTTTGATTCAAGTGGGTTATGAACTCCCATTTTTACCCCATATACATATTGCAGAATCACATCAGTTACACATCCATTGATTTACATATTGCCATACTAGTGTCTGTTGTGTTCTGCTGCCTTTCCTATCCTCTACTATCCCCCCTCCCCTCCCCTCCCCTCCCCTCTTCTCTCTCTGCTCCCTCTACTGACATTCGTTTGTCCCCCTTATATTATTTTTCCCCTTCCCCTCACTTCCTCTTGTATGTACTTTTGTATAACTCTGAGGGTCTCCTTCCATTTCCATGCATTTTCCCTTCTCTCTCCCTTTCCCTCCCACCTCTCATCCCTGATTAATGTTAATCTTCTTCTCATGCTCTTCCACCCTACTCTGTTCTTAGTTACTCTCCTTATATCAAAGAAGACATTTGGCATTTGTTTTTTAGGGATTGGCTAGCTTCACTTAGCATAATCTGCTCTAATGCCACCCATTTCCCTGTAAATTATATGATTTTGTCATTTTTTAAAGCAGAGTAATACTCCATTGTGTATAAATGCCACATTTTTTTTATCCATTCATCCATTGAAGGGCATCTAGGTTGGTTCCACAGTCTAGCTATTGTGAATTGTGCTGCTATGAACATCGATGTAGCAGTGTCCCTGTAGCATGCTCTTTTTAGGTCTTTAGGGAATAGACCGAGAAGGGGAATAGCTGGGTCAAATGGTGGCTCCATTCCCAGCTTTCCAAGAAATCTCCATACTGCTTTCCAAATTGGCTGCACCAATTTGCAGTCCCACCAGCAATGTACAAGTGTACCCTTTTCCCCACATCCTCGCCAGCACTTGTTGTTGTTTGACTTCATGATGGCTGCCAATCTTACTGGAGTGAGATGGTATCTTAGGGTGGTTTTGATTTGCATTTCTCTGACTGCTAGAGATGGTGAGCATTTTTTCATGTACTTGTTGATTGACTGTATGTCCTCCCCTGAGAAGTGTCTGTTCAGGTCCTTGGCCCATTTGTTGATTGGGTTGTTTGTTTTCTTATTGTCTAATTTTTTGAGTTCTTTGTATACTCTGGATATTAGGGCTCTATCTGAAGTGTGAGGAGTAAAGATTTGTTCCCAGGATGTAGGCTCACTATTTACCTCTCTTTTTGTTTCTTTTGCTGAGAAAAAACTTTTTAGTTTGAGTAAGTCCCATTTGTTGATTCTAGTTATTAACTTTTGTGCTATGGGTGTCCTATTGAGGAATTTGGAGCCCGACCCCACAGTATGTAGATCATAGCCAACTTTTTCTTCTATCAGATGGCGTGTCTCTGATTTGATATCAAGCTCCTTGATCCATTTTGAATTCACTTTTGTGCATGGCGAGAGAAAGGGATTCAGTTTCATTTTGTTGCATATGGATTTCCAGTTTTCCCAGCACCATTTGTTGAAGATGCTATCCTTCCTCCATTGCATGCTTTTAGCCCCTTTATCAAATATAAGATAGTTGTAGTTTTGTGGATTGGTTTCTGTGTCCTCTATTCTGTACCATTGGTCCACCCACCTGTTTTGGTACCAGTACCATGCTGTTTTTGTTACTATTGCTCTGTAGTATAGTTTGAAGTCTGGTATCGCTATACCGCCTGATTCACACTTCCTGCTTAGCATTGTTTTTGCTATTCTGGGTCTTTTATTTTTCCATATGAATTTCATGATTGCTTTCTCTATTTCTACAAGAAATGCCGTTGGGATTTTGATTGGCATTGCATTAAACCTATAGAGAACTTTTGGTAATATTGCCATTTTGATGATGTTAGTTCTGCCTATCCATGAACAGGGTATATTTTTCCATCTTCTAAGATCTTCTTCTATTTCTCTCTTTAGGGTTCTGTAGTTTTCATTATATAAGTCTTTCACCTCTTTTGTTAGGTTGATTCCCAAGTATTTTATTTTTTTTTGAAGATATTGTGAATGGAGTGGTTGTCCTCATTTCCATTTCAGAGGATTTGTCGCTGATATACAGGAATGCCTTTGATTTATGCATGTTGATTTTATATCCTGCCACTTTGCTGAATTCATTTATTAGCTCTAATAGTTTCTTTGTAGACCCTTTTGGGTCTGCTAGGTATAGAATCATGTCACCTGCAAATAGTGATAATTTAAGTTCTTCTTTTCCTATTTTTATGCCTTTAATTTCTTTCGTCTGTCTAATTGCTCTGGCCAGTGTTTCGAGAACTATGTTGAACAGAAGTGGTGAGAGAGGGCATCCCTGTCTTGTTCCAGATTTTAGAGGGAATGCCTTCAATTTTTCTCCATTCAGAATGATGCTAGCCTGAGGCTTAGCATAGATTGCTTTTACAATATTGAGGTATGTTCCTGTTATCCCTAGTTTTTCCAGAGTTTTGAACATAAAGGGATGCTGTACTTTGTCGAATGCTTTTTCCGCATCTATCGAGATGATCATATGGTTCTTATTTTTAAGTCTATTGATGTGGTGAATAACATTTATTGATTTCCGTATATTGAACCAGCCTTGCATCCCAGGGATGAATCCTACTTCATCATGGTGCACAATTTCTTTGATATGTTTTTGTATCCGATTCGCCAGAATTTTATTGAGGATTTTTGCATCTAGGTTCATTAGAGATATTGGTCTGTAGTTTTCTTTCTTTGAAGTGTCTTTGTCTGGTTTAGGTATCAGGGTGATGTTGGCCTCGTAGAATGAATTTGGAAGTTCTCCCTCTTTTTCTATTTCCTGAAGTAGCTTGAAAAGTATTGGTATTAGTTCCTCTTTAAAGGTTTTGTAAAACTCTGCTGTATACCCATCCGGTCCTGGGCTTTTCTTAGTTGGTATTCTTTTGATGGTTTCTTCTATTTCCTCAATTGATATTGGTCTGTTTAGGTTGTCTATATCCTCCTGACTCAATCTGGGCAGGTCATATGACTTAAGAAATTTATCTATGCCTTCACTATCTTCTAATTTATTGGAGTATAAGGATTCAAAATAATTTTTGATTATCTTCTGTATTTCTGAAGTGTCTGTTGTGATATTGCCTTTTTCATCCCATATGCTCATAATTTGAGTTCTCTCTCTTCTTCTCTTCGTTAGCATGGCTAAGGGTCTGTCGATTTTGTTTATTTTTTCAAAGAACCAACTTTTAGTTTTGTCAATTTTTTCAATTGTTTCTTTTGTTTCGATTTCATTAATTTCAGCTCTGATTTTAATTATTTCTTGCCTTCTACTTCTTTTGCTGTTGTTTTGCTCTTCTTTTTCTAGGATTTTGAGATGAAGTATGAGATCATTTATTTGTTGTTTTTTTCTTTTTTTAAGGAATGAACTCCACGCAATGAATTTTCCTCTTAGAACTGCTTTCAATGTGTCCCATAGATTCCGATATGTTGTGTCTGTGTTTTCATTTATCTCTAAGAATTTTTTAATTTCCTCCTTGATGTCTTCTATAACCCATTGATCATTCAGTAACCTATTGTTCATTCTCCAAGTGATGCATGATTTTTCCTTCCTTCTTTTATCATTGATTTTCAGTTTCATTCCATTATGATCAGATAAGATGCATGGTATTATCTCTACTCCTTTATATTGTCTAAGAGTTGCCCTGTGACATAATATATGATCTATTTTTGAGAAGGATCCATGTGCTGCTGAGAAAAAAGTGTAACTGCTTGATGTTGGGTGGTATATTCTATATATGTCAATTAAGTCTAGGTTATCAATTGTGTTATTGAGTTCTATAGTTTCCTTATTCAACTTTGGTTTGGACGATCTGTCCAGTGGCAAGAGAGGTGTGTTGAAGTCTCCCATGATTATTGTATGGTGGTCTATTAGACTCTTGAACTTGAGAAGAGTTTGTTTGATGAACATAGCTGCACCATTGTTTGGGGCATAAATATTTATGATTGTTATGTCTTGTTGGTGTATGGTTCCCTTAAGCAGTATGTAGTGTCCCTCTTTATCCCTTTTGATTAACTTTGGCTTGAAATCTATTTTATTTGATATGAGTATGGACACGCCTGCTTGTTTCCGAAGTCCATATGAGTGATATGATTTTTCCCAACCTTTCACCTTCAGCCTATGTATGTCTTTTCCTATCAAATGTGTCTCCTGTAGGCAGCATATT
This sequence comes from Marmota monax, assembly GCF_021218885.2. Taxonomy (NCBI): domain Eukaryota; kingdom Metazoa; phylum Chordata; class Mammalia; order Rodentia; family Sciuridae; genus Marmota; species Marmota monax. The sequence goes on from NW_026693786.1 coordinate 264,246, forward strand.
GTTGGGTCTTGTTTTGTGATCCATTCTACTAGCCTGTGTCTCTTAATTGGTGAGTTTAAGCCATTAACATTTAGGGTTATTATTGAGATATGGGTTGTTCTTCCAGCCATATTTGTTTATTTCTGTTACTAAACATGTTTTTTTTCCCTTTTGATTATTTCCCCCCCCCCCTTTACTGTCCTACCTCCCACTGTTGGTTTTCATTCTTATTTTCCATTTCCTCTTCCTGTAATGTTTTGCCGAGGATGTTTTGAAGAGATGGTTTTCTAGCTGCAAATTCTTTTAACTTTTGTTTATCGTGGAAGGTTTTAATTTCATCTTCCATCCTGAAGCTTAATTTCGCTGGATACACAATTCTTGGTTGGAACCCATTTTCTTTTCAGTGTTTGAAATATGTTATTCCAGGATCTTCTAGCTTTCAGAGTCTGTGTTGAAAGATCAGCTGTTATCCTGATTGGCTTACCCCTAAATGTAATCTGCTTCCTTTCTCTTGTAGCTTTTAAAATTCTCTCCTTATTCTGTATGTTGGGCATCTTCATTATAATGTGTCTAGGTGTGGGTCTCTTATGATTTTGCACATTCGGCATCCTGTAGGCTTCTAGGATTTGGGATTCTGTCTCATTCTTCAAGTCTGGGAAGTTTTCTCGTATTATTTCATTGAATAGATTGCTCATTCCTTTGGTTTGGAGTTCTATACCTTCCTGTATCCCAATGACTCTTAAGTTTGGTCTCTTAATGTTATCCCATATTTCTTGGATGTTCTGCTCATGGTTTCTTAACAGTCTTGCTGAGCTGTCTATGTTCTTTTCAAGTTGAAATACTTTGTCTTCATTGTCTGATGTGCTATCTTCTAAGTGTTCTACTCTGCTGGTAGTATTCTCAATTGAGTTTTTAAGTTGGTTTATTGCTTCCTGCATTTCTAGGATTTCTGTTTGTTTGTTTTTTATAACCTCTATCTCCCTGTATAGTTGATCCTTTGCTTCCTGGATTTGTTTGTGTAATTCATTGTCGAAGTGGTCTTTCATTGTCTGATTTTGCTGTCTAATGTCTTCCTTGAGACTCCAGATCATCTGAAGCATGTATATCCTGAATTCTTTATCTGACATTCCATCTGCTGCAGCTGTTACCTCTTCTAAAGTTGAGTTGACCTGCATTGCTTGTGGTCCTTTCTTTCCTTGTCTTTTCATACTGCTTGCGTTTCTTTCTGCTTGGTGAAACTGTTGTGTTTTTGAAAAATTTTCCCCCTATATATTTATATTGCTCTTGTATAGTTGAAAAGTCTCCCTTGCAGGGTCGGGCGGCGGTCTGCCTACCTTGCAGGCGCGGGTGGCGGCTCTGCTCTGCCCCTCCTCCAATTGGTGTGAGGTGTCTACCACGCCTGCGGACCCCTGGGCCTGTTCTGCCGGTCGGTCGCAGGTCTGCCTACCTTGCAGGCGCGGGCGGCAGCTCTGCTCTGCCCTTACTCCAATTGGGGTGTCGTGACTACCACGCCGGCAGGTCACTGGACCTGTTCCGGGCGCAGGCAGCAGCTCTGCTCTGCCCCTACTCCAATTGGGGTGACGTGTGTATCACGCCGGCAGGCCACCGGGCCTGATCCGCCGGTCGGTCGCAGGTCTGCCTACCCTGCAGGCGCGGGCGGCGGCTCTGCTCTGCCCCCCCCCTCCAATTGGTGTGACTTGTCTACCACACCCGCGGACCGCTGGGCCTGTTCCGGGCGCGGGCGAAGGCTCTGCTCTGCTCCTACTCCAAATGGGGTGACGTGTCTGTCGCACTGGCAGGCCACTGGGCCTGTCCCGCTGGTCGGTCGCAGGTCTGCCCACCTTTCGGGCACGGGTGGCGGCTCTGCTCTGCCCCTACTCCAATTGGGGTGTCGTGACTACCACGCCGGCAGGTCGCTGGGCCTGTTCCTGGCACGGGCGGCAGCTCTGCTCTGCCCCTACTCCAATTGGGGTGACGTGTGTACCACGCCGGCAAGCCGCTGGGCCTTATCCACCGGTGTGTCACAGGTCTGCCTACCTTGCAGGCGCGGGCAGCGGCTCTGCCCTGCCCCTCCTACCACACCCACGGACCACTGGGCCTGATCTGCAGGTTGGTCGCAGGTCTGCCCACCCTGCGGGCATGGGTGGCGGTTCCGCTCCGCCCCCACTCCAATTGGGGTCACGTGACCACCACACAGGCGGGCCGCTGGGCCTGATCCGGGCGCGGGCGAAGGCTCTGCTCTGCCCCTACTCCAGTTGGGGTGACGTGTGTACCATGCTGGCAGGCCGCTTGGCCTGATCCGCCGGTCTGTCGCAGGTCTGCTTACCTTGCAGGCGTGGGCAGCGGCTCTGCCCTGCCCCTCCTACCACGCCCGCGGACGGCTGGGCCTGATCTACAGGTTGGTCGCAGGTCTGCCCACCTTGCGGGCGCAGGTGGCGGCTCCGCTCCGCCCCCTCTCCAATTGGGGTCACGCGACCACCACGCTGGCGAGCTGCTGGGCCTGCTCCGGGCGCGGGCGGCGGCCCCGCTCCTCCCCTCTAGCTCGACGACAAAGCGAGAGAGACTCAGGTGTCTGTGACTCACCCTCCCTACCAGGAGACCAACTGTTTCTGTCGCTGCTGGTGTTGAAGAAGTTCTCTCCTCCGCCGCTTTCTGATGACATGAGATCTCTGCCATGTTGGTATCCTATGCGAATGGCAGCATTTCGTTCCCTTTGCCGGGTGACCAAAGCAACGGGTGAGTCCTGACCGGCCCTCACAGGCCCCGTCTCAGTCCTGTTGCCACTGCCCACGAAGGCTCGGTTGGTATTTACCTCCACAGTACTCAGCAGGACCCGGACCGAGAAGCAGTTTCCGCGGGCTCCTTAGCCCTGGGCCAGAGCAGTTCCGGGAGCCAGAACTCGGCCGCTCCGTGCTCGGTGTATGCTCTGATAAGAGCAGGCTCCAAGAAGCAGTTTCCGCGGGTTATTTAGCACTGAGCCTGAGTAATTTGTCTGCAAGCCACAGGCGAATGGCAGCCTGAAATTACCTGTTCTATGGCTGAATGAGCTGCGATCAGTCGAAAACAGGGATGGTGACGTCAGCTCTCCAAGATGGTGGCTGCTGGCCTCCTCTGTGGTCTGACTGGTGTGGAGAACTGAATTGGACCGCTTCCTTCCCCTGTCTCAAACCCAGAATTCAGCACTTAGTACGGTAATTGCACAGCGGGCAGAAGCCCGCGGAAACTGCAGCGCTGTATCCCTGCGTTGCTATCTCCTCGTTTCCCAGCGCACGCCGCAGACTCTAGCCACGGGGCGATTTGCTGAATAAGCAGTGTGACCCTCCGTGCGGACAAATCTCTCGCATTTGAGCCCCCGTAGCCAATCCTCGTGTGATGGAAATCCTTCCTCCAGGTTCCGGAGCACCCCACTATTGCTGGAAATTCCTAACAAGATAGCCTTTAGCCGTCCTGACTCGTCATTCTCCCACACAGTGACGCGGCACACGGGGGCAATGCACTCCCCTCGCCGCCATCTTAAGACTGCAGTTTTAAAATGTTCAGAGAGTGAAAAGGTCCTTGAAGTGAGATAAACAAATGAAAAAGGGGCCTGTTAGAATCTAGAATCACTCATGAGCAGATGTGGGCTATCAGCCTAATGCAGTTCTTCTTGAGCTATGGAAGCAGCTACACCTAGAGAACAATGCCTAAGAACAGGCAGAGGTAAACAAGGACCTCAATGAGCCCAACCTGTGCAACTGAAAGACTATTTGCTTCTGGGGGGGATGAAGGGACTTTGTTCCAGTACAACTAGGAATCATCCAGCGTGTCAGCCCTGCGGGGACAGGCAGAGACCAAAGGCCACATATGGAATTTGCTATTCACTGATCCATACTGGAACTGAGTGCATCTTGGTGTTTGGGAATCTGGATAAGTTCCCAAATCCATATGCTTATATTGATGTCTAGGAGGGCAGAAATTAAGGCAAAGGCAGTGTCCTTACCACTGAAAATAGGTCATTTGCCCTGCAGTGACTGCAGACCACAGCTGGGGAGTATGGCTTCTGTATGAGTTGTAAAGGTGGTTGTGAGAGGATACGAAAAACACCCACCCCAGGTCTTGCCACAACCCCCAAGAGGACTGTGACAGTGAAGCAGTACCACCTCCCAGGGAGACATGCACAAATTGGAGCTACTATCTTGGAATTGGAGAAGGTGGGCATAATACAGCCCACACACAGCCCCTTTAACTCTTCAGTGTGGCCAGTGAAGAAGCTTGAGGGCACTTGGAGAATGACTGTGGATTACCCAGAACTGGATACAATGCATGCAGCAGTTCCCTCAGTGCATGATCTCATGGACTGACTGACCTTGCAGCTGGGCACATATCACTATGTGTTGGACTTGGCTAATGCTTTCTTCTCTATTGCTCTGGCTCTGGAGAGCCAGGACCAGTTGACCTTTACATGGGAAGGCTGACAGTGGACATTTCATGTGTTGCCACAAGTTTATTTGCATAGCCCGACCATATGTCATGGTTTGGTGGCCAGTGATTTGGCCCAGTAGACTCAGTTACCCACTCTACATATGTTTCATTATATCGATGATGTGTTGTTGACTTCTAACTCTATTGCAGATTTAGAGCTTGTAGCCCAGATCTTAGTGACCCATTTGGAGGCATGGAACTGGGCAATAAATACCACGAAGGTTCAGAGACCTGGCTTGTCAGTCAATTTATTGGGTGTTGTTTGGTCAGATAAGACAAAAGTTATGCTGGAAGCTGTTACTGATAAAATTCAGGCATATCTACAACCAACAACAGATGTGCAATTGCAGACCTATATGGGCTCATTGGCATATTGGTGGGCCTTTATTCCCCATTTAGCCCAATTGTAACATTTCCTATATGCCCTAGTGAAGAAAGGGGCTTTGTGGGACTAGACCAAAGCAGCTAAACAGGCCTTTCAGGCCATTAAGATGGCCATTAAGCAAGCTCAGGCCCTATAGGTAGTAGACCCAGCTTGCCCCTTTGAACTGGCTGTTCTTGTAACCCAGGAGGGTTTGGGGTGGGGCCTGTGGCAGCAATATGAATGGTTGCAGAGACAAGTAGGCTTCTGGTCACAGTTGTTAGAAGGGTGCAGAGGCTTGCTACACCCTGATAGAGAAGCAGCTTGCAGCTGTGTATGAAGCCCTGGTGGCCTTGGAGGCTGTTACAGGTGCTTCTGAAGTTTTGCTGTGCACCACATATCCTGTGGCAGGATGGATGTGGAATTGGGCAGTCACTCTGAGTACAGGGGTAGCCCAGTGAAGAGGGAGGCATATTTGGAACAAATAAATGCTTTGTCTACTAGTTCCTTGTCCCATAAACTTCAACAGATTCTAGGGCTGGTGCAATGTACATCTGAGGAAGCACCAGACCGTGCTAATACACGTGAGTCAGTAGAGGTATTGCCCTTGAAGGAAGGAGAATCCTTGGTGGGCTAAAGTGGTTGGTGCACTGAGGCATCCAGTAGAGGGCCTTTGGCTCATCGGACTGCTATTGTTACACAGCGCTCTACTTGTGGTGTGATGTACAATGGGACAAAGCAGCCAGTGGGCTGTTAAATGCCATAAGGATGGTGGTACTGCATGACCCAGAACCCCTGATTATCTTTAAAGACAGCTGGGCTGTTTTTAAGGAGTTAACTTTGTGGATTACTACATGGAAAGTAGACAATTGGATAGTAGGGCATAGACTTTTGTGGGGTCAAACCATTTGGCAAAACCTTTGGGCCACAGACCATGAAAAAGAGTGCATGTTACTGGCCAAGCCCCTCAGACTAGCCCAGGGGATGATGAAGCAGATACTTTGGCTAGGGTGCAGTGGTTAGAGCAGTTACCTCCCACATACCTGGCGGCTTGGCTGCATCGCCACCTACAGCATGCAGGTGTGAAAACTATGTGGAATGGAGTCAAACAGTGGGATCTGCCTTTAATGTGGGATACCCTGACAGAGGCCTTCCAGGCATGTGTGGTTTGTGCTCAGGAACATCCACACCCCCAACACCTTGGAGCCACAAATGGTTAGGTAATGCAGGGATGCATCCCTTTGACACAATGGCAGGTTGACTACACTGGCCTTTTACCGAAGTCAGAAGGGCCTTGATGGCAGTGGATATGGCTACACACTTGTTGTTTGACCCAGTGATCAATCTAATCAGCATACAATCCACACCTTGACAGTGTAGACAGCCTTGTATGGCCTGCCCATCACAATAGAAAGTGACCAAGATACTTATTTTACAGGTCAGGATGTGCAACAATGGGCAATTCAGTTACAAATTTAATGGAAGCTGCACGTCCCATGTCACCCACAGGCTGCAAGCATAATAGAGAGATATAATGGCCTGCTTAAGCAAGAACATAGGACTGCAGTCAATCCACCTTCCATGAAGGTAGTTGTGAGAGCTCTGAATGAGCAGCCCTAGTGAGGAGGACCAACACCTGTGGAGCCTTTGCTGCACAGCACAGCAGCACCAATACAAGTCCAGGTGACAACAAAGGATGTCATACTTAAGCCTGGGTTTAGGAAGCAAGAGAATGTTCTTTGCCTGCTACCACTAGACTGAATAAAGGCCCCCACCTTCACTGGGTACCTCTGTTAATCCCAGGGGAAAAGATTTGGAGTGTGATCTCCTTGTGACACCATTGGTAACTAGTGAATGGGCCCCCAGGTACATGTGACTTGGTCAAGTCCCATGGATGGGACCCAGATTTTAAAGGGTATGTTTGTTATTTCCCTTTGGCCAGTTATGAGTTCCCTGGTGCTGGTGCACACTGAGCCTGCCAAAGTACAGGACCAAGCTGTATGAATGTGGTATTACCTCCCAGGGAAGCCACTACAGGAGACCCAGGATTCAAAGCTGGTATGCGTTCTCCTGGATGGTTGTGATATACCTGTGCTAGTGCCTTGTCCTTTTGTCCATAGGTGTGTTCTCGCTAACACCATTGTGGACTAGGCACACCTATGCCAGAGTGGCAAACAGTTCTGCCTACTGGGTATGCACCAGAGTGCCGGTGAGTTCTGCTAATGGACTGCCTTGGCAAATTCAGACTATGTCCCTAGACAATTGGCTGGAAAAGACTTTTGCTACTACTCCAATGTGGAATAAAACTAAGATAATGATTGTGACAGCAGTCTGGGCACAACTTAATGCCTCTCGCCCATGGCTGGGGTACTCCATTTGGGATGGAATGGCCTGGCTCTCAGATGAAAATTTTTGTAGAAAACAGGAAGTACAGAACCTGTAGGTTGGGTCCCTGGAAGCTTTGTCAGACTATCCAACCAGATATCAATAGAACAAGTATGACTGTTATTCCACTGTTTCATGGCACCCTGTGGGTTTGTGGCACTCATGGATGGCCATACTTCCCACAGAACCAGACAGGGCATTGCACCCAAGGTTGCCCATATCTCTCAGCAACCATAAACCAAACACTGCCTCAGAGGCCTGCTAATTAGAAGACTGTACCAGCCCATTACAGAGTGTGGCAGACACTTTGGTGGTATTATCCTTTGGCATTGTTCCTCCCACAAGGGACATCATTGGTGGCTGAAATGCAAATAATTGCCTTGGCTAAGCACACAGCCTGACCCTTAAATCAAAGTAGGCTCTTTCTCTCTGAATGAAGAAATGTGTCAAATGTGTAAAGTTGTGCTGCAAAATCATATGGCACTTGATTTGTTAACAGTAGCACAGGGAGGGGTATGTGCCATGCTTAGTACTAAATGCTGTATATACATCCCAGGTCACCAAAAGAATATTAGTATGGCTTTAGCAAAAATGACTTCTGAATTAACAGCCATACAGCAGCTAACTGGTGATCCTTTGCAGGAATGGTGGGCTGGATTAGGCACCACCTGGAGGTAGTTCCTAGTAATACTAGGTGGTAGTACTTGCTTCCTGGTTGTTTGTTGTTGCAGTTTATATTGTTATAGCCTAGGGTTGCCGGACTCTCCCCTCCTTACTAAGGGATCATTGCAGAAGACTTCAGATGTGTAGATAGTACCATGAGGAATCCTAAAGGGGTGGATTTGGGGAGCAGGCCCAAACTAGCTATGGTTAGGCTCCCTTGCCAAGATTTCCAAAGGGCTATGTTATGTTTTATGTTACGTTTTTAGTATGTAGCCAATCTCTTATTTCCATTACTCTCTTGAGATTTTTCTACTTGTTCTTAAGTATGTTTGGTTAACTTGTATGTTTCAAAGTTTTATCCCATTTTTTTTCTAATTCTAGATTTGTTTGCTCTTCTTTTGCTATTACCTTAAGTTGCACAGTAGTTTATTGATTTAAGACCTTTATTCTTTCTTGATGTAGACATTTACAGCAATATATTTCCCTCTGAGAACTACTTTCACTACATCCCATAAGTCTTACTATATTGCCTTTTCATTTTCCTTTTTCTCTATGTATTTTCTAATGTCTTTCTTCACCCATTCTATTTAGAACATGTTGTTTATGTGCCCACTTCCACAACTATTACTGAACATAGTTCTGGAAATCCTAGCCAGAGTAATTAAGCACAGCAAGAAAAAAAGTCTTTATATTGGAAAAGAAGTCAAAATGTCACTGTTCTCAGATGACATAATCTTATATAAGAAAACACCCAAAACTCCATAAAATATATTGGAACTAATAAATGAATTCAGCAAAGTATACAAAAAATATACAAAAATAAGTAGTACAATTACAAATCAAGGGAGCAATCCCATTTTTGATGGCTACAAAAAATACTTAAGAAAAGTTTAACAAAACAGGTGAAAGATCTCTACAATGAAAATTATAAAACGTTAATGGAAAATTAAAGAGGACACAAAGGGGGAAAACATCCCATTTTGATAAATTGGAAGAATCAATACTGTTAAATGTCCATATTACCCAAAACAATTTATAAATTCAATTAAGTCCCTGTTAAAACACCAATGACATTCCTCACAGAACAAGAAAAAAACAATTATGAAATTTATGTGGAATTACAAAAACCCTAAGTAGCCAAAGCCATCTTGAGCAAAAAGAACAAAGCAGAGAGTGTTACACTATCTCACTTGAAACATAATACAAAGATATAGTAATGAAAACAATTACATAAAAAACAACTCACAGAGCATTGGACAAGAACAGAGAGCCTAAAAATAAACCCACACATCTATATCCAACTGATTTTTCAACAGGTGCTGAGAACATGCATTTAGACAAAGGACAGTCTTTTCAATAAATAGTGCTGGAAATATTGGATAGCTACATGCAAAATGATGAATCAAGACCCCTATCTCTCACCAGTTACAAAAGTTCAACTCAAAATGGATTAAAGATTTATGTATAAGACCTAAAACTATCAAAGTACTATAAGAAAACAGGGGCAATTATTTAGGACACTGTAACCAACAAGGAATTTGGGGGCAATACCATAAAATCACAGGAAACAAAACCAAAAACAGGCAAATCAGATTATATCAAACTAAAAACATCTTTGTATGTGTGTGTGTTCCAATAAAACCTTATTTTAAAAGCAGGCAGCAACTCCTTTTCTACCATACTTGAGTTTATAGGAATGAGGTGCCTTGGAATGAAGTCTTTAGAGTGTTTCAGGATTTGGGCTGGCCACCAGAAAAAACAAATAGATTAGATAGAGGAAACTTTCAGCCTTACCCACTGAGCTATGAAAAATTCAAACAGTGAGATTGAGGGAGCTTCTGGTTGGCGGATACATTGATGCACTGGAAAGATGGCTCACCTGGAGATGGCATGGAAGCTCCCAGCACCCCCCACTGCCATACCTTGCCCTGTGAATCTCTTTCATTTGGCTCTTTCTGGGATGAATCCTTTGTTTTTTTCGTTTTTAATAGGAATAAATTATATTTTTAAGTTTAAGATTTTTTCTTTTTTTCTTTTTTTTATATTTTTAGCTTTAGATGGACACAATAGCTTTATTTTATTTTGTTTATTTTTTATGTGGTGCTAAGGATTGAACCTAGAGCCTCATGCATGATAAACAAGTGCTCTACCACTGAGCCACAACCCCAGCCCTTATTTTTTTTCTAAAAAACATCTACACACACACACACACACACACACAAATCTTCACAGCAAAATAAACAATCCTTTGAGTGCAAAGACAACCTACACAATGGGAGAAAATATTTGAAATCTACATCTGTCAAGGAGCTAAGATTCAGAATACATAAGGAACTCAAAAAATTACCCAACAGCAAAACAAAAACAAACCAACGAAGACAACAACAAAACACAAATAACCAAACTAAAAATTAGGCAATAGATCTAAATAGACATTTCTGAAATCACACATGCTAGGCAAGCACTCCACCACTGAGCCACAACCCCAGCCCCTATTTTTTTCTAAAAAACATCTTCACACAAAAAAATCTTCACAGCAAAATAAACAATCCTTAGAGTGCCAGCAGGTACATGAAAAAAATGCTCAACATCACTAATAATCATTAGGGAAATGAGAATCAAAACCACAATATCACCTCACCACAGTAAAAACAGATATTATTGGCCATATTACCAAAAGTGACCTACAGATTCAATGCAGTCTCTCTCAAAATATCAGTGAACTAGAAAAAAAAATCCAAAAACTCCTGTTGAGAAACAAATACCCAGAATAGCTAAAGCAATCCTGAGCAAAAATATCAATATTTAAAACATCACAACACCAGATTTCAAATTATACTACAGAGACAGAGTAACTGAAACAGCATGAGAACAGCATAAAAACAGACATGTTGACCAATGGAATAAAATAGAAGACATAGATAAAAACCCACAAAACTTGAGCCATCTGATTCTTGACAAAAGTGTCAAAAACATACACAGAGAAAGAACACCTTTTTCAATAAGTGGTGCTGTGAAAATTGGATATCTGTATGTAAAATAATGAAACTAGATACTTGTCTCTCACACTGTACAAAAGTACACTCAAAAAGGATCAACGACCTTACTACAAGATTGGACACCTTTCAATGGTTAGAAGAGAAAATAGGGGAAGTGAAGAAGGAAGAAGAGGGAAGAAGAGAGGGAGGAGGAGGGAGGTGGCGGCACATGGTGGAGGAGCAGGAGCAGGAGGGGGATGGAGAGAAGGTTCCTGGGTGGCATGGAGCTCCTGCTCCTCCATGCGCTGCCCAGCACCCTGTCAGTCAGGGCTGAACTCCTGCAGGATAAGGAAGCCTGTGTGGGTACCAACAATCAAAGCTACATCTGTGACACAGGACACTGCTGTGGACAGTCTCAGTGCTGCAACTATTACTATGAACTCTGGTGTAAGTCCTTGCCCAGGAGGTTCTTGGCATCCCAGGGTCCCGGTTACTGCCTCTGCTCATTGGGAAACCATGGGCTGGCCGGCCTTTTTTGATTCTCTTAGGGACAGTGTTGGGTTCTGGCTAGTGTGAACCATCATCATCATCCTGAGACACTGCTGTGTCTGCCACCACCGCCAAGCCAAGCACTGCCTTCAGGCCCAGCAGCAGCAACATAAAATCAACCTGATTGCCTACCGGGAAGCCCACAATTACTCAGCACTGCCATTTTATTTCAGATTTTTGCCAAACTATTTACTACCTTCTTATGAGGAAGTGGTGAACCGACCTCCAACTCCTCCCCCGCCATACAGTGCCTTACAGCTACAGCAGCAGCAGATGCTGCCTCCTCAGTGGGGCCCTGCAGGGGGCAGCCCTCCAGGTGCTGATCCTACCAGGGGCTCCCAGGGGGCACAGAGCAGCCCCTTGTCTGTGCCCAGCAGAAGCAGCACAAGACCCCCAAGCATCGCTGATCCTGAGCCCTCTGACATGCCAACTGACCAAGCAGCCACCAAAGCCCCTCAAATGGAGCCCAGTGGCTCAGTGGTCGGCCTGGGGGAGCTAGACCCAGTGGCCTTCCTGGACAAGGATTCAGAATGTAAGGAGGAGCTACTGAAAGATTCCAGCTCTGAGTATGGCAGTGTGCTCCCCGATAGCAAAGACAAGACACCTGGCAGACATCACCACTTCACAGGTGACTCAGGCATTGAGGTGTGTGTGTGCAACCAGGGCCATCATGACGATGACCTCAAAGAGTTCACCACACTCATTGATGATGCTCTGGATGGGCCCCTGGACTTCTGTGACAGCTGCCGTGTGAGGCCTCCTGGTGATGAGGAGGAAGGCCTCTGCCAGCCCTCTGAGGAGCAGGCTCAAGAGCCTGGACATTCCCACCTGTCTCAGCCACCCACATGCCTGCTGCTCAACACCATCAATGAGCAGGACTCACCAAACTCCCAGAGCAGCAGCTACCCCAGCTAGAGTAGGCCCTGCCAGTGCCCAGAAACTTGTCAAGCAACCAGGGTAAGGGAGACTCACGAGAGAAGCATTAAGTGACTTTCAGAGGAAGTGGTACAGCCACGTTTTTTCCCTTCTCCTCTCCTGCTTTTTCCTACATCTCCAAGTACAGTTTGGGGTGTGGGTGCCTCTCCCTCACAAAAGCACAGTATTGTGGAGGGATTCTTCCCTCCTTTCAAGTCATATCTCACCTACCTGCTTTGGTCAGAGAGATGTGTTTTAAAGCCCCCCAAAGAAGGGGACTGGGACTGTGTCCTGAGATGATTCTTGGTGATGTAGTGGATTTATGCTCTGGTTTTAGTTTAAGAGAACTTTGTTGTGTCTCAGTTCAGCAGAAGCAACCTATCTTAGCCCTGGTTGAAGAGGGAAGCCCACAGAGGCCTAGGGATTGTCAGCTGTGGCTGCCAGTGTCTGCACAGCCAGAGTTGAGCTAATTCTGGGGGAGGATGAGAGCTGGTGGACAGGTTGATAGGAGGCTTGTTGGATCTCTCAAATTCCATGTAACAAGAAAATGTACCACTGTGCATCCTGGAGGGGCCCCTTCCTTCCCAGCAGGCTCAGGTGTGGAAGAGTAGACTGCCTTCTCTTTGTTTTTTCTTTTTAAAAACAAACAACGAACACCAGCTAGAAACAAGAACCTTACCAGTGGGTTTGCAAGAATTCTCTTCTGGACAAGGGAAGTTTGTGCTTTCCCAGGTTGGCCTTCCACAAGTGTGGCTGCAATTGAGCCAGAAGGAGATGTTTGTGTGTGGGCTTGGAGTGGGTTAGCTCTGAGCAGTAAGCCCTAAATCTGGGAGTGGAGAGAAGTGCAGCTTCCTGCATCTCTGCCCTTTGGTCTGTGCCCACAGGTGATCAGTGTCCTTGTCCATCCCTAGCACATGGTCTGCAGGACTTTGTATCTCCTTGTACTCTTATGAATAGATGGTCTGAGGAAACTATGGGTCCTGGGAAAGGAACCCCCATAGTCTGGTTTTCACACAGTATTTTCTCTTTGATTCTGAATAAGTCTTTTGTTGTTCTGTGTTTGATTGTTTGTTTTAAACTGACCACTTGGAAGAAATCCCTTGGTTATCTGTGTTCTCATGCTCTGTCCCTGTCCCTAGCCCATTGGGATGGGGTGACTCACTTTTCTGAAACCTATGTAAGGAGTTTCGGTGGCCCGGGTAGGAAGGTGGAGGCAGCCTCCAGAAGGACCACAGGATCCTTATTACTGTTGTCTGGTTTTGGATAACCAGTTGAGCCTTGATAGGAAAACTCTGAAAGGAGAAAGCAATCAGCTGAAACTAACACTCCCCATCCATCCCTGTTCATATGAAAAGTTTGGTTCTTCTCCCACTTTTGAATGATGATATTCAGGCTAGGCATTGATGTTACAGTAAAAAAGGAAAAAAAAAACATAGATAGATACTTAGGTACATAGATAGATAAATACAAGGCTGTGAGGTGAATGAGTGTCTGTTTGGATTCCACAAAACCAAAATTCATGTCGAACAAAGTGAAGTCTATAGACAATGACTTTGAATGACCTGTAGTGTGTGTGTCTCTTGTGTGTGAGCCCCACACCCTGTGTTCCTGTGAAGATACTTTGAATGGCAGCCATCCTGCTCATGTTAACCACACGTCTGAAGCAACATGGCCCTCTCAAGGTAATTTATTTTATGTATTTACTGTTTACCGAATAAATGTCTTACTGTGTACTCAAGTGTATTTGGCAGCATTGTCGACGGCGCCCCCCTGTGTTTGCCTGATATACTGTGCTCAAGGTACAAGTTCCACTGCAATTTGCACATTGCTCCATGGATGCTCAGAGGCCTGTGTTCTGTTCCCTGTTAATGGAAGCATGCTCTGAACCTGTTTGCCTCCTTCCGCTACTCCTTGCCTTCGGTCTCAGCCCCCAGAGGGTGTCCACAACCACTTGGTACCGAAGGCAAAAGTGGAATTCCAGACAGAAACTTGATTGGCTCTTCAGTGACAAGCTTGGCCTTGCTGTGGCCCAGACATCAGCCTGCCCAGAATAGCCAGGAGGCTTTGGCAGACTCCACAGTGCCACAGCACAGTCCTTCCTTTGCTGAGTTCAGTGGACACAGGCAGACTGGCATGTGGCCAGAAGGATGCCACAGCACCGCAGCCCTCAGATGCCTACCTTCCATCTTCCTTTCAAAATCACAAACAACTCACTGAAGTGTCTCCAAGGAGAATGAGTTTTACCAAAATGAATCCTTCTTCATTTAACTGATCAAATGGATGAATCTGACCCTCTATGCTGGTCTGAGTATTGACTGTTGGCTTCACTGAAGCATCTTACCCTGAAAGCCTGAGAAGAAGCACAGTGGCCAAGCTGGGCTTAACTAGTAAGCCGCAGATGGCTACAGCTGCTGGAGGCTTCCTGCTCAGAGAAGGAGATAGGGAACTGAAGGAATAGTCAGTGGGTCAGAGAGACTTGGTTGAGTCTGGTTTTCCAAATGAATGAGAAGGAAAGGATTTGTGGAGGGTTTGGTGCTACAGTCAGAATATTTTCAAATGCTAACACATTCCTGTGTGAGGCACATCACCATTTGTCAGTTATTGTGAATATGTGTATTTTAAGCATAAGATTCAGCTGGTCAGATTTTTCTGGGCAGTCTCGGTGACACATTTCCTGTTCTGAAGACAGAGTGGCTCTAACCACTGTGAGAAGCCCAAATAAAAATTCATCCCTCCAAAAAAAAATTAGGGGAAGTACTTCAACATATAGACACTAGCAAAATCTTCTTGAATGATACCCCTATATCTCAGGAAATAAGATAAAGAATCAACAAATGGAATGGCTTCAAATTAAAAAGCTGCACACAAAAGGAAAAACAGAGTGAAGAGACAACCAACAGAATGGGAGAAAAATCTTTGCCAGCTACTCTTTCAACAGAGGATGAATATCCAGAATATATAATGAGCTCAAAAAATCAACATTAAAATACCAAATAATCTAATCAATAGATAAGCAAATTAAGTGAATAGATACTTCCCAAAATAAGAAGTACAAATAGTCAACAATTACATGAAAAAAATATTCAACATCTTTAGCCTTAAGGGAAATACAAAACCACAGTGAAATTCCATCTCACTCCAATTAGAATAGCTAGCATCAAGAATACAAATAACAATAAATGCTGGTGAGTGTGTGGGGAAATAGAACCCTTATATACTGTTGTTGGGAATACAAATTAGTATAGACAGTATGGAAATCAGTATAGAGGTTCCTCTAAAAGCTAAAACAAAATCTACCATATGATCCAGCTATACCCTTTCTTGGTATTTATCCAAAAGAATTAAAGTCAGCATGTTTCAGAGATTTATGCTTACATATGTTTTTGCAGCACAATTACTAAAGTTTTCATAATTACTGGCTTAAAATCAAATATTACTCAGAGTTAATTTTGCATTGCATCCTGAACATTTTAGAGTTTATGGTGTGCCTCTGATTCCTATTTAGTTTTTTCACCCATGAAATCACCCTATTGATTATAACATGTGTGTCCAAGTTGGGATGGATGCTCAACTATAAGTTATGCCCTGCTGACACTATTCTTACAAATACAAAGGCACAAAACCTTTTTAATGATGGCCAGAGACTTTTTTTTTTGGTACTGAAGATTTAAATTAGGGGTGCTTTAACTCTGAGCTACATCTCCAGCCTTTTATTTATTTGTTTGTTTGTTTATTATTTATTTAATACCTTTATTTTGTTTTTATGTGGTGCTGAGGATAGAACACAGTGCCTCACATGTGCTAGGCAAGCACTCTACCACTGAACCACAACCCCAGCCCCTATTTTTATTTTGATACAGGTTCTCACAAAGTTGCTGAGGCTGGCCACAAACTTGCTATGATTCTGTCTCAGCCACCACACCCCGCTCAGCTTTCTTCTTAGCCCTACTTATACCTCCCTGAAAACAAAAGATCACTGACTGGTCTCACTGCTGAACCATACAGGTAGAAGGTTAGCTTTCTGCTAGGCACCACTGATACCAGAGTTGGAGAAAAGCATAGTATGGAATAGCTTTTTTGAGTGACTTATTCTATTTTATTTTTTTCTTCTACTGCTGCTGACTGGGAGTGGAAGTTTATATTCTTACTTATCTTTACTGACATTAGTAGAGTGGAAAACTTAGTGGCAGGTAGTACCACCTCCTGCCTCGTTGCTGTTATGTGAGAGTGCAAGATCAACATCTTCCAGGTTCCATTGATATCAGAGTAGGGGAAATTAGAGTGCTGACCTCCAGTGCTTTGCGTGCCTCACACCACCTATTCCTGGGAAGGTTGATGGTGAATCTCATCTTCCAGCTAGCCTCTACTGACACCAGGACTGTGGAAAAGCAAAGTGTCAAGTAGAACCACATCACAACACTTCATTACTGCTAGGTAAGAATGGAAGTTGAGCTTATAGCTTGGCCCCACTGACACTACCCCTGCAAAAGCAGAGCTCCAATTTACACTGCTTTGCCCTGCCCCATTGTTACCTCTTTGACACCTCATTACCACTGGGCCAGTCTGGATGTTCTATTCCCCACTGGGCCACACTGACATTGGAGGAGGTAAGTAAAGTGCTGACTAGCACCATCTCACATAACCTATTGGTTCACAGTTAGCTTCCCACTGGCCCTCAAGAAACCAAGGATTAGAAAATCACCTTACCAACTAAGTATCACCTTGTTGGTGTTGGTGGGAATGTAAGTTTAGTTCTTTGTTAGGACTCACTTTTACCAATCCTTTTTTTTAAATACCTCTATTTTATTTATTTATTTTTATGTGGTGCTGAGGATTGAACCCAGTGCCTCACACATGCTAGGCAAGTGCTCTACCACTGAGCTCAGAAAAATTCTAACACACCATCTGTTGCTTCTGGGTGGAAGTAGCAGTTTAGCTCCTCATTGGATCCTGCTAGCACCAAAGATTTGGAAAACAATGTGCTGAATGGTAATACCCCATCACTATCTCATGAGGGTGGAATCTCAGCTCCCCACTGGGACCCACTGACATTAGTGGGGAAACCAAAGTGCTGACCAACCCTGCCTTACACTGTTCATTATGCTTTATTACTGCTGAGTAGGGATGGAACCCCAGGTCCCTGCTTGGTCCCACTGACACCATACAGGTACGGGGAGTCAAAGTAACCCCTACTATCACCAAGCAGGGACTGAAAGTTTAATTCTCCCATAAAGACCCATTGACACCACTGTTTTTCTGTGCCTGTCCATAATTCTGAGTCACAGGTTTCTCCAGTGCCACATCCAGTATTATGGAAGGAAAAAAGAAAACAGGAAGCTCACCAAGTTCCTAAAGTTTCAAGGTACCTAAGCAGTCCACCATTTTTTGTCCATTCTTTGAAGGTATTTTATGTTTTGTTGTATCCATGTTTTGGAGTTGTAAGAGAAAGGAATAGAGAAAATAGGGGTTACTCCATCCTGGCTGCAATCCAGTAGTGTGTGTGTGTGTATGTGTGTGTGTGTGTGTGTGTGTGTGTGTGTATATATATATATATATATATATAAACATTCAACAAATATTTATTGAACAGCACCTACTAAACACCAGATACTGTGCTGAGTACTGAAGCATCGCTCTTCATATATTCCATCAAATGTACTGATATAATGCTAACATTTAATTCCATTTCATGGCAAGCTCTTTTAGCCCCAAAAGATATATAGCTTGGTCTATAAGCCCACAGTTACTTAAAATTGCTCATTTAAGTTTACATTCAATAAAAGAAGTCCACTTTATCTGAGAATGGAGACCCCTGCTTGTTTATGCATACCATGTGCGTGATATGTTTTTTCCCAGCCTTTCACCTTCAGTCTGAATGTCCTTTCCTAGAAGGTGAGTCTTTTGAAGACAGCATATTATTGGATCCTTTTTTTTTCCTCCAGTCTGCTAGTCTATGTCTTTTCATTGATGAGTTCAGGCCATTAACATTGAGATATGATTTATATTCCCAGTCATTTTGGTTTCTTTTGGTTTTTAACTTGTCTTTGATGGACTTTTCCTTTAGTGTATTTCCTCCCTTTGCATGTTTTCATTTTTTTTTTCATTTTTTCCTTATTGGACTATTTTTCTGAGAATGTTTATAGTGCAAACTTTCTGGTTGTGCATTTTTTTAACTTTTGTTTATCATGGAAGGTTTTTATTTCATCTTCAAATCTGAATCTTTTTTTGCTGGATATAAAATTCTCAGTTAGCATCCTTTTTTTCAGAGCTTGATATGTTATTCCAGGATCCCCTGGCCTTAAAGATTTGGGTTGAGAAATCAGCTGAGATCCAAATTGGTTTCCCCCTATATGTAATTTGATTTTTTTCTCTCTCAGACTTTAAAATTCTATCCTTATTCTGTATGTTGGTCATTCTCATTATAATGTGCCTTGTGTGGGACTGCTGTAATTTTGTATATTTGTGGTCCTGCAAGCCTCTTGTAGTTGACTTTCCATTTCATTCTTTAGATTTGGGAAATTTTCTGATATTATGTCATTGAAAAGATTATACATTCCTTTGGTTGTATCTCCATCCCTTTGTCTATTCCAATAAATCTTAAATTTAGTCTTTTCATGTTATCCCATATTTCTTGGAAGTTCTGTTCATGGTTTCTTACCATCTTCTCTACATGGTTGACTTAATTTTCAAGAGTGTATATTTTATCTTCATTGCCTGAGGTTCTGTCTTCCAAGTGGTCTAGTCTGTTGGTGATACTTTCCATTGAATTGCTTTTAAGTGTAGCCCTTATTTATTTATTTTTAATATTTTTTAGTTGTGATGGATCTTTCTTTTATTTATTCATATAAGGTGCTGAGAATCAAACCCAGTGCCTCACACATGCTAGGTAAGTGCTCTACCACTGAGCCAAACCCCAGCCCTCCTTTGAATTTTCAATTTGTTTTATTGTTTCCTTCTTTTCAGGGATTTCTGCTCCCTTCCTTT
The DNA here is from genome assembly GCF_021218885.2 of Marmota monax. Taxonomy (NCBI): domain Eukaryota; kingdom Metazoa; phylum Chordata; class Mammalia; order Rodentia; family Sciuridae; genus Marmota; species Marmota monax. The sequence goes on from NW_026693786.1 coordinate 283,521, forward strand.
TTATAATCTCTGCCTCTTTATTGAAGATCACTTTATTGAAGTGATCTTTCTCTTCCTGTATTTTCTCTCTGATACCATTCTTTATTTTGAAGATCAGTCTAATTATGTACCTCTAAACTCCTTCTCTGACATTTCTTCTACTGTGTTGTCTATGGATTCTATTATTGGAACATCTTGGTTTTTTGAAGGCAAGTTCCTTTGTCTTTTCATGTTGTTTGTGTCTTTTCATCTAGTGGTATGGATCTGAGGCAGTGCAGTTTCTACCCTGTAGTCTTATAGTGTCCCTTTAGGCTTTCAGTACCTCACCTTTAAGTGGGAGAACAATATTAACAGCACCCACTGCAAACAATATACAACCTTAAACCAAGTAGCTCCTATTAAGGCATCTACAGGTTTGTCACAATAAACAGAAATGATGTGTTCAATTATTGTCTACAATATAAACAGTAAGTTTGCTAAAAGGGCTTACCATTTCAAATGATGGGCAAAGAGGGAACAGAAGTAGTGAAGGATATGATGTTTATGAGGGAGAAGGAGATAAGATAGAGGTAAAAATTTATAGTAAGAGTAATGGAGGAAGTAATAAAGGTTGGCTATTAGCATGAGAGAAGTGAGAAAGAGAATACAGAGAGACAGATAAGTGAGAGAAAAAAATATATACAGTTTTTTTTAAGGCAAAAATATAATAATATATAACTCTAATATACTATTCAGACATCCCATTCCTCAATAAATTGATGCATGAAAAATATTTGGATTCAAAGATGGTAGAGATGTGAGAGAGAGGGCAAAAAAATGGGGGGGTGTCTCAATAGAAAATTGAAGGATTGCTTCTGTTGGCTTTCAAAAATTTTCTCAGCTTCCCTTCTGCACCAATAGGTGAGGTTGTCTGAAGTTTGATGGTAGCTCCAGTCTAGTGGGTGCCGGACCATTAGCTGTGCCAGCTGATAGCAAGATGCCCTCCCAATCTCTTTCAGTCTTCCCACCTATTGTAGCAGGCCCCTTTCACTCCCATGCACTTCAGGACTCACTAAGCTGGAGAGAGTCTGGTTTTCTCCAGTTTCTCCAACCTGCTCCCCCTCCCCAGGGAACTGACCCCAGTCTCCAGCTTTCCACAGGTCTGCTAGCCCAGACTGGCCCACACAGACCCAGCTGCAATCTGACAGATCTGGGATTCAGATTCCCCAGGCTGTCCCTTGCTGCAGTCCCAAGATCTCAATGCCACTTCAATTTGCAGAGAACACCAGGGATATGCTCACACCAAGGAGTGTGACCTTGCAAAGAGGTAGTCAGGTGGTGGCCAATAGCACACCCAGCAAGAAGACCTCAAGTGCAACCAGACCTGCAGTTACTCCTACAATATATCTCCAGGGCCTAGCCGGAGTCGCTAGACTGAAGCAGCCACGCTCGGAGATAGCAGCACCTGCAAGCCCCTTGGCCCTGTACTCCCAGGCCCTAGCTGGTGTTCCAAGATGGCAGCAGCCATGTGTAACCAAACCTGAAGGTCCTGACAATGGACTTCCTGGCAGCAGCAAGCAGCAGGCAGCAGGCAATCCACAGGTGGTCTGCAAGCAAATGGCAGACAATAGGTGGGTGGACATCAGGCAGTGGGCAGTGGGCAAGCAAAAGGGCAAATGGAGGGCAGTCAGTAGCAGTCATCGAGCCCCAGTAGTATATTTTTTAATTTAGTTTTCTTCTTACAATTAGAAGATACAATTAGTATTTGTATACTGATGGTGTCCAAAGATCTTTCTAAATTGACACAAATTTGCATAATCCACTTATAGATTCTTTTGGACCATACATGAACACAATTTTGTCATCTGTGAATAATGACAGTTTTTCATTTTCCTTTACAATCATTATATCTCTTATGACTTTTTACTATTTATTTTACTGCCAAAACCTCCTTTTCAATAAGGAATTAAAGTGATGATAGTGGACATATTTATCTTGTTCTGAAGTCCCATAGGAATTAATTTAATACTTTCTCTTTGAGTGTTACCTATTGGGATTTTTTAAATATTTATTTAGTTGTAGATGAACACACAGCATCTTTATTTATTGTTATGTGGTGCTGAGGATCAAACCCAGTGCCTCATGCAAGGCAAGCACTTTACTGTTGAGAGCCACAGCCAAAGGGGCCCCAGCAAACTTCCAGCTGCCAGCAAACTTCCAGCTGCTGGCTGATGATTGGCTCACAGCGGCCCCAGCAACATCTAACTGATTGGCTCCTCTGCCCCAGCAACATCTAGCTGATTGGCTCCTCGGCCCCAGCAACATCTAGCTGATTGGCTCCTCTGCGGTGATGCTCATTGGGCTGTTTCCCTGCCCTTTCAGACCTCGGAGCTGCTCACTGGGGGACTTTTTTGGCTCCGCCCACGTGACCCAGCCAATCGGCCTCAAGAGCAGGAGGATTGTGGGAGGTGGAGAGAAGCTTGTGTGGGAGAGAGAGGCTTGTGGAAAGCCGGTGGTGGCAGTTGAGGCTCTGAGGGTTTTTCCTGAGAGGCTATTTTGTTTGGCGTGTGTGGTTCTAAAAATAAAGTTAGTTTCTTTTGACAAGTGGCTCCTGATTGTGCCCAGCCAGACTGCGGCACTTTACCACTGAGTTATAGTCCCAATTCCACCTATTGAGATTTTTAACATATCCTACTAATGGAGTTCCCTTCTATTCCAAAATTTTCAGCATGTAATGAAACATTATACATGTGTATTAAATGTTACCAAATACTATTTCTTTCTCTCTTCATTCCATTAGTATATGAGTTCCATTCATTTTTTAATTTACATAACATTTTATTATATTTTAATAAATTTTGAATCTGTTGAGGTGGCCACTTTTTCATTAATTATTTTGGTAATTGGTAATTTATTTATACTTTTATCAATTTTTTCAAATAACATTGGTTTTGCTAGTTTCTTTTACTGTGAATCTTTTTTTTAATACTTTTAGTTGTAGATGGACAGAATACCTTTATTTTATTTCTTTATGTAGTGCTGAGGATTGAACCAGTACCTCACATGGAGAAGATAAGTGCTCTACCACTGAGCTACAACCCCAGCCCCATAAATCTATTTTTATTGTATTTATTTCTATCATTTATTGTCATCTCATTCTAAAATTTTGGGTTTGTTTTGCAGTTCGTTTTATTGATTATAGGGCAAAAACTTATGTAGTGGCAGACAAATGTTTCCATTGAAGATGTCTGCATCCTAATCCCAGGTGCCAATGAATATGTTACCTTACATGACAAAATTAATTTTGCAAATGTGATTAAATTAAAAGTCTTAAAATGGTGAGATGCTGCATTATCCAAGTGAGATCAATGTAATCACAATGGTAATTTTAAGATGCAGACTAGAGATTCAGAGTCAGAAAAGGGATGAGAAGACTGAAACAAAGTGATTCAAATGCTGTATTTGGGGGCTGGGGACATAGCTCAGTTGGTAGAGTGCTTACCTTGCATGCATAAGGCCCTGGGTTCAATCCCCAGCACCACAAAAACAAACAAACAATTGCTGGATTTGAAGACAGAGGAAAGGGCCATTAGCAAAGGATTATAGACAGCATGAAGAAGCTAGAAAAGAAAACAGGTTCTCAAATATGTCATTCAGAGGAATGCATTTCTGCTGACACTTTGATTTTAGTTCAATAAAATCTATTTTATATTGCTGATGTTCCAAAGAGATAAATAAATTTTTCTTAAGTCCCTAAGTTTGTGGTAGTTTACTATAATAACAAGATAAAAATAACATCATTTTTATTATATTCATTTAATAGAAGCTAATATATTTTAAATGCAACATTATTCATACTTATATTAATATAAAATCAATAAATTTTTGGTATCTGTAAGTGGAGTGTTGCTCTAAAAAAATTAGAAATGTGGAAGTGGTTTTTCTAATCAGAAAATGGAAATAATCTGATAAACTTTGAAGAGCATGATAGACAAAACAGACTGCCTTGAATAGACTTTTAATTAAAATATGAATTTTAACAACTCTACTAATGAAAACATGGAAGGAAGTGGAAACGGGGTAGAGAAAAATACATCATCTTAGAGTATGCCTAAATCATCACTAAAAGACTGTGACTAGAATTATGAATGATAAGGCACTGCTGGTGAGCACTCAGATGAAAATTAGCAATGGTATGGAAAATGAAAGCTAAGTGAAATAATACAAGCACAGAAAAACAAATAGCACATGATCTCCTGTATATGTGGAACCTTAAAATGTTGAACTGATAGAAGTAGAGAATAGAATGAAGTTTATCGGGTCTGGGAGAGGGGGAATAAGGAAAGAGGGGAGTGTTGATCAAAGAGTACAAAATTTCAGTTAAGCAAGAAGAATAAGTTTTAGCAATCTATTGCACAAAAAAGTGATTATAATAAATAATATATTGTATATTTCAAAATTGCTAAAATAGATTTTAAATGTTTTTATTACAAAAAAGGTATATTTCAAAATTGCTAAAATATATTTTAATGTTTTCACTACAAACAATGGTATGTAAAGTGATATATTGATTTGATTGTTATAAGGCAAACATATCAAAACATGACTTTGCACCCCATAAAACACATCATTTTTATCAATTAAAAACTAAATTTAAAAAAGTATTTAAAGAATATACTGCTAAATGGAACATTAAATTGTGCAATCACTTTAGGAAATAATTTTGTGCTTTATAAGAGACTAGTTTAAGTTAAAATGCACTTATCATACAATCCAACATTTTTTAATGTTGTTTATTTGAAGTTAGGAGTTTTTTTGTTTTGTTTTTATTTTTGTTTGGGGGGTTACCAGAGATTGAACTCAAGGGCACTCAACCACTGAGGCACATCCCCAGCCCTTTTTTTAAATTTATTTAGAGACAGGGTCTCACTGAGTTGCTTGGTGCCTTGCTTTTGCTGAGGCTGGCTTTGAATTCATGATCCTCCTACCTCAGCCTCCTGAGCTGTTGGGATTACAAGTGTATGCCACAATGCCCAGCTGCAACATTTTGATTAGCATTGTTTAAGAGAAATAAAACATTTGTCTGCCCTAATATTTTTACATGAATACTTAAAGAACATTCATTTGTGATAACCAAAAAATGTCTATCCACAGGTATATAGGAAAACAAATAATGGAATATGCAAGCAATGTTCTACTACTTGGTATAAAAAAAGAATAAACTAATAACACACATGAAAATATCAGTGAATCTCATAATATTTATGAAGCATGAAATAAGACAGAAAACAAAAGTTACTGAATCTTCCCATTTATTAAAACTCTAGAAAATACAAACATATATTATTGCAAAGAGCAGTTTTGTGATTGAATAATGATGTGCTAGAGTGAGAGAAAATAAAAAAAGACAGCATGAGGAAATCTGGGAAGTTAAAATTTGTTCTAATCTGAACATGATGATGATTTCAAGGGTGTTTGCATATGTCAAAATTCACAAATTGTACACTTACACCATTCAAAATTTAATGTATATCAACTATCCCTCAATATAAATGTAAAAATATCATTTATAAAAGTATCAAAACCAAAAAATACCTAGTAGCAATAAGTCCTTTACACTGAAAACTATTGATTATTGCCAAGATAAATTAAAGACTTGAAAAAATGGTGCTATGTATCATGTTCATGGATTCTAAGACTAAATGTTATTATGTCAATATTCTCCAAATTGACTTATAGATTCAATGTAATTACAAATAAAATTTCAGTATGATTACTGTTATTAATGTTGACAAGCTGGTTCCAAATTATATATGATGATAATTTTAGCCATGACAAAGTTAAAATGAACAATTTTAAGGAATTATACCATAAGATCCTGAGATCCAGATTCACATCAGAAATCAGCTACTGCTGAACCCTAAAAACTGGAGATCTAATCTCTCCAAAGCAGACACCACCCAACAAAAAGCCCTTGAAGCCTGATTAGACCTAAGCCTCAACTGCTGAATGTCCCCTTATAGAACTCTGCATAAACTTTACTCATGGAGTACACTAATATGGCCCAAACACCAACCAACAGAACATCCTAACCCATCCCCCTTCATACTGGTGAGAAGGGAAGCTGAGTCTTATATCAAAGAACTTTAATTTTAGGCAGCACCAATTGGCAGTCAGAGAGCAACACAAAAACAGGAAGGTGTTAACAACCCTAACCCCTTGCTCTTTTAGTACATAGCTCATGAAGAACTGAAAAGAAATACTATTGGGCATAGATAGTGACCATCCATTCTGGTCAACTGTTTTGATCACCTCAGTGGAGACGGTTCCTTCACTCTTCATTAAGAATCTTTTTTTCTGTCTGTGTGTGTGTGTGTGTGCGTGCGCGCGCACACACACATGCATGCACACACGCTCATGCACCCACATGCACGCATGTGTGAATTCTTGCTGTGCTGATTGGTAAAGGGACATTTATATATATATACTTATTTGTTTCTTTTTTTCTTGTTTTTAGCGTTTTTTTAAATGTTGTTATTTTTCCTTGCCTTGTCTATTGAGTGCCAAGGGTTTTGGTGTGCATATTTTGGGTTGATTTTGTATTGTCTTCATTTTTTTATTTATCTTGTTTTTTCTTTCTTTTATTCTCTGTTAATTGCCAGATTCTATTCTTCTCTCTTCCTCTCTCCCATTACTTTACTTCTCCTATTTCCCCCACTCTTTCCTTATAAACATCTGCTGCTACATCTCTTCTGCATTCTCTCTGTTCAGTTTTTGAAATCATAAACTTTCTTCTACCTACCTAGAACATTTTCTTTTCTCCTAATTAACTGCATTTTTACCATCTTTCAGAACTAATTGGTTTATATAACTCCTGCCCCCACCATTAATGCTGATGCCATCATTACTACTATGGATTACATAGTTGACACCTACTGTTTGCTTTAAAGCTAGGTCTAATTCATGGTTGTTTTTTACTATTGACAATTGCTGAACCCATCATTTCTGGCTTTTGTTGGTAATTAATGTTGAAGCTGTCATAGTAGGAATTAGGTATTTAATGCTTAGTATCATTTGCGATGATTGGTACAACCATTGCAAAGAACCCAAAGAGGAACAATTCTAGAGGGACTGCCGCAGTCTGGGTGGGCACAAAATCACGAGCCACTCAAGCAGGAACAGACTTTATTTTTGAAACTGCCGCCAATGCCCCATACGCTCCCGGGCAGATTGCCGACCGACCCACGAAGTGTTCTCCCGGACCCCAATAGGAAGTCCCTCCTCCGGAATTTCCTCCTACCGTACTTCCCCAACCAATGGGAACTCTCCAGGAGTCCCATAGCAGGCCGAGGTGGACAGCAGGAGTCCAATATCCATATTAATGCAGATATTAACATAATCATATCATCTCAATGGCTTGCTGGCATCACCTTTCAACCAAAAATGCCATGCATCATATTACTTGGCTGTGGCTCTTAGCAAGGGACTTCAGGTCCCACACCTTGACATTTAAAACAGACCAAAGACCCAGAACAAATAAGAGAATTATGCACAAAAAGACATGTATAAAAAAGAGGTAAGGGAATTAATCTTAAGTGATGTGCAAATCCAAGACCATTGAAAACATGAGGAAACAGGAAACCGAATCTCCCGACCAAAATCCACAATCCCTCAACAAAGGATCCCACTAATAGTGATACGGACAAAAGCCCAGGGAAAGATTATTTTAAAAAAAAATTATTAACGAGTTCAATGAACTAAAAGAAGATATAAGGAAGGAACTAAGAGAGAAATTACAGGAAATGAAAGAGCACTTTAATAAAGAAATAGAGTGAAAAGAAGCCAAGCAGAAATCCTAGAAATGAAAGACACAATCAGCCAAATTAAAAATTCACCTGAAGGCATCACTAACAGATTAGATTGCGTGGAAAACAGAACCTCAGACCTTGAAGACAGAACTTGAAGCCTTAAAACAAGGTGTATGATCTTGAATACACAAAATGGAATAAAGGGAAAATATCTTAGAACATGATCAGAATGTACAAGAACTCTGGGACAACATTAAAAGACCAAACCTGAAAATCATTAGGACAGAAGAGAACATGTAGATACAAGCTAAAAGCATAAATAACCTTTTCAGTGAGATAGTTATGGAAAACTTTTCCCATATCACACATGAATCATAATACCTGATCTGAAATTATACTACAGAGCTGTACAGTAATAAAACCAGCATGATATTGGCATTAAAATAGACATGAAGACCAATGAAACAGAATAAAGGACACAAAGATAAATCTACATACTGAGTTATTTAACAAGACTTCTAAAGCATAAGAAGTAAAATCAAAAATCAATAAATAGGGGGCTGGGGATATATCTCAATCGGTAGAGTGCTTGTATCACATGCACAAGCCCCTGGGTTCAATCCCCAGCAGCACAAAAAAAATCAATAAGTGGGATAGTATCAAACTAAAAAGCTTCTTCACAGCAAAGGAAACAACAGTATAAATATAGGGAGAAAATCTTTGCCACCTGCTACTCAGATAGGGCATTAATACCTAGTATATACAAAGACCTGAAAAAACTTAACACCAAAAGAACAAATAATCCAATCAATAAATGAGCAAAAGAACTAAATAGGAACTTCTCAAAAGAAGAAACACAAATGGCCAACAAATGTATGAAAAAAAATTCAACATCTCTAGCAATTAGGGAAATTCAAATCAAAACTACACTAAGACTTCATCTCACTCCAGTCAGAATGACAATAATCAAGAATATTACCAATAATAAATGCTGGCAAGGTTGTGGGGGGAAAGGTATACTTATATATTGTTGATGGGACTGCAAAGTAGCAGAGTAGTACATTCACTCTGGAAAGCAGTATGAAGAATACTTTAAAAACTAGGGATGGGACCACCATATAACCCAGCTATCTCACTCCTTGGTATTTTCCCAAAAGATCTAAAATCAGCATACTACAGAGACACACCCACCTAAATGTTTATAGCAGCAAAATCACAATGGCTAAATTATGGAATCAACCCAGGTTCCCATCAATAGATGAATAGATTAAGAAATCATTATACATATGTCATGTGATTATATATATATATTACTATACATTATATATTATATTGAGCCATTTAAAAAGAACAAAATAATGGCATTTTTTCAGTAAATGGATGGAAATGGAAATGTAGAATATCATGCTAAGTGAAACAAGTCAAACTCAGAAACTGAAAGGTTAAATGTTTTCTCTCATATATGGAAGCTAGTGTAAAATAAAGGAAAGGGGGAGGGAAAAGATAGGATAACATAAAGGGAAGATTAGTAAAGAAGAATGAGGTAGAGAGGCAGAATGGAGGTATGGAAAAAGGGAGGCAATGTGGAATGAATTCTTTAAAAAGTATGTTATATGCATATATAAATATATACCACAGGGAATTTCACCTTTATGCATTAGTAGAAAGAACCAAGCAAATATAAATTAAAAATGAGTGAAAGGAAGTCTAGCAGAGTGAGGAAGGAGAACCAGGAGGAGAAGGAGAATTGGAGGGGAAAGTGGGAGGGAAAAGGGTGAATCATGAACTGAAGTCAAATTTCATGCATGTATGAGTTTGTTGGGATGAACCCAGGTACTATGTAAAATTATAAAGCTCTAATATAAATAAATAATAAAGAATACACAAGTGGTCAATAAGCATATGAAATATATGAGGAAAATCATAATAAACTCACAATATACATATACACAAGAATGCACATATGCAAGAGAGGATAAACTTAAAAATATGAGAGTACTAAGTATTGGCAAGTGTATAGAACAGCTAGAAGGTTGCTGGCAGAAGCATAAATTGATAAAAGAGCTTTGGAAATGTGCTTTTGATCCAGTAAATTTCAATATATGCACTCACAATGACTCAGCAATTCCCTTCCTAGGTGTATTTCTGAAAGAAATTAATGCATATATCCCCCACGAAATGTACACAGAATTTTTATACAGCTTTATTCATAATAGCCAAAATCTGGGAAAATTTATCAAAAGAAGAATGAACACACATATTTTGTATATCCATATAGTGGAATAATACTAATTAATTAAAAAGAATAATTGACTATTATACTCAATAAGAAGGATGCATCTCACAAAGACTATATATATTAACCAAAATTATATATGTACAGTGCCGCAGTCTGGCTGGGCACAATCAGGAGCCACTTGTCAAAAGAAACTAACTTTATTTTTAGAACCACACACGCCAAACAAAATAGCCTCTCAGGAAAAACCCTCAGAGCCTCAACTGCCACCACCGGCTTTCCACAAGCCTCTCTCTCCCACACAAGCTTCTCTCCACCTCCCACAATCCTCCTGCTCTTGAGGCCGATTGGCTGGGTCACGTGGGCGGAGCCAAAAAAGTCCCCCAATGAGCAGCTCCGTGGTCTGAAAGGGCAGGGAAACAGCCCAATGAGCATCACCGCAGAGGAGCCAATCAGCTAGATGTTGCTGGGGCCGAGGAGCCAATCAGCTAGATGTTGCTGGGGCCGCTGTGAGCCAATCATCAGCCGGCAGCTGGAAGTTTGCTGGCAGCTGGAAGTTTGCTGGGGCCCCTTCGGCTGTGGCTCTCAACATCTCCCCCTCTCTGTTTAAACAACAAGCATGTGGCTTAGGGACCGTGCCTGCCTTAGGTTGTCCAATAGTACATATGGTCCTTAGGTTGGTACCATTGCAATTGGATCTTACCCGTCACTGACTACCGGTCCAGTATACAGCCACACCTGTGGAGAGGTCTTTGTACCAGCGGGGGGGGGTGAGGTTCTTTGCCTCACCTCTGTTGGCCCCCAAATTTTAGCTGGACGATCATGACAAGCAGAAGGGAGGAAGATACACCAAGCCAATTGACGGCTTCTTTTGGAAAAATTGTACCACCAATGACATCATCAGCAAAAATACCCCAACACTACCACAAGTCGCTGCACCAACAGATAGTTCACAATGCATACAGGTGAGCTCACAATGTGTCCAGGCAAGTTCTGCAAGCAGTTCAGTGATGGCTATTGTAGAAGCTGTAGATTGGTTTTATCTCTGACTTCACCAGCACTGGGATGAAGATAGGAATTCTGGCAATAATGGCTAAAGAAAAAATTATGTAACATTACAGAAGGCACTAAAAGAAAACAATTTTCTTAACAATTTACATTGTCTTCACCGGCACTGGGATGAAGATAGGAATTCTGGCAATAATGGCTAAAGAAAAAATTATGTAACATTACAGAAGGCACTAAAAAAAAACAATTTTCTTAACAATTTACATTATCTTTAAGAGAATTATTAAATATAATGAAAAGGAAAGGTGAAAGTAAACAAACAGATCTGTTAACCTCCTTTTTTGTTTACATATTAAAACAATCCTCAACAGTTGTTTACCCAATTTAAATTAAACCATATAAATCACGTGAAAAAAAAAATATTTGGATCCATTTTATCATGAGCGCTCATCATATATGATATATGGACATACATACATTCAAACATATAACACAAAACACAAGTGTGCACACATAAGATAATACATACAACACATAACATTATAGTAAAGGCCTTATAACTTTTTACAGGTGAAATCTCCATTGCAATGTTTAAAAACTCTATAGTCAAAAAATAGAACTGATCAGCAAAACATTAACCTAGGTCTGTATGAGCTCAAAAAACAAAATAGAACTTCATGATATGGCAAAGGGCAATAATAAAATAGATATTGAAAAAAGCATCCTGGTTCTGTTGCAGATGTAAGAATAGCCAAACTGGAGTTTTGGATATCAGTTGTTATGGATTTGAGCCAAATCATCTTCTTTTTGGTCTATAGAAATCGCTTTAGTTAATCTCTCTGGAATCCAAATCGGCTGCTGTTCTCCCTGTGGAAACACACAAACAGAACCCCAACTCCAGACAATTACTGGGTCAGGACCTTTCCATTGTCCTGTTAGAATATCCTTCCAAAGTACCTTGGGCTTATGTACATTTTTTGGACACATATGCCTTTCCGCAGCACTAAGTCCTGATGAATCCAAATTTAAAAAGTTTAGAGTAAAAAGGGTTATTTTAAGTTTATCTTTGGGGAATATATACCCCTTCCCAATTCCTTCTTTTTGCTTTAATAAGTACATTTTAATAGTTTGATGAGCTCTTTCAACTATGCCTTGTCCCTGTGGATTGTATGGGATTCCTGTTATATGAGTAATGCCAAATATTGAGCAAAATTGTTTAAAAGAGGTAGAAGTATAACCAGGGGCATTATCTGTTTTTAACTGTTTTGGAACACCCACAGTGGCAAAATTTTGTAAGCAATGAGCTATAACATCTTTAGTTTTTTCTCCGGCATGAAGGGAGCCCATCAAAAATCCAGAAGAAGTATCAACTGTAACATGCAAATATTTTAATTTTCCAAATTCTGGCAAGTGTGTGACGTCCATCTGCCAAATATGGTTAGGTATCAATCCTCTAGGATTGGCTCCAAGATTAACTTGTGGTAAAAAGGTCACACAATTTTGACATTGTTTTATTATTTGTCTAGCTTGTTCCTTAGTTATTTTAAAATGCTTTTGTAAAGTATTAGCATTGACATGGAACTTTTTATGAAAATTTATAGCTTATTCTAGTATAGAGAAAATATGTATGTCATGTGTAGTTTTATCTGCTAAATCATTGCCCAAACTAAGGGCTCCAGGCAATCCTGTATGTGCCCTGATATGTCCTATAAAGAATAGATCTTTTCTGTCCCAGATTAGACTTTGTATAGTGGAAAGCAAAGAGAAAACAGTAGAAGAAGGGGAAATCCTACCAGCATCTTCAAGAGATACTATAGCATTAACTACATACTGACTATCAGAAAATAAATTAAATACAGAATCTTTAAACATCACAAAAGCTTGTAAAACTGCATTAAGCTCTACCTTTTGAGCTGATTGTTTGGGTACTAAAAATGTAAAAGTTTCATCAGGGGAAACTACTGCTGCTGTACCATTATTTGACCCATCAGTGAATATATTTGGAGCATTCATGATAGGTGTTTTTCTTGTCATTTTTGGAAAAATTACAGGATGCAATGACCAAAAAGACAATAAAGGATTAGATGGTAAGTGGTTATCAAATGAAACATTAGATTTGCACATGATTATTGCCCAAGTATTTAACTCATTAGCTAACTCATCAATTTGATTCATAGTATATGGAGTAATAATTTTATTGGGAGAAATTCCAAACACTCCCTTGGCTGCTTTTATTCCTTTGAGTATTAATTGTCCTACAGCCTCAGGATACCTAGTAAGAATAGTGTTAGGAGAATAAGATAAATGTATCCATAATAATGGACCTTCTTGCCAAAATACTCCTGTAGGAATATTTTTTGTTGGTAGTACAATAAATAATAAAGGGAAACTTATATCAATTCTATCCAAATGCATGTTTTCCATATATGTTTCAATGATTTTTATTGCCTTTCTTGCTTCAGGCATTAACATTCGGGGTGAATTTGGATCTGATGGACCTTTTAGGATATCAAATAAAGGTCCCAACTCTCCTATTGGTATACCTAAATAAGGCCTTATCCAATTTATGTCTCCTAATAACTTTTGAAAGTCGTTAAGTGATTTCAGTTGATCTACTCGTATTTGAATTTTTGGTGGACGGACCATGGTTGAGGATAATAGAACTCCTAAATAATTAATTGGAAAATTTAATTGTACTTTATCTATTGCTATCTCTAGATTATAATTTTTTAATAAGTTTGTAAGTGTGGCATAACATTCTAGCAATGTGTTTTTAGCTTTGTGTGCTAATAATACATCATCCATATAGTGAAATATTTGTAGTTCAGGATTTTGATTTCTAAGTGGCTGGATTACTTTGTTAACATAAATTTGACACATAGTTGGGCTGTTAGCCATCCCTTGAGGGAGTACTTTCCATTCATATCTCTGATCAGGACCTTCATGATTCAGTGCAGGGATAGTAAATGCAAAACGTGGACTATCCTCAGGATGAATTGGAATTGAAAAAAAAACAATCTTTAATATCTATAACTAAAACATACCAGGTTTTTGGCAAAGCGGACAACTGAGGAATCCCTGATTGAGCAGGTCCCATAATAACCATCTCATTATTAATGGCTCTTAAATCTTGCAATAATCTCCATTTACCAGATTTCTTTTTGATGACAAAAATGGGAGTATTATGGGGAGATACAGAAGGTTGTATATGTCCTTCCGCTAATTGTTGTTTGACCAGGTCATGGGCTGCTTGTATCTTTTCTTTAGTCAGGGGCCACTGAGGAACCCATACTGGTCTTTCTGATTTCCAAGTAATTTTTATTGTCTCAGTGGCCCTTTCTGAAAATCCAACCCATGTCTGTCTGTTCCTTGATCTATTTGTATTGGTGCTGCTATACCTTGTTCTTGTTTTTCTAATCTTTTTCCTTTCCTAAAACCTTGTCTAGTCATAATAGTGGGTGCATTTTGGTTGATGTTATTTGTTAATGTCAAACCTAATTGATCTAGGACATCTCGTCCCCATAAATTTACGGGAAGATGATCCAATACATATGGCTGTATAGTTCCTTCACATCCTTCAGGATCCTTCCAATCTAATACCATTGCACTTCTATGGGGATTAGTTGCCACTTCTAGGCCTCGAAGCGTTTGAGTGGCTTGTTGTAATGGCCAATGTTTTGGCCATTCTTGACGAGAGATGATGCTAAGGTCTGCACCTGTATCCAGTAGCCCATTAAATTCATGTCCTTGAATATTTAGTTTTAGCATGGGGCGAGAATCTAAATTTAAAGAAAGCATAGCCCAATCTACACCTGTGGAGCCTAATCCCTTGGAACCTCTTTCTAGTACGACTGGAAAATTTATCATGTAGGCTGGGTATTATTAGTAACTGTGCTATTCTATCTCCTGGTGAAATTACTGATATACCCTTTGGAGAACTGGCTATAATTTTTATTTCACCTTCATAATCGGGATCAATTACCCCAGGACTTATCATAAGTCCTTTTAGAGTAGAAGAGCTGCGTCCCAATAATAAGCCTACTGTTCCTTTGGGAAGAGGTCCTTTCACCCCTGTGGGAATGATTTGAACTCCCATCTCTGGAGTTAGTACTGCTCTGGCGGAGGCACAGATGTCCAACCCTGCGCTCCCTCTGGTTTGTCTGATGAGGGATCTGATGGACAATGTGTCCTGGGCACTACCCTGATGGGGTTGCTGGGTTCCTCCAGTGCTCCGTATATTTGTGGTTTTGGGCCCCAGAGCATTGGGCCCCCCTGTCCATTTTTTGGCAATGGAGCCCGATGCCTTTCTCCACGATATCGTGGATAAACACCTGGTCCTTGTTCGTTTTTTGATAATGGAGTACCCTCTATGGTGGTTTGAGAACGGCATTCATTAGCCCAATGTCTCCCTCTACGGCATCGTGGGCAAATACCTGGTATTCTACTCCTTTGATACCTAGTTTTGTTAAACCCTCCTCCAATGGGGCAATTCCTTTTAAAATGTCCTGTTTGTTCACAATTGTAGCATGTTCTTGGCCTGGCATCTAAAGCCTGTTTTACTGCAGCTGCCACAATTTGCCCTTGTTCATTAATGTCTCTGGCATCTAAAGCCTGTTTTACTGCAGCTGCCACGACTTGCTCTTGTTCATTAATGTCTCTACATAATTTAATATATGTGTTTAAATCTTCATGTTTCCATGGTCTAATGATATCTCTGCACCAACGATTCGCTTGCTCATAAGCCAGGTGTTTTAGTAATGGCATTGCTTGTTCTGTATTCCCAAAAACTCTGGTAGCTGTTTGAATAAGCCTATCTACAAATTCAGCATAAGGTTCATTAGCTCCTTGTATTACCTTAGATAATTGACCTTGTAAACCTCCATGTCCTTGTAAAGTCTTCCATGCCTTAATTGCATTTGCAGCAATTTGTGCGTATATGCCAGGATCATATGCAATTTGTTGCTGCTGATCCTCATAAGGTCCCTTTCCTAACAACATATCTAGATTTCTCTGAGGATAACCAGCTGCTGCATTTCACCTAGCAGTCTCCTTGCAAAATTCCTCATTGGCAACCTTCCATAACAAGTATTGTCCTCCATTTAGCACAGCTTTACACATATTAGCCCAATCTGCTGGCGTCATGTTCAAGTTGTTAATGGATTCGACCATGCTTACAGTGAAGGGTGCTTGAGGACCATAGGTTGTTACAGCCTCTTTTAGCTGCTTCACTGTTTTGAAATTTAAAACTTGGTAAAATCGCTGCCCTCCTGCCTCAAATACAGGGCATGTTAATATTTGAGATCTTGTCTCAGGATCCCAACTATCAACTGCGGGGGTTGGGGACCTCCCAGCATATGGAGGTGGCCTTGTTAGTTGGACACTTACGTCCTCTGGTGATAGAAAGGTGTTAGTAGCAGTCTCCTGTAGAGGTGGTGCTGTTGGTTGGACACTTACACCCTCTGGTGATAGAAAGGTGTTAGTAGCAGTCTCCTGTTGTAACTTTCCCCCTGATGGCTTTTTCTGTTTTACACTTTCTTTCTCTGTCTGACTAGCTTGAGAGGCCTTCTCTTTTACTTGAATCTTTTCCTCTGTCTGACTAACTTGAGAGACCTTCTCTTTTACTTGAATCATTATGTCTTCTTCTTCCTCTACCATTGTCTGAACTGAAGGCTTTGGACTAAGCAAACAAGATATGAAGGTCCACAATGGCAATGTGCCAACTGGCAGAGTCCCTGGGCTTTTCTTTTCTATTCTTTTTAAATCTTCACCATGATGGTTCCATTGTGATATATTTAACAACTCCTCCTTAAAAAGCCATGGGCTACATTTTTGTATTGTATCAACGTATGCCCTGATTGTTCTTGATTTTACTGAGATGCCTCCTTCCTCTAACAATTTACTTAACACTCTTTCAGTTTGTTTTTTACTAATTTCTGATCCCGTATTTCTACTATAATACAACCCAAGAAGATAACCCCTAACAAAACTGAAACTGAGTGAAACAAAATTGGAACAACACAAAATCATTATAATAGCCTCCTGAAATGTCCATCTGTCCTTTCTCCCTATCTGTTCCTCAGATGTGAGCGGTTTTTCTTCCATCTTACACATCTCCAGGGACAGGCAACTTAAAACAAAAGTGAAACAAAATAACAAAAGAAGAATCTTAAAATGGCTACCCATCCTCTCGCCCTGCCCTCAGGGGCGAGCAGTTCACTTACCCTCAGTCGCTCCCCGTGCGAGCCACCAAATGCCGCAGTCTGGCTGGGCACAATCAGGAGCCACTTGTCAAAAGAAACTAACTTTATTTTTAGAACCACACACGCCAAACAAAACAGCCTCTCAGGAAAAACCCTCAGAGCCTCAACTGCCACCACCGGCTTTCCACAAGCCTCTCTCTCCCACACAAGCTTCTCCCCACCTCCCACAATCCTCCTGCTCTTGAGGCCGATTGGCTGGGTCACGTGGGCGGAGCCAAAAAAGTCCCCCAATGAGCAGCTCCGTGGTCTGAAAGGGCAGGGAAACAGCCCAATGAGCATCACCGCAGAGGAGCCAATCAGCTAGATGTTGCTGGGGCCGAGGAGCCAATCAGCTAGATGTTGCTGGGGCCGCTGTGAGCCAATCATCAGCCGGCAGCTGGAAGTTTGCTGGCAGCTGGAAGTTTGCTGGGGCGCCTTCCGCTGTGGCTCTCAACAGTACAGGACTTATTTCCTATATGATTCCATGTAAGAAATGACAAAGTTTATTTATGATGACAGAATTCACCTCTAGCTTAGGTATTAATTATGCAAAGAAGCCTTCTAGGGTGATAAAAAAAATCTATATTTTATCTGAGTGGTATTTATACTGGTAGATACTTATATAAATAATTCATCAAACTGCATAGTTGAGATTTCTGGACTTTAAGTTATATCATAATTTGAAATATGACTAGATAGTAAGAGAAGAAGGGTTGAGGATAAAGTAGAAGTTAGGAATATTCTAAAACAATATAGAGCTCTAATCTCTGCAATCAAGTGTCCAAGACAGGATAAAGTGAAGAAATGGTGACTGTCTCTCCCCAGGTGAACTATATGGAGACAACATTTTGTTTTGGATACAATGTATCATTTGGCTAGCTTTCAGGACATAACCACAAAAGCTACAGTTGTAGCTATTTCTGAAAATCTTTTCCCTCAGGAACACAATTCCTAAACACATTTCTAAGGAACCTTATTCTTAAAAACATTCTTTCTTAAAATATTGATTCTGGGAGCATTGTCCTTGAGAGCACTGATTCTAGGAGCATTATTCCTAGAAGTTGAACTCCTAAGTTGTTGGGAGCCTTGTCCCTGGAAACATTTATTCTAAGAGTTTCATCCTCATGAGTAGTGTCCCCTATGGTTGTTGATACAGGAGAATAACCTTGAGAGCTTTCTTTCTAAGATTGTTGATGCTGGGATAAGATTACCAGATAAAATACAAGATACCCAGTTAAATTTTAGTTTTTCATAAGCACATTTCTGAAACCAGAATTTCATCTGTACAGAAATGGGAAACACAGCTTGCTCACGGTGTCTCTGGTTGTTCCTCTAATCTACAGAAAGACTGCAGAGACAGAGAGCAATATAATATGTTGTTTGGGATCTATTTTTTAAAGTAAGAGCCAGGCAAGGTGATGCATGTCTGTAATCCCAGCAGCTGAGTAGGCTGAGGCATGAGGATCTCAAGTTTGAGGCCAGTCTCGGCAATTTAGCGAGGCTCTAAGCAACTTAGTGAGACCCTGTCTGAAAATAAAAAGTAAGAAGTATTGGGGAATTTGGCTCAGTGATCAAGCACCCCTGGGTTCAATCTCCAGTACCCACCCACCCACCCCCAAAAAAGCCAGAGATTTCAATTCACTGGGGCTGAGGTAGGACCTAAGAATTTGTACTTTTATAAAACTCACCCTACCAAGTTTAGGAACTCCAAATCCCTTATCACAAAGCATAGTGTGTATATATATGAGCTGAGGATTAAGCTCAGTGGTAGAACACTTCTGTAGCAAGCATTGAAGCCTTGGATTCAATCCCCAGCAGCACATGCACCACATACACACACACACACACACACACACACACACACATAAAGAGAGAGAAGGAGGGAGGGAGGGAGGAAAAATAGCACATTTATGTGAAAAGGGAAAAAAGCAGGGCACATATAAATTTCCCAGAGAAATAGGAATCTTTTTAAATGATTCTAAGGAAGAGTCTACACTGTACTTCAATTTTCACCCATGTTTTAACGTATTTAAAGATGGCTATTAACTTCTTCCCCCTGCACTAATCTTCTGCTAATTCTCTGATGGGAAAAAATACTGAAAGAAAAATCCTGTTTTTACCCCACCAACTTGTCAGTAAGCCATACAGTAGTAACTAATTAAGTCTTCCTTAGTCAAGTAATATAGTTGTAGAAAAATCTTCCTTTAGTTTTAGTCTCTAATATCTTGTGTAGACAATCTATATGGAAAAGTAGGTACCTCTTCATTTTTAACATCCTGTTTTTATTCACCCTGATTTCTCATTTTCTTCACTTAAAATATACCATATTGAGAACCACAAGTTAACAAAGTATCTAATTTAAAATGTCTCTTAAAGTTCAACTTTATTACTTTATAGATGAGAAAACACATTTTGCAGAAAATGTAAGTGTCCAAGTGACAGAACTTGAATTAGACCTTTCTCCTCAAAGGATTGATGGGAAACTCAAAAAACTGAACAATGTTCCTAACATAAAATTGAGATAAAAGGGGGCAAAGAAGAAAAACAAACAAAGCAAAAGTAAGCAAAGTAATGGGGGAAAGGAAAGATAATAGAGAAAGCTGAAAAAAAAAGGATTATAAAATTGGAGAGCCAAAAACCCTTGCATTAGAATGGATGACAACTCTTCTATTACTTTCTTTGCTTTTCTTCCTTTCTTTCTCAAGATGTTAATATGTGAATCTCTTTCAGATTACTAATGAAACAGTGCAAGAAAAGTACAGTATTATGTTTTGAGCCACTTAGCTAAACTGTCAGACTTTTCAAGTCCTTGAGAATACAGTTATTTGTTTAGCATATGGTCACTAGGGATGTTGTATTGCTTCTTTGGATTACCCCACCCCCATTCCACAACACTTAATTGAGGGGAAAACTTACTTTGAATTAAAATCTATTATCTTTATCCCCAATCTCTAAATCATACCTCAGTTTTTAATGATGTATACATATCTTTAAAAGCATACAAGTAAAATCAGAAAATGAATCACAAAAACTCATTTACACAGGCATAATCCATCAATTTCAACCCCCTCCTCACAAAAGGACAAAGATAAGAATAAATGAGAGTTCTGAATATATGGCAGATAACATTGCTATCCAGCTCTTTTCCTCACTAATCTGAGGTGCTTCCTCCCAAACAACCCATTCTCACTCCTTTCTGTTCTCATCAGATAAAAAAGAGGAGAGTCCACCTCTCCAAGAAAGATTATTGGACTCTCCTCAATTATATATCCACCGGAGGCCAGACCCAAATTGATGAGAGAAAGGAACTAGTGTGGTTTATTCCAGTGTAACCCATGGGTCATAAACACCTCCCTTCTAACAGTTTTTTTCCCCTGAAAACAATAAAGACTAGGATAGCCCTTTTTATTTGCTGTGAAAATCCTCACCTTTTCCTGCAATATAACCTCTGAAGAAATGAGGGTTGAAGAGGATCCCTGCTGCATATCAAAGCCATGTGAAATGTTAAAAGGGTCTGTTGCTCCAATATGACAGATAAGACCTCAAACCCCTAGACAAAATAGGAAGCTACTTTATTTTTCTTTTTTTTTTTTCAAAAATTTTTGGGCATTGATAGACCTTTATTTTTACTCATTTATTTATATGCAGAGCTAATAATCAAACTCAGTGACTCACACATGCTAGGCAAGTGCTCTACCACAGAGCCACAACTCCAGCCCCAGGAAGCCATTTTCTTAGTCCTTATAATTTCAGGACAAAGAAGGAAAGCTCAGCATTCAAGAGAAGCTTAGATTTGCGTTTGTCATTCAGATCTCTTTAATGGGCACAGATGAGTAAAAGTGTAACCTTCAGATTGATTAAATGAGAAAATAAGAGGGGCAGGATAATGAAGTAACATCCCAGTGGAGAATGTACCTTCTTACCACCAGGGGGCCACATAGTGATGAACAGTCTCCTTACATCAACTCCTGGAAATTTTAATGGAGAACACCCATTTTGCAGCTCAGGAAGCTGAACCCTAAGGAATAGATGTAACCTGTTGCCAGTGAAAATTGAGATGAGCGGCCAATTCCCCTGAATCTAAAACTAAAGAAATTTAGCTCTGTGAATGGGAGACCAGGACTGTAGATTCAATCTTCAAGCATACTTACTGACTTTATACTGTTCCAAACCCACTCCAAACTTGGGAAAGACCTTATATAATCTTGGGATTGGGAGAATGTCTTAAAATTCCTCTAGCTGGGCTGGGATTGTGGCTCAGTGGTAGAGCACTTGTCTAGCACGTGCAAGGCCCTGGATTCGATCCTCATCACGACATAAATTATAAATAAATAAAGATATTGTGTCCAACTACAACTAAAAAATATTTTTTAAAAAAATTCCTCTAGCTGGAGAACTAAATAGGAAAAATACTCAGTAAATTAATGATGGTACACTTTGGAGTTGAAAATTTTTGTTTTACAATTGTTTTTTAAAATCAAATATTTCTGCACAAACAAAGGAATACTCGAGAGCACAAAGTCCTTCAGGATTAGAAAAAATATTTGAAAACTGTGCATCTGACAAGGAGTTTATATCCAAATTATATAAGAAACAGAAACAACTCAATAGAAAGAAAACAAATACTCTTGTTTAAAGGTGGGCAAAAGGGAACTGGGGTTTTAGTTCAGTGGTAGAGCTCTTGACTAGAACATGTGAGGCACCACATAAAAATAAATAAATAAAATAGAGGTATTGTGTCCATCTACACTTAAAAAAAATTAAGTGGGCAAAAGACCTGAATAAACATTAATCAAAAGAAGATATATGAGTAATGTTAAAAATAAAAAGTAATGTTTATATGAAGAATTAAACATCATTAAACATTAGGTGCAAATAAAAACCACAATGAGATATCACCTCATTTCTGTTAGAATGCATATTATCAAAAAGACAAAACATAACAAATGTAGCCAAGGACATAGAAAAAAAAGAGAATCCTTGCACAGTGTTAGTGAGAATAGAAATTAGTACAGCCATTATGAAAATAGCATGGAGGTTCCTCAAAAAATTAAACAGAACTACTATATGATCCAGCAATCCCACTACTTGACATGCATCCAAAGGATATTAAAAAATCAGTATTTTGAAGGAACACCTACACTCCAATGTATTTTTTATAATTTTATTTATTTTATATTTAGTTTTTTTATTAACATGTTTGGGGTTCAGTGCGATGTTTCAACACATAAATACAACCTACAGTGATCCAATCCATCCTACCTCAATCCTCTCTCCTTTCCTACTCTCGCAATCACTTTTCTACATTCAATTAGAATTTTTAGTTCACACATGAGAACATGCAGTATTTGTCTTTCTTTGTTTAGTTTATTTCACTTAATTCAACATCGTTCAGTTTCATCCATTTGCCACACATGACAGGATTTCGTTCCTCTCTATGACTGAATACATTGTGTGTATGTATACTCCATTTTCTTTATTCATCCATTGATGGGCACATCAATGGGTCAGTTTTGTATCCTAGTTGTGAAGATGGGACAACAAATGTGATGCAAATACCTATTTGGTATGTTGATTTCATCTCCTTTGAATATAAACATAAAAGTGGGGTAACTAGATCATATGATACATCTAGTTTTAGTTTTTATAGGAAGTTCCAAAATTTTTTCTATAATGACTGTACTAATTTCCATGCCCACCAACAGTGTGCAAGAGTTCCTTTTTCTTTACATCCTTGCCAAAATGTGTTAGTTTTTATAATGGTGATTCTATGAAGTGAAATGATATCGCATTATAGTTTTGATTTGTATTTCCCAGATGGCCAATATTATTGAGCATTTTAAAATATATTTGCTGGCCATTTGTATTTCTTCTTTTGAGAAATATATACTCAGATCATTTGGTCATTTTTAATTGGATTAAATTGGCTTTTATTGTAAAGATTTTTGTGTTTCTTATATATCCTGGATAATAATCCTTTGTCAGATGAATAGTAGGAAAACATTTTCTCCCATTCTATAGGTTGTTTCTTTGTTGATTCTCATGTTATGCAGAACATTACAAGGCGTCCTCCCAATGACCTGCTTCCTCCAGCCACACCCTAGCTGCTTATACTTATCACTCAGTTAATCCATTGAACTCTATTAATCCACTGATTAGGTTACAGCTATCATTATCTAATTGTTTTACCTCTGAACATTTTTAAATTATCTCACACATGAGTTTTGGGGGGACACTACATATCCAAACCACAGCACTCACTGTTATCGTATTGGAATCTATCTCGAGTGTTTATTGTATAAAATTGGGTGCACCAGCATTAGTTGCATATCCATTTGCAATTGTTATATCTTTTAGTTAGTTCTATCCCACATAGGACAAGTTAGATCCCTACATATTAGTCTACAAAAGTACAGGAAGGTATTTTCTTCAAATTTACGCAAGTGTTTCAAAAAATCAGAAGCTGAATATATGGTATGAACAGAATCATGGGACAACCTTAATAACTAATAAAAAAGAAATCTAGCTGGGCTTGGTGGTGCACACCTGTAATCCCAGCAGCTCAGGAGGCTGAAGCAGAAGGATCATGAGTTCAAATCCAGCCTCAGCAAAAGTGAGGCACTAAGCAACTCAATGAGACACTGTCTCTAAATAAAATACAAAATAGGTCTGGGGATGTGGCTCAGTGGTTGAGCACCTCTGAGTTCAATCCCTGGTACTCCCCCCAAAAAAATCAAAATCAATAGCTGGGCTTGGGTCATAGCTGTGGTAGCATTAGTCATAGTAGCCCTCAAATAGAAAGTGTCCATCAACTAATGAGTGGATATGAGTGGATAAAGAATATGTGGTGTATATGCACAATGAAATGCTATTCCTCTGTAAAAATAAGGAAGTCCTATCATTTGCAACAACATATATAGAATTAAAAGATCATAGTAAGTGAAATAAGCCAGGCACAAAAAGACAAACATTGCAAAGTTTCATGCGTGTGTAGATTCATAGAAAGCTGAAACTCATGGAAGTGGAGTGTAGAATAGAACAATGGTAACCAGAGGCCAAGGAGGATGAAAAAGAGATTGGAAAAGATTTGTTAATGGGTACAAAAACATAGCTAGAAAGGAGGAATAAATTCTGCTGTACTATTACATAGAGAGTAGTTACAGTTAATAATATTGTATCAGTATAAGTCAAAATATCTAGAAGAAAGGATTTCAAATGTTTTCATCATAAATAAATGATAAATGCTTAAGTTGACAGATAACCAAAATATCTTGGGTTGATCATGTTACAGTGTACATGTGTAGTAAAATATCAATCATACTCCATAAGTATAGACATTTATTATATGTCGATTAAAATAAATTATTTGGAACATAAAACAGAAAGCCTCTGGAAATTATTCTAAGAACTTACATCCATAGTGGAATATTTATTCAAGAATATCTACTAAATCTCAATAATAACAGTGATAATCTGTGGTGTTTGAGCCAAGACTTCCAGCTCACTGGGAGCTACACTCCAGGATCCCTACTTAATGTGGAAATAGCCAAAAAGATAGGGGTTTCCTGTCCCTCCAAATATCACTCTAGGGATATGGTTTCACATGTGGAGTAGAAGTCCATCATACTCACTTATACATCCAATTACATATTATAACAACTTTATTCTGGGTGGGCACAGTGAAAAGTATAGGGGCTCCCTTCTACCTAACCCCAACTTGTAGGTATAAAGGTTTATCCCATGCATTGTAAGACAATAATACTGATGTTTTCATTGCCTTAACCAAGTTTCTCATAAAGTGGAGAATAAATTCTAAGAAAGAAAACCCAAGATGGCCAGGGGTTACAATATTGGCCCAATGCCCACTCATTGAAGCATTGATACCAATCTATTTAGTCAGTTTTTTGTTGCTGTGACTAGAAGACCTGACAAGAACAATTATAAAGGAGGAAGATTATATAGGGGTTCATAGTTTCAGAGATATCAGTCCACAGACAGCTGGCTCCATTCCAGTGGTGGAATTCTTACCTAGTATGCACAAGGCCCTGGGTTTGATCTCCAGCACTGAAAATAAAACCTGAAGATCTTGGAGGACAGCAATTTTGGAGATGTGGGCTGGTTGTGTGGCTCAATGATAGAGTGCTTTCCTGGCATGTGTGAGGCCCTGGATTTAATCCCCAGCACTGAAAGAAAAAAAGAGAGAGATTATGTCTTTATAATATTGTAACAACAACCCAAATGGCAGAGCAACCAGAGTTTAACCAAAAGAGCACGAAAGAACTTAAAAGGACTATACTAAACCTGGGAGTCAGGAAAGCTCTAAACATATGCTAGTCTTCACCCACTCAAAAGGAATCAGAATTGGAATGTGAGGAAAACTAAATCTTTTCACAAGATACCCATATTCATAAGCAATAGCAGCACATAGAAATCAAGACTTAAATGGCACTCATCCTAGAATACTGGAAAGCTACATACAAGCACAGTCTCAGAAATTAGAAGGGGAAACATTTGAGCCATTGTTCCCTAAATGAACAATAGTCAAAACTGAAAATTCTCTGAACTATCAACCACCAGGGTGACCCTGTTTTTAGCTAAACTAAGAAGAAACAGAGAAGACAAATAAATAGAATCAGAGATGAAAAGTAAGACATTACAGCTGAAACCACAGAAAAGCAAAGGATCTTTAGGGAATATTATGTATAATTACATGCCAAAACATCAGAAAATCTAGAAGAAATGGAAATTTTCTGAATACCCATAACCTAGCAAAATTGAACTATGAACACATAGAAAACCTGAACAGACCAAAAACAAGTGACAAGATTAACGAAGCTTTTAAAAAACTCTCTTCAAAGAAAAGTCCAGGACACATGGCTTCACTACGGAATTTTACCAAATTATTAAATAATTCTTCTCAAACTATTCCAAAGTACTGAAAGAGACAGAATTCTTCCAAACTCATTCTGTGATACCACTACCCTGATACCAAAACCAGAGGACACTATAGAACAATACTCCTGGTGAACATAGATTCAAAAGTTCTCAATGAAATACTAAAAACCCAAGTCCAAGAGCACATTAAAAACATTCACCTCGGAGATCCAACATGGCGGCGGGCGCGGAGAGATCAAGTTTCTGACCTCTTCAGCTGCGCAGGCATAGGGAGTCATAAACCGTCTAAATGCTGTTTGCTCAGGATCACTAGGCAATGCTGAGCTGACGTGGATCTGGGGCGAACAGTCTGGGCCTCTCAGAACACACACCGAGCCCAGATCGGCTGAATTCAAGCTCCCGTTCGCCTGCATCTTGCAGACAAACCGCTGTGACTCAGCACTAAACGATCCTGCTGAAACAACTGGTCGGCCCTTCTGAACCTGCAGAGGTTAATACCAACCGAGCCTTCATAGGCAGTGGCCACAGGATTGAGATGGGGCTTGGGAGAGCCAGTCAGGGCCCACCCGTTGCATTGGTCACCCAGCAAAGGGAACGAACTTTCGCCATTTGCATGGGATACCACCATGGCAGAGAACTAACGTCACCAGAATGCGGCAGAGGAGATAACTTCATTGAAACCAGCGGCAACAGGTGTGTAACCCCCTAGCCCTTCCTCTCCACACAGCGGGGAAACCTCAAGGGCCCCTCCCAGCTCTCCCATGAGCGTGATAGTCAGACGGAGGGAATCAGGAGTGGTGCAGGACTGCAGCGCAGAACCCCCGGCTACCGCTCCCACCAGTGCTGACAACTGAGGTCTCTTGCACCAGCTACTGGGGGCGTGGCTACCGGAGGGCAAGCAAAATTCGCTGAGGGTTCTCAGCCCCAAGCTCCACAAACTTAGGGTCTGAGGGAATGGCAAACGGGGAGAGTGTGCCCAGTCGTTCAAGAAAATAGGGCTCCTGGGAGCAGCAGACCTGGCGTGTAGCCAGTATTGAGGTGAGCGTCACCGGTGAGCGGGGCCTGGCTTGAGGAAAAGTGGGGAAGTGACTAGACACAAGAGAAGGCCCTAGGCACTCAGGATTGGAGACCCGCCCAGTCTGGGAGGAGGAGCTGCTGCACAGTGATTGGTTCCTGCGTATTGAGAGGAGAAGCTTGAAAGGTAGCAGAATACAACAGTCACTAATATGGCATTATGTAAAAATGTGGATGTGTATCGGATGTGATTCTGCAATCTGTATTTGGGGTAAAAATGGGAGTTCATAACCCACTTGAATCTAATGTATGAATTATGATATGTCAAGAGCTCTGTAATGTTTTGAGCAACCAATAAAAAAAATAAATAAAAGTGGGATTATAAAGGAATTAGTGTATTTTACAGTAATTTAAGAAAAGATCTCTTTCAAATAAATGGGTAAACCATTGTAAAAAAAAAAAAAGAGAGAGAGAGAGAGGAGAAGCTTGGCCTGGGCACAGCTCCACCTACTGGAAGAGAAGTTAATCAAACTATAAGACTGCATTTATTAATTTTTTTTTAATTTGGGCTTTTTTTCATTTTCATTTTTTTATTTTTTAATTTTTTAAAATATTTTTTATTATTTTTTAATTTTAATTTTTTTGATTATTTTTTTAAATTTTTTTCTTTTTTATTTTCTATTTTTTTCTTTTGTCTTTTCATTTCTTTTCAATTTCCTTATTCCCCCTTCCTTGAATTCTACCTGCTTACTCTCATTCTCTTTAGTGACTTCTTCCCTTCCCTTCTAATACCTTTCCTCCCAAGCATCAAATAAATTTATAAGAGTAAACAGTAACTCAGTAGTCAAACAGAACAAGAAGTAACATGAGCAGCATGAAAAAGCAAGGAAGAAAAGGAGTACAAACAATGCAGGACAGCCTAAATATTCAGGAGGACCTAGAGGCATCAGAAAAATGGCCAAATAAAGAACTCAAGGAATACATTAGACAGGTGGAATGGAATCTTAAAGAGGATATGAGACAGCAAATTCAAACAGTGAAAGAACACATTGAAAATGAATTACATAAACAGATAAAAGAAGCAAATAAGCATCTTTATCAGGAGATAGGGATTATTAAAAAAACCAAACAATAATTCTAGAAGTGAAGGAAACTATAAACCAAATTAAAAACTCAAATGAGAGTATCACTAACAGAGTGGAGCAAGTAGAAGCCAGAACGTCAGATAATGAAGACAAAATATATCATCTTGAAAAGAGTCTAGCCAACTCAGAAAGGCTGGTAAAAAATCACGAGAAAAACATCCAAGAGATATGGGATAACATAAAAACACCAAACTTAAGAGTCATCGGGATAGAGGAAGGTATAGAGGTTCAAACCAAGGGAATGAGCAATCTGCTGAATGAAATAATTATAGAAAACTTTCCAGAAATAAAAAAGGAAACGGACATACAAATTGTCAATGCATACAGGACACCGAGCATACAAAATCACAGTAGACCAATGCCAAGACACATTGTTATGAAGATATCCAATATACAGAACAAAGAGGAAATATTAAAAGCTACAAGAGAAAGGAGGCAGATTACATTCAGGGGTAAACCAATAAGGTTAACACCAGATTTTTCATCACAGACGCTGAAAGCGAGAAGATCCTGGAACAACGTATTTCAAACACTGAAAGACAATGGATGCCAACCAAGAATTTTGTATCCAGCAAAATTAAGCTTCAGGTACGACAACAAAATAAAAATCTTTCATGATAAACAAGAGTTAAAAGAATTTGCAGCCAGAAAACCAGCACTGCAAAGCATCTTGAGCAAAACACTACACGAGGAAGAAATGAAAAACAATAAGCAAAACCAACAGTGGGAAGTACCTCAGTAAAGAGAGAGGGCGGGGGGAAAGCTAATCATGGAGAAACAACTAAATTTTTAAAAAAAGATAAATAATCAAACAAGGCTGGAAGTACAAACCATATATCAATAGTAACTCTAAACATTAATGGCCTAAACTCTCCAATAAAGCGACATAGGCTGGTAACACGGATTAAAAAAAAACAAATCCAACAATATGCTGCCTCCAGGAGACACATCTGATTGGAAAAGACATACACAGGCTGAAGGTGAAAGGTTGGGAAAAAATATACCACACACACGGTCCTCGTAAGCAAGCAGGGGTGGCCATCCTCATATCAAATAAAATCGACTTCAAGACTAAGTTAATCAAAAGGGATAAGGAAGGACATTATATACTGTTAAAAGGAACCATTCACCAACAAGATGTAACAATTATCAATATTTATGCACCAAATAAGAGTGCTGCGACGTTCATAAAACAAACTCTCCTCAAGTTCAAGAATCAAATAGACCACAACACAATAATTATGGGTGACTTCAACACACCTCTCTCACCATTGGACAGATCCTCCAAACAAAAGTTGAATAAAGAAACTATAGAACTCAATATCACAATCAATAACCTAGACTTAACTGACATATATAGAATATATCAACCATCATCAAGTGAATATACTTTTTTGTCAGTAGCACATGGATCCTTCTCAAAAATAGACCATATATTATGCCATAGGGCATCCCTCAGTAAATATAAAGGGGTGGAGATAATACCATGCATTTTATCTGATCATAATGGAATGAAACTGGAAATCAATGATAAAAGAAGGAAGGAAAAATCCTACATCACATGGAAAATGAACAATATGTTAATGATCAATGGGTTACAGAAGACATAAAGGAGGAAATCAAAAAATTCTTAGAGATAAATGAAAATACAGACACAACATATCGGAATCTATGGGACACAATGAAAGCAGTTTTAAGAGGGAAATTCATTGCCTGGAGGTCATTCCTCAAAAAAAAGAAAAAACCAACAAATAAATGAGCTCACACTTCATCTCAAAGCCCTAGAAAAGGAAGAGCAAAATAATAGCAAATGTAGCAGAAGGCAAGAAATAATTAAAATCAGAGTGGAAATGAACGAAATTGAAACAAAAGAAACTATTGAAAAAATTGACAAAACTAAAAGTTGATTCTTCGAAAAAATAAATAAGATCGACAGACCCTTAGCCATGCTAACGAAGAGAAGAAGAGAGAGAACTCAAATTACTAACATATGAGATGAAAAAGGCAATATCACAACAGATGCTACAGAAATACAGAAGACAATTAGAAATTATTTTGAAAACCTATATTCCAATAAAATAGAAGATAGTGAAGACATCGATAAATTTCTTAAGTCATATGATTTGCCCAGACTGAATCAGGAGGATACACACAATTTGAACAGACCAATATCAATGGATGAAATAGAAGAAGCAATCAAAGACTACCAACCAAGAAAAGCCCAGGACCGGATGGGTATACAGTGGAGTTTTACAAAACATTTAAAGAAGAATTAATACCAATACTTTTCAAGTTATTTCAGGAAATAGAAAAAGAGGGAGCTCTTCCAAATTCATTCTATGAGGCCAACATCACCCTGATTCCGAAACCAGACAAAGACACTTCAAAGAAAGAAAACTACAGACCAATATCTCTAATGAACCTAGATGCAAAAATCCTCAATAAAATTCTGGCGAATCGGATACAAAAACACATCAAAAAAATTGTGCAACATGATCAAGTAGGATTCATCCCTGGGATGCAAGGATGGTTCAATATATGGAAATCAATAAATGTTATTCACCACATCAATAGACTCAAAGATAAGAACAATATGATTGGGGCTGGGGATGTGGTTCAAGTGGTAGCGTGCTCGCCTGGCATGCATGCTGCCCGGGTTCGATCCTCAGCACCACATACAAACAAAGATGTTCTGTCCACCAAATACTAAAAAATAAATATTAAAATTCTCTCTATCTCCCTCTCTCTCTCACTCTCTCTCACTCTTTAAAAAAAATATTGTCCTTGTCATTTCTCTCTTTAAAAAAAAAAAAGAACCATATGATCATCTCGATAGACGCAGAAAAAGCATTCGACAAAGTACAGCATCCCTTTATGTTCAAAACTCTAGAAAAACTAGGGATAACAGGAACTTACCTCAACATCATAAAAGCTATCTATGCTAAGCCTCAGGCTAGCATCATTCTGAATGGAGAAAAATTGAAGGCATTCCCTCTAAAATCTGGAACAAGACAGGGATGCCCTCTATCACCACTTCTATTCAATATAGTTCTCGAAACACTGGCCAGAGCAATTAGACCGACGAAAGAAATTAAAGGCATAAAAATAGGAAAAGAAGAACTTAAATTATCACTATTTGCAGGTGACATGATTCTATACCTAGCAGACCCAAAAGGGTCTACAAAGAAACTATTAGAGCTAATAAATGAATTCAGCAAAGTGGCAGGATATAAAATCAACACACATGAATCAAAGGCATTTCTGTATATCAGCGACAAAACTTTTGAAACGGAAATGAGGAAAAACACCCCATTCACAATATCCTCAAAAAAAATAAAATATTTGGGAATCAACGTAACAAAAGAGGTGAAAGATTTATACAATGAAAACTACAGAACCCTAAAGGGATAAATAGAAGAAGATCTTAGAAGATGGAAAAATATACCCTGTTCATGGATACGCAGAACTAACATCATCAAAATGGCGATATTACCAAAAGTTCTCTATAGGTTTAATGCAATGCCAATCAAAATCCCAATGGCATTTCTTGTAGAAATAGAGAAAGCAATCATGAAATTCATATGGAAAAATAAAAGACCCAGAATAGCAAAAGCAACTCTAAGCAGGAAGTGTGAATCAGGCGGCATAGCATTACCAGATTTCAAACTATACTACAGAGCAATAGTAACAAAAACAGCATGGTACTAGTACCAAAACAGGTGGGTGGACCAATGGTACAGAATAGAGGACACAGAGACTAATCCACAAAGTAACAACTATCTTATATTTGATAAAGGGGCTAAAAGCATGCAATGGAAGAAGGATAGCATCTTCAACAAATGGTGCTGGGAAAACTGGAAATCCATAGGCAACAAAATGAAACTGAATCCCCTTCTCTCGCCATGCACAAAAGTGAATTCAAAATGGATCAAGGAGCTTGATATCAAATCAGAGACTCTGCGTCTGATAGAAGAAAAAGTTGGCTCCGATCTACATATTGTGGGGTCGGCTCCAAATTCCTTAATAGGACACCCATAGCACAAAAGTTAATAACAAGAATCAACAAATGGGACTTACTTAAACTAAAAAGTTTTTTCTCAGCAAAAGAAATAAGAGAGGTAAATAGGGAGCCTACATCCTGGGAACAAATTTTTACCCCTCATACTTCAGATAGAGCCCTAATATCCAGAGTATACAAAGAACTCAAAAAATTAAACAATAAGAAAACAAATAACCCAATCATCAAATGGGCCATGGAACTGAATAGACACGTCTCAGAGGAGGACATACAATCAATCAACAAGTACATGAAAAAATGCTCACCATCTCTAGCAGTCAGAGAAATGCAAATCAAAACCACCCTAAGATACCATCTCACTCCAGTAAGATTGGCAGCCATTATGAAGTCAAACAACAACAAGTGCTGGCGAGGATGTGGGGAAAAGGGTACTCTTGTACATTGCTGTTGGGACTGCAAATTGGTGCGGCCAATTTGGAAAGCAGTATGGAGATTCCTGGGAAAGCTGGGAATAGAACCACCATTTGACCCAGCTATTCCCCTTCTCGGTCTATTCCCTAAAGACCTAAAAAGAGCATGCTACAGGGACACTGCTACATCGATGTTCATAGCAGCACAATTCACAATAGCAAGACTGTGGAACCAACCTAGATGCCCTTCAATAGATGAATGGATAAAAAAAAATGTGGCATTTATACACAATGGAGTATTACTCTGCATTAAAAAATGACAAAATCATAGAATTTACAGGGAAATGGATGGCATTAGAGCAGATTATGCTAAGTGAAGCTAGCCAATCCCTAAAAAACAAATGCCAAATGTCTTCTTTGATATAATGAGAGCAACTAAGAACAGAGCAGGGAGGAAGAGCAGGAGGCAAAGATTAACATTAAACAGAGACATGAGGTGGGAGGGAAAGGGAGAGAAAAGGGAAACTGCATGGAAATGGAAGGAGACCCTCATTGTTATACAAAATTACATATAAGAGGTTGTGAGGGGAATGGGAAAATAAACAAGGAGAGAAATGAATTACAGTGGATGGGGTAGAGAGAGAAGATGGGAGGGGAGGGAGGGGGGATAGTAGAGGATAGGAAAGGTAGCAGAATACAACAGTTACTAATATGGCATTATGTAAAAATGTGGATGTGTAACCGATGTGATTCTGCAATCTGTATTTGGGGTAAAAATGGGAGTTCATAACCCACTTGAATCTAATGTATGAAATATGATTCTCTCAATCTCAATCTCTCTCTCTCTCTCTCTCTCTCTCTCTCTCTCTCTCTCTCTCTCTCCCCCCCCCCTCTCAAAAACAAAACAAAACAAAAACATTCACCTTAATCATGTGAGATTCCTCCCAGGATACAAGGATATTTTGACATATACAAATCAATAAATTCAATGTATCACATCAATAGAATGAAAGACAAAACCCATATGATCATTTGGAAACATGCCAAAAAAGCATTTGATAATTTAACATTCCTTTATAATAAAAACCTCAAAAAGTTAGTTATAGAAGAAATATACCTCAACACAATAAATACTAACATGATGAACCTATAGTCAACATCATACTGAATAGAGAAATGTTAAATCATTTCCTCTAAGATCAGAAATAAGACAAGAATGTTCATTTTATGAAGATCATATTGGAAGTCATAGAGAAATAAAACAAGATAAAGAAATAAAGGGCATCCAAATAGGAAAGGAGGACTTCAAATTATCCCTATATTCAGATGGAATGATTTTGTTAGGAAAACCTAAAGACTCCACATCAAAAAAACCTGTTATAACTGATAAACACATTCAGTAAGGATGCAGAATACAAAATCATCATACATAAGTCAGTACTTTTTTATACATCAATAATGAAATTGCTGATAAATAAATAAAGCAATCCTATTTGCTATACCTACAAAAAGATAAAATATCTAGGAATATTTTCTAAAAACAAGTAAGTAATCTGTACAATGAAAAGTATAAAATATTGATAAAAGAAATTGGACACTAAAAATTGAAAAGACATCCTATGTTCATATATTGGAAGAAATAATATTAAAATGCCCATACAGGGGGCTGGGATTGTGGCTCAGTGGCAGAGCACTTGCCTAGCATGCGTGGGGACCTGGGTTCAATCCTCAGCAACACATAAAAAATAAATGAATGGAATAAAGGTATTCTGTCCAACTACAACAAAAAAATAAATAAATAAATAAATATTTTTTTAAAAAAATGCCCCTACAGGGCTGGTGTTGTGGCTCAGTGGTAGAGCACTTGCCTAGCATGCATGAGGCAATGGGTTCAATCCCCAGCATCACATAAAAAAAATAAAATAAACAAATAAATAAAGGTATTTTAAAAAGCAATCTACAGAGTCAATGCAATTCCTATCAAAATATTGATGACATTATTTCAAAGAAATTATTTCTTTTGCCTGATCTATTCTGCTGTTAAGATTCTTAACTGTATTTGTATTGCATATTTGAGGTCTTTAACTCCAAGATTTCTGCTTGTTTATTTTTTTCCTATATATTCTTTTTATCAGTGCATTATAGTTATATATAATATTGGGGTTTTTTGACATCATTATACAAACATGGAATATAATTTGGTCTAATTCAATCTCCAGTACTTCCTCCTTCCCTTCCCTCTTCCCTCCTCCTTTTCCCCTTTCTCTACTCTATTGAACTTTATTTGTAGTTTTTTTAATTAGTGCATTATGACTGTACTTAAAGTATATACATATATGTACAAAGGAAAGTTTGGTTGTTTTTTATGATCTTTATCTCCTTTCTGAATTTCCCATTCATATCATGAATTATCTAACTTAAATCTTTAAAAAAAAAACTAAAACTTGAATAGAACCACAAACTATTTCAAATAACCAAAGCAATCCTGAGAAAAATAATGAACCTAGAGGTATTAGAACATCTGACTCAAAATGCACTACAAAACTACAATAATAATATAATAAAACTATAATAATAAGCATGGCACTGGCATAAACACAGACACATAGACCAATGGAACAGCTGGAAATGTAGCTCAGTAGAAAAGCATTTGCCTAGTATGTGTGAGACCCTGGGATCAATCCCCAGTACTGGAAAAATATTGATAGACCAACGGAACACAATAGAGAATCTGGAAACAAACCCACATATTTATAGCCAGCACTAGTCACAATAGCAAAGATATGGAATTACCTAATTGTACACCAGTAGATGAATGGATTTTTTAAAATGTGTTTTACATATACATAATTGAATATTATTCTACCATAAAAATAAAATCCTGTCATTTATAGCAATGTGAATGAACTGGAAATAAGTGAAATAAATCAGGCAGAGAAAGACAAATACCACAGGCTCTCACTTATATGTAGAAGCAAAAGCTTATGTCCTAAAAGTAAGACATAGAATATTGGCTAGCAGAGTTTAAGAAGGGAGTAGTGCGGAGATAATGAATGAAAAGGGGTGCAGATGGATAGGAAAAATAACTTCTAATATTCTAAAGCACAGTAGGGCAACTAAGGTTAACAGCAATTAATTGAATATTTCAAAATAGTAGAGAGGAATTTGAATGTTCCCAATATAAAGAAATTATAAATGTCTGAGGTGATACATATGCCAATTATCCTAATCTTATCATTACACTTTGTATACACATAGTAAAATGCCACACCATGCCCCATAAATGCATGTAATTACTGTGTCAATTAAAAATAAAATATACTTTAAAAGAAAAAGTATGAGACATGTAAATAAATAAGAAAATATAATCCAAAGACAGGAAAAAATAAATTTTCCTTGAGCATGAATTGGTTTTAAACTGAGCAAATATAACTAAACTACTATAAATTTATTTGAAGAACTTAAGGAAAATCATGTCAAATGAACTAAAGAAAGGCATGATGACAATGTCTCAGAAAATATAGATTATTAAGGAAGATGTAGAAATAATTAAAAAAGAGTAAGTAGAATTATTGAAGTTAAAAAATTGTAATAACCAAAATGAAATTTCAGTATGGATTGATTTATAAATCAAGTTAGGAGGTACCCAGGCTGGGAGATTTAGGAGAATGGGTAAATCATTCTTTAACTAATACAGAGTTTCTCTTTGATCTGGTGTTGATAGTTGCACAATGCTGTGAGAGTATTTAATTTTTATATGTGTGAGTGATGCTGGCAGTTGAACTCAGGGCCTCATACATACTAAGGCAAGCATTCTAACATTAAGCTATATCCTCAAGGGTGCCAGGATCATTCAATGACAAAGAATAATCTCTTCAATATTAATGGACAAGTTAAAAATTAAAGGTAGTTGCTTAACTCACACATAAAATAAATAACTCAATAAGGACCAGTACCTAAACAACAGAACTAAAACTATAAAATTCATTGAAAAATTCATAGAGGTAAGTCTTCCGAAATTTGGATTTGAGGACTGAGGTTGTGGTTCAGCAGTAGAGTGCTCACCTAGCATGTGCAAGGCCTTGTGTCGATCCTCTGCACCACATAAAAATAAATAAATAAAATAAAGGTATTGTGTCCAACTACAACTAAAAAATAAATATTAAATTTTTTTAAAAAAAAGAATTTGGATTTGACAATGGTTACTTTCACATGACACCAAATCCACAAGAAACAAGAAAAAATAGATAAAACCTTGCTTACCAAAGACATTCTTAGACAGTAAAACGACAACTCACATAATGGGAGAAAAAATACTTACATTTCATATATCTGGTAGGGGTCTGTAGTCCAGAACAATGTTAAAAATCTCACAATCAATAGAAAAATGACAAGCAACCTAATTTTTAAAATGGGCAAATGAGTTGATCAGAAAATTAATCAAAGGATATATATAAATTGCAAACAAGCCCATGCAGAGATACTTAAAATCATCAGGGAAATGCAAAATAAAACAATAATTACCTCTCTATTATAAATGTTCATGTTCATCAAGCAGAAATTCAGAACACAGTTGAAGTCAACAGCACCATCAATCAAACATGATTGAGATCTATATGCTACTTCATCCAACAACAACATAATAAACATTCTTCTCAAGTTCATATGGAACATTCACCAAGACATATGACATTCTGAGCCATAAAATACTTTAACAATATTAAAATAATAAAATCATAACAATGTTTGCTCTCAGACCACACTAGAATTAAACTAGAAGTTAACAATAAAAAAATAACTAGAAAATCCCAGTATACCTGGAGATTAAACAACACACTTCTAAATGACAGATGGGTCAAAAAAGAAATCTAAAGAGAAATTTACAAATACTCCAAACTAATAGAAAATGAATCTACAACATTCATGGAATATAGAAAAATATTAGAGTGAAATATATACACTGAATACACATGTTAAAAAATAAGAAAGATGTAAAATCAATAATCTAAGCATTCACTCTAAGAAACTGGTGGCACATGCAAGAGACTAGGAAGGCTGAGTGTATTAGTCAGGGTTCTCTAGAGGAACAGAATCAACAGGAAGTATAATTATAAAAAGGAACTTATTAGATTGGCTTATGTGACCAGAAGCTGGATAGTCCACAATGGTCCTCTGCAGGCTGGAGAGCTGGGAGAACTAGTAGCTGCACAGTCCAAGAGGCAGAAGCCCCAGAACAAGAGGGATCAATGGTGCTACCCTAGTCTGAGACCTAACCCTTCTGGAGAATCACTCTCAGAGTCCATTTTGGAAGAGTGAAGAAATGAGAGTCCAATATCCTCAGATGAACACAGCAGCAATCAATAATCTATTCAAGAAAAATTGAGCTTGCATCTGCCCCTGCTTCTTTGTTCTTCCAATTTTTATTCCATCCAAGCCATCATCATATTTGTTGGTGCTGCCCATGCTTAGGGAGGGTCTCCATTTCAGTTGGCTATCCCACATGCCAATCATTCCTAGATGCACCATCAATGACACACCCATAATCCTCTTAATCCTTTGCATCTCTTAATCCAATCAAGTTGACAATTCAAATCAACCATTACACTGAGGCATTAGGATCTCAAATTCAAGGCCAGCTTTGCCAATGTAGTGAAACTTGCAGTATTCTAGTAAGATTCTGTCTTAAGATAAAAAAATAAAAAGGACTGGTGATATAGCTAAGTGGTTAAGTGACCCCAGGTTAAATCCCTAGTACCAAAAAAGGAAAACAAAGAAAGAAACTAAAAAAAAATTAAAAATAATCAGAAGAAAAGAAGTAAAATGTAAAAATTCAGTTTTAATGAAATTGAAAACAAGAAATTAATAGAGAAAAGTAATGACACTAAATAACTGGTTCATAGAATAAAATCAACAAGCCTCTGGTCTAGCTTCTAAAAAAATTATAAACATATAAATTACTAATATCAGAATGAAAAGGAAATATCACTATAGATCAAACAAACAACAAAATGATAATAAAGGAATATTATGAATGACTCTATTTCTGCAAACTTGATAACCTACATGAAGTGGATTAATTCCTTG
Organism: Marmota monax; assembly: GCF_021218885.2. NCBI lineage: Eukaryota > Metazoa > Chordata > Mammalia > Rodentia > Sciuridae > Marmota > Marmota monax. Next base: position 322,336 of record NW_026693786.1, read on the forward strand.
AAAGACACAATCTGCCAAAACCCACACAATGTAAAAAAAAACAATCTGCATAAACACATATCTATTAAAGAAATTGAATCAACAATTAATAGCCTTCTAAAACAAACAAAAAAAGCTAGGCCAAGAACTGGTCACTGATGAAGTTTACCAAAAATTTAAGGAAGAAACTACCAATTATCAGCAATCCCTTCCAGAACAGGAAAGAAAATGAAATGTTTTCTAACTCAAATGAGGCCAGCATTACCTTAATAGCAAACACAATACAAAAAAAAAAACCATAGACCAATATCTCTCTCATGAACAATAGATGTAAAAATCCTCAACAAAATATTAGCAAGTCAAATCTAACAAGAATTACACTCACATGATCAAGTAGGATTTATTCCAGATATACAAAGGTGGGTCAACATTCAAAAACCTGTCATATCAACAGGCTAACAGAGAAAAATCACATCATCATATTAACAGATGCAGAAAACACATTTGACAAAATCTGACACATATTTATGATAAAAATCTCTACTTGATTAAAGAATATCCACACAAAAACCTTCATCTCACCATCCTTAATAGTGATAATTTTGACGTTTTCCTCACTAATGGAATAAGACTTAGTTAATTCAGGAAAAATCCAGTGCCCTGGTTCAAAGGCTGCCAGTCCAGAAAAATTCTCTCCTACTCATATAAGGGTCAAGCTCTTTATTCTATTTAAGCCAACAACTGATTGGATGAAGCCTATTCATGTTATGGAGGAAAAAATACACAGAATAATGTTTGACCAAGTATCTGGCCACCCATATGAATCCCCTTAAATCATACTCAATCTCCAAATCAAATTATAAGATCTCAAGTCCTCCTAACATGATACAACTAACCTGCATACAACCAAAAATACACTAACTTCTTCTTCAAAAGAGGAAATAAAGTCTTATGTTACATACATTTTATGCTACCTGATAGAGGGATAAGAGAGGAAAACAAAATGATGACTGATAGCTAGATAGAGAAACACACACACACAAAAAGTTCACAACAAAGGACTGGGGTTGTGGCTCAGTGATAGAGCACTCGCCTAGCATGTGTGAGGACCTGGGTGCAATCCTCAGCACCACATAAAAATAAATAAAGTTAAGATATTTTTTAAAAAGTTCACAACAAAATAAGAAGGAAATACACATGAAATTATAGTCTTTGTTTCCGTACCTGGGAATATGGTTGTAGCTGATATTTTATAACTGTCTTTTTCTACTATTGATTCTGTGTTTCCATTGCCTTCAGCAAGCATTTCAGCTTTACTTAATAGGGTTATCCAAACACTCGTTTCTAAATGATCTGGGCCATTAGCAGTCCTACCTCAATTACACTGTTGTAGCTTTTCATTGACATATCACAGGGCATGATAATACTGAGACACCCTAAAAAATCTCCTATATTCCAAACATACTCTCAACTTAATTGTGGAACAGTAGTCCAATTTACCCTTGGTAATCGGGATCAATCATGCGTCTTTGCCTACTGATTCAGAGGCCTAATAGAGTATGTTGCATTTCCTCACAGTTCATACTTTATACCTGACCTTTGGGGGCTTGTAGGTAGATGAGTCTAATTATAGGTCTGGAAGCTAAGAGGGATTAATAGCAGTAGGTCCTGAGGAGAATCAATTGTCCTACATGGAAATGACTGCAGGGAGGCCATTACATTTATTCCAGGAAATGCAGAGATAACTCCATTAGAAAGAAGTGGAGAGACTGATACTACTGGGATTGGGGAAGCTGCTTCTGATGAGATTAGTGAGGTTAGTTCCACTGATAAAGAAGACTTCTCAGGATTTAGAGACTCAATGTCCACAGCTTCATCAAGATCTTTCCACATACCCTCATCTTAACTTACAGAATTCTTTTCTTTCCCAATCAGCATCCTCACTTGAACAGTAGATCTTTTGTGAGGCTAGGATTTCAACTTGCATTGGTAATGCAATCTCAGCCCTGCAGCTATAGGAAATGAGGTTCTCCTTCAGAGCACAACCAGAAGAACTTAAATCCTATGTGCAGCACATGAGTTGAGATTTTGAATCCCTGACCTCATATTTTTCTTGCACCACTTTGTCCAGAAACATTTAGGCAACCATCCAGTCTTATTATATGCATTAGTTTCCAAAAAAATGTTCTAAAGTATTATATACAATCATGCAGCTCCTTGATTTAAAGTGGTTGATTAGAGTACCCAAATGCAGATGTTTTGTGCATCTCTCTTATCAGATCTTGCCATGGTGCTCTTTGTATTACTGGAATTAAAGTCAATAGCATCTTTAAATCTAACAAGATTAGAAAGACAATTCTAGAAATTCCAGACCAATTCAGAAAACTCATCCTTAAAATTCTGTTCCTCTAGAACAACTCTTGGTACCAAATGGACACACAAAATGATAGATACAGATAGATGATAGATGAGTGATTGATAGATAGATAGATATTGACTCACATGATAATGGAAGCTAAGTATCAATATCTGCAAACCTAAAAGACCCAATGTGAAATTCCAATCTGTGTCCAAAAGCTAGAGAACTGATAGAATAACCCCAAGTCTGAAAGCTGGCATACAACACAAGAATCAAGGTTTCATTTCAAGTCCAAAGGTTAGAAAAACTAATGTCTCAAATCAAAGCAATCAGACAGGAGAAGGTGTCATTTTCATGTGAAGGACAGTCTTTTTTTTTAATCTATTCAGGCCCTTACTTGAATAGATGAGAGACATAGAGCAGTGAGATAACTATAGTTAACAATATATATTGTAAATTTTATGAATAATAAAATCTATAAATTTTACTTATTTAATTATTAATGAATTAATTAATTTAATTAATTATAAACTTCAGAACAGAGGAGCTCAAAGGCACCAAACACAAATAATAAGGAGATGTAAACTTTAATTATCCTGATTTGATCAGTACATATTGTATACATGTATTGGAATATCATATCCTACTCCACAAATGCTAATAATTTTTTGTAATTTTAAAGGGATGAAAATGTTAATTACCATGATTTTATCATTACACACTATATACATGCATCAAATTATTACATGGTCCCATCAATTTATGCAACTGAAAGAATAATAAAATAGTATTTGCAGTGTTTCTGGTCTAATTCCTAGGTCATTGACCCACTTTGAGTTAATTTTTGCACAGGGTGAGAAATAAAGCTCTAGCTTCACTCTTCTACATATGGATATCCAGTTTTCCCAGCACTATTTGTTTAAAAGGCTGTCTTTTCTCCAGCATGTTTTTGGTACCTTTGTTAAGGATCAGATGATTGTATCTGTATGGGTTTGTCTCCATATCTTCTATTCCATTTGTCTTCATATCTGTTTTTATTACAATACTATGTTGTTTTTGTTTGTTTGTTCGTTCATTTTTTTAACCATAACTCTGTGGTTTAATTTGGAATCAGGCATTATGGTATCTTCAGCATTGCTCTTACGGCTTGGAATTCTTTGGGCTGTTTATACTTCCATATGAATTTTAGGACTTTTTTTCTGTATCTGTGAAGAATGTCATTGGTAATTTGATGGAGATTGCATTAAATCTATAGATCACTTTTGGTAATATGGTCATTTTAACAATATTAATTCTTTTTATCCAAGAATATAGGAGGTCTTTCTATTTTCTAAGGTCTTCCTCAGTTACTTTCTTTCTTCAGTGGTCTATAATTTTCATTATGTAGGTCTTTCACATCCTTGGTTAAATATATTAACAGGTATTTTACATTTTTGAAGCTATTGTGAATGGAACCATTTTCCTGATTTCTTTATCAACAGTGTTAATTATTAGTACAGGAAAGCTATTGAGTTATATATGTTGGTTTTGTATCCTGCTACTTTGCTGAATTTGTTTATTGGCTCTAGAAGTCCAGAAACACTGCAATTGCTAGAAAAAAAAAGTCCATCCAGGCATCATCTTCCTTAATAAGATTACTAAAGCTCAAGAAATAAAACCAAGAATCAATAAGTATGATTGCATTCAATTAAAAAGCTTCTAAACAGAAAAAAAAGCAGCAGCTTCTGAACCACAAAGGAAACAATTAATAACATGAAGAGACAGTCTACAGGATGGGAGAAAATCTGTGCCAGTTATATATATATAACTTAACACCAGGGGCTGGGGTTGTGGCTCAGTGGCAAAGCACCTGCCTCGCACATATGAGGCACTGGGTTCAATCCTCAGCACCACATAAAACAAACAAAATAAAGATATTTAAAGAAAAACACCAAAAAAAAACCCAATCAATAAATGGGCAAATGAACTAAACAGCCATTTCTCAAAAGAAAAAATGCAAATGGTCAAAAATGTTCAACATCCTTAGCAATCAGGAAATGCAAAGCAAAACTACATTGAGATTTCATCTCACTCCAGATAGAATGATAATCATCAAGGATACCAATAATAATGAATGCTGGTGAAGATGTGGGGGAAAGGTACACTTATACATTGTTGTTAGATATGCTATTTAGTACAACCACATTGGAAATCAGTATGGTTATTCCTCAAAAGCAATACTGAAGTCACCATATGACCTAGCTATCCTACTCCTTGTTATTTATCCAAAAGAATTAAAATCAGCATACTATAGTGTACAGCACAATTCACAATAACCAAGTTATGGAACCAGCCTAGGTGTCCTTCAATAGATGAATGAATAAAGAAAATGAGGTGTATGTACACAATTGAGTTTTACTCAGCCATAAAGAAGAATGAAATTATGGCATTTGCTGGTTAATGAATGGAACTGGAGAACATAATGCTAAATGAAATAAGCCAGACTCAGAAAGCCAAGCATCAAATGTTTATCTCATGTATTCAAGCTAGAAATATGAATAAAGGAATAAAAAAGATACCTTATTGTTGGCATAACTACAGCCATCTTCCTTCCCCCACCCCTACTTTATGAATAGTGTTCTTATTCTCAAGAGATAGAAATCTGCCAGTCTCGGTTCTCTCCTTGAGAGATAAAAAGTTGTTCTCTGTTCTCAAGAAACAGTAACTTGCCTTCTACAAAATCAGGTGATGCTTGCTATGCCAGGTTCAAGAGCTAAACCTGCCCCTAACCGATGGTGCCCATGATTCTGGCCTATAAAAAGTAATGCTCAAGGGGGAGTTGCTGCTGCTCTCTCTCTCCTGATGCTCTCCCTCACTTACTGCTGCTCCTCTCTCTGTGTGGAGCACCCTGTCAGGGGCCTGACAATAAATCTGCTTATGCCTCTATCCTTGGAGTGTGCCTGTGTGATCAGTCCTGTGCCACTTTTCTTTCACTTATAAAAAACAGATGGAAGACAAAGCAAAGGAAGGTGATTGAGAGGGAGGGAGGCCAGTAGGTCATGAGGAAGTGTTAGAAAATGACATAAACAAAATTATGCTATGTTTATGTATAATACACCATAATAAAAGCCAATTAATATATAATTATAATGTACTAATAAAGATAATTATAATAGAAGGGAGACCAGTAGAATAGAGGAAGAGGATAAGAGAGAGGGAGGAAAAGGGGGGGGGGTATTGTAAAATGGAGAGTATTGCAGAATGAGATTGATCAAATTATGTTATACATATGTATGAATATGGCACAATGAATCACACTATTATATATAATACACCAACAGAAAAGAATAAAATACCTAAACACTTAAATATCCATTTGTATAGTATTTTACCTGTGCACAAAACATTTTGCAAGTATAGTGAGAAATGTGAATTGTATAATTAGCTCCCTCAGAACCCCTCAAAATAATAATTCACAGGGCCTGGGTTGTGGCTCAGTGATAGAGTGCTTGCTTCATACATGTGAGGCACTGGGTTTGATCCTCAGCACCACATAAAAATAAATAAACCAAATATAAAGGAAGGCATAGACTTACAAACCTCTTTTATTTGCATTTCCAATTCATTCTTCAGGTTTGGAAATTTTTCTGATATTATCTTATTGAATAGATTGTTCATTCCTTTGGTTTGTAACTCTATGCCTTCCTTTATCACAATAAATCTTAAATTTGATCTTTTCATGTTATCCCATAACTCTTAAATGTTCTGATCATGGTTTCTTACCATCTTCACTGTGTGGTCAACTGTATTTTCAAGATTATATATTTTGTCTTCATTTTCTGAGGTTCTGTCTTCCAAGTGATCTAATCTATTGGTGATGCTTTCTATTGAGTTTTTAATTTGATTTATTGTGTCCTTCATTTCAAGGATTTCTGTTTGTTTATTTTTTCAGAGTCTCTATCTCCTTATGGAAGTAATCCTTTGCTTCCTGTATTTGCTTATGTAGCTCTTTATCGAAATGATCTTTTGCTGCCTGAATTTGCTCTCTTATATCATCCTTTAACTCACAGAACACTTTAATTATGTACATCTCGAACTCCTTCTCTGGCATTTCTTCTGTGTTACTGGCCATGGATTGTAATAACATAGTATCTTGATTTGTTTGGGGCACTTACTTCCCTTGCTTTCTCATGTTGTTTGTGTGTCTTCCCTTCTAGCACTATGGATCCGAGGTGTTAAAGTTTTTATCCTATAGGTTTATTGTGTCCATGCAGGGTTCCAGTACCTATCCTTTAAGGGAGAGATCAATATTAACAGATCCAAATACAAACAATATACTGCCTTAAACCAAATAGCTCCTATTAAGACATTTATGGTTTTATCACAATATTACAGAAATGGTGAGTTCAATTATTATCTACAATATAAACAGTAGGTTTGCAAAAAGGTCTATAGTTTCTGATGGTGGACAAAGAGAACTGGGGTGTGGTATAGGATGAGATGTTTAGAAGGTGAGGATATAGAGTTATTAGATAATAGGAAGCAAGAAAGAGGAATCAAAAGAAGTTGGCTAGTAGCAGGAGAAAAGAGAGAAAGTGACTTGGGGGAGACAAGTAATTGAGAAGACTATAGAGAGAATACAAAAAACAAACATAATAATTAAGAGAAATAAAAAATGTAAAAATAGGAGATAAAACAATATACAATACAACTGTAGTATGCTATTCAGACATCCTAGTCCTCAATAACCTAATCCATGAAAAGTAGTTGGTTTTGCAAATATTGAGGATGTGAGGTCGGGAGAAGAGAGAGAGAGAGAAAAGGAAAAAAAATATTCAAAGAAAAATTAAAGGATTTTTTCTGTTGAAGTTCAGTATCTTTCCTGCTTTCTGTATTTGCTCTCTTATATCATCCTTTAACTCATCCAATATGTGTGGTTGTCTGTTGTTTGCTGGTATCTCCCCTCAGGATGGTGAAGGTTATTAGGGTGAAATGGTTGGTTTGGGGAGTGGAACTTCTGGATGTGAGGTGTAGCACTTGCCAGTCCCCTTTGGGAGACTGGACCCCAAGGATCTCCTTTGTAGTCCACTTGTGGGAGGTGGGCACCTGGTGTTATCTCCTTATATCGCCTGTAGTCCTCGAAATTCCTGGTCTTTTCTTTAGCCTCTAAATTGTATCTCACTCACTCCTTCCCTTTCAACTTACCAATCAGAACCTCTCTTTCCAGAGGTCTTGTGAGCTGTGCTCTGGGGCCTGCACACCTTGTTGCAGAGAGCTATTTTGTATGGGGTAGGTCAGGACCAGTCTTTGGGAGCTACTGACCAGCCAAGTAGCCAAAAGCACTGTGCTAGGTTAGTGGCTGCAGGGGAAAGGGGGAGTTGGAGGACTATAGGTACCTTGATATTGCTTCTAGGCCCCAGTCGGTGTTCCAAGCTGGGAGTTGCCCCAACTAAAGATGGTGATAGTGGTAGCAAGGATAACCCATGTTAGCAAGGATATCCCAAGATAGAGGCGGCTGCTTTCAGAGATGGGGTGTTGGGTCAGGCCGGGCAGTGGTGTTGGACGGCATGTTCGGAGATATAGCTCTGTGGCATGCAGTGTTATGGCTGGTGGCTGTCTCCAGACCCTGTCTGGTGTCCCAGGAGCAGGCAACTATGGCAGTGATTGCAGTGTCCCAAGATGGGAGCCCCATGCTTGTAGATGGGGTCCACATGGGAGCAATGGCCAGGGGTCCTGCCCAGGAGCAGCTGTTGGGGAACTTCTAATAACTCGCAAAGAAACAGTATTCCCACTGCTTGAATCCCAGGTCATGGAGCAACAAGGAATGCAGCCTCCCTCTAGTCCGCCATCTTGGATCTCCTACAAACTACATTTAACTTGGTTTGTGTATTGTCAAGTTTTGCTCAAAAATGAAGAAAGTAAGTTTATCATTTTATGGGAAACAAAAATTGGCAGCACTTGTTGCCAATCATAAATGTAAATAAGCTTGCAACTGAAGCTCAATTTTGTAAAATTTTTATCTACTGTTATGAGATTGACTGTTTTTTAATACTTAACATTTTTTCTAATGAAATGGGTATTTATATTCATGAATGTGTTTTTTTAGATAATATATAATGAAATAGTGTCACTATTGGGAAGATCTGTGTTATGTAAACAAAGTTACATTTTTAAATCATGCATAACACCAAAGTGTTTAAAAGTCTAAACCAGTCAATGGATTTTAATATAATAGAACACAAAAAGTTCACTGATAAGATTTCAGATTCCACGACACAACTCACTTTTAGTAACTACTACTTTTTTTTTTTGGTTTAGCATTAAAGAAAAGTATCTATAGATCTCTAAAAAAATATATGGAAATATCATGCCCTTTTGTAAGTATTTACCTATTTGGTATAAATTTTCTTTTTATATTTCAACCAAAATAAATTTGGCAACAGATTAAATGTAGAAACACATACAAGAATAACACATTAAAAATCCAGACAGATGCCTATATTCTAAGTGTTATTTTTAGTTTTAAAAAGTATATTTAAGAATATTATTTTGAAATGTAATGTGTTTGTCATTGGTATTTTTAAATAAATATTTTTTAAAAAATCTTAAATACATTATTATCAGTGAAAAAAACCAGAATGAAAAGACTATATAATACATGATTTCATTTCTAATATTCTATAAAATGCAGAATAATCACAGAAAAGAGATCAGTGACTTCAGTCACTGGGGGAGGGTTTTACTAAAAAGAGGCACAAAGGAATTTTGGAGGTTATAAAACCCTTCTATATCTTTTTTTAAAAAGAGAGAGAGAGAGAATTTTTTTAATATTTATTTTTTAGTTTTTGGTGGACACAACATCTTTATTTTATTTTTATGTGGTGCTGAGGATCAAACCCAGAGCCCCGACCTTCTATATCTTGATTATGCTAGTAAATACACAGCCTAGTTTGTCCAGGCTCTTACAATTCTACTCATAAACAAGAAAATTTTATTATATGCACATGATAGGTCAACAATCCTTACCAAGCAGAGTGGAGAACATGGATGGATGTGAGGTCAGTAAGTATTGAAGACTATAAACACAAAGCAATAGCTAGACTATTGCAATGAACCATTATCTTAAATCTTTTCACAGTATTTATTCTCTTTCAAGGATTCCCTTTCCTGATTTCTCTGCCTAACTAATAACAGCAAAATTATACTGTATGTCAGGCAAAGTATTTCCTGCCTTTTACCATTTCCCATCCTCCCCTACCTTCTTCACCACATAATCACTACTCCCACATTTTTACCACAACCAGCTACCTGCTTCATTCCTGTTCCTTTCATAGCATCTTATATTCCTCCATCACAGCCATTCTGACATTCACTATAAATATTTGTTCAACATGTTTATCTTCCACATTAGACTGTGACTCCTTTAAATCAAGGACTGTGTGTCCTTTTATCTCCAAATCTAGAAGTATCATACCTCAACTTAATAAAAACTATATATTCTTCTATATCTAGTTTCTTCAGGGCTTTTATCATGAATGGATATTGAATTTTATCCAAGACTTTCTCTTCATCTATTAAAATTATCATGTGGTCTTTATGCTTGATTCTGTGTGCCATATTACTTTTATTGATTTGTATATGTTGAGCCATCCTTAGATCCCTAAGATGAAACCAACTTGATTATGATGTATGATTTTTTTATTTTTATGTTTTTGTAGTTGTAGATGGACTGCATGCCTTTATTTTATTTGTTTCATTTTTATGTGGTGCTAAGGATGGAACCCAGTGCCTCACACATGCTAGGCAAGTGCTCTGCCACTGAGCTACAGCCCCAGCCCATATGATCTTTTTATTGTGTTCTGGAATTCAATTTGCAAGTATTTGCTAAGGATTTTTGCATCTATGTTCAAGACCAAGGGTATTGGTCGATAGTGTCTTTTTCTGTTATTTTGTCTTTATCAGGTTTGAGTTCTTTTTATTATTATTTGTTTTAATTAGTTATACATGACATAGAATGCACTTATATACTTTGATGTATCATACATAGATGGGATATAATTTCTCATTTTTCTGAGTGTACATATTGTAGAATCACATTGGTCATACAGTCACATACATACATAAAATAATAATGTCTGTTTAATTCTACTATTTTTCTTATCTCCACATCCCTCCTTATCAGGTTTTGAAGCAGGGTAATAGTGGCTTCATAAAATGTGTTTTTAAAAGTTCTATCCAGTAGATTGGGGACATAGCTCAGTTGGTAGAGGGCTTGCCTCACATGCACAAGGCCCTGGGTTCAATCCTCAGCACCACACACACACAAAAAAAAAGTTCTGTCCAGGGGGGTGGGGTTGTGGCTCAGTGGTAGAGCGCTTGCCTAGCATGTGTGAGGCACTGGGTTTGATTCTTAGCACCACATGAAAAATAAATTAATTAAATAAAGGTATTGTGTTCATCTACAACTAAAAAAAACAGTTCTATCCACAGGATGAGTTCTTGCTCAGTGTTAGAGCACTTGGCCTAGCACTAGTAAGGCACTGGGTTTGATCCTTAGCACCACATAAAAATAAATAAAATAAAGGTTAAAAAAAACTCCTGTCCATTTCTATTTATGAAATAGTTTGAGGAGCATTAGTATTAATTATCCTTTAAAAGTCTGGGAAAATTCAGCAGTAAATCCATCCAGTCCTGGACTTTTCTTTGTTGGAGTACTTTTTATTACTCCTTCAGTCTCATTCCTTGTTATTGATCAGTTTAGGACTTTTATATCCTTTTGGTTCAATTTTGGTAGGTCATATCTGTCTAGAAATTTGTATATTTCTTATAGATTTTCCAATATGTTGAAATATAATTTTTCCAAATATTCTCTAATGATCTTGTGAATTTCAGTGGTATCTGTTGTAATATTCCCTTTTAGACTCTAATTTTATTTATTTAGGCCTTCTCTTTTTATTTTAGTTTGTCTAAGGGTTTTTCAATCTTGTTTATCTTTTCAAAGAACCAACTCTTTGTTTCATTGATCCTTTGTGGTATTATTCTCCTCTTTATTTCATTTATTTCTGCTCTGATCTTTTTTTTAAGAGTGAACCATATATCAATTTATTGGCATCGTCAATTTATGAACAAGACAGTTTTTTTCATGAAGTGAGATGATTTTAATTTGCCATAGCATGTGCTCACACTTCTTCACCTTGAAAATGTAGCATTTAAAGCTTTAGTCAGGGTTAATTATTCCTTTTTTACTTTCACAATTTTTGTGCTGCTGCCAGAAGTCTTCTCGGCATTTACTTTGATTGAATTCTGCCTTCAGTGCCTCCCTCACTGCTTTTGCACAGATCTGAGAGTATCGGATGTAGCTGAGTCCAGCCTGTCGCCAGTACGCCACCATGATGTCGCAAGAGGGGGGTGCGTTGGGTCGAATCGCGAAAACGCCACAGTAGCAGCTCAGCCCTGCAGCAGGAAGGCCGACTGCTCTGATCTTTATTAATTCTTCCTTCTACTATCTTAGGATAGATTTGGTCTTGTTTTTTAATACATCAATATATAATCACTAGATTATTTATTTGAAATGCCTCTTTTTTTTAATGTAGGTACTCATAGTTATAAATTACCCTCTTAGTACTGCTTTCCCCATACTGTACAGGTTCTGGTATCTTGTGTTTCCATTTTCATTTGATGGTAGGAATTTTTAAATTTCCCCACCTCCAATTTATTCTTCATTATCTATTAAATTAGAGAATAAGTCAGAAAATTCTTTTTATAAAAGGGCAAACAATAAATATTCAAGGATTTGTGAGTCATAGAGTCACTGTAGTAAACAATTCAATTCTGCCCTTGTACTACAAAAGTAATCAGAGAGCCAGCAGCAGTGGCACATGCCTGTAATCCCAGCAGCTCTGGAGGCTGAGGTAGGAGGATCGTGAGTTCAAAGCCAGCCTCAGCAAAAGCAAGGCACTAAGCAACTCAGTGAGACCCTGTCTTTAAATAAAATACAAAATAGGGCTGGAGATGTGGCTTAGTTGAGCACCCCTGAGTTCAATCCCCAGTATCCAAAAAAAAAAAAAAAAGTAATCTAAAAAGGGTGAAAAACTGACTTGGTAATTTTCCAATAAAACTTTATTTAAGGTTATTGAACTATGAATTTCATAGTTTTACATGCCACAAGATATAGCCTTTTGATTTTTTTTTTCAATCATTGAAAATACAAAAACTGGGACTGGGGTTGTGACTCAGTGGTAGAGTGCTCTCCTAGCATGTGTGAGGCCCTGGGTTCGATCCTCAGCACCACATAAAAATAAATAAATAAAATAAAGATATTGTGCCCAACTACAACTAAAAAATAAATAAATATTTTTAAAAAAGAAATACAAAAACTGGACTTCTGGTTTTCTGCCTAGCATTTAAGGACTTTAAAAGCTGTCACTCGGGCTGGGGATGTGGCTCAAGCAGTAGCGCGCAGCGCTGGGTTCAATCCTCAGCACCACATACAAACAAAGATGTTGTGTCCGCCGAGAACTAAAAATAAATATTAAAAAATTCTCTCTCTCTCTCTCTCTCTCTCTCTCTCTCTCTCTCTCTCTCTCTCTTTTTAAAAAAAAAGTTGTCACTCTATCCTAATAAGTAAATGTTAAAGAAACTGAAAAATCAAGAACTCTTCTTAGATCCCTCAGAGAAGTTAAGTCACTGGACAAAACACTGCTCCTAAAATTGGAAAGATGGGTTAATATAGAGAATCATAATTTTCCTGACCAGAAATCATATTAGCAACCTCTACAGGAACCATTAGCTGTGTTGGAAAGCCTAAACTGTAACTGACAAATTTGGAGAATCAATGTGGAGGAGTCTGAGAGTTAAAAATTTCATGGAAACCTAGTCATAAGAGAGCCCCTATTCTAGGAGCTCTATCAGTGACTACCATGAATATGGGAGAAAAATCCCCTCATGCTTCCAGCATGGGTGGAAACAAAGGAACAATTTTAAAATATGACAGAGAATTTTGTTTTTAAAAGGGCCTTCTCTTTGGAGAAACTATTTTACCAAAGCCCAATGTGCTGGCATATTTATCAGTGACTAATCAATCACAGTGAAAGAAAAACACCCCTGCCTGCTCTAGTCTTCATCATAAGAGAAGAATAATATACAACTCATCCATTCCAGCTGTCTGATTTCACTGGTGGGGAAGAACTGATTATCGCTGGTCAAGTTCACAATCCAGTGGTAAAGCATCACTAAAATTCTAAGACCTAATCACAGAACTTCAGAATGCTTCTCCTCCCACTACTCCTCACCACCACATCACTAAATGCTTACTTTATGCTTTTTCCTTTCACCCAGTATATCATGCCCACCTTTCAAAACAATCAAAAGCCATACTAAAAGAGGCAAGAAGGGGGCTGGGGTTGTGGCTCAGAGGTAAAGTGCTCCTCTAGCATACAAGAGGTACTGGGTTCGATCCTCAGCACCACATGAAAATAAAATAAAGATACTGTGTCCACCTATAACTAAAAAATAAATATTTATTTAAAAAGGGGCAAGAAGCACAGTCTGAAAGATTTGGACAAGCAGCAGAAGAAAAGTGAGATATTGTATAGATGTTGGATTTACCAGATGAGGAATTTTTAAAACTATGATTAACATGTAAAAGGCCCTAATAGGAAAGGCAGACAACATATGAGAGCATATAGGTAATTTAAGAAGATGTGAATCCTAAAAGAGAATGCTATCGATTAAATACACTGTGACAGAGATGAAGAATGCTCCTGAATACTTGTTATTATGCTAAACATAGAGAAGGAAAGAATCTACAAGCTCAAGAATATGACATTAGAATCTTGCAAACCTGAAAAACAAAGAGAAAAAGAATTTTTAAAAGGAACATACTAAGAACAGTTAAACAACTACAAAAGATATAAACTTTGCCCAGTGGGAATACTACAAAAGTAAAAGAGAAAAAAAAAACATGAAATATTTTAATTGAGAATTTTCCAAAATTAATGCCAGAATGTCAGACACTCTTGACCACATACAGGAGACTCAGAGAATACTAAGCAAGATAATAATAATAATTTTTAAAACTATCCCCCCCCCCGCCCGCAGCTGGGCTCCTCCTACCCTCCCCCTACTTACCTAGGCTTCAGTGACTTGGGCACGTGGAACCGGCTACCAAGTAGGCCGCCACTCTCTAACACCAGCATGGCCTCTAGCTCTCGGAGCTCCAGCAGAAGGAGAAGGTGGGTAAGTAAGGAGGTGTTGCTACCATAGCTCCTACAAAGCAGGCTGCCCACAAATCCACTGGTGGTAAAAGACCCAGTAAACAACTGGCTACAAAAGCCGCTTACAAAGTGCGCCCTCTGCTGGATGGGTGAAGAAACCCCTTCGTTACAGGCCTGGTACTGACGTTACCAAAGGTCTACTGAACTTCTGATTGGCAAACTCCCTTTCCACCTCCTGGTGCAAGAAAGTGCCTAGGACTTCTTCAAAACAGATCTGTGCTTCCAGAGCGCAGCTATTGATGCTTTGCAGGAGGTAAGTGAGGCCTATCTGGTTGGCCTTCTTGAAGACACCAACCTGTGGGCTATCCATGCCAAACGTGTAACAGTTTGCCAAAAGACATTCAACCAGCATGCCACATATATGGAAAAAGTGCTTAAGAATTCACTATGATGGGGCTGGGGCTGTAGCTCATTGGTAGAGTGCCTGCCTCGCACGTGTTGAGGCACTGGGTTTGATCCTCAGCACCACATAAAAATAAATAAAGATATTGTGTCCAACTATACCTAAAAAAAATTTTTTTTAAAAAAGAATTCACTATGATGGAAATGCTTCATTCTCGAAATTTTTTTCTGTTCTTCCTGGTATTGGTAGTTCTGAATGTTAGATATTTTTCCCATGGGGTCAAAGGGTACCTAAGTAAATGATTGTGAGTGGGAAAATAGGGAACAGAAATCAGGCATTGGCTGTTTTTCCATTTTCATTTGTGTTTGACATTAAATGTATATTATTAAATGAAAGAAATCAATCTGAAAAGGTTACATGCTATAAGTAATTCCAACTATATGGCCAGACATGGTGGCACACATCTGTAATCTCAGCTACTCAGGAGCCTGAGGCAGAGAATAGCAAGTTTGAGACTAGCCTGAGACATTTAATGAGACCCTGTCTCAAAATAAAGGCTGGGCATAGAGGCACACACCTGTAATCCCAGTGGATCCAGAGGCTGAGGCAGGAGGATCACAAATTCAAAGCCTTAGCAACTTAGAAATGC
Organism: Marmota monax; assembly: GCF_021218885.2. NCBI lineage: Eukaryota > Metazoa > Chordata > Mammalia > Rodentia > Sciuridae > Marmota > Marmota monax. The sequence goes on from NW_026693786.1 coordinate 337,920, forward strand.
CCTCAGCAACTTAGTGAGACCCTGTCTCAAAAGATAAAAAGGGTTGGGGATGTAGCTCAGTGCTATAGTGTCCCTGTGCTCAATCTCTGGTACCAAAAACTAAAGAAATAAAAATAAAACAAAAAGGGCTGGGAGTATAACTCAGTGCCAGGGAATTTGCCTAGCACGTATGAGATCCTGAATTCAATCCCAAGTACTACAATACTACTACTACTACTACTAATTCCAACCGTATGACATTCTGGAAAAGGCAAAATTATAAAACTAGTAAAAAAAATTAATGGTTGCCAAGGGTTAGGAGGGGAGAAGGATGAACAGGCAAAGTACACAAGACTTAGGGCAGCAAAATTATTCTACGTGATACTATGATGGTAGATATGTGTCATACATTTGCCAAAAAACATAGAATGTACACCACCAAGAGTGAACTCTAAAGTAAACTGTGGATTTGAGTGATAATGATGGGTCAATGTAGGTTCATTGAACCTAACAAAAGTACCACTATAGTGGGGGGCTTTCATCAACTTTTTCGCCCATCCCAGTGCTTCCCAGCCCTTATGACAGGCATGTTCTTTTTCAGAACTAATCTAAATCTCTTGCAAAATTTCCCTTTTATCCCTCTTATATATTCAGTGAATATGGACATAACAGCTAGGTTATTATTTTCCAAGTACTAGGTCCTGTTTGAACATTGTGATAAGTATGGACAATGATTTACCATTTGTTTCTTACTGGAATTTTTACCTTGGGTCAGTTTTTAAACCTCACGGAGCCTCCATTATCACCTCCATCTTCCATCCCTGTAAAATAGGGCTGATAAACCATCTATACCCTTTGATTGTAGTGAGCCTGATGGGAGTTTGTATCAGTAAGTAACCAGCAGAGGTTCTAGCCTGAAATAAATGCTCTGTGGCCTGGACTTCTGGTTCTCTTCTCCCAAGCAGATGGTCAGGACTTGCATTTATTTTTATTTTAGAAAATCAGCTTATTTTATTCTCTCAGACTCTTAAGATTCCCCTACCATGGCTAGAATGTTGGGTTTGCAATGTCTCCTCATTTTTCATCGGCCTCTCTGCTTTCATCCCCTCTCTTACTTCTGAAAAACCCCTTCTCCACAGATCTATCCTAAATGGGATCTAGGCATTAGGCACTGGCCCCTTTTGCCTCCTCTTCACCAGAGGTAAGCTGTCCTTGCATATCCTAGAACCTATTTCTTCCTTATGTTATCTTTTGACCTTTATCTATTTCTGGACCTTCCTCATTTCTCTTATTCTCCTAATCTGGAACTGGGTAGCTGCCTCTAGGGGCATGGTGAGTTTAGAGCCCCAGTCTTTCACCACTCCACTCTATAGTTACCTTAGCTACTCACATTTCCCCAATAAAAACCTTCACTCTTTCTTCAAATACACTTTTGTCCTGCTTTGACCAAAGTTTAGTGGTGCTCATTCTCCAAGGTGTCATTCCTTGGAAGTGCAAAAGCCCATTGCAGTGATGAAGATGGACAGAAAATGCATGGAACTCCTGCCCTACCACAGACCCAAGCACCAACAACAGTAAGGGTCCAAAAAGCTCAGGGAGGGAGGTGGGAATGTGTGAATAGAAGAGAGTAGGTTCATAGCTAGAGTACAAAGCTTCAGTGGAGAGTCAACAGGTAGGTATGTCCAAACTGCTCTTGGTCTTCACGCCAAACACTGCACACTTCCATGCATGGATGTAGGCCAAGGGAGGCATGGTAGGTCTGTGCCCTGTGCAGTCCCAGCCACTGTGTGAATGAAAATAATAATGGCCCTTTATTGGACACAGTCCTTGTGCATTGAATCCTCTCACAGTATGATTTCTATCTTCTGTTCCATTATTCATGTTGGAAACTGAGGCTGAAAGAAGTAGAGTGCCTTGTAGAAAACTGCAGTTAATTATGCTTCAGTTTAAATTCCAGTTACTCAGATCACCTACTAATGAGTGCTTATTAAGTCCCTGCCTACTCTCAGCTTCAGTGGCATATCAGTAAAAAGGGACTTACGTTCTGCATTCCTCATCTCCCTCCCAGTAATAGGAGGGCCCAATGATTGACAATTGGAACCAAGTTCTGTAATACAAAGAGACCCCTTCTCCTTTCCCTATACCCTAATAGAGGCCTCAACCAGACCTGCATATGGGACAGGGATGTAGGGTAGCAGGTTAAAGAGGGGTGTTATAAGATGAAAAGTAGCCCTGGGCTACTCTGGCAGCACTGAGCGGATAGAACAGGTTTAGGAACTATCAGGCAGTGAGATTCTCCCAAGCATTAAGTCTGGTAAAGAAAAAGTTCACCCAATCTCCATAGTCCATCACTGCATTGTTTACAAAGAAATTTCACCTTCATTATTCCTCAGATATTACAAATAGCCTGATCAGTGAGGGTCAGCTCAGAGTTTGAGGCCCCATTTGACCCCTGCCTCTCTAAGAACACTCCCTAGTGGTACTAAGATTGCAACAGCAAATCTGCCTCTCTGGTTAATCTTCAGGTTAAGAAAGAAATCAAAAGTTCCAGTCAAATAAACTAGACTTCCAACACACACACACACACACACACACACACACTCACAGAGACAGAGTTGGGGGGGGGGGCAATCCTGAAGCCAAATTCTGCCAAGCACTGGGCAATGTTCTTATCGGTTTCTCAGACATCCTTGAAGTCAAATGATGGTTTCCAATCTATAGTCCAAGGTCATTTATTGATTCAGTATTTAAAAATTCCTAAGACCCTACCATATACATAAGGACACTCTACTCCCCTGAGCTCAAACATACCTCTCCAATCCCCTTCGAGGTGCTCAAATACAAAAAGATTCAAATAAAACCTCAAATAATTCTAAGGCAAACCAAATAGTGTCAGTCATTTGGGGAGGGGAGTTGATAATGGGATTCAGACGAGAGGAAGAATGCTTTCTGAGAGGAGGGTTACCACATGGAGCTTTTTGGAGGAGAGAGTTTTTCAACTGAGCCTTAAAGAATAGGGAGATTTTGAACAATTTTTCTCTCTACAAAATGAAGATGATGAAGAGAAACAGTCTAGGCAGAGGGAATTGCATACACAGAAACACATTCTTTTACTGAAAAGACTGCTGATGTGGTAGTCAACAGACCTAATTTGAATCACAATTCTGTCATTCACTTTCTTAAAAATTACCTTTCTGGGGCAGAGTTGTGGCTCAGTGGTAGAGCACTTGCCTAGCATGTGTGAGGCACTGAGTTTGATCCCCAGCACCACATAAAAATAAATAAAATAAAGGTATTGTTTCCATCTACAACTAAAAAAATATTTTTAAAAATTACCTTCCCCAAGAAGAAGGGGCTGGCCTTCGAGTGACAGCAACGGAAGATGGCAGCCACCATGGGCTCGGGAGTAAAAGTCTCTTGCAATTTCCGACTGTTGGAATAACTCGAAGAAGGCCAGAAAGGAGTAGGAGATAGCACAGTTAGCTGGGGTCTAGAAGATGACGAAGACATGACACTTACGAGATGGACAGGGATGATAATTGGGCCTCCAAGAAAAATTTATGAAAACCGAATATACAGCCTTAAAATAGAATGTGGACCTAAATACCCAGAAGCACCCCCCTTTGTAAGATTTGTAACAAAAAATTAATATGAATGGAGTTAATAGTTCTAATGGAGTGATGGACCCAAGAGCCATATCAGTGCTAGCAAAGTGGCAGAATTCATATAGCACCAAAGTTGTTCTGCAAGAGCTGCGGCACTTGATGTCTAAAGAAAATATGAAACTCCATCAGCCTCTGGAAGGACAGTGTTATATCAATCAATCAAAAAGAAAAACCACAAGCCCTCCCCCCATTTGATTTAAGCAGTCTTCATTTTCCACCTTAGTAAATTTTCTAGATACATCTTGTAGACCTCAAAGTCTACAGGAAAGGAAGCTTCCAATCGAAGGCAATTTGTCTTAAGATACTGTAAATAATACTAATATTTTTTCCATTTGAAATATATAAGTTGTGCTAAAACAAATCATCCTGTCAAGTGTAACCACTGTCCATGTAGTTGAACTTCTGGGATCAAGAGAGTCTATTTAAATTGATTCCCATCATGACCAGTGGAGCACATCTAACTCAACTGTGAAAAGACACAGTCACACAATCACCTTGCTGCTGATTATTCAGCCTGGGGGCTCTGCCTTCTCCCCTCCCTGCCCTGCCAGCCGTGGGACAGCCCTGGAACAGCCCTCCAGGGAGAGGCTTGCTAGAGTAGAGCAAAGGTTTCAGGTCACACCCTGGGGACTACTGCTGGGTGTGGGGTGCTTTGCCTGCACCCTGGTTACTTTCTTAAGTCTTAAGTGATGCCCCCTTCCAAGCCATCGTCCTGCCCCACTCTCCTCCATTCGCGTCCTTGGCCAAAGCATAGATTGTAACTCTCAGCCCCCTTTGAAATTGGCCTTTGCGATGAATTCAGGGCTTTCCCCCTCCCCCACCTTGATCGAGACGTGCTGCTTTTTCCCTCCTCCTCAACTCCCTTGTCCACCTTCACCACCCTGCACTCTCCACCTCCCTCCCTGCTTGGCCAGAGCCATCAGGTCAGGTTGGAATTTCTGACCTCCTCCTCCACATTTGGAACCACGTTTGATCACTTTCCATCAGCCTGGGAAATGAGCTTTGGGTCCTGGGTCCTGCCACTCTGCTGTCACCCTCAGCCAATGTTTCTTTGGCCCAGGTCTTTGTAAGGTGGACAGGGCAGTCCCCAGGATGACATAGACCTGCCAGCCCTCAGAGTCCCTCTGTTTAGACCTGCAGGAGGCCTCCTGGAGACGCCTGTGAGCACACAGGGCCCCTCTGGATTGTTCCCTTTCCTGTAATGACGTGGCTTTCAGACCGTGAAGAAGGATGAACAGGGCTCCCTGTGGGGCTCGCCTGCCATCCCCACGGCCGAGTGTGGAATCTGACAACTGGAACCAGAGAAACCTGGACCCAGCACAGATACTGGTTTTGGTGCTGCTGCCTCCCAGGTGCTCAGCAGGGACTGAGGAGGAGCACAGCAGATCCCAGCATTGGCGGGGCCTGGCCTCCTGGCACGTTGCTGCATCTCCCACTTCCTGTTCAGGTCCACTATGCTGAGATCTGGATGCAAACAAAATAAAGGCAATTCATAGTGTTCTGAAGGGTTTATTTTTTTTTCTTACTATTTTGTGTAAAACCATCTTTTGAAATAGCAACTATCAAGTCTCAAAAGCAATGGATATTCCCATTAATCTATTTCTGGGGGAAATCTTAGTTCTAAGGATTTAACATCCTGTAAGTAAAGTTTAACATAACAGTATTCCATAAACAGCCTTTTTCTTTTCAGACCATTGCCTGATTTTAATATAATAAAAAGTGTGCATTAATATTTCAAAAAAAAAAATTACCTTCCCCCTCAAGCCCTTAGTCTCCTCATGTATAAAATGATAACATCAATTTAGCTAACTTCTAAATATCTTCCCCCCTGACATATATTGTCGAATATCAGGCAGTGTAATTTGCCTCAGGATACAACAAGTGAAAGAGTAATTGGTCTACATTATGAAAATTCTTGATTAACATGTCCAGGAGCTAAGAAAAAAAAGCCAAGTCCTGGGACTAACTCTTGACATGTAGCCTCATACCAATTTTAATGATCTTAAGATCATGCACTTTGCAGGTCAGAGTAGCCTAGATTTGGAACCTAGCTTTATCACACACCAGCTGTGTGTACTTAATTTAAATAGTCATGCCACCTATTTGAGCTCAGTCTCTTCATCTCTAAAATGGGAATGATAACAACACACGGGGCTGTTGTGAAGACTAAATAATAAATGAGATTGTGTGTAAAACATACCTATGTGCATGTTATTTCCTGCCCCTTGGTTTCTTCTCCCTAGCACAAGGTTTTAATAAGCCATTGATGACCAATTGTTTCCCTTCTCTTGAAGTTCTTGTAGACCACCACATTTAGAATTGTAACACCTCTCCAGTATTCCTTATATTTTCCTTCCTTTTTCTTCATAGCATTTATTACTGAGATACCATAGTTTAATTACTTATAAATATCTCTCCCCACTCAAATATAAGTTTAATAAGGTCAGAAGCTTTCCCTGTTCACACTGATGTCTCCATACACAGAACAGCACCTAGTACTCAATCAACATTTGTTGAGTGAATTAATGAATGTAGTAATCTCATACTGTGTGCCAAGTACTAAGTTAAACAATATATGCATCATCTCAGTAAATCCTGCTTTGTAATATAAATATTATTAGGATTTTTATTTTAAAACAGTAGGAGTCAGTGAAACTCAGAGAAGTCATGTGACTTTCCAAAAGCCAGAAAAGGAATAGCTAAGTGGGAGTGCTGGCTTGGGTTGGACATTGTGGGGCAGCATATTCTCTATTAAGGAGCAGCCTGGATTAAAGGTTATGATGGTCTTGCCTAAGAGGATGAAGAGGAGGAATACAGAAGGTTACCTCGTTTCCTGAGGCAAGATCTTGTTCATTGGCATCTTTTGGCAAGCCCACATAATTTTCCACAATTGCAGATTTACAAATGAAATCTTAAGTTTGCTGCAGCTGCAATGGATTTTAGAATGCAAGAGTTCTGTTCCCTTGGGGCACCAGTTTTGAGACAGGAGCCATACCTGGCTTTGAGGAATATCTCATACTAATGGGTGGAAACAGAACAAGCCACTATTCACATGGTTCTTCTGTCTCTTTCTCCTTCCCTTTTACATAACCTATGCTCTTCATCATGCCTTCATTTGTGCATATTTGCTAAGCATCCAATTAATCCAGCCTACTATCCTCTGGAATGCAACTTTAGGAATGAATGTGGAGCAGGAATTTTTGTATGTTGTTCTTTGCTATATCCTCAGTGCTTGCAATAGTTTTCAGCACACAGTATGTGCTTAATATATGCTTGTAAAACTAATATCTGCCTTTGGAAACAAAGCTCTTGTCCTAGAAGAAAAAGGAAAAGTCCTTTTCAGTGACATTGTGGGCCAGTACAATGTGGAAAATCCCTACCAGGGAGCGCAGGCAGAGTGGAGACTGTGGATGCTGGCTGGGCTGGGGAAGATCGTGGAAGGGAGGCCTCCCTGTGAGGGCTGAATACCAGAGAGCAGGATTTTGCCCTACTTCTGCACGTCTCTGTCTCACGTTGGAGGAAGCCGGTCAGAAACCGCTGGAGGAGCTCCTGCCTCCAAAAGCACAAAACTGATGCTACCGGGACCAGATGGACAGAATCAAAAAAGATGAGACAGAAAGGCCCTGGGAGCTTGGGGAGAGCGAGCATTAGAGTGAACAAGTTCCTGTGAAAGTTAAATGGCCCTTCATTTGAATGCAAATGCTATGTAAAAGCCTGAAGCCCCTTGACGTCAGCCCAGCCATTGGTGGCCCAACTATACCCCCTCTACCAGTCACCTGGAAACCTTCGGGGCAGGAATCGGGATGGAGTAGTCTAAGGGGCGCAGAAGAGTTTGCCGCACAGCTACTGACTAATTCTCTGTTGCTTCTCAAAGTCGGGCTGGGGCCTTACAGGGACCTCGGGATGGCTTAGGGAGCTTCTTTCTTTTACCCAAGCCACCATGTATGGAAGCTGCCTTTTGGAGAAAGAAGCGGGCATGTATCCGGGCACTATCAGAAGCCCGGGAGGAGGCAGCACCGCGGGGGTGGGCAGCACTGGGAGCGGTGGAAGTCCGCTGCCAGCCTCCAACTTCGCTGCTGCCCCAGCTTACCCGCACTATATGGGGTATCCTCATATGACCAACATGGATCCTCATGGGCCATCACTGGGGACATGGAGTTCACCCTACAGTCCCCCGCGGGAAGACTGGAGTGCGTACCCGGGGCCGTCCAGTACAATGGGCACAGTGCCCATGAACGACATGACCTTGAGCCCTGCTGCTTTTGGCTCGCCCGACTACAGCAGCCTGGGCCCCGCCGGCGGTGGAAGCAGCGGCGGTGGCCTGCCAGCCTCGGCCAGCGGGTCACTGGTCCCCATTGACTCCGGCACCGCCGACGCCAGTTCCTCCAGCAGGAGCCGCCACAGCCCCTATGCATGGATGCGCAAAACTGTGCAGGTGACCGGTGAGTAATCGATTCGAATGTCCGCACACTGTCCTTTCTTAGCTTCTTCTCTTGGTTGGCCCGCCTTCCTACTTCTCAGGCCTCTCGGGGAGAGTTTAGCTAGGCGACTCCTGCGTGACTGGCTGGTCCATTAGATGCCTTTCAATGCGCGCCCTTGGGTTCAAATCTTGCTGAATGTGAAGCGTGGAACTAAACCTACCCTATGGGTGTTTTTTTGCCATACCCTGATCGCTCAATGGGGTGAGCGCGTGCACTTTGGGCATCTTGAGCCACAAAGATCAGGATCCAACCCTGTAGTTGCCCAGATGGGAAAACAGATGCACGGAAAGTCTCAACGAGTGAACGAGGTCACAGGACAGTAGTGGTGTCCGAATGTTCAGGGACTGAGGCTTGCGGGTTCCATTTCCACACCTTTTCCCATACGAGCAGGCTGGCTCCCCTCACAAATTTAATGATACTCAACTTAGGTTCACGGTGCTTGCCTGGCAATGAACCTTCCTGTTTGGCTATGAAGGCTCAGACGGAAAAGCAGCCTCATTACCCAGGCCTCTCAAGGAAGCTTCCTTTCCCAAAATTGGCAGAGGTGAGTTGTTCTCAAACCTATTGCCTTCTTCCAACATCCTTTCCCTCTTTTGAAGCGTTGAGGCAGATGAGAAGGCCACAGCACTGAGCTAGTATATAAAACGCAACACAACCCTCACGCCTGCCAGGTGCGCACGACTATCAGCCCCAGTATTAAGTGGCTAAAGCCCTCATCACTATTCAGGCAGGCATCCAGGCAACGCCGGGACTGAATGCAAATCTGTGACAGTGACAATGCGTGGGAAGGCACAACATCCCAGCAAGTCAGTGGGCGATTCCAGGGAGCTGAGGGCGGGGAAGTGAGTGTTCTGCTTTAATCTCAGATGGTGAGAGGGGGAAGATGTTTGTTTTCAGCTGTGGTTGTTCTTTTATCACATCCTTATTATTCCAACCCTTGTTCCTTGTCATTAGAGAAAATTAGTAAAATTTGACTCTATCACTTTCATCCCCCTGGGGAGGAAATGACATTTCAATAACATTTGTCCACAATGATTATGCTCCTTTTTGCGGTTCTGTATTTTCGCTCTCTTCCAAAAAGCAAAGGTGGGAGGATGGGAAGGAACCAACTTCGACATTAGGAGGACTTTTAACCAAGAGGATCAGGGTGGTAATCACAAATTAAAAGTAAAGTTTAAATCCTTGGGTTTAAAGCTTTTGGGGGGTAAATCTGCAAATTTTTAATAAAATACAGGTGGGTCAGATGGCTAAGTAGGATAAAAAATGAGATTAGGGTGGAGCACTCCTAGGGCTGTTATTACATCTAATCTCAAGACTTGTAATTAACATCCATTCACTAAAACCTAACAATCAGCAAAAGATACCAAAACAAACAAACAAAAAAAAAGCCAGGAAAGTAGCTGCTTGCAGTTCAGAATGTTTTGAAATGCTTTAGAGGAGGAGCATCATTGGCATGTTGTTTGAAATAGAGAACAATGAAAAATAAAACAAGATAAGAAAATTGCCTTGAGCCATGAATTTTCTGTTTAGGAGGGAAATATGACAAGTTTCTCTGCTTAAAAGTCTTCCGTGTGCATTTGTTTTTGTGAGCTGAAGCTTCTCTCTTGGGCATTTCTGTGCCAGGAAAAGGGGCCTCCTTAGTCTGTGCATTTTCATTATTCAATAAACACACAAACCTGACTTTACAATCCACCTTCACAAGATTTTCTCTCCAATTTCTATGAGAGGTTTAAAATTGAATGACATTGGAACCCCTCTGACTCTTGGCAACCTGTCCTATAGATAAAGCTCTATTAAATTCATCCTTCGTTTCATTTTAATGTCTTATAAGTGAAAACTACCCTTTTGTCTTACAGCCCATGGTGCATATTCAGCAATAATTTAAGAATATGATGAAAATATGGATTCTTTCCACCCAGAAAATGCACAAAACACACCAGCACACACACACAGTTGTTTCACATAATTTCTAGAAATTCACAGAACCACTGAGCCATGGACATCAGAAAAAATTAAGCTTATTACCTCTTTGGACCATTCTGGACCAAAATGCACCCATTTATGATATGCTGAGCACATGGTGGGTGTTAGAATATTTGTTAAATGAATGGATGAGTCAGATCCTCCTAAATTTTCCAATTCATTCTGTGGGATTGTGGGATAACATATGGTTTGTGGATGAGAGGAAAATAAATAAACTACAAAATGGAAGTAACCCCACCCTGAATTCATGTAATCAAATGAAAGTTTTTTAATTACTGAAGTATGTTTTAAATAGAATTACATTAAAGAAAGAAAAATATACATATTAGGAACATTATAGCATTTGATTTTCTAATGAGAGCAAAGGGACTGACAGAGTAAATTGTTGTCCCCTAGGTGATGTGATTTAAAAGTAAGATATTTTTATGTCTACATAGTTCTTTAAGTAGTCTACTCCAATATACATCTCAGTTTGAAGAATACATGAAAAGAATTTGACAGAAAAGTATGGGAAGTTAAGGATTTTCATGCATTTTCATATTTTAAACACTGTCAGTGCAATAGAGCAAGGAATTATTTTTTCATTCTTCTCTTTTATTCAGAGTTGTGGTCCTATTTGGCAAGGTGATAACCTAACTGGGGCTGGAGAGAGGCTTTCTTGGTAGGGGTGGGAAAGAAAGAAAGGAAAATTAAATTAGTTAATTTTGATTGATTCTGATTAAGCCACTCAACAAACACCGAGGAAGTTATGCTTAAAAGATTTTATTCAGTTAGGACACTTCATAAACTAAATTGCTTTGTACTTCTTGAGGCTTATTGTTATCTTTGCTGATTTTGCTTATTTCCTTGGACAACTTTTAAAAATGAATTTGGATACAATTTTATCTAAAGGCAGTGAAGAATTGCCATTAGCTGAAAAGTCATCATGACGGGGTCAGTTACAAAGAACTCCCTGCCAAAGAAAATTGCTTTTCATCATCTTTATCCCCACTGCCATCATCATCATCATCATCACCCCTAGGTTTGCAGAGTGCTTTTATGCCTAACAGCACTTTCATAGCCAATCTCTCAAATAAGAACCATTTTTAACTTCGTTTAGGGTGATAATGAGTCATCATATATGATGACATTTGCTTGCAAATTCTGTGGATGATGGGAAGGATTTCATCCATCTTGAGCTATAGAGGTTTGTCAGAGTCTTTGGGGAAGAAGCAATGAAATCCTCACCACAGAGGGATGGAAGTAGCTCTTTCATAAATCTTAAACTTGTGTTCCTTTGCTGAATTAATTCACAGTAGCAGCTGAGAAAGGAGTCCCACACCCTTAGAAATGCCATTCTCTCTGGAAGAAGAGAATAGCTTGAACAATAAAAGCAAGTACTCTAAGTGCTTTGTTGGTGTTGGGTTTCAGATATAGACATAATGCTCTACCAGAAAGTGTTTAAATCTCCTTCAATTGTTTAAGGGAAAGAGGCAATGGGAAAGAGGCAGTTTGGGGAAGGAGACACAAGAAGTGCACCAGGATATTTGAATTTATATCTCTTTGTAAACTGTGCAGTTAGTATATTCCCCTGAGCTATATCATTGTGGGGGTTTGGGTCTTATCTGTCAGATTGGGGATACAGACCCTTTTTAACACTTTGTTTAGCTTTGATATGCATCCAGGCTCTTCCTCATCCCTCCTTTCTTCAGGGGTTATATTGCCGGAAAGGGTGAGGATTTTCATGGCAAATAAAGAGGCCTGGTCTTGACTTTATTGTCCTCAGAAGAAGCTGCAAGAGGGGAATTTATGACCAATGGGGGTGGGGAAGGACAGCAATCTTTCCAGAGTTCTTGAAGTCTGGTTATATTTACTGATTATCAAAGAGCAGAAAACAGACACATACAAGTTGAATTTTAACCTCTGTGCTTCAAATTAGAATTTAAACACTCAGCAACTTTGGGATTATGAAGGACTTTAGGAAATATCTCCTCAAAGGTATATTTTGATTCCAAGATTCAAGGTTCTGAAAATAAATTAAACCTCAGGTTCTCCCTTTGTGTTCTAAATATACCTTTGTCTTTGAAACACCAAAGCCAGACCCCTGATTTCCTAGGTTTCTGTTTGGATTCAGAAAACAACTCAAAATTGGGCCTTTGAAAGGTTAACTGACTAGTACTCATCATTTTCCATTTTCAAGGGGGGAAATTTTGTTCAGTTCTTCAGTCCATGAGTTATTCAGCCATTTAGTTTAAATTAGTAAATCTAAACATAGATTTCTTGACTAGAATTTGTTTCTACATTCACGGTTTTTTTTCTGAAGATGAAAGGGTGTCTGACATTTGTTTAGGGCTTGTAAATTCCAAACCAATTGGTTGGTGTTCCTGAATGTAAAGAGGGTTAGGGATGGGATCTGATGCTATGTAGCTCCTTTGTTAGGCTTGTGCTTCATCTTAACACCTCAATAGAGTTTAGGGAACCACTTTAAAGAAGTCTTTGTCCTACAGATGCCCCCCAAAACCTCACATCAAAAACAACCAGGGAAGATCAGAAGGAGCTTCTAAAAGCCACAGAGAAATAGAGGAGGTTAGAGAAACTGAAAAGAAAGGGAAACTTCCTAATCACCTTTGAAAAATTTGAAAGGAGGAATAAAGCTCTATTTGAAGGAGGGCATGAGAAATTAGTTAAATGTTGTAACACAAAGCAAATGTTTGGATATCCTTGAAAAGGACATGAAATACTCACCTTATTCTACTTAAGTCAATACCTCCTCTTTCCCCATTCACTATCCACTTAGGAATAAAAATTAGCTTAAGACTCCCTTGGGGAGGGAACTATTTTTTTTTCTAATAGGCAGTAGAAGCTGTGTGGAAACAGAATTTACTTAGTGAAAATAAATGTTCCTTTAAAATTACTATCCAAATCAAATTCTGTCTAGGTAGTATATGTAACTATAATGTCTAGATCCCAGAACAGTTTGCCATTCTTGGGCCATTCTTATACTTCCCAGCATGTTTAAACTGGGAATAACATTTATCACACTAAACTGGGATTCCAAAGTATGTGCTCAGGTCCCTACTCTTCAGCTCACTAGCACATACTCACTTACTTACCTCAGATTTCTTATCTGTACAAAAGGAATAAGACAGGTTCTACATAATTCAAGAGGGTAGGTAAGAAGCTTAATAGGAGGGCTGGGGTTGTGGTTCAGCGGTAGAGCACTCACTTAGCACATGCAAGGCCCTGGGTTTGATCCTCAGCACCACATAAAAATAAATAAATAAAGGTATTGTGTCCAACTACAACTAAAAAATATTTTTTAAAAAGAAGCTTAATAGGAAACAGTATGAAAGGACTGCATAAAGGGTAATGAATAATGGGTGTTACTGTTTTGGCCAATACAATTCCCATATGTGAGTGGAAAGGGAATGAAAATCATGGATTAAGTGTAAATCATGGGTTAACTGTATCTTTAAATGCTTTACTATAACAGTAGGTCAATGGTAGAATGATTGTGATTTCACTGATCATTTTAGGAGAAACATTAGGGGGTATTGGATATGTATGTGTCTACAGACACCCACATAAACAGAAAGACATGTCTATATCTACATCTAGACAGATTCATATAGATGAGCATACAGGTATTGATATCATAGCCACAAATGGGAATGTACTTAATGGAGAAATGGACTTAAGACTTATTGGTTTGAAAATATACGTGTTTTATATCTTAAAATAACTGATAAGGGTGCAAAGAGTAGCTGTGATTCCTTCAACCAAAATAATCTCCAAAGAAGCAGGATAATATTAAAATCTGGAAAAGATCAGTGGAGTAGAAGAAGGAGATTGAGAGTGAGGAAGGAGGGATGGAAAAAGGGAGGAAATGTGGAATGACTTTAACAAAATCACATTACATGCATATAGAAATATGCCATAGGGAATTTAACCTTTATGTATATGTAGAAAGCACCAATCAAAAATAAATAAATAGATGAATAAAAGGAAGATCAGTAGAGTAGAGGAAAGAGAATAGGGTAAGGGATGAATGGAAGGAAAGAGGAATATTGGAACTGAAATGCAATAAATCAAATTCCATGCATATCTGATTTTGTCAGAAAGAACACAATTGCTATGTGTAGCTATAATGATCTAATAAACAAATATTAAGTGTAATGCTTTCTCCACCAACAGGGAAAACCAGGACAAAAGAAAAGTATCGTGTGGTTTATACAGATCATCAAAGGCTGGAGTTGGAAAAGGAATTCCACTGCAATAGATACATCACCATCCGGAGAAAGTCAGAGCTGGCAGTTAACCTGGGCCTTTCTGAGAGACAGGTATCCAAAAGGACATCCAACGTGTCCCATAGAGTCATTTCAATAGGCTGAGATTTGGGGAATGTCTGTAAACTGGGTTGGAAGCAAAACGGAGGGCCAAGACATTCTCTAAGTTCTCCTAAAGGCCATATTCATCCTATTGGACCTCCTCTTTTAGTCTCATTGGGCATTGTGTTCATTAACTAATGAATGTGATGGACACTGTGTGGGCATGGAAATAAGGGATGGGGTCATAGGAGGTAGAGAGGGATTACAACTTCAGTAGAATTCATCAATCAAGTCAAAACCTTGATCTGGTTCCTCACCGGTATGTGAAGTGGAGATTTGGCAACAGTGGCAGTTATATGGTTCCTATCAGTCAAACTACAAGTGTAACCGAATGCCAATGCTGCTACCTGTACCGTGTTTTTCTGTTTTTTAGGATAGTAAATTTAATCTTCTATGGTCTACATAATCCTATGAGACTTGCCTCAAATTTAGTTTACTATGGGTACTACAGGAAGATTAAATTATAGCAAGGATCAACAGTTTTCATTTGTTCAGACTTTGAAATATAAAACTACCTGATAATTTTTTGTTTAAGTCTAGGAGTATTCCTGGAGTCACAGAATTCTAGAATTATCAATTCCATTCCTTATCACATGCAGTCTGCATTTCAACTGCATATAGGCACATTAACATCATTCTGGTCTTCATCTCCAACAAAAAATATGTGGTATTTCATGATCCTATTTACATGGTTTTGTTTCATTAACCTTTTCACTTTTGCTATTTCAATCCCTCCCTCTTATTGACAGACCTCAGCATCTGTCACTCTATTATTATTTATTTCTACTAGTACAGCAGAGGAAGTAGATGAGGTAGGATATAAAAAGCACTGCATTCAATCAGTAGCCCTATAATTGATCTGCTTCATTTCATGCAAGGCACTTGCCCTCTCTCATCCTCGGCTTTTTAAAAAAAATTGTTGAATGGACATACTTTACAAGTCATTGTGAGACTCAAATGAAGTGATGTGCATGAGAGGATTTTATAAATGCTAAAGACCATGTAAAGTATCAGCAATCACTATATTAATTGCATAAAGTATGTTGCAAAGTTAAATATAAATCATCTTGTGTTTCAGGTGAAAATCTGGTTTCAGAATCGCAGAGCCAAGGAGAGAAAGATGATCAAAAAGAAAATCTCCCAGTTTGAGAACAGTGGAGGCTCAGTGCAAAGTGACTCTGGCTCCATCAGCCCTGGGGAACTGCCTAACACTTTTTTCACTACCCCATCTGCAGTCCGTGGATTTCAGCCTATTGAGATACAGCAGATCATAGTTTCTGAATGAAAGAAAGGCAAAAAGAAATGGAAAGTGTCCTTTCTTTATCAGTGTCTGTTTGGTCTATAAGATGTCAGCAGGGTAGTTGAGACAGGTGTAATTCCTTATAAGGCAGTATTCTGAACAAGTGGACACACAATGGGTTAGAGATTATTCAGAGGACTTTTAGAAACTATCACCAGAAAACTCCTCTTATGTGTTGTGCTATTTGTCAAGTTACTCAGGAAGCTTAGTGGTAAGCTATATAATCAAAAAGTTAGAATCATAAGCCCTTGCGACTCTGTTCAAAATTTCAGAAACTTGCTTATGAACAGAATATATAATACAGTTCTGCCAGGAGGCACATTTTTGTATTTTGTATTGTGTTTGTTATTTGATGCTGAGTGTGTTCTTTTGTGCTATTTTTAGGGGGTGGGAAGATAGTAAGCAGAAATTTATCTATCCTTAGATACCTTTTTAAGGGTATAATTCAGAAGCTAACAGAGTTGTCATAACCGTAACAAGATAACTGTTTCAAAAATTGTCAAGAGGTGACTCTGAATCCATCGTCACTAGCTAATAAAAATAGCAAATAAAAACGACCATTTAGTCCCTCAATTATGCTTGTTTGGCATCAGTTACCTTATTTCAGAACTTCCAAATTGTAACATCAATTTCAAATCTCATTAAAACAATGAAATCAGACTAAAACAATATAGGCCAGCTTGGCTGAGTCATTAGCAAGGCAGATCTCCAACACACAGAATAACCCCTCCTGCCCTCCTGTCTTCCTACTCCCATTACTGTCATAGTACAGTGCCAGATTTCCATAAGCACAGGGAAGTGAACTGGTCTGTATCCCCTCCCTGCCATCATCTTTCAATCTGTTCAGTTTTACCCACATCATGTCATATCTACACAGTGTGATTCATGGAGCTGAGTTTACAGGTTACAAACATACCATTAAGATAAGAGATGGAGCTTACGTGAGCAGGTTGCCTAGAGTGTTTAGTATGGGTCTAGTGTACTGTTTGCATATCAAAGTGGTCAAAGAATAGGCTCTGAGTCATGTTAAATTAAGATGGTTTAAAGGAAACATTGATTAAAGTAAAAGAAGCAATCAGATCACAACTTTCCTGTCCCTTTCAAGAAGCATCTTCATAATTCTAAAGAAAATTAGAATTTTTGAGGACAACTACCAATCTTGGTTTGAAAGTAAGAAATTTATCTTCCCTCTTCCCTCTCCTTGTGAGAAATCTCAAAAACAGGCTTCACCTTCCATGGCTATTCTTGAGGGTACATCATTTGGTCCTGAAAATTGAGGGGGAGGGGTGGGATACTGGGGATTGAACTCAGGGACACTCAGCCACTGAGCCACATCCACAGCCCTATTTTATATTTTATTCAGAGACAGGGTCTCAGTCGCTTAGCACCTTGCTGTTGCTGAGGCTGGCTTTGAACCCACAATCCTCTTGTCTCAGCTCCCAAGCCACTGGGATTACAGGTATGCACCACCACACCCAGCTAGTCCTAAAATTTTTTAAAGGAAGAATATTTCACCTTTGACCTGACCTTTTGGAATTATATTCTTTACAACACATTTATGAGAAAGGTATCAATTGTCCTATTTTACTGATAAGATGTGAGCAATCAGCCACATTCCCAAAGACACAGCAAAGCAATTGTGGATGCTGATGAGAACCCCTAGTTACACAGGATTATCTTGCTCAGTCTTAGTGATAGATCCAAATTCAGCATCCGTCTTTATTCATGTGGCATCTGATGGTACTATTGAAGTTGCACACAGCTCTCCAAACACCAATCAGTGTGTAGTTAGCCCCCAGGAAAGCAGCCTTTGTTTTTAGCTTTCCTATCCTCCCAGTCAGACCATTTAGGGCTTGTATAATGCCTTATATGTATGTAATGGCTTATATTTTCCATAAAAGTTCACACTTTTTATATTATTTGGCCCAATACTTTCATGAGATACAGAAGAATTGCTATTCCCATGGGGGGATGGTGAGTACCAAGGATTGAACTCAGGGGCACTCAACCACTGAGCCACATCTCCAGCCCTATTTTGAATTTTATTTAAAGATAGGGTCTCACTGAGTTGCTTAGCACCTCACTTTTGCTGAGGCTGGCTTTGAACTCATGATCCTCCTGCCTCAGCCTTCTGAGCCGTTGTGATTACAGGCATGTGCCACTGCATCTGGCTGCTATTCCCATTTTGTAGTGTAAGAATCTGGAGACTACAAGAACTTAACTATCTTGCAAATTAACTCACTTCTTTTAGCCCAGGTTTAGATATTGGTGGATGATGAAAGAATAGATCAATTTTTTTAAATTTTTTTTTAGTTTTCAGTGGACACAACATCTTTATTTTATTTTTATGTGGTGCTGAGGATCGAACCCAGCGCCCCGTGCACACCAGGCGAGCACACTACCACTTGAGCCACATCCCCAGCCCAGGATAGATCAATTTAAATCCCTTTCCTCTTAAAAAAAAAAATACTAGCCTTCCAGTGAGTTAAACAATCTAGGACTAGACCTCAGGTCCACTGATTTAATGAATATTTATTGAGTGCCTACTCTGTGCTAGGTACTATGCTAGGGTTTCTTGACTCCCAGAACAATACACATTCTGCTCTACATCACTGCCTCAAATAAATTCAGAGTGGACTGCATAGCATACTCATTGGCTGGCAGGCCATCTGAAGTGCTGAATATAGAAAATTACCATTGAAATGAGTCCTTCCAATCTAGTGGAGAGAGGTTGAGTGTGTTACTTATCTACACACTAAGAACTTAGTTTCCTCATCCCTGATACCTACCCCACAAAAGGTATACATTTGGTTACAGTAGTTGGATTGACCCAGAAGTTATTTTTCCCTGCTGTAAAACTTTTATTTCATAGAGAAGAAACATTTTTCCTATTTTTACAGATTCTCTGCAAACACAACAAAAACCTGGAGGCTTTGTTTTTACTAGCAGAGTGCAGCCATTTTCTCTAAGACAACATGTCAGTTCTCTCTCTGAGTCCTAAGAAAAATATACCACCATGATTTTATGGTGGTATATATTGAAGGTATACAGGGAAAATAAAGCTAACATCAAAGCTCAAAAGCTGCACTTGAAGTAGGTTTCAATAAAGAATATTTCTTTCTTGTAGGTGAGGAGACAAGAATGAAAATATACCAAATGGTTGAGAGTGTTCAGTTAGAATAGTGGGATTATGGGCTGGGGTTGTAGCTCAGTTGTAGTGTGCTTGCCTTGTATGTGGAAGGCACTGGGTTCGATCCTCAGCACCACATAAAAAAAATAAAGTTATTGTGTCCATCTACAACTTTATATAGAATAATGGAATTATGAGGGATTTTTTCCTTTTCATTACTTTCTAAATTTGTGCAGTTTTGTAGTAGGAAATAAGTGTTTCTTTAAGAAACATGTTTTTACCTCATATGTCTTTACCCTTAAGTAATTTGCTAAACTTTAAAAACCTCCTTGAAATGTATTCAAGCATTGTGATCTCCCAGTACCTTTTGTAAGGCCCTTGATCTTATCTGGGAGTTCGTGTGTAGTTGCAAAGAAAAGAGCTGGTTTCTTTTCATAGGAGGAAGAAAACAAGGCCTAAGGAAAGTTATTTTCATTCTTGGCTCAGATCCAGAGAATCTTGGAATATTTCAACACTACCAAGCCAAGTCAAGAAGGGAAGGTAGAGACAGCAAGGTGGGAGGATGGTAGAAGGGAGGAATATATTATAAAAGGGCATAAAGAACTTTTAGGGGGTGATGGATATGCTTATTATTTTAATTTTGGTGATAGTTTCATGCATGAATACATATGTCAAAACTTTTATACTTTCAATAAGTACAGTTTCTTGTACATAGATAATTCTCTTAAGAAAACGGCAAAAAATAAAATGACAGCAGAGTGGTTGCAAACTTGATATTAAAAAAGAAGGGAGGGGGCTGGGGCTGTAGCTGTAACTCAGGAATAGAGCACTTGCCTAGCATGCGTGAGGCACTGGGTTCGATCCTCAGCACCACATAAAAATAAATAAATAAAATGAAGATATTGTGTCCATCTACAACTAAAAAATATTTTTAAAAAAGAAGGGAGGGAATCATAGAATTTGATCCAAAGGGATAATCACTTTACATAATTTACATTCAATCCTTTAATCCCTCCATAGGGATCATTTGCTTATATATTCATGAATATATAAGCCTAGATATGTGAGCACTGAACTTCAAAGTGATAATGCAAAGCAAATATGTCCCCTATTATGCGTCTTCAGAGACAATATTGTGAATTGATAGTACCATATTTAATGGTATTTAATGTTATGGTATAATAATACTGACTTTGGAAATAAGACCTGAGGTTCTCATTTTACCCAATTTTTCAACTAAATACCTATAATTTTTGGTTAAGCCAATTAACCAATAAGGATCTCTGTTATTTAACTAGTAAAATCTGGGGATTTGTCTTGACCTTAAAGATTTATTACAGTTCTGATTTTCATATGACATCTTAGGAAGATCCCATATGCTTTTCCCTTTTTCTGTTAACTCACACAAAATAACACACACACACAGACACACACACACACACACACATACACATCTCTTGGTTTCTCAGGGCTTAAAATATCACTGTTGGGAGATTCATTCTTTTGTTCTCAAAGATATTTTTTTCATCTTCCTGAGTTAACCATGGGTGCTTGCCCTTTTAGAATCCCCATAACTACATCTATAAAATGTGTATCTTGAGCTTAATCTTACCAATCTCTGAATTTCTAGTCTCTGGATTTGTAATTAAAATACAAACATTACTAGACAAGGAAAGCACTTAAATTATCAGGCATTTCTCTAACCCTTTGCAACCAGAAAAGTCTTAGGTAGGCCTGCTCTAAATGAATCACAAGGAGTACCATAAAAACAGAAAGGAACCCCTGAGACAAGAGGATACTACAAAACAAGAATCTCAGATTACTTAAACTTTGGAGGTTTGCCTGTAGTTGTGCTTATGTACATATTTCTGTTTCTTCCTTATAGCAAGGGAAGCAGCCAGGCAAATCTCTTCCAGGGAAAAATTCTCCCCTCTATTCTTCCAGCATAGCTTCTCTAGACTCTCTGGGAACCTGATGGAATAAAAAAAAATGGTGTAAAATGGTAAAATGGAGCCTGTAATGGGCTAAATGGTGGTCCCCTAAAAGACATGTCCACATCTTAATCTCCAAAACTTTTAAATAATATATGTTAAAAGACTAAATATTTTCTTATGTAATAAAAAGTATGATTAGGTTATGATTAGGTTAAAAGACTTGATCTTATCCTTGATTACCTGGGTAGACTCTAAGTGTAATCACATATATCCTTATAAAATTTAGGCAGAAGGATATTTCAAACAGAAAAGGAGGCAATTTAACCTTGGTGGCAATGGAATGGTGTGGACAAAAATTAAGTAATGTCGGCAGCCACCAGAAGCTAGAAGAAACAAAGAACAGATTTTCCTCTAGAGCAGCTGGAAAGTGTGGCCCCATTGATACCTTGACTTTGTGTTTCTAGATTATAGTACTATGAGAATATAAATTTCTGTTGTTTTAAGCCACCAACATCGTGGCAATTTGTTATGGCAGCCACATAAAATTCATACTGAGGCCTTACCAAAGGCTCTCCAAACCAAGCCTATATCATCCACCACCCTCTGTCCTTTCCATAAAGCATTTAGTCAAAAAGAATCACTCTTGGGGCTGGGGTTGGTGCTCAGCAGTAGGTTGCTCATCTACCACATGCGAGGCACTGGGTTCGATCCTCAGCACCACATATAAATAAATAATAAATGTCCAGCTACAACTAAAAAAATAAAAATTAAAAAAAGAATCACTCTTGAAGCAATGTCAGCAAAAATAAGCAATGTAGGTAGCTCCAAAGGCCCATCCCTTTGCAGAAATATGAAAGGAGATCAATTTAAAACTGTCAGAACAAATTTGGTCAGAACTCTGGAAAAATGTCAGGTATGTACATATACATGCACAATCAAGAAAAATACAACTTTAAAACAATAGTAAAGCTTCATGGCAATTTTATTTGCTTTTTCCCTACTGACTACCCAGTCCAGTTACTGTCTTAAAAACAGAAGTTCATGTTGCCAGCATGGGACTGGTCACTGGTTCTGGAAGAACAAACAATCTTACTTGCAAATTACTGCATTTGTCTTAACCTACATGGAAGTTATCTGAAGCATTGATGCAAGGTATTTATCTTCATTTGATCTAATTCAGAACTCATTCAGGGTGAAAAGGTGAAAGACATTCCTTAGAAACATTGTAAGGTGAACAAACAACTCAAGGCTGTCTGGATCAAAATTTATGGTTGGCATGTACAAGAGAATGATAAAATCCTTTAAAAAAAATCTGGGAAGAGAATTTCTTTGGGAAATTAGGGCATTCAAAATTACCTGTATATACTGGGTAAAAAGTGTCACAAGTGATAAAAAGAAGACATATGTTCATAAAAGAACTAAGAAGGCAAATTTTCACTTCTAAATGATCTGTATGCTTAGTGCAAACAGGGAGTGAAGGCTGAGAAAGAGTTGTTGTAATCTCTCTTCACAAATAGGCAGGCCTTACCCACCTCCTCTTTTCAGATACTGAACTCCATTTTGTAATTTTAGCCCCTAGTTATTGAAGGAGTACCTCATATAGAGCCAATTTGTAAAAGCTGAAAAAAGTTTCCCCTGCTCCTCCTCCAATGTCTCCTTCTCCTCTTCTTCTCCTCTTCCTCCTTCTTTCTCCACCTCCTGTTCAAAAAAAAAACTCTGTCAAAGAATTAGCTGAGGGCTGGGGTTGTGGCTCAGCAGCAGAGCACTCGCCTAGCACGTGTGAGGCCCTGGGTTCGATCCTCAGCACCACATAAAAATAAAAAAACAAATAAAGATTTTGTGTCCAACTACAACTAAAAAATAAGTATTAAAAAAGTATTAGCTGGGCTGGGGATGTGGCTCAAGCGGTAGCATGCTCGCCTGGCATGCGTGCGGCCCGGGTTCGATCCTCTGCACCACATACAAACAAAGATGTTGTGTCCGCCGAAAACTAAAAAATAAACATTAAAAAAATTCTCTCTAAAAAAAAATTTTTTAAAAAGCATTAGCTGAGCACAAATTAATGGAACAGAAATTTCAGAGAGACCACATATGACAAATAATACAAATTTTACAAAAACAGTTTAGAACAGTACTAAACAAACAGCTACGTCTACTGTAAGCAACACAAGCAAATGCTGAAGAGGCCAGGTGCCATGGCCCACACCTGTAACCCCAGTGGCTCAGGAGACTGAGGCAGGAGGATCACAAGTTCAAAGCCAGTCTCAGCAAAAGTGAGGTGCTAAGCAACTCAGTGAGACCCTGTCTCTAAATAAAATACAAAATAGAACTGGGGATGTGGCTCAGTGGTGGAGTGCACTGGAGTTCAATCCCCGGTACCGCCTCAAAAAAAATTGCTGAAGAGGGGTAAGAATCTGATTTCCAGAGTTATCACATTATTCAAAATGTTCAGTTCTCAACAAAAATTTTCCAAGTGCAAACTTACCAAGAAAGTATAATGCATCCACAGAAGCAATTAATGGACACTTTGCCTGAGGAAGCATAGACATTGGACATACTAAACAAAGACTAAATCTACTGTCTTAAATATGCTCAAAGAGATAAGGAAACCATGAACAAATATCTAAAGGAAAGCAGGAGAATCATATATGGAAAAATATTAAATAACAAAAAAAATAGATTTTTAAAAATATTTTTAGTTGAACATGGACACAATACCTTTATTTTTTTCTTTTTTATTTCTTACATACATGACATTAGTGGAATGCATTACATTCATAATTATGCATTCACAGCACAATTTTTCATAACTCTGTGTATAAAGTATGTTCATGCCGAATTATGCCATTATACATGAGCTCTCTTACTTTTTTTGCAATATAATCCTTAATACACCTTTATAGCACAATTTATCATATCTGTTTGTATATAAGGTATGTTGACACCAAATTCACATCTTCATACATGTATTTTGTATAATGATGACCATCTCCTTCCACCATCCTTGCTATTCTCCTTCTCCCTCCCTTTCCCTCCCACCCCTATTACCTATCTAGAGGTAATCTTCCTCCCATGTTCTCCCTCCCTACCCCACTTTGAGTCACCCCTTTTATATCAGAGAAAACATTCGGCATTTGTTTTTTTGGGATTGGTAAACTTCACTTAGCATTATCTTCTCTAACACCATTCATTTACCTGCAAATGCCATAATCTTATTCTTTTTTAGTGCTGAGTAATATTCCATTGTGTATAAATGCCACATTTTTTTTATCCATTCATCCACTGAAGTACATCTAGGTTGGCTCCACAGTTTAGCTATGGTGAATTGTGCTGCTATAAATATTAATGTGGCTGTGTCCCTGTAGTATTCTATTTTTAGGTCCTTTGGGTATAGTCTGAGAAGAGGAATAGCTGGGTCAAATGGTGATTCCATTCCCAGCTTTCCAAGGAATCTCCATACTGCTTTCCTAATTGACTGCACTAATTTGTAGTTCCACCAGCAGTGTATATGAGTGTACCTTTTTCCCCACATCCTTGCCAACACTTGTTGTTATTTGTCTTCATAATGGCTGCCATTCTTACTGGAGTGAGATGGTATCTTAGAGTAGTTTTGATTTTCATTTCTCTGATTGCTAGAGATGATGAGCATTTTTTCATATATTTGTTTTTCCATTTTTTTATTTGTTTTAATTAGTTACACATGGTAGTACAATGATCTTGACATATCATACATTTGAATCAGATAGGACATAATTTCTCATTTCATATATTTGTTGATTGATTGTATATCCTCTTCTGAGAAGTGTCTGTTCAGGTCTTTGGCCCATTTACTTATTGGATTATTTGGGGGTTTTTGGTGCTTATCTTGTTGAGCTCTTTATAGACCCTAGAGATTACAGCTCTGTCTGGTGTGTGAGGGGTAAAAATTTGTTCCCAGGATGTAGGCTCCCTGTTCACCTCACAGATTATTTCTTTTGTTGAGAAAAAACTTTTTAGTTTGAATCCATCCCATGTTGATTCTTGGTTTTAATTCTTGTGCTATAGGAGTCTTATTAAGGAAGTTGGGGCCTAGCCTCACGTGATGAAGATTAGGGCCTACTTTTTCTTTTATTTGACGCAGAGTCTCTGGTTTAATTCCTAAATCCTTGATCCATTTTGAGTTGACTTTTGTGCATGGTGAGAGATAGGGATTTAATTTCATGTTGTTGCATATGGATTTCCAGTTCTCCCAGCACCATTTGTTGAAGATGCTATCCTTTCTCCAGTGCATGCTTTTGGCACCTTTGTCTAATATAAGATAGTTGTAATTTTGTAGGTTAGTCTCTGTGTCCTCTGTTCTCTACCATTGGTCTACCAGCCTGTTTTGATGCCAGTACCATGCTGTTTTTGTTACACAATATCTCTATTTATTTATTTATTTGTTTGTTTGTTTATTTATTTATTTATGTGGTGCAGAAGATTGAACCCAGTGCCTCACACATGCTAGGCAGGTGCTCTATCATTGAGCCACAACCCCAGCCCAAAAATATATATTTTTTAAAGAATGAAACAGAAATCCTAGAGCTAAGAGTCAGAAAAACTGAAATGAAAAAACTCACAATACCAATTGTGAATAGGTAGAAAAAGGAATCAGTGAACTGGAAAGATAGATCTGTTTAAATTATCCAGTCTGAGCAGCAGAAAGAATGAACAAAAATAAACTGAATGGAGCCTGAGTCCTGTACACATATGTCCTGGTACACATATGTACATATCATCCTGGTACACATATGTCCAAGGTATGAAGCACCATATCTACAGAGATTACTTGTAAAAATTGGAGAAATATTGTCCTATACATCTCTGGACAAGGAAATTCGTGCTTTATTACTGAATTGTCTTTACAATTCCTAACACACATGACAAAGACTTCTGAAACTTTGGGTTTAATTCCAAGTAACTCTTCCTGAGTAACCTTGGAAATCTATGTAAAAGGTGATGATATTGTCTTATGTTTGAATCTCTATAAATACATTTTTTATTTCAACCATTCTCTTGTTCAAATGACATACTTTGAAGACATTAGTGTATAACAGAGTCTGTTTTCTCTTTTATTATGAACAGGGAAAATAAAAGAGGTTACAGCCATGTATCTTTTCAATTTTATTGGTGCATAATAATTATGCATAATAGTGGGGACCATGATAACATATTAATAAAGGCATGTAAAATAATTTTGTCATTTTCATTTCTCAGTACTTCCTCTTGCCTTTCCACTCTACCTCCCAATGATTCCTTCATCTTATCTGCTGGTGTTCCTTCTATTTTCATGAGATCTCTTTTCTCTCTCTATTTCCACATATAGGAGAAAACATATGACACTTGACTTTTTGAATCTGGCTTAGTTTGCTTAATATGATGCTCTCCAGTTCAATTCATTTTCCTGCAAATGACATCATTTTATTTTTCTTTATGGCTGAATAAAACTCCACTGTGTATATATACACATAGGCTAATTCCATAACTTGGCTATTGAGAATTGTGTTACTATAAATGTGGGCATGCATGTATCACTGTATTATGTTGTTTCAATGATTTTGGATAAATATCAAGGAGTAGTATAGCTGGGTAATATGGTGCTTCCATGCCTAGTCTTTTCTTTTTTAACAGGCATTAATACCTCCAATTTTTATTTTTGTATTTATTTATTCTAATTTGATATACATGACAGCAGAATGCATTTCAATTCATAGTACAAATATAGAGCACAATTTTTCATGTCTCTGGTTGTACGCAAAATAGAGTCACAACATTGGTGTCTTCCTACATGTATTTAGGGTAATGGTGTCTATGTCATTCCACCATCTTTCCTACCCCTATGCCCCCTCCCTGACCCTCCCTCCCCTTGCCCTATCTAGAGTTCATCCATTCCTCCCATGCTCCCCCCACCCATCTCCATTATGGATCAGCATCCTCATATCAGAGAAAATATTTGGCATTTGGTTTTGGGGAATTGACTTACTTCACTTAGCATAATATTGTCCAACTCTATCCTAATTTGTTATATATGACTGCAGAATGTAATTCATTTCATTTACACATATAGAGCACATTTTTTCAAGACTGGTTGTACACAAAGTATTTTCACACCACTCATGTCTTCATACATGTACTTGGGGTAATGATGTCCATGTCATTCCACCATCTTTCCTACCTCCAAACCCGCTCCCTTTTCCTCCCTCCCTTTTGCCCTATCTAAAGTTCCTCCATTCTTCCCATGGTCCATCCCCCCACCCATTGCCATTATGAGTCAGCATCCTCATATCTAAAATATTTGGCCTTTGGTTTTTTGGGCTTGGCTTACTTCAATTAGCATTATATTCTCCAACTCCATGCATTTACCTGCAAATGCCATGATTTTATTCTCTTTTAATGCTGACTAATACTCCACAGTTTCTTTATCCATTCATCTACTGGTGGGCATCTGTGTTGGTTCCACAATTTAGCTATTGTGAATTGTGCAGCTATCAATATTGATGTGGTTGTGTCCCGTTGATGTGGCTGTGTCCCATTGACGTGGCTGTGTCCCATTGTGGCTGTTTTTAAGTCCTTTGGGTATAAACCAGGAGTGGGATAGCTGGGTCAAATGGTGGTTCCATTCCAAATTTTCCAAGGAATATCCATACTGCTTTCCAGATTGACTGTACCAATTTATAGTCCCTCCAGCAATGTATGAGTATGCTTTTTACCCCACATCCTTGCCAACACTTATTATTGCCTGTATTCTTGATGATTACCATTCTGACTGGAGTGAGATGAAATCTTAGAGTAGTTTTGGTTTGCATTTCTCTAATTGCTAGAGATATTGAACATTTTTTTCATATATTTGTTGATTGATTGTATAGCCTCTTTTGAGAAGAGTCTCTACTTCCTTGGCCCATTTATTGATTGGGTTATTTGGGGTTTTTTAATTGGTGGTGGTGGGTTTTATTTATTTATTTATTTATTGGTGTTAAGGTTTTTGAGTGCTTTATATATGTAGAGATTAATGCTCTGATGATCTGACGTGCTTGTGGTAAAGATTTGCTCCCCTTCTGTAGGCTCTCTGTTCACCTTACTGATTATTTCTTTTGCTGAGAAGAAGCTTTTTGTTTTGAATCCATCCCATTTATTAATTCCTGGTTTTAATTTTGCACTATTAGGAGTCTTATTAAGGAAGGGGCCTAATCTGACATGATGGAGATTTGGGCCTACTTTTTCTTCTATTAGGTGCAAGGTCTCTGGTTTAATTCCTAGGTCCTTGATCCACTTTGAGTTGAGTTTTGTGCATGGTGAGAGATAGGTTTTAATTTCATTTTGTTACATGTGGATTTCCAGTTTTCCCAGCACCATTTGTTGAAGAAACTATCTTTTCTCCAATATATGTTTTTGGCGCCTTTGTCTAATATGAGATAAGAATAATTATGTGGGTTTTTTAAATATTTTTTAGTTGTTGATGGACCTTTATTTTATTTATTTGTATGTGGTGCTGAGAATCGAACCCAGTGTGTCACACATGCTAGGCAAGCGCTTTACCACTGAGCCACAACCCCAGCCCCAATTATGTGGGTTTGTCTCTGGGTCGTCTATTCTGTACCATTGGTCTACATGTCTATTTTGGTGCCAATACCATGCTGTTTTTGTTACTATTGCTCTGTAGTATAGTTTAAGATCTGGTATAGTAATGCCACGAGCTTCACTCTTCTTGCTAAGGATTGCTTTGGCTATTCTGGGTCTCTTATTTTTCCAGATGAATTTCATAATTGCTTTTTCTATTTCTATGAGGAATGTCATTGGGACTTTGATTGGAAATGCATTGAATCTGTATACTGCTTTTGGTAGTATGGTCATTTTGACAATAATAATGCTGCCTAGCCAAGAACAAGGTAGACCTTTCCATCTTCTAAGACCTTCTTTAATTTCTTTTTTTAGCATTCTATAATTTTCATTGTAGCGGTCATTCATCTCTTTTGTTAAACTGATTCCCAAGTATTTTATTTCCTAGTTTCTCTTTCTGAGGATTTGTCACTGATGTACAGAAATGCCTTTAATTTATGGGTGTTGATTTTATTTCCTGCTACTTTGCTGAATTCATTTATTAGTTCTAGAAGATTTCTGGTGGAATTTTTTTTGGGGTCTTCTAGGTATAGAATCATATTGTCAGCAAATAGTGATAATTTAAGTTCTTCTTTTCCTATCCATATCCCTTTAATTTCTTTCATCTGTCTAATTGCTCTGGCTAGAGTTTCAGGACTATATTAAAAAGAAATGGTGAAAGAGGGAATCCCTGTCTTGTTCCATTTTTTTAGAGGGAATACTTTCAATTTTTCTCCATTTAGAATGATGTTGACCTTGGGCTTAGCATAGATACCTTTTGCAATGCTGAGGTATGTTCCTGATATCCCTAGTATTTCTAGTGTTTTAAACATGAAGGGGTACTGTGGTTTTTTTAATTTGTCTTTGTTTTTGTTTCAATGAACATTTATTATATATATATATATATATATATATATATATATATATATATATGCAGTGCTGAGACTCGAACCCATTGCCTCACACATGCTAGGCAAGTGCTCTACCACTGAGCCACAACCCCAGCCCTGGGGTACTGTATTTTGTCAAATGCTTTTTCGCATCTATTGAGATGATCATATGATACTTATCTTTTTTTAAATATTTATTTTTTAGTTGTTGTTGTACATGATACCTTTATTTTTTTATTTATTTTTATGTGGTGCTGAGGATAGAACCCAGGGCCTCTCACATGCTAGGTGAGTGCTCTACTGCTGAGCCAGCCCTGATTCTTATCTTTAATCTATTGATGTGATGAATTACATTTATTGATTTCCATATGTTTAAGTCTATTGAAGTGATAAATTACATGTATTGATTTCCATATTGTACCAACCTTGCATCCTGGGATGAACCCCACTTGATCATGGTGCACTATCTTTTTGATATGTTTTTGTATTCAATTTTCCAGAATTTTATTGAGTTTTTGCATCTAAGTTTATTAAAGATATTGGTCTGAAGTTTTCTTTCTTTGACGTGTCTTTATCTGGTTTTGGAATCAGGGTGATATTGGCCTCATAGAACAATTTTGGAAGTGTTCTCTCTTTTTCTACTTCATGAAATAGTTTGAGAAGTATTGGTATTAGTTCTTCTTTGAAGATCTTATAGAACTCAGTTGTGTATCCATCTGGTCCTGGGCTTTTCTTGGTTGGTAGGCTTCTGATGGCTTCTTCTATTTCATTACTTAAAACTGAATTGTTTAACTTGTATATATCATCCTGATTCAGTTTGGGCAAATCATATGACTCAAGAAAATTCTCAATGCCTTTGATATTTTCTATTTTTTTTTAATATTTATTTATTTTTTTAGTTTTCAGTGGACACAACATCTTTGTTTGTATGTGGTGCTGAGGATCGAACCCGGGCCACACGCATGCCAGGCGAGCGTGCTACCGCTTGAGCCACATCCCCAGCCCAATATTTTTAATTTACTTATTTATTTTTATATGGTGCTGAGGATCGAACCCAGAGCCTCACACTTGCTAGGCGAGTGCTCTACCACTGAGCCACAACCCCAGCCCACTTAAATTTTTGTGTGTGTGTGTGTGTGTGGTACTGGGGTTTGAACCCAGGGCCTTGTGCATGTGAGGCAAGCACTCTACCAACTGAGCTATATCCCCTGGGCTTTTCTATTTTATTGAAGTACAAATTTTCAAAATAATTTCTTATTAGCTTCTGTATTTCTGTAGTGTCCATCATGATATTTCCTTTTTCATTACAGATTCTAGTAATTTGAGTTTTCTCTCTCCTTCTCTTTGTTAGCATGGCTAAGAGTTGATCAATTTTATTTATTTTTTCAAAGAACCAATTTTTTCTTTTGTCGATATTTTGAATTGTTTCTTTTGTTTCAATTTCATTGATTTCAACTCTGATTTTATTATCTCCTGTATTCTACTGCTTTTGGTGTTGATTTGTTCTTCTTTTTCTAGGTCTTTGAGATGTAATGTCATCCTTTAATTCATAGAACATTTTAATTATGTACGTCCTGAACTCCTTCTCTGGCATTTCTCTTGTTATGCTGGCCATGGATTCTAACAGAAAATTTGGGACCCTTTCTTCCCTTGTTTTTTCATGTTGTTCATGTGTCTTCCCTTCTGGCACTGCAGATCTGAGGCGTTACAGTTTTTACCTTGTGGGTTTATATTGTCCCTGCAGGGTTCCAATACCTCTCCTTTAAGGGGGAGAACAATGTGAACAGATCCCAATACAAACAATACACAACCTTAAACCAAATGGCTGCTATTAAGACATTTATGGTTTTGTGACAATATACAGAAATGGTGAGTCCACTTATTATCTACAATATGAACAGTAGTTTGCAAAAGGGTCTCCAATTTCTGATGGTGGACAAAGTACCAAGGGTAAGGTTTAGGATGATATGTTGAGGGGGTTTGGAGGTGAAGATACAGAGTTATAAGATCTTTTTTTTATTATTAGTTGTTCAAAACATTACAAAACTCTTGACATATTAGAGTTATAAGATCTTAAAAAGCATGAAAGAGAAATCTAAAGAAGTTGACTAGTATCAGGAGAAAAGAGAGAAAGTAATTTTGGGGAGACAAGTAAATGGGAAGAGAATAGAGTACAAAAAAACAAACATAAATATTGAGAAAAATAGAAAATGTAAAAATAGGAGATAAAAGAATATACAACACAATTGTAATATACTATTTATATATCTCAGTCCTCAGTAGCGTAATTCATGAAAAGTTCTTGGTTTCACAAATGCTGGGGATGTGAGGGCAGAAGAAGAGAGAGAGAAAAAAAATCTTGAAGAAAGATACAAGGATGGTTTTTGTTGGAGATCAGTATCTTTCCTGCTTCCCTTCTCATCCAGTAGGTGGGGATATCTGTTGTTTGCTGGTATCTCCACCCTCAAGATGGTGAAGGTTATTAGAGTGAAAGGGTTAGTCTTGGGGGCGGAGCTCTTGGAGGTGGGGTATAGCACTTGCCGGTTCCTGATGGGAGACTGCCCCCCCAAGGATCTTCTTTGGGGCCCACTTATATAGCCTGTAAACCTCACAATTCCTGGTCTCTAATTTAGTCTCTAAATGTATCTCACTCACCCCCTCCCTTTCTACTTCCCAGTCAGGAACCTCTCTCTCCAGAGGTCTTGTGAGCTGTGCTCTGGGAGCTGGGATCTATCAGGGTGAGCCATTTTGTATTAGGCAGTTCAGGACCAGATTTTGTGAGCTATGAACCAGCTGCATAGCCACAAGCAGTGTGCGGGTTTAGCAGCTGCTGGGGATTAGGGGGAATTGAAGACTAAAGGTACCTTAATATTGCTTCTAAGACCCAGCTGGTGTTCCAAGCAGGGGGGTGGGGGGGTTGCCCCAACTAAAGATGGCAAAGAAGGTATCCCAAGATGGAGGCAGGTGCTTTCAGCGATGGGGTGTCGGGTCCAGTGGGGCCAGAGGGTGGCGGTAGGCATCTGTGTGATGCGTAGTGTTGTGGCTGGGGGCTGTCTCCAGACCCTGTGTAGTGTCCCCAGGTGCAGGCTACTGCATGTAAGGGACTATGGCAATGGTTGAAGTATCCCAAGATAGAGGCAAAAGGGAGAGCCCCATTTTGGTAGATGGGGATCCACACAGGGTGGCGTCTGGAGTTTCTGTGTATGTGCGGTGGCCAGGTGTCCTGAGTGGGAGTGGTGGCTGGGATTCCTGTGGGGGTGGGTGGCTAGGAGTCCTGCTTGAGTGCTAATGCCAATGGTCGTGCTCATGCACCCAGAAGTCCTGCGTGGGCGAGTGGCTAGGCGTCCTGTGCTGACGCTGAGCCCATGCCTAGTCTTTTGAATGGAATCTCCATACTGATTTCCTTAGTGGTTGTACAAATTTACAATCCCACAAACAGTGTTGTAAGATATCCTTTCCTGGGGCTGGAGTTGTGGCTCAATGGTAGAGCACTTCTCTGGCATGCCTGAGGCCCTGGGTTCAATCCTCAGCACCACATATAAATAAATAAAATAAAATAAGATCCATTAAAAAAAAAGAATTCTTTTCCCACACATCTTTGCCATCATTTATTGTTTGTGTTCTTGAGGATTCCCATTCTAGCTGGAGTGAGATGAAATCTCAGTGTAGTTTTGATTTTCATTTCCTGATTGCTAAGGATGTTGAACCTCTTTTCCTATATTTGTTGGCCATTTGTACTTCTTCTTTTAAGAAATGTCTTTTTAACTCATTTGCTCATTTAGTTAATTGGGTTGTGTGTGTGTGTGTGTGTTCGTGTATCTGTGTGTACATGTATGTACTTTATATAGTTCTTTATATATATTGGACATTAATCCTCTTTCAGGGAGTAACTGGTAAAAATTTTCCCCCATTCCCATTCTGTAGGTTTTCTCTTGATATTCCTGTTTTCTTTTCTGTGAATAAACTTTAATTTGATGCCATCCAATTTATTAATTCTTGTTATTATTTCCTGAGCTTCAGGAGTCCTGTTGAATTTGTTGCCTGAACCTATTTTTTTTTAATTTTAATTCATTGCTCAATATTTATTGAATAACTTTTATTTCATTATACAGGACAATTGCATGCCCATTATTACAAAATAAACACGAGACAACAGTCACAAATTTAAATGCTCTAGCTTAGTTACAGTTTCTATGTACATTTAACCAGTGATCTTAGACAGGATTGGGGTTCAAATCACTTATGGAATATTTTCAAAATTATATACTTCCTTCCGTGCCCTGCCAGTTGTATTCACTGGATGAGTGGCTATCTGGATGAATGTATTTTGGAGATACTTCCTAAGTGATTTTGAAGTTTTCTATTTTGAGAACTTCGTATTTAGATTTTTCTCTCTTAGACCTTGTATTCTTCATTTTTTTAATAGTTACACATGACAGTACAATGATTTGGACAATTCATACATTTGAATCAAATGGGGTATAATTTCTCATTTTTCTGATTGTACAGGTTGGGAAGGGGGTATAGGAAGGGCAGCAGAATAAAATAGACATTAATATTGCTGTATGTATATAGGTGATTGTATGACCAATGTGATTCTGCAGCCTGAACCTATTTTTTAGTGTTGGCCCTATGCTTTCTTCTAGCAGTTGCAAAGTTTCTGGACTAATAACTAAGTCTTTGGGGCTGGGGATGTGGCTCAAGCGGTAGCGCGCTCAACTGGCATGCGTGCGGCCCGGGTTCGATCCTCAGCACCACATACAAACGAAGATGTTGTGTCTGCCAATAACTAAACAATAAATATTAAAAAAAAATCCCTAAAAAAATAAAATAACTGGTCTTTGATCCATTTTGAGTTGATTTTTGTGCAGGATGAGAAAGAGGCATCTACTCTCATTCTTCCACATATGTCTATCCAGTTTTCCCAGTACCATTTGTTCAAAAGGCTATCTTTTCTCCAATGTATGTTTTTAGTACTGTTAGAGGTTGGATATGAGGTGTCCCCCAAAAGCTCCTGTATTAATGCAGGAATATTCAGAGGCAAAGTGATTGAATTGTGAAAGCTCTAAGCTAATCAACCCATCCTAGTTTTTTTATATGTTGTTGATTGACCTTTATCTATTTATTTGTTTGTTTGTTTATTTATTTATTTATATGTGGTGCTGAGAATCGAACCCAGTGCCTCACACTGAGCCATAGTCCCAGCCCCTCCATCCTAGTTTGAATGGCCTGAGTAGTAACTGGAGGAAAGTGGGGAATGGCTAGAGGAGGTGGGTCACTGGAGGCATGCTCTGAAAGTATTCATTTTCTCTTTGCCTCTTCATTTCCCATCCTCTGCTTCCTGGCCAGCCATGAATGGAGAAGCTGGTTTTGAATTTGCAGTTCTTTTTCAGCCTCCCAAGCTGCTGGGATTACAGGTGGGTGCCATGGCATTTAGCCAACTATTAATTTTTGTATGCTGATTTTATACACTACTACTTTGCTGCATTTACCAGTTCAGGAAACCTTCCAGTGAAGCTTTTGGAATCTTCTAAGGATAGGATCATATCACCTGCAGTGATAATTTGGCTTCCACCATGTCCTTTTACCATGATGTTCTGCCTCATCTTGGGCCCAGAGCACTGGACTCAGCTGACCATGGACTAATTTCTAAAACCATAAGCCAAAATAAACTCTCCTTCCTCTAAGGTGTTCTTGTGGGGTATTTTGGTCACAGTGACAAAAATCTAACACAAGCACCTTTATCAAAGATCATATAACTGTATCTGTGTGGGTTTAATTCTATGTCTTTTATTCCATTATTTTGGTCTGTATGTCTTCTTTGCCAGAACCATGTTGCTTTAGTTACTATAACCCTCTAGTATTATTTGAAATTGGGTATTGTGATGTCTCCAGTATAGCTCTTTCTGCTCAGAATTGCTATTCTGGTTCTTTTGTTCTTCTATATAAATTTTAGAACGGTTTTCTAAATCTGTGAAGAATGTCATTGGTATTTTGATGGGGATTGGATTGAACCTATAGATCACTTTTGGTAAAATATGGCCAGTTTAACTATATTAATTAGCCTATCCATGAACGTGGGATTTCTTTTGAATTTTCTAGAATCTTCTTCAATTTCTTCTTTCAGTATTCTGTAATTTTTGTTGTTGAGCCCTTTCATCTCTTTGGTTAGATTAATTCCTATATATGTATGTTTGTTTGTTTCTAAGCTATCATAAATTGAATTGGTTTCTTGATTTCTTTCTCAGCAGATTTTCATTTTATGTGTATGGGAATGCTACTGATTTTTTTTTGTATTAGGGCCCAGGGGCCCTTAAATACTGAGCCACATCCCCAACCCTTTTTTATATTTTATTTAGAGACAGGGTCTCACTGAGTTGCTTTGGACCTTGCTAAATTGCTGAAA
Source organism: Marmota monax (assembly GCF_021218885.2). Classification (NCBI taxonomy): domain Eukaryota; kingdom Metazoa; phylum Chordata; class Mammalia; order Rodentia; family Sciuridae; genus Marmota; species Marmota monax. The sequence goes on from NW_026693786.1 coordinate 373,669, forward strand.
CTGGCTTTGAATTCTCCTGCCTTAGCCTTCGAAGCCACTGGGATTACAGGTGTGCACTATGGTGCCTGGCCAGCTATTGATTTTTTTTCATATATTATTTTTTTTTAGTTGTCAATGGAAATTTATTTATTTATGCAGTGCTGAGAATTGAACCCAGTGCCTCAAACATACTAGGCAATTGTTCTACCACTGAGCTATGACTCAAGCCCAGCTATTGATTTTGATTTGGGGAGAGGGTACTGGGGATTGAACTCAGGGGTGCTCAACCACTGAGCCACATCCCCAGCCCTATTTTGTATTTTATTTAGAGACAGGGTCTCACTGAGTTGCTTACTGCCTTGCTTTTGCTGAGATTGGCTTTGAACTCACGATCCTCCTGCCTCAGTCTACCGAGCTGCTGGGATTACAGGCCTGCACCACAGTGCCCGGCCCAGCAATTGATTTTTTATGGTGATTTTATACACTACTACTTTGCTGCATTTATCAGGTCAGGAAATCTTGCAGTGGAGCTTTTGGAATCTTCTAAGGATAGGATCATATCACCTGCAGTGATAATTTGGCTTCTTCTTTTCCTATTTACATCCTTTTTATTTATTAATTTTTTAACAATTGATGGACAGCATGACTTCATTTCTTTAGTTTTTAATGTAGTGCTAAGGTTCAAACTCAGTGCCTCACACATGCTAGGCAAGGACTCTACCACTGAGCTACAGCCCCAGCCCCACATTTATTTTTGTTTCATTGTCTAATTGCACTAGCTAAAAATTCAAAAACTATATTGAATAAGAGTAGTGAGGGCGAACATTCTTCTATTGTTCTTGATTACAAAGGAAGGGCTTTTAGTTTATCTACATTCAGCATGATGTTAAATTTAGTTTGTTATATATAGTCTTTATGATGTTGAGGAAAGATCCTTTTCCTTAGTGTCTTAATGGTTTCTATCATAAATAGGTGCTGAATTTTATCAAAGGCTTTTTCTGCATTTATTGAAATAATCAAATTATTTTTGTCCTTCATTCTGTTTATGCAATGTATTGAATTTATTGATTTGCATATTTTGAACTATCCTTACTTTCATCCCTGGAGTGAAATCAACCCCATCATGGTGTATAATCTTATAATGTATTCTTGACCTTGATTTGTTAAAGTTAAAATATGTTAAAATATGTTCATCAAGAATATCGGTCTGCAGTTTTCTTTCCATGATGTGTCCTTATCTGGTTTTGTTATCAGGGTGTTACCAGCTTTCTAGAATGAGTGTGGGAGTGTTCCCTCCTTTTCTATTTCATGGAATAATGTGAGAAGCATTGTCATTAGTTCTTTTCTAAAGATCCAGTTGAATTTAGCTGTGAATCTGAGTTCCTGGTCCTAGGCTTTTCTTTGTTGGGAGACTTTGTATTATTGCTTCAATCTCATTGCCTATTGGTCCATTTAGATTTTCTATATCCTCTTCATTCAATTTTGTTAATTCATATGTGTCCAGAAATTTATCCAATTCTTCTAGAGGAAGTTTCCAAAATTGCTAAGAGCCATAGCCGAGTCGGAATGAAGCATGGCATTTTTGCCAGAACTGAGTGGTTGAGAGGTGACCCCAGCAAGCCATTGAGATGATGATGGTTATGTTAAGCTGTGTATTCAATTGTATATTAGACACCTGCTGTCCACCTCAGGTGCGGCTACTTTGGAGTTTTCGCACTACTTTGGAGTTCTCGCGGGGATTCCTGGAGAGTTCAAGTTGGTTGGGGAAGTGCCTGAAGAGGGATTTCCGGTTGGTGTGTGGTGTGTCCCGGGAGAAGGTCACATGCGTGGCATTCACGGGAGTTTGTTCCTGCTTGAGTGGCTCGTGATTTGTGCCCAGCCAGACTGCGGAACAAAATAGTCCCTAATGATCATCTGGATTTTAGTGATATCTTTTGTGATATCTCCTTTCTTGTCTCAAATTTTATTAATTTGGCTCTTATCTTTTAGTTAGTCTATCAATTTATCAATATTGCTTAAATTTTCAAAGAACAAACTCTTTGATTCGTTGATTCATTGATTCTTTGTATTTTTATTGTCTATTTCAATAATTCCATCTATGATCTTAATTATTTCTTTCCTTCTGCTAGTTTTTTAGACGTATTTATTATTAGTTTTCTAAGACCTTGAGATGAAATCATGAGGTGATTTATTTGGGATGTTTGGGATCGTTCTGATTTTTTATGTAGACACTTGTATCTATAAACTTCCCTCTCAGAACTTCGCAGTGTCCCCAAAATTCTGATACATTGTATAGCTACTCTCAATTGATTTTAAGAATTTTAAAATTTCTCCCCTGTGTTTCTTCTATGACCCATTCATTATTCAAAGGTGTATTGTTCAATCTCCATGTGTTTATATATTTTCTGTAGTTATTCTTGCTTTTTTCACTTAAATGTTGTTACCTGTATTTTTTTTAATTTTTCTTTTTTAGTTATAGTTGAACACAATGCCTTTATTTTATTTATTTTTGTGTGGTGCTGAGGATCGAACCCAGGGCCTCACACATGCTAGGTGAGCACTCTAATGCTGAGCCACCACCCCAGCCTGTTACCTGTATATTTAATGATGGATAAGCAAGATACATTCTATAGAGTATGTAATTGTCTAGTTGACAAAACTGTTTTTGAATGTTACAGGTGCTATTCTTTTGACACTATTCACTTTTATGTATATTAATGACACATGACAAAATGCTGATTTCTAGTTCCAAGGTCAATTTAATGTTTATAGCTGAACACACTCACCATTTATGCTCCTTTTATTTATTTATTTATTTAAAAAATTTTTTTAGTTTTAGATGAACACAATGCCTTTATTTTGTTTATTTATTTTTATGTGGTGCTAAGGATTGAACCCAGTGCTTCACACATGCTAGGCAAGTGCTCTACTGCTGAACCCCAGCCCCAGCCCCTGTGCTCCTTTTTAAAAATGGTGCTTGCAGTAAAGAGTTCATTCTTCTCAAGTCATTCATATTATTTGTTAGGCAATTTATCTTTGATCAGAATGTTGATGAATGAAATTTTGACCTGTCATGGTTTTTGTGTTTGTGGGTTTTTTAATTCTTTTTTATTGATTTTTTTAATTTTTAATATTTATTTTTTAGTTTTTGGTGGACACAACATCTTTGTTTTGTATGTGGTGCTGAGGATCTAACCCGGGCCTCACACATGCCAGGCGAGTGCGCTACTGCTTGAGCCACATCCCCAGCCCTCTTTTTTATTGATTTTTGAAAAAAATAAATGACAGCGGAATGCATTACAATTCGATTACATATATACAGCACAATTTTTCATATCTCTGATTGTATATAAAGTATGTTGGATAATGATGTCTATAGATCACATTCCACCATCCTTGCTAAGTCCCTGCCCCCTCCCTTCCCCTCCCTCCCCTCCCTCCCCTCTTCCCTATCTAGAATTCATCTATTCCTCCCATGCTCCCCCTCCCTACCCCACTATGAGTCAGCCTCCTTATATCAGAGAAAACATTCTGCATTTGTTTTTGGTGGGGGGGGGGTGTTTGCATTTAATTCATGTTGTAACAGCATGTAGCTACAGTTCTCTGGAAAAGTAAATCTTTTAAGAATATTTTTCAGATTTTTAATAAATTTTTTCTCTATAGTTAAAAAAGAAAAAGAAAAAGTTGTCACCAAAAAATATAACCACCAACACTATCTTTTGAAAGTAAATGAGAGCTGGGTGCATTAGTAGTCTCAGAGACTCAGGAGTCTGAAGCAGGAAGATTCAAGTTTGACCCAGCCTTTGCAACCTAGAGAGACCCTGCCTCAAAATAAAAATTTTTTTAAATTTTTTTTGTAGTTGTTGATGGACAGAATGCCTTTATTTTAATTGTTTATTTATTTTTTTATATGGTGCTGAGAATCAAACCCAGTGCCTCACACATGCTAGGCAAGCACTCTACCACTGAGCTATAGCCCCAGCCCCATCAAAATAAAAATTTTATTTTCTTTTTATTGTTTTAGTTTTTGGCGGACACAACATCTTTGTTTGTATGTGGTGCTGAGGATCGAACCCAGGCCGCACACATGCCAGGTGAGCATGCTACCGCTTGAGCCACATCCCCAGCCCAAAAATAAAAATTTTAAACAGGGCTAGGGGTGTAGCTCAGTGGTAGAGTACTTCTGGTTGAATACCCAGAACCACAAAAAAATTAATAAAAAGTTAAGACAGTTTCAAATAATAAAAGCTGAGAAAGTTCTCCACAAGTCGAGTTACCCTACAAAAAAATACTAAAATGAGTCCATGAGGCTGAAATGAAAACTCATTAAACAGAACTTGAAGTAATGTGAAGAAATAAATAACACTGATAAGAGTGACAACATAGGCAAATATAGAAGGCAATATCATTGTACTCTTTATTTCTTCCATGATTTTAAAAGTATATAAAACCCTTGTAAATCTATGTTAATGAGCACACCATCTATGAAGATATAATCTGTACAACAACATAAGAGGAAGGGAAGATTCGTATGAGATCTAAGTTTTTGTATGCTATTGAAACCATGTTAGTAATAATTCAAATTTAGTTGCTAGAAATTTAGGAGATATATATATATATAATTTTTTTAAGAACACTCACAAAGTCCACGCAAAGTCCATGGACCACACCACCATCAGAATCCCACGAAAGACATTGTGAGGATGGCCTTAGGCCTGTGCCTAGTCTCACCTGGCACTCCTAATGGAGCCCTCCACTATGACCCTCAGGCACAAACAAGTCACTTCTCCCCACCCTGATAAATTCAGAGTGAAGTCTCTGCAGACTGTCCTAGCCCTGTAAGAGGTAAAGGTGAGAAAATCAGGGTGGGGACCACCATACCAGATGTTTTAACCCCAGGGTAAATGATGTCACTGAGAAACCTGGTGGCAGCTGATAGGGATTTAAAGGGGGGTCAGAAGCCCCAAAATTTGAGGGCTGGGATTATGGCTCAGCAGTAGAGTTCTCGCCTAGCGCGCATCAGGCACTGGGTTTGATCCTCAGCACCATATTAAAAAAATTGAAATAAAGATATTGTGTCCACCTACAATTAAATAATAAATATTTTTAAAAGCCCCAAAATCTGGTATAAATATTGGAGAAAATAAACTGATATTCAGCCAGCCAACAATGATGCACACAAGCTGGAGACCCTGATGAGAACTTGGACTGACATCCCAACACTTTTCATCGTTTGTCTGATCCTCTGTGTTGTTCTCACTGCTCTCAAACTCTACAGTCACATCTTGACCCTGGTGAGAGCTGCAGCTTCTCCCTAAGACCCTCTCTTCAACCAGCTCCATCCCAGGAGAAGCCTACTTTGGTTCCTGATCTGATCACCTCAGTCTGAGTGAGTGTGCATCTGCTGGACTTAAAGCCTAAGGCTTGAGACTTTTTATTTTTAATATTTATTTTTCAGTTCTCCGCGGACACAACATCTTTGTTTGTATGTGGTGCTGAGGATGGAACCTGGGCCGCACACATGCCAGGCAAGCGCGCTACCGCTTGAGCCACATCCCCAGCCCAAGGCTTGAGACTTTTGATCTGACACTTGAGCTTTAGCATGCAGAGGGAATGTCTGTCATGAGCCTGTCATGATTAAGTGTGTTTGCAGTGCTTAGAATTCATCTAGAATTGTTTGCTGTGAATTGATTATGTCTATTGCAGTATCTAGCAGTAAGGGTTGTCATTTTCTTGATTAAGAACCTATAGACTCACATGCACAAGGCCCTGGATTCAATCACCAGCACCAAAAAAAAAAAAAAGAACCTATAGAGTGAAATTGTATTGAGTGATTTGAGTGAATAAAGTATTGAAAAGGGCAGAAGCACGTGGACATTCTCTCCCCTCTACTGCAGATGTCACACCTTTTGCCCCAACGAGACAGACATTTATTGTCAGAGCATGGAACAAACTCACAAGGCTGTCCCTCTGAGGAGAGCAGCAGTGTATCATGGCGGCACTCACAGAGCAGCTTTATAGCCTGCAAGAGGAATTTCACAAGCATGCTTTAGGAGTTCTGTCATGGGTTGGGGTGGGGTCGACCCTCTAGCAGACACATGTACTTATGGGAGGCTAAGCAGCATTGTCTCGGAATCTCTAGATAAAATGGCTCCTAAGTCGAAACTTGGGAGTAGCTAGATAAAATGGCTCCCCACCTAAAATGGTGTAGGTGCCGGTCAAGATCCTGCTGACCTTGGATCTGAGGCACATTACCAACAGCCAGGTTCTGAGAGAAGGATGTGGGAAGGGAGGGACAAGGACAGCCTGCTGGAGGCTGAGACAGCTCTGAACAGTGAAGAATACCTGAATTATCTCCTAGGGGTTTACTCAAATTTAAAAGTTTATAATTTTACAGCAGTTAAAATACTGACATCAAAATTAAAATGAAAGCAAGTTTTACATAACAATCAAAAAATACAAAAGACTGAAGGAAGAGACTCTGAATGAAAAACAGGGGCAATTCAGCTAATTCAGAACTGTATGCCAGTGGCAGAAATGAAAGATGGCGCCCCCTCCCCCACCTTCCCATGCAACTGGGAACTATAAGAGTGACTTGAGATTTGCAAAAGGGTAAACAAATTTTTGCCAAACCAATTCCTCCTTTTGCAGTGCCACAGGGTTGCTGCCTGTGAGGGTACAAACTTCTTGGCTTGTACTCAAACACTTTTCTCATATTCCATTCTGTTTGGGCAGTAAATCCTGTAGGCCTCTGCGTGACTGGGGTCTTGGATATTTAGTTCATTTAGAAGTTCCTGTATTCCTAATAAGATCTGCTTGATTGTGATGCCTGGCCTGCAGTTCTTGTCCTCCTCCAGGATGTACAGACACACAGTACCAGAAGGGTACACATTCAGGGGAAACATCAGTGGCTCAAATTTACAGTGGTAAGGATGGATAATCATCTTTGAAGAGCATTCCCAGCTTGATCAAGCCTCCTTTCCATGGAGTCCCCTCCTTTCCTGGGATGGCATATTCCCAGTTCATTAAGTTCATCATGCGATCCAAATTCTTAGTCCAGGCAGATACCAAGCCAAAGGGGTGATACTACCTCCAAGCTTTTCTCTCCTGGGCTAGTCTGCTGAGAGCAATCCCTGACAATCCAGACATGTTCAAAATCCCTGGGCAGCAGAGGCCCATGCATTGAGGCTGGAGCGTTGAAGCAGGTGCATTGAGGCTGGTCCATCATGGTGGCGCTCCCTTGTCTCAGAAATTTATTATCTACAAATATCATGGTTATCACAAAGAAAATATATTAAATATTCACAAAATTAAATGAATAGGGAATCAAAATGGTACACTACAATAATTAACTAAACACAAAAGAAAGCACTAGCAAAGGAAAAGAGGCTTAAAAGGTATAACATATATAGAAAATTAATATTGAAATTGCATAAGTTTTTAATATCAGTAATTAATTTTAAAATAAATTGATTAAGCCACATCAAATGGTATATACCTATAACCCTAGCTACTTGGAAGTCTTGAGTCAGGTGGTTTGCAAATTCAAGCCCAATCCTGGCAATTTAGCAATGACCCCTCTCAAAAATTAAAAATGGAAAGGGTTGGGGACATAGCTCAGAATCAAGTGCCATGGATTCAATCCCCAATACCACAAATAAATGAATAAATAAATAAATAAAGTTCTCTAATCAAAGACAAACATTAGAAGAGTGGATTAAATAATATGATCAAATTATATGCTATCTACAAGAGTTCCAGTTTAGATCCAAAGATGCAAATAGGATGAAAGTTAAAGGACAGAAAAATATATTACATATCGTAGTAACTAAACTGCTGTGTAATTATACTATATCACACAAAATAGACTATAAGTAAAATACTATTGAGACAAAGAAGAACATTATATATTAATTAAGAAGAGTTAGTAATTCAAGCATATATATACAAAACATAATAGAAAGAACAAATTGTTTCATGGTAATATGCCGCAGTCTGGCTGGGCACAAAATCACGAGCCACTCAAGCAAGAACAAACTTTATTTCCAAAACTCCCGCGAATGCCACACAAGCGGCCTTCTCCCGGGACACACCACACCAACAGGAAATCCCTCCTCCGGAATTCCCTCCTACCGTACTTCCCCAACCAATGGGAACTCTCCGGGAGTCCCTCAAGAGCTCCAAAGTAGCAGGCCAGGTGGACAGCAGGGGTCTAATCTCCAATTGAATGCACATCTTAACATAATCATTATCATCTCAATGGCTTGCTGGTGTCACCTTTCAACCAAAAATGCCATGCATCATTCCTACTTGGCTATGGCTCTCAGCAGTAATAGTTGGATACTTCATAAAGAACTTGAAAAATACTATAAGCCAACAAACCTAACAGGCACACATAGAAAATACCAACAAGACCAGAATATATGTCCTTCTCAAGTGAACATGTCTTATTTTTTCAGAACAGAACATATTACAAGTGACAAACCAAACCTCAATAAATTTAAAAGGAAAAGATATAAAGTATGTTCCCTGAGCACAGTGAGATGAATCTGGAATTTAATAACAAAGGAAAATCAAACAATTAATAAATACATGGTATGTGGAAACTAAGCAACACTCCCACAACTAGTGGGTGAAAATAGAAATCATATTTGAAATAAGAAAATAAAAGATTGAAAATGAAAGTACAACATATAAGAACTTTTGTGATGTAACAGAAGCAATGCTCACCAGAACATTTATAGCTCTAAATGCCTATGTTAAGAGAAAAAGATTAAAAAATAAATAACCTAACTTACTAAAATAAAAACTGAAAGTGAAAACATTACTACCAACCTTATAAAAATAAAAATGGGGCTGGAGTTGTGGCTCAGTGGTAGAGCTCTTACCTGGAATGTGTGAGGCCCTGGGTTCGATCCTCAGCACTGTATAAAAATAAATAAAAAATCCACTGACAACTAAAAAATATTTTTAAAAAAATAAAAATAATTTTAAGAAGATACTATAAACAATTATATACCACCAAATAGGTCTCAATTCAATAATCTCAATTCAATAGTTTATACCTTAAGACACTAGTAAATAAGAGCAAACTAAACTCAAAGCTGTTGGGGTTTTTCTCTGGGGTGCGGCTGCCATTTATACTTTTCCCAACATTAGCTAGAAAAAAAGAAGGAAATAAAGTACTGAGCAGAAATTCAAATAGATAATGGAAAAATAATGGATTGTGGGGCACAGTGGTTCAGGCCTGTAATCCCAGTGGCTTGAAAGGCAAAGGCAGGAGAATCACAAGTTCAAAGCCAGCTTCAATAACTTAGCAAGGCCCTAAGCAACTCAGTGAGACCCTGTCTCTAAATATAATGCAAAATAGGGCTGGGAATGTGGTTCAGTGGTTGAGTGCCCCTGAGTTCAATCCCTAGTAACCCCCCCAAAAAAATCATTAAACATAATAATCAAGTAAGATTTATCCTAGGAATACAAAGGCGTTCAATATACAAAAATAAATTAACAACACTTTGATAGAACAAAAGAAAATAACAGATGATCATCTCAACTGCTACAGCAAACCTTTCAAAAAAATCCATTATCTGCCTGGTGCAGTTGTGTAAGCCTATAATCCCAGCGGCTCAGGAGGCTGAGACAGGAGGATTGTGGGTTCAAAGCCAGCTTCAACAAAAGCTAGGCTCTAAACAACTCAGTGAGACCCTGTCTCTAAATACAATAGAAAACAGGGCTGGGGATATAGTTCAGTGGCCGAGTACCCCTGAGATCAATCCCCAGTACGAAAAAAAAATCCAACATCTTTTCATTGCAAAAGCACTCAAAACAGTAAAACTAAAAGGGAGCTTAGTCAACATGATAAAAGTTCACAGCTAATATCATGCTCAATGATGAAGACTGAAAATTTCACCCTAAAATCAGAAACAATACAAGGATGCTTGCTTGCTTCAGTCACCTCTATTTAACATTATACTACTGTAAGTTTGGCCTAAACAAGTAAGCAAGAGAATTAATAAAAGGCATCTGGTTAAGAAAGGAAGAAGGAAAACTATCTCAATTCACAGATAACATGACAAGGAAAAACTCAAAGAATAAGTGCATGCGTGTGCACACACTGCGCGCATGTGCATGTGCACACACGCACACACATACAAACACAAATATATAAGAGCTAATGAATGAATTCAGTAAAACTACAGGGTACAAGATCAACCTAATGATGTATTGTATATTTCAAACTATCTAGAAGAGGGGCTGTGGTTGTAGCTCTGTGGTAGAGTGCTCACCTAGCACTCGTCAGCCACTGGGTTTGATCCTCAGCACCATATAAAAATAAACAAATAAAATAAACATGTTGTATCCACCTACAACTAAAAAAAAATTTTTTAATATCTAGAAGGGAGGATATTGAATATCTTACCACAAAGAGATAATAAATGTTTGAGGCAATAAATGTGCTAATTACTGATTTGATGATTACACAATGTATCAAAACTCACTTTTCTGCTGGGCACAGTGGCACATACCTGTAATCCCAGTGGCTCAGGAGGCTGAGGCAGGAGGATCTCAAGTTCAAAGCCAGCCTCAGCAACTTAGCAGAGGCCCTAAGCAACTTAGCAAAACCCTATCTCAAAATAAAAAACAAAAGGGGCTGGGGTTATGGCTCAGTGGTAGAGAGCTTGCCTAGCATGCATGAGGCACTGGGGTTCAATCCCCAGCACCACATAAAAATAAAATAAAGTTATTGTGCCTGTCTATAACTAAAAAAAATTTTTAAAAAGTAAATAAATAACAAAAAGTTCTGGGAATGTGGCTCAGTGGTTAAGCACCCTGGATTAAATCCCTGGGGTTGGGGATGTAGCTCAGTGGTAGACCACTCACCTAATCATGTGTGAGGCCCTGGGTTTGATTCCCAGTGCCAAAAAGCAATTGCTTGTCTTCATATATAGCAACCATAATGATCTGAGATGGCAATTAAGAAAACAATACCCTTTACAATAATATCATAAATAATAAAACACCACGGGCTACATTTAACCAAAGAGATGAAACACTTATATTTTGAAATGTGCAAAATTTTGTTGAAATAAATTAAAGATTCTGAAAGACATTACATGTTCATGCATTAGAAGATAATATAAAGATGACAATACTGCGCAATAAAAAAAATTGATGGATTAAAATGCAATCCTGGCCAAGTGTGGTGGCGCAGGCCTATAATTCAAATGGCTTAGGAGGCTGAGACAGGAGGATTTTTTAGTTCAAAGCCAGCCTCAGCAAAAGTGAGGTGCTAAGCAACTTAGTGAGACCCTGTCTCTAAATAAAATACAAAATAGGGCTGGGGATGTGGCTCAGTGGTCGAGTGCCCCTGAGTTCAATCCCTGGTACAAAAAAAAAAATTAAAATTAAAAAGAAGTGTGGTAGTGGCATAAGGTTAGACAATTAGATCATAGGGAATCTGCTTCTCATATATTTAGAGACCTGATAGGGGTTTTAAAAATATATATATATATGTATATTTGGATATGGTTGTTTCATTTTCCCACCTGCAATATCTTAAAATTTTTTGCTTCTTCATTTGTTGCCAAGATGTTCACCTAGAACTGCCATTGGATAAAGCTATGTCTAATCCCTCCTTAACAGAGAGTCCTCTCTAGACACTACTCCTTCTTTAGAAATAAAGTCACCTGAAATGAAAACATGCTTAGCTATCACCAAAATTTTCCACTAATCATACAAAACCCTTCCTGCTACAAGTGAGAAGACCTGAATTTTAGTCCAGGATCAAACACTAACTCAACGGGTATTCTTAATAAAAAATTTATTAATTTTCTAGAACTCAGGTTCATCACTGATAAAATAAAGTGGATTGAAAGAGAAACAAAAAACTCATAATATGTCTTCTGAGATAATGTGAATTCTATTGGTTCTTTCATCAGCAGATACTAGTCACCATATTTAATAGCATTTCTTTCCATATATCTGGAAGGGGTTTTTTATGATTTTTTTAGCAAGTAACCAATCCCTTTAACTATGGTGAAAGATTAGTTTTTCCATGCTTTGTCACCTAACAAAGGAGAATCTATGAGCCAATATAAAATAGAATTATCTTTTTCCTGATATTTTCAGATTAAAAACAAGGAAACATGTCATTAGCAGACCCATAGAAAGAAAGCATTTTATTCAGGCAGAAGTAAAATGATCTTAGGTGGAAGATCATGGCTCTGTGAATAAATGAAAATCAATGAAATGAAAATGATGAATATAATAAATAAAATGCACAAAATTTGAACACACTGTAGCTAGATTATATAAGTTAAGAGTGAGATAAATGAAATTTAACAGTGCTCAATTTCGTGAATCCCACCATCCTGTCCACCCACAAGAATGGGGTCCTAACTAGAATAAGATATATTCCATGCTTGTCTAATTCTATCAAAATGGATTCTACTGTCATATATAACTAGGAACCAATAAAATTTAATTTATAAAAAAAATATTGCAGGGGCTGGGGCTGGGGCTGGGGCTCAGCAGAGGAGCACTTGCCTGGCATGTGTGAGGCACTGGGTTCAATTCTCAGCACCTCATAAAAATAAATAAAATGGAGGTCTAACTAAAAAGAATTTTTTTTAAAAAAAGGTTGCAGATGAATTAAGGTTGCTAATCCAGTAACTTTGAAGTAGGGAAACATATTTGAATTATCCAGTGAAGCCAATCTCATTCTTAGAGTCCTTATTTGTAAGACAAGAGAGGCAGAAGTGGAACCAAAGTTACGAAAGTGTGAGGACTTAGCCTAATGTTAGCTTTAAGAGGGAGAAGTTGGCAGGTCTGGTTTGTGGCTCAGCGGTAGAGCACTTGCCTGGCATGTGCAAGGGCCTGGGTTCGATCCTTAGCACCACATAAAAATAAAGATATTGTGTCCAGCTACAACTAAAAAAAATACAGGAAGTTATACTCCGTGTGTGGTGCTGAGGTTCTAACCCAGGGTCTCACAGTGCAAGGAGAGAGCTCTACTACTGAGCCACAACAAAGATGGAGGGGCTGGGCCATGAGGCAAGGCACACAAGCACCTTCTAGAGGCTGGGAATGTTATTGAAAGGGATTTTCCCTTAGAGTCTCTGGATGAGAGTGCTGCAGTGTTTTTATACCTCTGGCCTCAAGAATTGTTAATAAATTTATGTTTTTCTAAGCCCTAAAAAAAAGAGTGCTAGATTGCTTGCATTGTCTGAGAAGGGGATGAACATATCAATTAATATATGACCAATCAAAATATCAGGGCGATAAGGCAGAATAAAATACCCCAGTGATTGCCCCAACACAAAAACATCAATTTGAACAGCTATCCATTCTTGACAATAAAAATAAAAATAAACTCAAAAAAAGGTAGCAGAAGAAAATAATAAAATAATAGAGATGAGAGCAAAAAAAAATGAAATAGAGACTAGAAAAATAGAAAAATGAACAGAGATTAAAATTGTTTTATTTAAAGATAAAACATTAACAAACCTTAGCTAAACTAAAAAAGAAGACTCAAATAAATAAAATCAGAGAGACAACCTACAGAATGGGAGAGCATATTTGCAAGCCATATATCTGACAAGGGCCTAAAATCCAGAATATATAAGGAATACAAACAATTCAATGGCAAAAAAATAAAAAATAAACAAATAACCCAATTTAAATATGGGATAAAGATCTGAACAAACATTTCTCAAAAGGAGATACACAAATGGCCAAAAAATATATGAAAGAATACTCAGTATCATTAATCATTAGGAAGTGCAAACCAAATGATGATATCACTTAACCATGGTGAGAATGGCTATTATTAAAAAGACAAAAAGTAACAAATGTTGGGGAGGGTGTGAGGAATGAGGAACTCATATACAATCTTGATAGGGAGGTAAATTAGTTCAACCATTATGGAAAACAGTATGTAGGATTCTCAAGAAACAAAAAATAGGGCTGGGGATATAGCTCAGTTGGTAAAATGCTTACCTCACATGCACAAGGCCCTGGGTTTAATCCCCAGCACCACAAAATTAAAGGAAACTAAAAATAAATTTACCATATAGTCCAGCCATCTCACTACTGAGTATATATATATCCAAAGGAAATGAAATCAACATATCAAAAAGACACCTGCACTCCTATTTTATTGCAACATTATCTACAACAGATGAATGTGAAATAAGCTTAAATATCCATCAACAGATGAATGGCTTTAAATACACAATGGAATGTGTGTTAACACAACATGGAATACTTTTCATCCATTAAAAATCATGAGATCCTATCATTTTCAAAAGTATGGATGGACCTAGAGGAGAGTATAAAACAAATTAGGCACAGCGTTTGGGTCATACATTAAAATCTTTGATTCATTTTGAGTTGATTTTTGTATGTACTATAAGGTGTCTCTTTTCTTTTCCTTTCTTTTCTTTTCTTTTTTTTTTTTTGCATCTGAATATACAGTATTTGCAACACCATTTATAGAAGAAACCATCATTTCCCTATTATATATTCTTGGTGCTCTTGTGAACAATTGACCATGTACATGTAGGTTTATTTGTGGGCTCTCTATTCTGTTCTCCATGGTTTATATGTCTGTTTTCATATTAGTGCCCTACTGTTTTGATTTGGGTAGCTTTGTAATACTATATGAAATCAGGAAATGTGGGACCTTCTATTTGTTCTTTTTTCTCATGATTGCTTTAGCTATTCAAGGTCTTTGTGGTTGCAAACAAATTTAAATATTTTTCTATTTCTCTAAAAAAACCATTGCAATTTTGACAATGAATCATGTTGAATCCATAGAGACTTCTTTTTTTTTTTTTTCAGAATGGAAATTAGAAGTTTATTAAAGGACAGCAGAAAAGACTTCTCCCAGAGGAAGAAGGGGACCCAAGAGGTGGAATCCAAGACTTCTTTTTTTTATGATACTGAAGATTGAATGTAGGGTTGCTTTACCATTGAGCTACATCACCAACCCTTTTTGGTTTTTATTTGGAGACAGGTTCTGACTCAGTTGCTGAGGCTACCATTGAACTTGCAATCCTCCTGCCTTAGCTTCACAGATAGCTGGGATATTTAGGCATGTACCACATGCCCAATGCATAAAGACTTCTTTACCATTGAAAACAGAATCAATTTCAGAAAACTCAGAACCAATTCAGAAAACTCATCTTTAAGATTGTAGGGCTGGTGTTGTAGCTCAGCAGTAGAGCACTTTCCTAGCACATGCAAGGCCCTGGGTTTGTTCCTCAGCACCACATAAAACAAACAAATAAATAAATAAAATAAAGGTATTGTGTCCAACTACAACTAAAAAATAAATATTTTTTTAAAAGATTCTATTAAACCAGGATAACTCTCAGTACTAAAATTTGCATCAGGATTCTACTAGATAAATAAAACCAAAAGGGAGATTATATACCCACACATATATATATGCAAACACATATATACATGACCCTTGAATAATATAAATAACATGGGCTGGGGATATAGCTCAGTTGGTAGAGTGCTTGCCTTGAATACAAAAGGCCCTGGGTTCAATCCCCAGTACCAATAAATAAATAAGATGGGTTTGAAGTATGCATGTTGACATAAATCTACTACAAAAAAGCCAGGTGCACAAACACATTGGAGAAAAGATAGGTTCTGATGCTGGGAAAACTGGAAAATCCATATGTAACAAAATGAAATTAGACACCTATCTCTCTCTTACCTTGCACAAAACTCAACTCAAAGTGGATCAAGAATCTATACATTAGACCAGAGACCCTGCACCTACTAAA
Source organism: Marmota monax (assembly GCF_021218885.2). Lineage (NCBI taxonomy): Eukaryota > Metazoa > Chordata > Mammalia > Rodentia > Sciuridae > Marmota > Marmota monax. The sequence continues at coordinate 389,448 of NW_026693786.1, forward strand.
AGAAAAAGTAGGCTCAAATTAACATCATGTCAGTTTAGAAACCAAATTCCTCAACAAGACCCCTAAAGCCCAAGAAGTAAAATCAAGAATCAATAAATGGGATGGTATCAAACTAAAAAGCTTCTTCACAGCAAAGGAAACAATCAAGAATGTGAAGAAAGAGCCTACAGAATGGGAGAAAATCTTTGCCACCTGCACCTCAGATAGAGCATTAATTTCCAGGATACATAAAGAACTCAAAAAACTTAACACCAATCAATAAATGGGCAAAGGAACTAAATAGACACTTCACAGTAGAAATATGATCAGTCAACAAATATATGAAAAAAGGTTCAACTTCTCTAGCAATTAGAGAAATGCAAATTAAAACTACACTGAGGTTTCATCTCACTCCAGTTGGAATGGCAATTATCAAGAATACAAGTAACAATGCCAGGCATGGTGGCACATGCCTATAATCCCAGGGGCTTGGGAGGCTGAGACAGGAGGATCACGAGTTCAAAGCCACCCTCAGCAAAAGCGAGGAGTTAAGCCACTCAGTGAGACCCTGTCTCTAAATAAAATACAAAATATGGCTAGGGAATGTGGCTCAGTGGTTGAGTGTCCCTGAGTTCTATACCCAGTACCAAAAAGAAAGAAAAGAAAGAAGGAAGGAAGGAAGGAAGGAAGGAAAGAAAGAAAAATATAAGTAACAATAAACATTGGTGAGGATGTAGGGGGAAAAGATACACTCATGCTTTGTTGGACTGCAAATTGGAAAGTAGTATGGAGATTCCTCAGAAAACTTGGAATGGAACCACTATTTGACCCAGCTATCCCAAAAGATTTAAAATCAGCATACTATAGTGACCCAGCCACATCAATGTTTATAGCAGTTCAATTCACAATATAGCTAAGCTATGGAAACAACCTAGGTGACCCTCAACAGATGAATGGATAAAGAAAATGTGATACACATACAAATGGAATATTGTTCAGCCTTAATGAAAAATGTAATTATGGCATTTGCCTGTAAGTGGATGGATGCTAAGTAAAATAAGCCAATCCTGAAAAACCAAAGGCTGAATGTTCTCTATGATATGCAGATGCTGACTCATAATAGGTGGGAGGGTAAGGGGGGAGGAGTGGAGGCACCAGATTGGACTGGCAGAAGTGGGGGGGACAGAAGGGGGATAGGAATGGGAAAGACTAGAATGAATCGGACAGGACTTTCCTATATTCATATATGAATACACAACCAGTGTAACTCCATATCATTTACCACCACAAAAATGGGAAGTTATACTCCATGTATGTATGATATGCCAAACTACATTCCACCATTATCATGCTAAGTGAAGTAAGCCAATCCCCAAAAACCAAAGGCAGAAAGTTCTCTCTGATAAGTGGATGCTGATCCATAATGGGGGGAAGGGGGCATGGGAAAAAAGGAGGAAAGTTGATTAGGCAAAGGGGAGGGAGGAGAGGGAAGGGGGTATGGGGGCCAGAAAGATGGTTGAATGAGATGGACATTATTACTCTAGGTACATGTATGACTGTACATACGATGCAACGCTACATCGTGTACAATCAGAGAAATGAAAAGTTGTGCAGCAATTGTGTACAAGGAATGAAAATACATTTTGCTGTCATATATACCTAATTAAAATTAATTAATTAATTAAAAATATAATCTACTGTCATGTATAACTAAAAAGAACAAATAAAAAATTAAAAATAAAAAGGCTGGGCACAGTGATACATGCCTATAATCCCAGCAGCTCTGGGGGCTAAGGCAGGAGGATCACAAGTTCAAACCCAGCATCAGCACCTTAGTGAGGCACTAAGCAACTCAGTGAGACCTGTCTCTAAAGAAAATACAAAATAGAGCTGGGGATGTTGCTCAGTGGTCGAGTGCCCCTGAGTTCAAACCCTGGTACAAAAAAATACTACAAGTAGTTATAATTTATCAAAATATACATCACACAGAGTGTGATGTGTGCCATATGCAATTGAGAGAAATGTAAACAAATATAGTGCTAAATTATAAGCACAAAAAAGTAGATGTACACATCTATGTTATAGTTTGGATCTGCAATCTCCCCTAAAGGCTCATGTGTTTAAGGCTTTGCTTCTAAACTGGTACACTATATAAAGTTGGTGGAAACTTTAGGAAATAAGGCCTGGTTGGAGGAAGTAGGTTATTGGGAGGTGTGCCCCTATAGGGTATATTGGGATGCTGGCCTCCTCTTTCTCCTTTTCTTATTCTTCATGCTCTTCTTCATTGCCTTCATCTTCTTCCTCATCTTCTCCATCATCTCCTCCTCCTCCTCTCCTTATTTGTCTCTCTCTACTTCCTGAACACAGTGAGTTGAGCAGCTTTGCTCTACCATGGGCCCTCCACCATGATATTCTGCCTTACCACAAGCAATGGAGCCAGCAGACCATGAACTGAAACCTCTGAAACTGTTAACCAAAATAAATTTTCCTCCTTTGATTTCTTGGGTATTTTTCTCACAGCAATGGAAAACTACACATCAATGAACTTATGGAAAAGCTAATTTTCAAATTCATAAAATAACCTTTAAAAAGAATAAAGTTGGCAGGGGGTGCTCACAGTTCCTTATTCAAAACTTACTACAAAGCTATAGTTACAAAAAGGAGGAGTGGTACTGGCATAAGGACAGCAATAAAAATGTTCTGGAATTAGAGAGTGTTGATGGTTTCACAACATAGTGAATTCACTAAAAGCCATTGAATTGCACACTTTATTTTTAATTTTTTAAATATTTTTTAGTTGTCAATGAATTTTATTTATTTGTATGTGGTGCTGAGAATCAAACCCAGTGCCTCACACATGTTAGGCAAGTGCTCTACCACTGAGCCTCAACCCCAACCCCAAATTGCACACTTTAAAATGGTGAAATTATAGTTTACCTGCAGTGCTTTTTCACTGGGCACGATTTATATTATATTGTCACAGGTGTGTCTCTGAAATGGTTTACTTGGAAGGTTGCAACAACATGTACCATTGAAAATGAGATAATCTGCAACACTAAGTCACCTGCAGGGTAATTCCTTAAAAAAATAATCATGGGGCTGGGAATATAGTTTATCGGTAGAGTGCTTGCCTAGCATGCACAAGGCCCTGGGTTTAATCCCCAGCACCACCAAAAAAGAAATCAGACCTCCAGGAATAAGCAATTCAAGTTTGAATAAAGAGATTACAAAACTGAATTCAGACATATTATTTTATATTACTTGAGGGCACTACAAATAATGCCTTTCTCCAGTCACAGAATGATTCTGGAATATGCAGTTCCAAACTTGCCTGCTGAAGGGAAATTAATCTTGGGAATAATTACAATGAAAAATATTGTTTTGAAGCATCTGCAATGGCAATATTAGACCCACCTCATTTAGTGCAAACCTCAATGAACCTGCACAAGCAGTACCAGTTTATTTCAAGCAATGTTGGTGCACCATCCTGTTGCTATTACAATGGAGGTGAAGAAAAAAAGACACTAAACCACTTCCTCTACTGATTTTAAATCCTCAACATAGTGATACTTTAGAGAAAGGAGAAGAACGTGAATAAATACATTTTATGGAGAGATGTTTGTCACCATCACTTGAGGAAAGTGTACTCCAATGAGAGATTATTTTATTTTCAGCATGAAAGTGGAAAACACTTGCATTCACTATTAGCATACAATCCTCAGATCTTAAAAAATGTTGAAAGAGGAGAATCAGATGATTTTAGAAAATAAAAAACTTACATTATATGTTCAGAAAAGGGATGTATTGAATGAAAATAAGGCAACAGCTAGAAGAAGAGCTACTAAAAGCAAAAATTTAAGTAGAGAATCTAAAAGCAATTTACTTATGGAATAATCTACCTAATTATTGTAGTCTAAAGGGTTTTTTTCAATCTTTCAATTTGATTATTTTAATTTTGTCATAAATTACTTTGGGAACATCCTAAAGCAGAATAAATGCTGAAAATTGTTGTTAATCTCTACTATAGAAAAACTTTTGACCTGATTTTCTTCTTTCTTTCTTTGTTTTGGTATGATTTTCTAATTATTTGATTTTCTTTTTAGATATTAAAAGTTACTGATTGTTTGGTAATTGTTATGGTTTAGATATGAGGTGTCCCCCCAAATCACACATATGAGACAATACAAGAAAGTTTAGAGGTGAAATGATTGGGTTATAAGAGTCTTGGGGCTGGGGATATACCTCAGTTGGTAGAGTGCTTGCCTTGCATGCACAAGGCTCTGGGTTGAATCCCCAGCAGGAGAGAGAGAGAGAGAGAGAGAGAGAGAGAGAGAGAGAGAGAGAGAGAGAGAGAGAGAGACTTCCAATCAGTGCATTAATCCCCTGATAGGGATTAACTTGTAAGGGTAAAAGAAATTGAAGTTAAAGTGTAAAAGTTAAAGGGTAAAAGACCGGGTGTTGTAAAGTTTCTAAGCTGCAAGGTCTGAGTTAAAATGTAAAGGATTAGGTATTTTTAGGTATCTATGCTATCTGCAAAACCTGAAATTTCTGTAGCTGTTGAGACAATGCTTGGAATTGCCCAGTAAATATTTCCCCTGACTATTGGTTGTTTAATAAGGGCTCTGTGTGGTCGCATGTAGGCATTGCAGGGCCTGGACCAATCAGTTTAAATGTAACCCCCATCCTTAGGAATGACCTATCACTCCAGCCTGACCTGTTCCCGCCAATGAATGAACCAATCATGTTTAGGAGTTGTTGTTCAATTTTCCCGTGCCTCATGATGATTTGTTCTGATGTATACAAGGCCCTCCGCCCTCCCAAAAAAGTGTACTTAAGCAGTGCTCAGCCCCTGCTCGGGGCTCTGGGCTGCTTTCCCTTCTTGAGTGGGCATGGAGCCCCAGCATGCTGGTTCAATAAATCCCCCCTTCTGCCAATTGCATGAGTGGTCACTTGGTGGTCTCTTTCTCCGACATTTCGTGGGATCCTTACAAACTAAGTGGTAACTGTAGTTAGGTAGGGAGAGACTGGAGGAGGTGGGTTTGGGGGGGGGTTGTATCTTTAGGGCATATAATTTTTTCCTTGTTGAGTAGAGCGCTCTCTCTCTCTCTCTCTCTCTCTCTCTCTCTCTCCCCACCTACTCTCCACTTCCTGTTGCCATGTACTGAGCTACTTTCCTCCACCACACATTTCCACTGAAAGGAAAGTGACCACAACACTCGGAGCCACCAAGAAATCTTTACTGCAGCAGTGCAAAAGAGGGGAGAGAGAGAGAGAGAGAATTTTTTTTAATATTTATTTTTCAGTTCTCGGCAAACACAACATCTTTGTTTGTATGTGGTGCTGAGGATCAAACCCGGGCCGCACGCATGCCAGGCGAGCGCGCTACCACTTGAGCCACATCCCCAGCCCCAGGAGGGAGTTTTTGTAGCCCAAATCTAATGGGGTCTCTGGGTCTGCAAGCTGCCTTGTGGCACAAGTGGGTTAAGTGTTCAGCCTTGGGGTGGGGGGGGGGGGTTGAGTGCTCAGCCTTGAATGGGGTTGGGTATTCAGACTTGACAAACAGGTGATAAAGAGGGGTGGGGGTGCGTGGGTTATCCTGCAGCTAACATTCCTTCAGCCTGCCCTACAGACAACTTAGTTCAGCCTGTCCTACACCTAACACCACCAACTTTGGTCCAAAACAATGGAGTCTAGTGAGGATGGCCTTAGGCCTGAGCCTAAGCAACTCCTTTTTAAAACTCCAGTTTGAAACCTGCAGTCTCACCAGGCACACCTACCGAGCCCTCCAGTATGGCTCTCAGGCACAAACAAGTCTCTTCTCCCCACCCTGATAAACTCAGAGTGAAGCCTTTGGCATGGTGTCCTCACCCCTTAAGCGGGAAAGGTGAAAAGATAAGGATGGGACCACCAGACCAGATGTTAACCCCAGGGTAAATGACATAACTGAGAGATCCGGTGGCAGCTGATAAGGATTGAAAGAGGGATCAAAAACCCCAAAATCTGGTATAAATAATGGAGCAAATGAACAGACATTCAGCTAGCCAACATCTTGAGAGCTGCAGCTTCTCCCTAAAACCCTCTCTCTTCAACCAGCTCCATCCCTGGAGAAGCCTGCCTCAGTTCCTGATCTGATCACCTCAGTCTAAGTGAGTGTGCATCTGCTGGACTTAAAGCCTAAGACTTGAAACTTTTGATCTGACATTTGAGCTTAGCATGCAGAGGGAATGTCTGTCATGAGCCTGTCATGATTAAGTGTGTTTGCAGTGCTTAGAATTCATCTAGAATTGTTTGCTGTGAATTGATTATGTTTATTGCAATGTCTAGCATTAAGGGTTGTCATTTTCTTGGTTAAGAACCTTTAGAGTGAATTTGTATTGAATGATTTGAGTGAATAAAGCATTGACTAGGGCAGAAGCGTGTGGACATTCTTTGTTTCTCCCCCTCGACTGCATAAGTCGCACCTTTTGCCATCTCTACAAGTCAGCTGTCTATGAACTAAGACTTCTGAAACCATGAGACCAAATACAATTTTCTTCCTGTAAAACTTTCTTGTCAGGTCTTTTGGTCACAGTGGTGTAAAAGCTGACTACAACAGAAGTATTTTTCATTATCTTCCCCCAGTTTATTTTCTAAAACATTAAATTGTTGGCTTTACTGAAGGTCTTCTATTTATTTTTTAAAACATTTTAATTATACACATTACTATATGTGTGTGCGTGTGTATCTGTAGTTGGACACAATACCTTTATTTTATTTATTTATTTGTTTTTATGTGGTGCTAAGGATCAACCCCAGGCTAGGCAAATGCTCTACCGCTGAGCCACAACCCCAATCATTAAAATACATACAAATATGTACACAAACACAAATTTTTTCCAAGTTCTGTCTTCAACTTTTTTAGTTAAAACTTTGAAAGCTAGTTAAATGGTTTTAAAATTAGTCCAATTTAAAATTTATATCACTTAATAACAAGAAGTTTCTCTGTGGATCACTGGGATTGTGGCTCAGCAGTAGAGTGCTCACTTAGCACATGCAAGGCCCTGAGTTTGACCCTCAGCACCACATATAAATAAATAGATAAATAAATAAATAAATAAAGGTATTGTGTCCAATTACAATTGAAAAATAAATGTTAAAGAAAAAAAAAAGGATGTAGCTCTTTAGTAGAGTACTTGCTAGCATGTGCAAGGCCCTGAGTTTGTTTCCAGTACCAAAAAAAAAAATAAAGTTTTATCTCTGACACTTTTTTATGTTTTCATCTTTTGAAGGAATCTTAGATTTTAGAAATGGAAAATATTTGGAAAACACTTTTTCCCTCCTCTTAAATTTAGAGGTAATGAAACTGAGATCCAATGAAAACATAATGACTAACTTGAATTAATAAAGCTATGGCAAAATAAGGACCAATACTTGGTTTTTCTTTGTGTATCCTTCCCCCTCCAATTTATTGTATTTCAGAAGTAAAAACATGTTAAAATATTCTCCAGATTTAAAAATAAGATAAATTTATTTCATTTCATTAAAATTGCTTTTTGGGTTTGAGATGTAGCTCAGTGGTAGAGTGCTTGCCTAGCATGTATGAGGACCTGGGTTCAATCCTCAGCACCACATAAACAACTAAAAATTCTTTTAAAGATTGTTTGGTTATTTAAACAAGGGAATCATATTGTGCCATACTCCTTCTCTCTTTTGTCTTACAAAGAGACACCAGATATCTCACTGAAGTTGTTATATGCTTTGTGTGATTTAAAGTTGTATCCTGGGGCTGGGGATGTGGCTCAAGCGGTAGCGTGCTCTCCTGGCATGCGTGCGACCCGGGTTCGATCCTCAGCACCACATACAAACAAAAGATGTTGTGCCCGCCAAAAAAAATAAATATTTAAAAATTCTCACTCTCTCTTTTAAAAAAATGAATAAATAAAGTTGTATCCTAATTCATTTTAAATTTCTTATTCTGAAAACGGTTCTATTCACAGTAAAATTCAGAATGAAAATTTGCATAGAATGAAAATAGCAAAAAATCATATGTTTAGGGCTGGGGTTGTAGCTCAGTGGTAGAGCACTCACCTAGCATGTGTGAGGCACTGGGTTTGATCCTCAGCACCACATAAAATAAATAAACAAATAAGTAAATAGATAAAATAAAGGTATTGTGTCCATCTACAACTAAAAAAATTCTTTAAAAAATCATATGTTTATAATTTATGATATAACCTGTAGCCTTTTATTGTTCGCATGTTGTTTTGGTTTTTGGTACCAGTGAAAAACCAGCCTCTACCTCAGAGCAAAGCCTGTCCAAGGAAGGGACATCACCTTTGTCCTTGGAAAGACCCACAGAGCACTCCTAGGCACATTCCCACCATGCTGAGTTGTTTATCTACAAATAACAGGAGAGATCTGTTGCACCAGGTGTCCCTGACTCAGTCAGGCTAGGTGGGGATCCATAGCAACCCACTAGCAGCCACCAATCAGCATGAGACAGGGAAATACCTGGGATGCCAGATGACCCTCCCAGTAGTTTATGGTGGTTGATAACATGTTGGGAAACCATGTAGTTCAGCATGTACACCCCTCTTGGCTTAAACCAATCAGTTCAAATGAATACCCCTTTTGTACTGACCAATCACTCTTACCCAACTTGTTCCCGCCAGTGAATGTGCTAATCATGTTTTAGAGTTGTTATTTGATTTTCCCGCCGTGTGTGATGATTTGCTAAGAGATTCTATGATGTATGTGGGGGTCCCTGCCTTCTCCAAAGAATGTATAAAACTGCTGCAAACCCTGGGCTCGGGGCCTCTCAGTGTCACCAGTTGCTGTGTGTGCACGTGGAGGACTGAGCTAGCTCGCAATAAACACCTCTTTGCTATTTACATCGATCTCGGTCTCTGGTGGTGTTTTGGGGGTCCCGAATTCGAGCATAACATATGGGGGCTCGTCCGGGATCCCCCTAATAAGCCTACCCAGACACCCCGATCGAGAGGTGATAAAAACCCGGCCGGTAAGTAAAGGCATTGCCGATCTGTAAGTTTCTGTACTCTGGTTGCATGCAGGTTCTGGTTCTGTGTTGTGTGGTCGGCAAAAGGTCCAGGTGGACGCACCGAAGGGCAGCCGATGGGGTTTGTGGGAGACGTCCCCAGCCCCTTTCTGGGTTCTGAGTGGATTGCCTGTAGTAAAGTATTTTGTGAAGTATTTGGTAAAGTATTTTGTAGCTGACAGATACACGGTCCGCCTGTGCCTTTAGTTTCTGGGTACCAATCCACTACACGCTGCGAATTCTGTGGCCACACTTCGAATTTTGTGTTATGTGTGTTTGTTCCTATTGTCCTGTCTGTCTCCACCCCAACACCCTGGCAAGAGAACTAATCTCCCAGTCTGGGGTCATCAGACCTAATCTGAGGGGGATGCTCCCCCAATCCATTTGTCTGAAGGGAAGGCCCCAATTGGCTTGGGGCCAGCACCCACTTTTGTTTTTTTTGACAATCTGAAAAGGGAATCTATGTTTTGTGTGTCTTTGTCTGTGTCTCTGTTAAGTGTGATGGCATTGTTTTACTTTGGGCAGATGCAGAGTCCCAAGTTGCAATCTGCCTTAGATGTGTAGAGGTAACTTTAGCTACATTTTAGCCTAAAAATGTCCCTAGTATGCTTCTCCTGTAAGGGACCAAAAGTCAATAGAACCGCCAGCTTTTCTGTTCTCAACTTTTACATCCCTTTTAGCTGTGTTTTAAAGAACTTTGATAAACTTTACTCCCCTTTGTTAAGTGAGATTAGGGAAGCAATGTTTTCTTTTCTTCCTGTAGTTGGCTTGAGTGCACCTACTGCAGAGGGAAATGCCTGCTGGGGATCTAAGAACTTTGATACCTCGCTTTTTCTTTTTCTCAAAACCCTGTCCTCATTATTAAATTGGCATTAATTGGCTTCAAGAACAGGAACCAAATTTCCAGTTACAAATTTTGCACCCCAGGGAGGAGCCTCCCCTCTGCTTTCTTGGGGAACCTAGCACTCTGAACAACTGCATGCTGAGGATGTAAGAGGAACTTTTTGGGAGCTGACTATTGAAAAGTTAGGAGATATGGAGAGTGCCTGGTGCCTGGGGTTGGACCAAACCAGAGGAACTAATCCTGTAAGTAAAAGGAGGGACTGAGGGACTCCCAGCAGCTGCTGAAGCCATTTTGCTTTGGGGAACTCCCTCTTCCTTACCTGCACTGTAAGGATTACTCTACCTCTGTCTACTTAAAAAAAAAGGGACAATGAATGCAGTAATGTGTTGATATTATAGATTGTTTCTTGGGGATGATCTTGGCTGAATGTGTATCTAAAAGATTATTTTTTTTATTGTAACAATCTGGTATCTGAATGGGTTTTTGAAGCATTGCACAATCTAGCAGTTAAAAGTTAGGTTTAGGTAATTTGTTTAGTTTATGATTTCAGATAATTCATGCCGGAGAACTTAAACACTTAGGATAGAAAATTAAAGAACTCTACTTCCAAGTTGGCAAGTAACTCCCAATCATTTAGTTTTATTTTTTCATCAATTTTTGAACTGGGTAGCCTGAGAAGATTTCACTAGGGGTACCAGTGCATTAATTTGGGCAAGGATAGTAAATTATGATTTGGTATCTGTTCCCCTCAGTGTGTAAGATTTAGGAAAGTGTTGGATTGGGACGCTGGTCTGGTTTATTGAAATGACATTGAATAGCAACAGTTTTGGGAATTTTTAAAGCTTAATTTTGGATATACATGGTAGTGTGTGGTTCTCTTTTGAAATTTTTTTCAGGTGATTTAATGTAACTTAATACTACTTTAGGAATTTTATTTTGTAGTTTTCTTATAAATGGTCTAAAGATTGCCTGTTAATGTTTTGCAGAGGTACTGATTTAAGAACTCACAACCTGGGTTAATTTAAGATAATGAGTTATCACCTACAGGATAGAGAGATAGACATTAATGCCCAGTATTCTTAATATAAGGCTGTTGAAATTTATTTGCTGGATGTTTAAGATTAAGTTTTAAAATTAAAGCTAAATTAAAAGGTCCAAGAAAACCAATGTTTGGCTCTTGCCCTCTGAGTCAGTCTGAATCCAGGGAACAGGGGACTTCTCTAAAGAGCTTTGCAACTCTGGGCCACATAACCTCCCGATCAGGGAGATTAATGAGACCACTGGAGAACAGAAAGCCAATCAGTGCATTTGCTATGAAGAGGAGGGTCATCAGAGAAGGGAGACATCCCTGATGCTTCTGAGGGAAGCCACATGGTCAAGCAAGGCCTGGACCCATCCTAGCACAAATGGCACTAGCGGAACTGAGAAGCTGCTGTAAAGTTCCCCCAGGAATGACTCCCATGGAAACTCAGCTGACTATTAACAATAGATAGAAACAAAAGTCAGTTTGACAGCTTCATCTTAAACACCTAGCAAAGGCAGTTAAAACCAAAACACAGCCATTCCTGGGCATTTTAAATAATAATAATAGTTAAATGTAACTTCCAAGAATAAGTAAACTGTAGGCTACAAAAGAGATTCTTAGGCAGGAATTCCTGATAACTATCAAAAGGAACTGCCAGAGTAGTTTTTAGTTTAAGGCCTACAGCTATTTCTAACCTACACAGGTAGGCTTGGTGTTTGCTAGTATGATTATCCAGACCTAAGTAACAGAATTAAAGGTTTCTCTATTAGACACAGAGGTCATACTTGTAAAGGATTTTGCAAGATCAGATGACATTAAATTATTAAACTGTATCTTAAGGGGAAGGACATCTGCAACCCTAAAAGTTAAATGTTATGTTTACAGTCTTGGTAACTGGGCATGTTAAAGCCTGGTGAAGGAACTTATGTACAGTGACATGTTCCAGCTGCTGCAACACTTATTCAGTACTCATGGTTTTTGTTTCTCTCATAGAAGCACCCATCCCCAGATGACAACCTGTTTTTCCCCAACCAGACTTCAAATAGAACTGCCTTCTAAAAGGGAACTCATGTCCCCCATGTCATCGTCCCCCACATCGTCCATCATCCCCCATGTCATTGAGCCCCCTCATGTTCGACACCCCTTTTCAGCTCTGAAGCAGCCAGAACGAGCCATCACCCCTTCTCCTTACAGCAATAAAGTTTCTAAAATTAGGGGGGAATAAAGCCAGAAATGGATAGGCAGTGTAGATAGGTAAATCGAGTCAGGTTGGATCTAGGAGGCCAATTTTGAGTGAGTCTGGGAAGTTGAAGACTGTCCCCTGAGGATTACTGTTTACCAAGATGTAGAGCCAGCCCAAATAGGCCCCCAACTGAGGAAACCATGATTGGTTCCCAAGTTTCCAGACAAAGGGGGGGAATGAAAAACCAGCCTCTATCTCAGAGCAAAGCCTGTCCAAGGAAGGGACATCACCTTTGTCCTTGGAAAGACCCACAGAGCACTCCTAGGCACATTCCCACCATGCTGAGTTGTTTATCTACAAATAATAAGAGAGATCTGCTGCACCAGGTGTCCCTGACTCAGTCAGGCTAGGTGGGGATCCATAGCAACCCACTAGCAGCCACCAATCAGCATGAGACAGGGAAATACCTGGGATGCCAGATGACCCTCCCAGTAGTTTATGGTGGTTGATAACATGTTGGGAAACCATGTAGTTCAGCATGTACACCCCTCTTGGCTTAAACCAATCAGTTCAAATGAATACCCCTTTTGTACTGACCAATCACCCCTACCCAACTTGTTCCCGCCAGTGAATGTGCTAATCATGTTTTAGAGTTGTTATTTGATTTTCCCGCTGTGTGTGATGATTTGCTAAGAGATTCTATGATGTATGTGGGGGTCCCTGCCTTCTCCAAAGAATGTATAAAACTGCTGCAAACCCTGGGCTCAGGGCCTCTCAGCGTCACCAGTTGCTGTGTGTGCACGTGGAGGACTGAGCTAGCTCGCAATAAACACCTCTTTGCTGTTTACATCGATCTTGGGTCTCTGGTGGTCTTTTGGGGGTCCCGAATTAGAGCATAACACCAGGTATCGAACTCAGGGGCAAAATTAACCACTGAACCCCATCCCCATTCCTTTTTATATTTTTCACTTAGTCACAAGGTCTCACTAAGTTGCTTAGAGCCTTAATAAATTGCTGACGCTAGCTTTGAAATTGTGATCCTCCTGCCTCAGCCTCTCAAGCTGCTAGGATTACAGATGTACATCACCACACCTGGCCTTTTATTGTTTGTAAACATTGCTATTTTAGTATTTATAGAAACAAAATCTTGATTTTTTTTTTAATTTTAGTTGTTAATGGACCTTTATTTTATATATTTATATTTGGTGCTGAGAATCAATCCTAGTACCTTATACATGCTAGGCAAGCACTTTACCACTGAACCACAACGCCAGCCCCCAAACCTTGATTTTTTAAAGAACACATACTAAATTCATGCTAAATTTTTATCATGTGTTTTACTTAAGGGTTTCTATTTTTGCTGGGAGTTTGTTGAGGAAGAATTTTTCTTTTTTTTTAATAATGGCATTATATTCATACATCTTATCTGGTTTTCTTTTGACATAATCATATATACAAGGAATTTTATTTCAATCCCTATTTTTCCTCTCCATGTTTTTCTCCCCTCCTCCCTCCCTACTCTGTCTCCTCTATCTTACTGATCTTCCTTTTACTCCTTTATTTATTTTTGATTGGTACATTGTACATATACATAAAGGAGATATTCCCTTTGATACATTTATGCATGTATAATAGATAAGGGTGATCAAGCAGAAATCACTAAGCCAAGTGATTTTAAGTGAGTGTAGTAAGAGTCAATGCAGGCTATGCTAACCTGGTCTGGCAAGTCTCCATGGAGGTAGCCTCTGTTTAGCTTGAGCAGGATTTTTACATGCAGGAACAAACTAGAAATCTACATTTTTGTGTAAATTTTTCCAATTTTATTTTTACTTTTTCCATATTATTTAGTGTATTAGTTGTACATAAGGTGAGATTTGTTGTTGCATGTTTATACATGCACACACTATAAAAATATAATTTGGATAATATCATTCCCCAATAAAATTTTATAATTTTAAAATGTTCACAAATAATTCAAAATGCCTTTTGATAGCATACAGACAGGTGAGTGGGCCTCATTCAGCCATTCGGCTTCCTTTGTGGTTTCTGGTAAAGAAATGGTTCTCAAGTGTACAGCCTTGGAGCTTTCACTTAAGACCTTTTTAGAAATGTATATGTATTCCTATGGAATCACAAACTCTGGGGAAATACACCCTCTAGAGATTCTGAGGCTAACGAAACTTTGTGAGCCAAAGAAACAGAGACGGTTTTGTTGTTTGTTTTTCTTTTTAGCTCAGGACTGGGAATTGAACCCAGATGTGCTCTACCACTGAGCTGAATCTACAGACATTTTTATTTTTTATTTTGAGGAAAGGTCTCGTAAATTGCTGAGGCTGGCAGGAACTTGGAATTCTCCTGTCTCAGCCTACTAGTACTGGGGATTACAGGCATACACCTCTGTGCCTGGTTCAAAATAAAATATTTTACAAGTACCTTGGTACCTAAATCATGTTAGATTATCAAAAGTTACTGTTGAAATGTAGAGTGAGTGAAAGTGAACTGAGGGATATCAATTGGGATGTTAGTTGTCAAAGTATGGATTATGTTAAATACTATTTTTAAGGAGTGGCTTCACTGAAAATGTATGGGACACTGATGCAAGCTTTGATTATGGGGATGATATAATTAGAGCTGTGATTTAGGAGAGTGCTATAATAGCATTGAAGATTACACATTGTAGTAAGAGAAAATTAAATCAGAAATTTAGGTTAGGGCTATAGAAACAGAAAAAAAAAGGTGAACGTTATGGGGACGATTTTAACCAGTTCATAATCTCATTGGTTGAATTAAAAAAGCATTTTATATATTAAAGATTTTTATTATAGAAATGAATAATATCATATCCTTGACAATTTTCTCTTTTTAATCTGTGCTATGACTTTCCTTTTAGTGTAATGAATCTTCTAATTTGAAGTAATATTTTTATAACATAATTCTAGTAAACACATTTTTACTGTAGGTGGCTTTAAATTTTTGAAATTAGAGTACAAATTATCATATGAAATTTAATCATATTATAATTTCAGCATGCTACCACTCAAAATTGATAATGAATGTTCAATTTGAGTGTTGACTTTATTTTTTTAGTTGCCATTGGACACAATATCCTTATTTTATTTATTTATTTTTAATGTGGTGCTGAGGATCGAACCCAGGGCCTCACACATGCTAGGCTAGCACTCTACCGCTGAGCCACAATCCCAGCCCCTTGAGTGTTGACTTTAAACAACAAAATTAACTTGGTGTTATTTCAAGTTTTTCAAAGAGCTGCTCTTCCCTTTTCCATCTTTATTTTTATGTGATAATATTTAAAATATGAGCTATTGTCCTTATGCTTTCTTTTGGAGTAATATCAAATTTTAATGACATGTTTAAATAGCTTGGAATGCAATAAATTATATTTACTATGATGGTGGTTGAATAAATACTTTGTTAATACATGTTAAGGTCTGTAAACAAGTCTGGATGACACCTGGCATTTTGCCAGGGGGAGTGGTTTGTGAAGTAACAGTCAGCAAGCCATTAAGTGTGGAGATTCCTTATTGGTTGACTGCTGTATCTAGTTTATGTTAATTAGATAAGCTGTGTGGAATGTATAAATACCTCTGTTGTCCTACAATAAAGGGCTCCTACTCCTGCTGTATCAAGGTACACAAGTTGTTCCTCACCCACCCCCCACCCCCCTCCCACCCCCGTTAGTTTGCTGCAGCCAGATTGCGGCAAATACATGTTCTTTTAAATACAAGTAATACATTATGTGACTTGTGTGCTCCTTTTGTTGGCATAAGACAGATATTAGTACAACAGAGACAAAAATTTTAAAGATGTATAAAATAAATAATTTTTAAATTTATTTATTTTAATTAGGTATATACGACAGCAGAATGCATGATGATTCGTTGTATATGATTGCAGCACAACTTTATATTTCTTTGATTGTAAACAATGTAGCGTCACACCATATGTGCAGTCATACATGTACCTAGGGTAATGATGTCCATCTCATTCCACCATCTTTCCTACCCCCAAAGCAAAGATATTTTAAAGATGACTTAAAAAGCACTACTCATAACAATAAAGGAAATAATTCACAAATTGACCCACACTAAAATTAAGAAAATGTATTTATTAAAACTTGCCCTTAAGAAATTGACATGAAAATCTATAGAATAGTGAAGGTATAGGCCAATAGTCTGGGACATTTCTAACAATCATTAAAAGCTAACTAAGCAGAAACAGCTCAAAGCAAAACGTGAACTGAAAGTAAAAATGCTTGCTTATGCATAAGCCAAGATACATTCTTCTTATCTAGTTGTAGCTACATAATATTTTGTTTCTTTGAATAATGAATCCTGATTTGTAATCACAAAATACTGTGAGCCTGCCAAAATGAAAAGTATATATGATTAACTTCACAAGTAAAGATTGGGATTCAGCACCTTCACTCCTGTGTCCCTGTTGTTTCTCCACCCAGTTTGGGGCTCCTCACCATCCATTTCCTGAGACCCCCTGCCAGAGCTGGACTCCAACAAATATTGAGCAAAATTAGACACTAAAAATATATACAGTATGATTCCACTAATAATCAACAAACTAACCATAGATATTCAATATCAGAACAGAGGTTATTACTACCGATTGGATGGTTTAGTGAGGCCCTCAGATCGGCCCCGCCGGGGTAGGCCCACGGCCGTGGCGGAGTGCTGAGAAGACGGTCGAACTTGACTATCTAGAGGAAGTAAAAGTCATAACAAGGTTTCCGTAGGTGAACCTGCGGAAGGATCATTAACGGTTGCGCGAGGAGGGAAAGAGGGGCACGCGCCCCCCTCTCCTTCTCTTCCGCGTGAGAGTTTCCGCGGTGTTTCCTCTGTACCTCGGCTTCTCGCTAGGACTGTTCCAGCGTGCCGCCGTCCGCGTGGGGTTCGGGGCAGAAGATCCGCCGCCCGCCTGCTGTTTCCGATGCCGAGCTGCTCCCCCGGTGGCGGTCGGGACTCGACCCGCGGCGCAGTCTCTCGGGGCGCCCGTGTGGGTGTGTGGCGTGCGAGGCGGTGTTGTGTCGTCGTGGTCGCCGTTGGGGCGCGGCCCGCGCGGGGAAGCCCTCGGGGTGTCCCCCGCGAGGTGGTCGGGTCCTGTCGGCGGCGCCGGCGGCCTCGCCGCCTCCGCCTATTGTTGGTGAAAGAAAGAAAAATGCGTGGTGACTGACAGGACTTCTGACAATGCAGACAATACTCCTTTTTTAAATTGGGGTGATATTTAATTGAGCAGGTTCACTTTGTGAGAACTCACTGAGCTATGTACTAACAATTTGTGTGATTTTCTGCATAAGTTATGTTTCAATTTTTAAAAGTATAGAAAAGACATCTATGAACTTATAAAGATAGATGCCTAAAATTTATCTTAAGTGAAAAGAGAAATATGTATGAATGAAGTTATTCATGAACTCATGAATGAAGCATGATCTCCACTTAAAAATAAAGTTGAAATATATAAATATTTATTTGTGGATAAATAGGTGATGGAAAAGAATATCTCAAATTGGGATGATCAAGGGATTTTCCCCTTTGTCTTCATTTCAATTTTTATAAAAGATATACATTATTTTGTAATTAAAATTAAATAATTATGTGAAATGAGAAATCATAGAAAATATAGCTTAGACCTTAGATTCAATCATTATTATAATAAATGTTATTGAATATTCCATATTTGCCAGACACTTTTTTATTTACCGTTTTATGTAATTATCACAGTAGTTTCTAATAGTTGCTCTTGTCCCATTTTATTTATTTTATTTATTTTGCCTTTATACATGTACTTTGGTTTGTTTTTTGCATTACAACTCTTAATACACATATATTCCACAATTTTTCATATCTCTGTTTGTATATAAAGTATGTTGACACCAAATTCAAGTCTTCATACATGTACTTTGGATGATATGTCACAATCCACAGCCCTTGCTAATCCCCTGCCTCCTCCCACCCCTCTTCCCTATCTAGAATTAATCTAATCCCCCCATGCTCTACCTCCTTACCCCACTAGGAGTCAGCCTCTTTACATCAGAGAAAACATTCACATTTGTTTTTCTGGGATGGGCTAACTTCACTTAGCATTATCTTCTCCAACGCCATTCATTTACCTGCAAATGCCCAGATTTTGTTCTTTTTTAAAGCTGAGTAAAATTCCATTGTGTATATATGCCACATTTTTGTTATCCATTCATCCACTGAAGGACATCTAGGGTGGCTTCACAGTTTAGCTATTGTGAATTGTGCTGCTATAAACATTGATGTGGCTGTGTCCCTGTATATGCTGTTTTTAAGTCCTTTGGGTATAGACCAAGGAAGGGATAGCTGGGTCAAATGGTGGTTCCATTCCCAGATTTCCAAGGAATCTCCATACTGCTTTCCAAATTGGCTGCACTAATTTGCAGTCCTGAGAAAGTGATGTGACTTCATTTTTGAGAAACCAGCCTCTACCTCAGAGCAAAGCCTGTCCAGGGAAGGGGGCGTGGCCCTTGTCCTTAGAAAAACCCACAGAGCACTCCTAGGCACACACACCCACCTGCTGAGAGATCTGTGGCACCAGGTGTCCCTGATTCGGGCTAGTGAGGACCCATAGCAAACCCACCAATCAGCATGAGACAAGGAAAATACCTGGGATTCCAGATGACCCTCCCAGTAGTTTATGGTGGTTGATAACACATTTGGAAACCTTTTAGTTCAGCACGTACTCCCCTCGTGGCTTAAACCAATCAGTTCAAATGAATCCCCCTCTTGTACTAAACAATCACCCCTACCCAACTTGTTCCCGCCAGTGAATGTGCTAATCATGTTTTAGGAGACTGCTACTAACACCTTGCTATCACCAGAGGACGTAAGTGTCCAACTAACAAGGCCACCTCCATATGCTGGGAGGCCCCCAACCCCCGCAGTTGATAGTTGGGATCCTGAGACAAGATCTCAAATATTAATATGCCCTGTATTTGAGGCAGGAGGGCAGCGAGTTTACTATGTTTTAAATTTCAAAACAGTGAAGCAGCTAAAAGAGGCTGTAACAACCTATGGTCCTCAAGCACCCTTCACTGTAAGCATGGTCGAATCCATTAACAACTTGAACATGACGCCAGCAGATTGGGCTAATATGTGTAAAGCTGTGCTAAATGGAGGACAATACTTGTTATGGAAGGTTGCCAATGAGGAATTTTGCAAGGAAACAGCACAATGAGCATCACCGCAGAGGAGCCAATCAGCTAGATGTTGCTGGGGCCGCTGTGAGGCAATCATCAGCCGGCAGCTGGAAGTTTGCTGGCAGCTGGAAGTTTGCTGGAGCCCCTTAGGCTGTGGCTCTCAACATCAGTTGTTTTATGATTTGCTAAGAGATGCTAAGATGTATGTAAAGTCCCTGCCTTCCCCAAAGAGTGTATAAAACTGTTGCAAACCCTGGGCTTGAGTCTCTCAGCATCACCAGTTGTTGTGACCAAGCTAGCTTGCAATAAATGCCTCTTTGCTGCTTACATTGATCTTGGTCTCTAGTGGTCTTTTGGGGGTCTCAAACTGGAGCATATCAGTCCCACCAGCAATGTATGAGTGTACCTTTTTCTCCACATCCTCGCCAACACTTGTTGTTGAAAAATAAATTTATTTAGATTCCAAATATACTGTATGTAAATATCATAATACACTTGTTTTTAAAACGTTAAGATCCAGGCTGGGGTTGTGGCTCAGAGGTAGAGCACTCATGTAGCACATGCAAGGCCCTGGATTCAAAATTCAAAATAAAAATAAATAAATAAAATAAAGGTATTGTGTCCAACTACAATAAAAAATAAAATATTTTTTAAAATATCCTGCTCAGAGTTCCTGCCTCCAGCTGCCAGGGGGGACAGCAAGCCAGCAGCAGAAGGGTGCTGTATCCCTGCTTTTCCATTCTCTCTCCTGAGTAGCTTTATTTCCCCTTCTCCTCTCCCCCTCTGGTGTTTGTCCCTAGGAGGAACTGGGGATGCCTGCTTGGAGTTTGTTGTGGGGGGAGGTAGGGGGAGGGTAGGGGTGTGTGGGAGGGAGGAGGGAAAGGGAGTGTTCTCCTCAGGACCCCTCAGTCAACTTGAGATTTGAGCAATAACTTCCCCTTCAGGGCACCCCCCTGTGTGCCCTTCCTATTCCCCCGCCAAAAAAAACGACTATGGAAAAATCTTGTCTCCCCCTTTCCTCCCCTCTGCCCTCCACCCCTCCCCAGGATAGATTGGAAGTAGGTTTAAGAGCAGCCTCGGAAGCCTGGGCTGGGAGTGCAGGACCAGAGCGAGTGTTGGAGCCTGTGCACTGGGGATGGCAGGGGGGAGGGGGCATCACATTGTCCCTGCGGGGGGTCGCCCTGTGGGCCTAGGGCGTGGATGAGGGCTCAGAGCCTCGGCATCCACCTCTGGCTGCCCCCTCCGGCTCCCCCTCCACCCCCCTCCTGCCCAGGGTAAAGACAAAAAAAAGTAAAAAAGAAAAAAAAGAAAAAATGTTAAGATCCTCAAATTTGGAATAGGAAAGACAGTAGAAAAAAATCTGACATAACTTTCCTTTGTACATGAATGAATACACCACAGTGAATCCCACCATCACGTAAATCCACAAGAATGGGTCCCTAATTAGAATAAGATATATTCCATGCATGTATAATTTTATGAAAATGGACTCAGTAATGTACAACTTAAAAAGAACCAATAAATAAAAAATAAAATAAGGGCTGGGGTTGTGGCTAAGTGATAGAGCACATGCCTATCATATGTGAGGCCCTGGGTTCAGTCCTCAACACCACATAAAAATTTAAAAATCCACAAATTCTCAAAATCAAAATTTTATAGAGAGACCCAGTCACTGAGCCAGCTGCAGATAACTCACAAGCCTCTCCCTCCAGCCTCCTGGCTTCCGGATGCCCCCGCCCCGCCCCCTTCTCCCCCAGCTGCCTGGCACAGGCCATTTCCACCTGAATAGTATGGAATGTCCACAATCCAGAACCTCCATGCTTTGGACCCATTTGCTGATGCAAAGGGTGACAACTTGCTTCCTGCTGGCAGTGAGGATTATATCCATATAAGAATTCAACAGAGAAATGGCTAGAAGACCCATACTACAACAATTGAGTGAGGATGCTCTAAGCAACTTAGTGAGATGGTGTCTCAAAATTCAAAATAAAAAATAGAAAGGGTTGAGGATGTGGCTCAGTGATTAAACACTCCTGGGTTCAATCACTGGTACTCCCCAAAAAAGTAGAAATTACTTTTACAACACCTACCCAATTTTTATTTCTTGCCCTCAAATCAACCACCCTGGGTGCTTTGACAGCTAATTAGCCCTTTCTGTCACACTGAAGAAACCGGCTAGGTGGGGGTCAGTGGAAGACTGTTAAAGAGAAGGGACTAGGCTGAACCCAAAGCACTGCACTCTCCCAAGAATCCACGAAGTGACAATTTCTCCTCACTCCCATTCCCCAACCCCTCCCTCGCAATGCCAGCTCACACACCCTGCAGTGCTGCATTATATAAATAAACCAGTTTGTTTATGTATTTTCTTTTGATGAGTTTCTGGAAAATTTACAGTTTGGGGCTTTCACACATAAATATTCTGACTACTCTTCTATGAGTTTACTGTGGACATAATACCAGATTAAGGAATTTATAGATTTAACCTTTAAGAAATGGCCT
Organism: Marmota monax; assembly: GCF_021218885.2. Classification (NCBI taxonomy): domain Eukaryota; kingdom Metazoa; phylum Chordata; class Mammalia; order Rodentia; family Sciuridae; genus Marmota; species Marmota monax. Next base: position 411,200 of record NW_026693786.1, read on the forward strand.
TAACTTTTCCTAAAATGTGTAATTTTATACTTCCGTCAACAGTTTACAAGTTTTTTTTTTCTTTAAATAAAGCTTTGTGCTGTGGGTGCATGCCTGTCATCCCTGCAATTAGGAGGGCTGAGGCAGAAGGTTCACGAATTCATTCAGCCTCAGCAATTTAGCAAGCCCCCAAGAAACTTAAAGGGACCCTGTCTCAAAATAAGAAAAAAGGCTGGAGTCAGGGCTCAGTGGTAGAGCACTTGCCTCGCATGTGTGAGGCCCTGGGTTCGATTCTCAGCAACAAAAAAAAACAAATAAATAAATAAAGATATTGTGTCCATCTTCAACTAAAAATATTTAAAAAGAAAAAGAGGAAACATTATTCAGCATTAAAAGAGAATAAAATCATGGAATTTGCAAGTAAATGGATGAAGTTAGAGAATATTATGCTAAGTGAAGCAAGCCAAACCCCAAAACCAAAGGCAGAATATTTTCTTTGATATGAGGATGCTGACTCATAATGGCGATGGGGGGTGCGGAATGAAAGGAATGGAGGAACTTTAGATAGGGAAAAGGGGAGGGAGGGGAAGGGTGGGGGCAAGGAGATAGGAATGTCACCTGGAAAATGAGCCTCACCAGGGTTCCACCAATTGACTCCACTGCTAAATATTAAACAAAGAAAAGCTTGCTGATCTGAGGTTTGCTTCCCATCTCCCACCTTCCTCACTTGTACATCAATTGTCCCAACAAATCGAAACCTGAGAGTCCCTGAATAAAATGGCTTTCACACATAAATATTCTGACATAAATCAAAACTTAGAAGTCCCTACATAAAAATGGTTCACAACCTAAAATGGTGAATCTGATGCCAATAAGAGGTGTCAGGGGGTGTTCACATGTTGTCCTAGCTACTCAGGAGGCTGAGGCAGAAGAATTGCTTGAGTCCAGAAGTTCAAGTTCAATCCAGGCAACAGAGTGACACCCAATCTCAAAAGAGGTGGGGAAAAAAGTACGTGGCAGAATGTATAAAAGCACTGGCCATTTTACAGCTTAACATTGGGAGCCAGAATAGAATGCATGGGGTCAAATTCTTTTTTTTTTGGGGGGGGGTAGAGGGTACCAGGAATTGAACTCAAGGACACTCAACCACTGAGCCACATTCCCAGTCCTATTTTGTATTTTATTTAGAGACAGGGTCTCACTGAGTTGCTTAGCACCTCGCTTTTGCTGAGGCTGGCTTTGAACTCAAAATCCTCCTGCCTCAGCCTCCCAAGCTGCTGGAATTACAGGCATGCACCACTGTGCTGGGCACATGGGGTCAAATTCTGACTTCTCAACTGGCTGGCTGTGACCTTGTGGAAGTCACATGACCTTTCTGTGTCTGAGTCTACTAAACTAGGGATGACTACACTATAAACTCATTTGATTTTTATGAGTAAATGGGTTAATACACACAAAGCACTTACATAAGCACTATTATTGTCCATAATGACTTAAAATGTCTATCGATAGTCTATTTATTTATTTACTTATGGTGCTGGGGATTTAACCTAAGAGCACTTACCACTGAGCTACATCCTCAGTCCTTTTTATTTATTTATTTATCTTTATTTGGAGAGAGTCTTATTAAGTTGCTGAAGTATCACTGAGTTGCTGAGGCTGGTCTTGAATTTGGGATCCTTCTGTATCAGCCTCCCAAGTCACTGGGATTACAGGTAGGTGCCATACCATGCCCAGTTAAAAATTCCTATTAAAATGTAAAGGCTTATCTAGTTCCAGATGAAGATGGTGAACAACTATACCTGTCGGTTTACTTGCCAAACCCAACCTTGCAGATGCCACAGAAGAGATGAGGAGGTAGTTGGATTTTAGACCTATTTCCTGCAACAAAACTTTTTTTTAAAGAGAGAGAGAGAGAGAGAGAGAGAGAGAATTTTTTTATTTTATTGTTTTAGTTTTTGGTGGACACAACATCTTTGTTTGTATGTTGTGGCATGCCGCACACATGCCAGGCGAGCACGCTAGGGCTTGAGCCACATCCCCAGCCCAGCAACAAAACTTTTTGTTGTTGTTTGTAGTGAGGATTGAACCCAGGGGGGTTCTATCACTGAGCCATATCCCCAGCCCTTTTTTTAGCTGGGGATTGTACCCATGACTTTGTGCATGTGAGGCAAGCACTCTACCAACTGAGATATATTCCCAGCCACCCCGCAGCCCTTTTTTAATACCTTTATTTTGTTTATTTTTATGTGGTGCTGAAGATCAAACCCAATACCTCCCATGTGCTAGGCAAGCTCTGTACCACTGAGCCACAATCCCAGTACCATTCTCAGGGCTTTTTATCTTTTATTTTGAAACAGGGTCTCACTAAGTTGAGGAAGGCCTACCTAAGTTGCTTGGGCTGGCCTTCAACTTGGAATCTTCAGGTCTCAGCCTTCTGATTTAGTGGTGTTGTAGGGATAGAGGAGGCAAGGCACTAAAGATAGCAGGGAACAGTTTTATTTAGCCACAGCCAGGTTCAGAGAGCATAGCCTTTGCTATAATCAATCAATCCCCTGAACCCCGAGTTCAGGGAGTTTCAGAATTGTATACCCAGCATGTAAGGGGAGGGGCTCAGAAATTCACAGTCTGCAGAAGTTCACATAAAAGCAGCTTTTTCTTTCACTGTTCTGGGCATGTTAACTCTTCAAGGACAACACCTGAGGAGGGGAGAGCTTCTTCTCCCCTTTCTTTCCTCCCCCTGCCAGTTGTTACCATGGAGTCCAGTTGTTAACTTATTTTAAAAATGTACACATCTCTGTGAAGCCCAGCTCAAGGCCAGAGGCCTTGTTTGCACATTTCTACAAAGGACTATACTGGATATGTTTGTAAAAACCTAGTAAGGGGGTGACCATCACCTGGAGTGCTGATTTCTTCCTGGCCAGTGGCCAAGTAAAACAGGGCAACACAAAAATAGGAAGTTAATCTACATTGAACTCTTTTGCAGAGACTTTTGTTGACAGTCCCAAAAACAGCCATGGTGAAGATTTCTGGAGAAACCCAGTTTAGACTTTTCTGTGGAGAAAGGGGGTGCTACTACAGTGGGATTACAGTATTCACCACTATGTCTGGCTGAAAGAAAACTATTGATGGTTTGGTCCCCACTGGGTGATAAATTGGTTTAGAGTGAGAAAAGGTCAGAGACCATGGAGGGAGGATCAGCTGAGATGGAGTTCTCCAAATTGCATCCTTTTCTCCCCTCATGTTTTCTGGAAGGGTCTTACTGGTCTTGAAAATATCATCAGGCAGAAACTTGGCAGGACTGTCTCAGTGCAGCCAAGGTGACATGGTAACATTAAGTCATAGGGGGTTTGTAAGCTCATAAAACTTGCAGCCCTGGCTGTGCATGGTGGTGCAAACCTGTAATCCCAGCAGCTCTGGAGGCTGCAGCAGGAGGATCTTGAGTTGAAAGCCAGCCTCAGCCAAAGTGAGTTGCTAAGCAATTCAGTGAGACCCTGTCTCTAAATAAAATACAAAATAGGGGGCTGGGGTTGTGGCTCAGTGGTCAAGTGCCTCTGAGTTCAATCCCTGGAATCTGCCCCCAGAAAAGTGCAGTCCTCCAAGACTGGCCAGTTATTCCTTTCCCACTCCACCACCCACTCTCCAAGCTGGGCAATTACAACAAATATCTCATCCCTAGAATCCTTTTCGATTTTTGTTTGGTGGCTAAAGGCAGAAGTCCTGGAAACTTCCCCAGGGAGTCATAAACTAGGGAAGAGATAGGATTGGTTGTGCTCAGCTCAGAGGCTCTTTACCCTAAAAAATACCAACCCCCAAAACCTTGAATGCACACAGGGTATGTGGGTTTATATATCTTTCTAGAACAAATAGTTATATACAAGAGCTATTATAGATGGTGAATATGAAAAAAATAATTGCTCAAATAAATAATTCAATGGACTTGAATTATAAGCCAATCCTCAAAACCAAAGGGTGAATGTTTTCTCTGATATGTGGAATCTAATCCAAAATAAGGGGTGAGGAGGAAGAATAGAAGTTCAGAGGATTAGACAAAGGGGAATAAATGGAAGAGAGGGGAGATGGGAATAGGAAAGACAGTAGAATGAATCTGACATAACTTTTCTATGTTCATATAGGAATGCACCATAAGAAATCCCACCATCATGTATATCCACAAGACTGGAGCCCTAATTAGAATAAGATATATTCCATGCATGTATAATTTTATCAAAATGGACTCTATTGTCATGTATAACTAAAAAGAACCAATTAAAAAATTGGACTTTAAGGGTTGGGGATACAGTTCAATTGGCAGAGTGTTTGCCTCACATGCATAAGGCCCTGTGTTCAATCCCAGGTACCTAAAAAAAAAATTGGACTTTAAAATGGATGCAGTTGAAAGCCAATTACGGGACTGAAGAAGTGTCTAAAGAACTTTTATGGGGCTGGGATTGTGGCTCCGTGGTAGATGGCTTGCCCAGCATGTATGGGGCACTGGGTTTGATCCTCAGCACCACATAAAAATAAATAAATAAAATAAAGGTATTATGTCTATACACATACACACACACACACACACGAAGAAATTTTTTTTAAATATTTATTTTTTAATTGGACACAATACCTTTATTTATTTATTTTTATGTGGTGCTTAGGATCTAACCCAGGGCCTTGCACGTGCTAGCTGAGCACTCTACTGCTGAGCCACAACCCCAGCCCAAAAGAAATTTTATAAAAGTCACCAGGGCTGGGCACTGTGGCTCAAGCCTGTAATCCCACCTGAGACAGGATGATTGCAAGTCTGAGATCAGCCTCTGCAACTTAGTGAAATCCTGTCTCAAAATAAAAAATAAAAGGGAGGGACTGGGGATGTGGCTGAAGCGGTAGCGCTCAATCCTCAGCACCACATACAAAGATGTTGTCTGCCGAAAACTAAAAAATAAATATTAAAAAAAATTTCTCTCTCTCTCTCTCTCTTAAAAAAATAAAAATAAAAAGGACTGGGGATATTGCTCAGTGCCCCTGGGTTCAACCTCCAGTACTAGTGGGAAAAACAAAGGTAGACATGGTGGCCCACCTGTGTAATCCCAGTGATTTGGGAGGCTGAGGTAGGAGAATTACAAGTGTGAGGTCAGCGTTAGCAATTTTTTGAGATCCTGTCTCAAATAGGACTAGAGGTATAACTCAATGGTCGAGGGCCTCCTCTCAGTTCAATTGCCAGTATTAGAGGGAAAAATAATCAGAAATGGATAGAAGTGGAATAAATGAATGAAAAATTCATTAATAGGGAGAACAGAATTATTAATGTCAAAATCCATTGAATAGCAGCCCCATAAGAATAAAATACAGTAATTAGAAAGGAAGGATACTAAATAATAAATAATAATTTCTCAGATTTAGACAACTAACTTGAGATCTAAGGGGATTGGGATCATAACATACTGAACTAGAAAACACACCCTAGATACAGTGAAATTAATTATGACAAATGTGACAAAAAGAAAAACTTCCAGAGAGAGCTGGGGATGTAGCACAGTTGAAGAGTTTGTGATTAACATGTAAGAGGCCGTGGGTTCCATCCCTAGCACCCAAAACCAAAACTTCCAGAGAGAAATAGCAAGTTACTTAGAAAAGAACAATAAATAGCTGGGTATGATGGTATATGCCCATAATCTCAGTGACTGTGGAGGTGGCAGGAAGATCACAAGTTCAATGCCAGCTTCAACAACTTAGTGAGACCCTATTTCAAAATAACAAGGGTGGGGGCTGGGGATGTGGCTCAAGGGATGGTGCACTCCCCTGGCATGCGTGCGGCCCAGGTTCAATCCTCAGCACCACATACAAAGATGTTGTGTCTGCCGAAAACTAAAAAATAAACATTAAAATTCTCTCTCTCTCTCTCTCTCTCTCAAAAAAAAAAAAAAATTTAAAAAACAACAAGTGTGGGGACTTATCTCAGAGGTAGAACATCCTGGATTCAATTCCCAGTACCACACACCCACCCCCCCCCAAAAAAAAACAACTCAGGCCCAGAAAAGAAATTTTATATAGGGTGGAGTAAAGAAAGTGTCAAGCATATAAAGCTGCAGAAGTTTTAAGACCTAGAGAAAACTTAATGAAAACAATTATTTAAGCTACTTGTTAAAGATGGTAAAGGAAACTTTACTCAAAGGGGGTCTACCAAGATAGGCATAGGAACCGGTGTAATGGGGACTTGCAGTGGGGGAGTGATATTGGCTTGACTCTGACTCCAGCAAGAACAAGTGGGGATTAATAGTGAAGGAGCAGGGGGGCTGGGATTGTGGCTCAGTGGTAGAGCACTTGCCTAGCACGTGTGAGGCCCTGGGTTCCATCCTCAGCACCATATAAAAATAAATAAATAAAATAAAGATATTGTGTCCAACCACAGCTAAAAAGTAAATAAATATTTTTTAAAAAATAGTGAAGGGTCAGGGTAAAGAGATGGTCAGTGGATGGGAAATTAGTGGCAGGAAACATTGGGGCAAGGAGGATTCTGGCTAAATTGATAGACAAAGATTTTTGTAAAAACTAGACTAAGCAGGCAAAGTCACTGGACTAAGGATAGAACCCAAGGCTGGAGTCTAGTCAGAAAGAAAATCCAGAGAAGCCCAACTCAAGTTTGGTTAAAGGAGAGAATTTCTGTTAAAAAGTATAGGGGGGAGTGGGCTGGGGGCTGTAGCTCAGTGGTAGAGCACTTGCCTAGCACATGTGAGGCCTTGGGTTCAATCCTCAGAACCATATAAAAATAAATAAATGAATATAATAAAGGTATTGTGAAAAAAATTATTTAAAAATAAAAAAGCACGGGGGTGGGGTGGGGGGTGGCTGGGGTTGTAGCTCAGAGGTACAGTGTAGGATTCATGCCTGTGAGGCACTGGGTTCCATCCTCAGCACCACATACAAAGAAAATAAAGGTATTATGTTCATCTACAACTAAAAAAAAATACTTTTTTAAAAAAAAGCACAAGGGATGGGAAGGATGGTGGAATGAAATGGACATTATTACCCTATATACATGCGTGATTACACTATTGATATGACTCCACACCATGTTCAGCCAGAGGAGAGAAGTTGTGCTCCATTTGTGTACAATGTGTCAAAATGCATTCTACTGTCATGTATAACTAATTAGAACAAAAAAAAATTTTTAAGGCATTTGGGGGGGAAAAAAAAGCACAAACAAAAGCTGGGCGCTGGGCTCCGTGCCACATTCCTGTAATCCCAGCAGTTTGGGAGGCTGAGGTAGGAGGATCAGGTGTTCAAAGCCAACCAGGTGCAAGCAACTCAGTAAAACCCTGTCTCAAATAAAATACAAAGTGGGGCTGTGGATGTGGCTCAGTGGTCAAATGCCCCTGAGTTCAATTCCCAGTACCAAAACTAATAAAATTTAAAAAATTAAAAACACAAGCAACAAAGAAAAAACAGTAAAATGAATGTATGATGAGTAAGAATTTTTGCACTTTGCTAACTAAACTGGAATCTGCTTTAACCATTCACCATTGGTATGAGATGTTTAAAGGTTTTTCCCCACCAAGGCAACTATTACAGCAGTCCTCCTTTATCCAAGGTTTCAGTTTCCATAGTTTCAATTATCTTCAATAAAGCATAGCCTGAAAATATTATATGGAACATACCATAAATAAATAATTCCTAAGTTTTAAATCTCATGCCATTCTGAGAAGCGTGGTAAAATCTCATGTTGTCTAGCTGCATGCTGTTAGGTTGTGAATCATTTGTCACTTGGTAGCTGTCCATCTTTTTTTTTTTAAAGAGAGAGAGAGAGAATTTTAATATTTATTTTTTTTTTTTTTCAGTTTTCGGCAGACACAACATCTTTGTTTGTATGTGGTGCTGAGGATCGAACCTGGGCCGCATGCATGCCAGGGGAGCGCGCTACCGCTTGAGCCACATCCCCAGCCCGCTGTCCATCTTCTGTATCCTCAGGTTGTACATCTGTGGATTCAACCAACCACAGATTGAAAATGTTCTTTAAAAAATTGTGTTTGGCCAGGCACAGTGGTGCACACCTGTATCCCAGTGACTCAGGAGGCTGAGGCAAGAGGATCACAAGTTCAAAGCCAGCCTCAGCAAAAGCAAGGTGCTAAGCAACTCAGTGAGACCCTGTCTCTAAATAAAATACAAAATAGGGCTGGGGATGTGGCTGCTCAGTGGTTGAGTGCCCCTGAGTTCGATTCCTGGTAACCAAAAAAATAAATAAAATTGTGTTTGTATGGAATATGTACAAATTTTTTCCCTTGGCATTCCCTAAATAGTATAAAGTATTACAACTATTTACATAGCATTTGCATTGTATTAGCTATTATAAGTAGTCTAGATATGTTTTCAACTCTACAGGAAGAGGTGTGTAGGTTCTGTGCAAATACTCTACCATTTCAAATTTTAAAAAACTTTTTTTTTTTAGAGAGAGAGAGAATGAATTTTAATATTTATTTTTTAGTTTTCAGCGGACACAACATCTTTGTTTGTATGGGGTGCTGAGGATGGAACCCGGGCCGCATGCATGCCAGGCGAGCGAGCTACTGCTTGAGCCACATCCCCAGTCCCTTAACAACTTTTTTTGTTGGTGCATCTCAATTATATAGACTGGTGGGTTTGATTGTCACATATTCACACATACATAAAAAGAATTTACGGGCTGGGGATATAGCCTAGTTGGTAGAGTGCTTGCCTTGGTTCAATCCCTAGTACCAAAAAAAAAAAAAAGAATTTGGGGGCTGGGTTATGGCTCAGTGGTAGAACTCTCACCTACAACATGTGAGGGACTGGGTTCAATCCTCAGCATCACATAAAGATTAATAAATAAATGTATTTTTTCCATCCACAACTAAAAATATATTTTAAAAAAAGAATTTGATCAATTTTACTCCCCCATCCTCCTACTCTTCCCTCCTCCCTCCCACATCCCCTTCCTTTACCCTAATGATCTCCATTCTACTTTCACAGTATCCCTCACCTGTCTATTTTTCTCCTTCTAGCTTCTACATTTAAGAGAAAACATGTACATTTTTATGGGTCTGACCAAATCATAATTTCTCTCAAAATTAGGATCTCCAGTTCCACCAATTTTCCTGCAAATGACATAATTTCTTTCTTTTTTTATGGCTGAATAAAACTCCAGTGTGTGTGTGTATCGACATTTAGGCTGATTCCATAACTTGGCTATTGCTAATTGTGTTATAGTAGACATGGATATGCATGTATCTAAAAAGTAGGTTGAATTTAATTCTTTTTTTTTTAAAGAAAGAGACAGAGAGAGAGAGAGAGAGAGAGAATTTCAATATTTATTTTTCAGTTTTCGGCAGACACAACATCTTTGTTTGTATGTGGTGCTGAGGATCGAACCTGGGCCGCATGCATGCCAGGCGAGCGCGCTACCGCTTGAGCCACATCCCTAGCCCGAATTTAATTCTTTTTGATAAATACCAAGGTGTGATATAGCTAGGTCATATGGTAGTTCTAGGCTTAGCTTTTGAGGGATCTTGAGACTGCTTTCCATAGTGGCTATACAAAATTTACATTCCTACCAGCAGTTTTAATAGTTTCTCTTTTCCCCAAAACCTTGCCAGCATTTACTACTATTTATATTCTTCTTGGGGATTATTATTCTAACTGGAGTGAGATAGAATCTCAGTGTGTTTGCATTTCCCTGATGACTAAAGATTTTGAAAATTCTTCATATAGTTGCTGGCCATTTGTATTTCTTTTGAGAAGTGTCTGTTCAGTTCTACATTTGTTGATTGGGTTATTTACGTTTTTAATGTCAAGTTTTTTGAGTTATTATTCTGGATATTAATCCTCTCTCAGAAGAGCAGCTGGCAAAATTTTTCTCTTATTCTGTTGTCTCTTTGCTTTGTTGTTTCCTTTGCTGTGGAGTAATTTTTTTATTTCCTGAGCTCTAGGGGTCCTATTCAGGAAGTCTTTGCCTACACTTATTTGTTGAAGCATTCTTCCTATTTTTTCTTCCGTTAGAAACTTTTCTTGTTTTTTTGTTTATTTGTTTGTTTTGCAGCACTGGGGATTCAACCCAGGACCTCATTCATGCTAGAGAAATGCTCTAGGAACTGGGGATGTGGCTCAAGAGGTAGCGCGCTCACCTGGCATGCGTGCAGCCAGGGTTCGATCCTCAGCACCACATACAAACAAAGATGTTGTGTCTGCCGAGAACTAAAAAATAAATATTAAAAAATTCTCTCTCTCTCTCTTTAAAAAAAAAGAGAAATGCTCTACCAGTGAGCTACTACCCTTGGCCAGTTTCTAGTCTTAGGTCTTTGATCCATTTGGGGTTCTCTTTTATACAGGGTGATAGATAGGGATTTAGTTTTATTCTTCTACATATGGATTAAAGTTTTCCCAACACCACCTGTGGTGTATTACATTTATTGATTTGCATATGTTAAACCAGGCTCCCATCTCCAGAATGAAAGTAACCTGATCATAGTGTATATCTTTTATTTCCAAGTACTGGGGATTGAACTCAGGGGCACTCTGCCACTGACCTATACTTGGGTCCTTTGTAATTTTTATTTTAAGACAGGGTCTCCCTAAATTGCCAAGGCTGGCTTTGGCTTTGAACATATGATCCTGTTGCCTTGACCTCCCAGGTCACTGGGATTTGTAAGCCTCTGCCAGTGTCCCTGGCTGTAGGATCTTTGTGTGTGTGTGTGTGTGTGTGTGTGTGCTAGGAATTGAACCCCAGTAGCACTCAATCACTGAGATACACTCCCAGGCATTTTTAGTTTTTATTTTTATTTATTTATTTATTGTGGTACTGGGAATTGAACCCAGAATTGCATTACCACTGAGTTATGTCCCCAGCCCTTTTTAGTTTTTATTTTTATTTATTTTTATTTTTATTTTTATTTTTTTAAAGAGAGAGAGAGAGAATTTTTATTTATTTATTTTTTTAAGCTTTCGGGGGACACAACATCTTTGTTTGTATGTGGTGCTGAGGATCGAACCCAGGCCGCACGCATGCCAGGCGAGCACGCTACCGCTTGAGCCACATCCCCAGCCCAAGTTTTTATTTTTAAATTAAACTATTATTATTATTATTATCATCATCATCTTCATGGGAACTTAACCCAGTGGTGCTCTACCACTGAGCTACATCACCAGTCCTTTTTATTTTTATTTATTTGTTTGTTTGTTTGTGGGTACTGGAGATTGAATTCAGGGGCACTCGACCACTGAGCCACATCCCCAGCAGGCTTAGAATTCATGATCCTCTGGCCTCAGCCTCCTGAGCTGCTGGGATTACAGCCATGCGCCATCATGCCAAGCTCCTTTTTATTTTTTTATTTGGAGACAGGGTCTCACTAGATTGCTGAGGCTGACCTCAGACTTGCAAGATTCCCCAGCCTCAGCCTCCCTAGTAGCTGGGATTACAGGGTTGCCTAGTTGGTAAGACATTTTTAAGGGCCTTGGAGCCATTCCTTTGATATGAAAATCAAGGAGGGCAGTGCCTTTATGTGATTACCACCAGAGGAGTTTCTCCTAGGTGCCTTACTTCAAGCTTGTCAGCATTTGCTTGTTACAGAGATAGTAGGTTTATTTATTTCTTCAGACAAAGGAAATTAACTAGCACAGAAGGCCACTCCAATTTCCAGGTGAATTTAGGACTTGTGTGGCAGTACTTAGTTTTTACCCCTGGGTGCTGCTGTGCAGACAGGCCAGGGAGCTGCATACCTGGACTTTCTGGTTTCTCTCCCCAGTTTTGAATGGCTTGAAATACTACACACAAAGTATGGGATCTGGCTTCCCAGACAGCTGCCAAAAGGGCAAATAATGCAATCTAGAAGTGTGGCAGAGTTAATGTCTGTAGGGTAAACTCTTTTTTCTTTTCTTTTTTTTATATTTTTTAATATTTTGTTTTAATTGTAGTCGGACATTATACCTTTATTTTATTTTTATGTGGTGTTGAGGAAAGAACCCAGCGCCCCACCCCTGCTAGGAAAGGGATCTGCCGCTGAGCCAAAACCCCAGCTCCTATTTTTTTAGTTGTAGTTGGACAAAATGCCTTTATTTTATTTAGTTGTTTTTATGTGGTGCTGAGGATCGAACCCAGGGCCTCACACGTGCTAGGCGAGCACTCTACTATTGAGCTACAGCCCCAGCCTCTTTTCTTTTTCTTTTTTTTTTAAGGGTAAACGTTAACCAACAAGAAAAAATTTGATTGTGTATTATATTTTTAAATGTTTATTGCTTATTGCTGCATTATAATGATACATAATACTGGGATTCACTTTGCCATATTTGTACATACACATAACATAAATGTATCAATCAAATTCTCTCCCCTTGTTTGTGACCCACAAATCTGCTTGCTCTACTCCACTGATTTTTGTTGTTGTTGTTATTGTTGTTTGTTTGATGGTCATGGTGGTACCAGGGATTTAACTCTGGGATGTCCTACCACTAAGCTACACCCCAGCCCTTTTTATTTTATTTTGAGTCAGGATCTCCCTAAATTTGCTGAGGCTTGCCTTGAATTTGCAATTCTCTTATCTCCCAAACTGCTGTAATTACAAGCACCTGTCACTACACCCAGCCTATTCAATCTTTTTTTTTGTACTGGGGATTAAGCCTGGGGTAGCTTTGTTGAGCTACATCCCCAGACCTTTTTTTTTTTAGAGGGGAGTGCTGCTTAGGGCCTTGCTAAATTGCTGAGGCTGTCCTCAAACTTGCAATCCTCATACTCCCAAATCACTGAGATCACAGTTGTGTGCCCACCGTGCACAAGTGGACTGAAAAATCTTGATATCTCTCTCTCAAATGTAGAAAAATGACAAGTGACATTCTATGGATATGATGCAATCAAACTATAACAATTTTACTAAGAACTTTAAAAAAGGGCTGGGGATGTAGCTCTGTGGGTAGAACTGGGTTCAATCCCCAGTACAAATTTGCCCAAAGAACCAAGCAATCTTGTCCTTGTCCCTACCAATTCTCTCAAAAGAAAGAAAAGGTTTCATAAAATACTGAAAACAAGTGGGGATACTATCTGAGGATCATAAACTGTAAAGAATTCTTTAAAAATAGAAAGCAGCTCTGATGAGATTATGAGGGTGAAGGGAATTACAAGTCAAAACAAGCAGTAGAGGGGCTGGGGATGTAACTTTGTGGTAGAGCACTTGCTTACCATGCAGAGGTACTGGTTCCATCCCAGAACTGCAAAATACAAAACAACAACAACAACAACAACACACACACACACACACACACAACAAGCAGGAGAAGACAACTAAGAAGGGAAGAGTATGTCTAGTGAAAGTCTAGACAGAAAGAACAAGAACTGGGCTGAGGGGTATACCTCAGTGGTAGATAACTTGTCTAGCATGCCCAGTACTGGGGGAAAAAAAGAACACACTATACTCTAGGACTAATTTTTTTTAATTGGTACCAGGGATTGAACTAGGGGAATTTAACCCCTGAGCCACACCCACAACCCTTTTTATATTTGTATTTAGAGATAGGGCCTTGCTAAGTTGCTGAGGCTGCCTTTGAGCTTGCAATGCTCCTGCCTCAGCCTCCCAAGCTGCTGGGATTATAGTTATGTACCACTGTGCTGGGCTACAAAGGATACTCTAAAGGGTGCTAGTTCAGTGATCAGCCCCACCATTGCCCTTAACACTGGACAGACAGCATTCTGATATTTGACAGTGAGCTCCCTAACTGCTGTCTGATTAGCCCCCCTAAGGGTGAGGAATTCTAAAAAGTGTATCAGATCTGGGTGAAACTTCAGTTCCTTGCAAACAAAATGGAAAGAAACACATATTTGTAGAGAAGAGCCAATCTTCAGCCTGTCTACTCCATGGCAAATTACCCAAAGTTGACAAGGGTACTTAACAAGTGCATTGTGAGAAGTTGACAGTCTTGAGAACTGTGCTCTCTTTCTACTTGCCTACCCCTACTGAAGTGGCACCCCCTTTCTCCACAGAAAATCCCTCTTCACCATGTCTGATTTTAGGACTGTCAGCAAAAGAGCCCATTGTAGATAAACTTCCTATTTTCGTGTCACCCTGTTTACTTGGCCACTGGCTGAGAAGATACCAGCACTCCAGGTGCTGGACATCCCCTTACTAGTTTTTCACAAATGTATCCAGTATAGTACTTTGAAGAAATGTGCAAACAAGGCCTCTTGTCACAGAGATGTCTACATTTTTAAGATAAGTTACAACTGGGCTCCATGGTAACAGCTGGCAGGGGGAGGAAAGAAAGGGGAGAAGAAGCTCTCCCCTCCTCAGGTGTTGTCCTTGAAGAGTTAACATTCCCAGAACAGTGAAAGAAAAAGCTGCTTATATGTGCACTTCTGCAGACTGTGAACTTCTGAGCCCCTCCCCTTACATGCTGGGTATAAAACTCTGAAACTCCCTGAACTCAGGGTTCAGGGGATTGATTGATTACAGCAAAGGCTGTACCCTCTGAACCTGGCTGCAGCCAAATAAAACTGTTCCCTGCTATCTTCGGTGCCTCGCCTCCTTTGTCCCTACAACATATTTGGCGACCTAGATGGGACAGAGGAGGTAAGGAAGGCTATTCTGCCTCTCTTGTCTCCGGGGACCAGCTTCCCTGGGGCGATGGGGGACATGGTCCCCTTGGTGCGCCCAGGCCACTCTTGGCCTGAAGGAGGATCGACTCACCCAGTGTCCTGGGGCCGCCACCCCGGAGCACAACAGAACCCACAGGCAGCAGGAACCAGAATTAGGGTTTTGGAGCACCGCCCATCTGAACAGGTAGGACCCGGGTCCATTTGGTTTTGCAGCCCACCTGACTTCCCCTTCGAGGCCTAAGCGGGTGGAAGAGAGGCTTGGTCAACCTCTGTCCCGAGTACCCTCCAAAGTGGTTGGAGCTGAAAGGGACCCCGGGGAGTCGCCCGAGTAGCCTCTGTTCGGGGTCAGCGAGCAGAGGGGAAACCATGACTCCCTTTTTGTTTGGTTTGGAATTGTTGGAATGTGGGCGGTATAGAAATCCTGTCCTGGCCATGTCTGTGTGAAAGTGTGTGAATGAGACGGACAAAGGGAAGGGTTCCGACCCGACCCAACCCGAGGGCTTAAGCGAGTGCAGAGTCCTGATCTGCGGTTCTGTGGTACCTCATACAGTCTATGGCGGAATTTCACCAACCAACCTCTAGGTGAAAGCTCCAGGTCGGGAGTTGATACCGACCAGCAAGGCTAAGAGGGCCCTAAGTCCCTGAGAGGGGAGCGGCCGGAGATGGACAAAGCTAGTCTTGTCCTAAGTGTGTTTTGTTCTAAGTGTGCGACACCGATGTAGGGTGGAACATGGGAGGCACACTAAGGAAACTAAGCCTTCTGAAATGTGTGTTAGAAACCTTTAGGAAGGTTTTCCTGGTAACTGGAGTGAAACTCACTCCACAAAGGTTGCATACTCTGTGAATTAGAGGGGCTCACCCAAGATATGGGCTGGCCACCAGAAGGATCCTTAGATGAGAGAGTCATTGCTGAGGTCCTTTGATTGTTGTTGGAGTCCCTGAACCATTTCTCTTACATTGATTACTGACAAGAGATAATACAGAAACAGCCCCCTTGGTTGAGAGCCTGTCTAGATGGACAGACCAAGCTGATGTTAGCCAGGAGCATAATGGTCTCTAAGACCCAGTGGAAAGCAGCTAAACAGAAAAACCTGACTAAGAAAGACAGGAAAGGAAACAGTTTTCCCCATAAGCCAGAAGAGGACTCAAGACCAACTTTGCCAAGACCACTGGGACAACAGACTGTCCCCTAGCCCCTTTGTCCTCAGAGGCAACAAATGAAGGCCCCCCAATATTGGCTATTCCTTCCACTGTGATATCCTCGGAGCCAAAGGCTTCCTAGGACCAAAGACTCTTTCACCTCCCAAGATTAAGGTGGGAGATTGGTCCCAAGATCAGAGCCACAACTCAGATGAGAACTCTCCAGATGCCCCTGCAAGGAACTAAAGGACCTGCCCTTGTTGACCAGAGGGAAACACCTGAGGGAGACAAGGCAGTTTTGTGTGCCAGCCTTTCTCCACCATTGAGCTCATAAGCTGGAAAAATCATACTCCCTCCTACAAGGAGAAATCCTGGGCCATGACTGATCTGATGCAGCCCATTATCCAGACCTAGGATGAGGCCCCAACAAAGAAGAAGGGCTAAAGATAGAGAGATGTCAAGAAGCCCTCCTAGGAAGTCTAAAAGAATAGAAAAAAAGAGAACAAAACACACTGTCTGTGCCCAAGAGTTAGAAGGAATCAGAGCCAGCCCTGAGCCCTAGCCTAAGCCAAGCGCATCTGCAGACAAACAGAGCCGAGATAAGCCTCCTGCTGCTCCAGCATCTCCCTCTTGCACTCTTGATAGCCCTGAACATTTCTCTCGGCCCCACATCTGCCTAAGGCCCCTCTGCCCTATGAAACTGGCAGCAATGATCAAAAGAAATGTGCCCAACTGACTCAGAGCTAAATGTCCAGGCCACCGCTGCTGCCGCCCCTCTCTCTGCCCAGAGGTGCCTGGGGAAGGAAGGGCACATACAAGTGTAGCAGCCACAATGCAAGTTTGTCAGTGAAGAAATGCACAGGCTCAAGCAACAGGTGATGAATGCAGCCTTTGTGGGACAGGCTCAGAGAGCCATTTGCCAAAAATTACAATCCTAGAGGGCTTTACTGAGAAGTGTGCCAGTGAGCTGACTGAGGTGGCCACCGCAGTTTTCATCAATCGAGATCCAGAGACTCAAAGACAGGCAGACCAGAAAGATGAAGAGGAGGATGGATTTTCTTATAGCAGCCCTCACCACAAACCCAGAGGTCACTCAAAGGGGGGGGGGTCTCACTGGAACAAAGCCAATGGTCCAAATGTTTATAAGAAAAAAAAAAGTGTGGCCAGACAAAAGGGGAAGCCTCCAGTGGCCCCGGCGGGCAAGCACCCACTGCCATGCTCACATGCTAAGCCTTGAACAGAGAAGGAATGAATGTTTTCCTCCAGCCTTTGGCCCCAGCCCGTCCTTTCAGTTGATTCCCACTTGCTGGGAAGTTGATGATTGATGAATATGGCAGGGGTCCCATAGACACACACAACTGCATCTGATGCATGAGACCCAGCGCCTCAGGAGGGCTCAGCTGCTGCAAGTCTCCAAATGAACCAGGAATATGTTCATGTTAACAGCCAGTAATGGGCCATAGGGTTCTCACTCCAAAAGGACATGCCACCCTGGCTCCAAGCCACACACTTTGAGCCACCAGCTGGAAGGGCCTCAGAGCCCCATGCACCCAGGTATGCTGAACAAAAGCACAAGTGGGGCAGCTGCTATATACAATTAGAGCAGGCTCCCACCTGACAAGAGGAGAAAAGCCACACAGACAAGGAGAAACACCTAGGTGGGCACAATGTGGCTGCCACACTGGGACCTGCACAGAACCGCACCGCTGCCCTCCAACCTTGGCAGACGGCCCATGGCGAGATTGACATAGGTGCCTTTTACACAAATGATGTCCCAGGTCATCAGTCTCTGCGAAGATTTACATTAGATTTAAGAGTTGGAGAATCCTAGCAGCCAAGATCCTGCACTGGGAGATAAGAAAAAATTCCTGCACCTTAAAGTGCCAGACACTCTATATATACCTCCCTTCCCTAAATGACAGTTCCTCCCAGGGGCTTGAGTACACCATTCTTGGGACAGCACTGGACTCTGACTTAAAAGCCCATATCTATCAAGAAAAAGGTCAAATACTTTGGTTACCATCTGACTCGGCAACAGGACAGACAATAGCAACTGGGCCTCAAAAGAAACAGGAGCTCTGCTCAATTCCAGTCCCTTCAACCTGTCATCAGACTAGAGAATTCTTGGGGGCTACTGGGTTCAGACATGTATGGATCCCCAACTTTCAGTTACGACAAAAGCCCTCTATGAAGCCACAAGGGGGGAAATGGGATCCTCTTATATGGGAGTCAACTAAGCAAAAGACCTTTGAGGACATTAAACAAGCACTCACCTGTGCACCTGGATTATGGCTCCCTGACCTCACAAAGCCTTTCTTTCTGTATGTCCATGATCAGTCTGGAGTGCCTATAGGAGTTTTGACTCAGATGCTGGGGACATGGCACTGTCCACTGCCCTATTTGTCCAAACAGCTGGACTCTGTAGCCCAGGGCTGGCCACCTTGTTTATGGGCCCTTGCAGCCACAGCTCTTCTGGTGTTGGAAGCTGATAAACTGGCCATGAGACAAGAACTGGTTGTCAGAGTTCCTCATTCAATTTTGACTTTGTTAAAATATAAAGGACACTATTGGTTGACTAATGAAAAAATGGTCAAATATCAGGGCATGTTATGTGAAAACCCACGTATCCACGTTGAGGTCGTCAGAACTCTAAACCCAGCAACTTTGCTGCCCATTGGACCTGGAAAACCTGATCACAAATGTGTTGAGGTCGTGGATGAAGTGTTCTCCAGCAGACCACACCTAACAGACCAGCCTCTCAAGGACGCTGATGCAGAGTACTTCACAGATGGAAGCAGTTCTATAAAAGATGAGGTATGTTTTGCTGGATATGCAATGGTCACTCTGGACTCCACTGTCAAGGCAGAACCTCTGCCTCAGGGAACTTCAGCACAAAAAAGTAAAACTTATTGCTTTGACTCGAGCACCTCAGTTGACAACAGGAGTCTGTGTGGATATTTACATAGACTCAAAATATGCGTTCTCTATCCTTCATGTTCACAGGGCCTTATGTAGGCTAATTAACTCAGGAGAGAAAAAAAGGGGGGGAAACATGATGTATGGACAAGAAATTCTTAAACTTTTGGATGCACTGGGGGCTCCCAAGAGGGTTGTGATTATATATTGCCAAGGTCATTGAAAGAGAAACACTGTGGTTTCTCAGGGCAACCAGAGAGCTGACAGAGAGACCAGTTTAGCTGTCTGCAAGAAACGGGAAGAAAATCCAGTCCCAGGTTGGATTTTCTGGAACTGACCAACTAGCTAACAGAATGGGAGCCAACATACTCCCAACATGAAAGTAAGTGATTTAAGACTGAAAAAGAAAATTTTCTCCCAGGTGGATAGTGGAGTTTTCTGATGGCCAGAATAGCCATCCCGGAGATTCTAGCCCCAGCCTTTATCAGACAGTTCCGCAGGAAAATATGTTGGACACACAGCACTTGAGACAGTTCTGAGTCAACTTTTTTATGTCCCCCAGCTCACAAGCAACACCTGGATGAACTGCAAACAATGTGAAGTTTGTGCTCACAACAATCTTTGTCAGGGGCCAAAGCTCCCACCAGAAATCCAAACTATAGGAGGGGCACTTTTTGAAGACTTGGAAGTAAACTTCACTGAACTACCATGCTCACTGGGCTATAAGTAACTTTTGGGTTTTTTTGTGTTTTTTTTTTAAAGAAATAATTTTTTTTAATATTTATTTATTTTTTTTTTTTAGTTTTCTGCGGACACAACATCTTTGTTTGTATGTGGTGCTGAGGATCAAACCCAGGCCGCACGCATGCCAGGCGAGCGTGCTACCACTTGAGCCACATCCCCAGCCCAGTAACTTTTGTTTCTTATGTGTTCATACTTTGATGGGTAGAAGCCTTTCCCACCCACACTGAAAAGGCTAGGGAAATACTAGGATGCTTCTCTGTGAAATTATTCCCAGATTTGATGTCCCCCTAATTATTGGCTCAGACAATGGGCCAGCTTTTGGGCAGAAGTGATACGATTACTGACCATATACCAGATGGAAGTTACATACTGCCTATAGGCTGCAGAGTTCTGGTAAAGTTCAAAGGATGAACAGGACTTTAAGGCTCGATTGGGTAAGCTGTGTCAGGAGACTCACTTACATTGTGAGGATTAGATCCACTCCCACTAGGAGGAATGGATTCTTTTCTTTTGAGATCCTATATGGGACATCCCCCCCTCTTATTAGGGGACTACAGGGAGACTTAAGAGAGATAGGAAAATTAACCCTGAGACGACAGCTTCAAGTCTTAGGGAAAACTTTACAGGTTCTCAACCAATGGGTTAGAGAAAGATTGTCAGTAAATTTGACCACAGGTGCACACTCCTTCAAGCCTGGAGATTGAATCTAGGTCAAAAAATGAAATATTCAACCACTGAACTTGTTTGGAAGGGCCCTTTCACTGTTATTTTATCCACCTCAACTGCAGTAAAGTTTGCAGAGATAGGTGTCTGGATTCACTACACCAGACTCACGCCTGCAGCTGAGGACTGGGCGTGCTCTCCAAATGCTGCTACGCCCTTGAAGCTGACCATCCCAAAGAAAAAGGAGCACCAGAGAAGCTTGAGGATCAGAAGGACAACAGCCCTGCTCCAGTCACACCGGAAGCTGACTGGTCTACGCACAGCCGAAGCTTGAGGAGACTATGACCCTGTTTCAGCCACACAGGAGGCTGATCAATGCCCCATGAAGGATAAACTCCCCACCAGGACTAATGGACTCTTTCAACCTCAGAGATAGTTCTTATACTGTAATATATTGCCACTCCTTGCTTCTAGATATATACACAGTTCTCCGTTTGGTTTTTGCTACTGATTTGATAACAGTAACTCTTACTGACTGGACTCTGGGTGACAAAATTTCACTTATACTTTTTTATCTTGCTTATATAAGATTTCTAGGATTTGTTTGGTGTTATTAGTTTGGCTTTGTTAACTTATGCTGTTTAACCTATGCTAACCAAAATGTTAGTCTATTATTTAGTTTGGTTTCCTTTGATAACCATAAGGGATTCTGCCCTACTCCTATTCCAACCATGGAGATCATGTGAACCATGTGTCAAGACAATCCACTATAACTAAGAGGTGATGAAACATATATTTAGGACCTGTCCCACCAGAGGAATATTATATATGGATGACTGTTTGGAAAGAAAAAAGAGGTCCATTGGAAAGAAACTTGATTTAGGAAGTCACCAATCTTGGAGTGAAGGTAACTGGCCACCCCAGAGGATTTTTGCCACTCATGCTCCAGATACCTGGGCACAAAATGGCAGTTGGAGTTATAGAACTCCTATTTACTTGTTAAACAGAATTATTCACTTACAAGCTGTATAGAAATTATTATTAATCAGACTGCCACATCCTTTGACCTCCTGGCCACACAATAGACCAGATGTGAGTGGCTAACTATCAAAACCGCTTGGCATTAGATTACTTACTGGCTGAGGAAATAATATATGTGAAGAGTTCAAAAGCTCAGATTGTTGCATCCAAATGGATGACAATAGACAAACAGTTAAGAATATAGCCATCAACACAAGAGAAGTAGCACGTGTTAGTTCATACCTATAAGGGCATTAAAGCTTGGGTCCTAATCATGCTTTTGGGAGATGGTTTTCAACTCTTGGTAGATTTAAAAGCTTAACTGGTGTAGTGGGTATTCTGCTGTTAACCTGTTCATTGCTCCCATGTTTGGCTCCACTGTGCATTAAAACTATTGGATCCACTGTAGGAGCTGCTGTTGAAAGGATGACAACAACTAAGGTTTTGACATTCTGTAAGGCTTTAAGCCAAGATAATGGTAATGATGCTATTAAATTTAAAGGATTAAATTATGGAGAGCATCATTAAAGGGGGGAATTGAAGTGGCACCCCCTTTCTCCACAGAAAAGCCCTCTTCACCATGGCTGATTTTAGGACTTTCAGCAAAAGAGTCCATTGTAGATAAACTTCCTATTTTTGTGTCACCCTGTTTACTTGGCCACTGGCTGAGAAGATACCAGCACTCCAGGTGCTAGACACCCCCTTACTAGTTTTTCACAAATGTATCCAGTATAGTACTTTGAAGAAATGTGCAAACAAGGCCTCTTGTCACAGAGATGTCTACATTTTTAAGATAAGTTACAACTGGGCTCCATGGTAACAGCTGGCAGGGGGAGGAAAGAAAGGGGAGAAGAAGCTCTCCCCTTCTCAGGTGTTGTCCTTGAAGAGTTAACTTGCCCAGAACAGTGAAAGAAAAAGCTGCTTATATGTGAACTTCTGCAGACTGTGAACTTCTGAGCCCCTCCCCTTACATGCTGGGTATAAAACTCTGAAACTCCCTGAACTCAGGGTTCAGGGGATTGATTGATTACAGCAAAGGCTGTACCCTCTGAACCTGGCTGCAGCCAAATAAAACTGTTTCCTGCTGTCTTTGGTGCCTTGCCTCCTTTGTCCCTACAACACTACAGAGATGTCTCCTCTGTCAGAGGCCTGAAGTTTTGCCATTAAAATGCCATTCCCTTAGATAGAGTTGGGAAAATGTATTATTTACTGAATATTATTTTTAATGAGCAAAGCTCAGATATTTTCTCTCTCCATCTCTCTCTCTCTCTCCCTCCCTCCCTCCCTTCCCCCCCCCCCCCCCCCGCCCTCCCTCTCTCTTTCTGGAAATTTAACCCAGGAGCACTATACCACTGAACTACATACTCAGCCATTTTTATTTTATTTTTATTTTGATACAAGGTCTTGCTGTGTTGTGGAGGCTATCCTCCAACTTGCTATCCTCCTGACTCAGCCTTTCCAGTTGCTGGGATTACAGGCATGCACCACTGTACCTGCCAGGGGTTGGGGGGGGGGGTACTGGGGATTGAACTGAGGGGCATTCTGGGCACTCAACCACTGAGCCACATCCCCAGTCCCCAGCCCTATTTTATATTTTATTTAAAGACAGGGTCTCACTGAATTGCCGAGCACCTCATTTTTCCTAAGGCTAGTTTTGAACTCCTAATCCTGCCTCAGGCTCCTGAGCTGCTGGGATTACAGGTGTGTACCACCCCACCAGGCTCAGAACTCTTTTCTTGTGGAATGATTAGAATTATAAGATGTGTCCTTGTGATGAGGATCCAAATTTACTTTTTCTGTTCTACCTTCTAGTCCTAGTTGTCCTTTTCCATAGATTTTAGTTGATTCTAAAACTAATCCCTGTTCCCAGTAGAGAACAGAAAAAAATGCAGAAAGTGTCCTTTCCCTCTCTCTTGTCCCTGCATTTTTCCAGTTCTCTGTTAGGAACAGAGATTAGTTTTACAACATAAACAAGAGAAAAATATAAGATAAGAATATATCAGAGAACAGAAATGGAGAAATTCAGTACATGTGAAGAGACATGTCACTTGAATTAGACAACAAAAGTTGTATCCTATAAACTATAAGGCAGCGATTAGATTAAAATAACATATGAAAGAGTAATAGCTAATAAGATAACAAAGGAGCTAAAATGGAATGACAAAAATGGGATCCAAGAATAAGATAGAAGAGAAAAAAAAGATGGGAACAATTGGAAACTGATAGCAAGATCATAAAATTCAAATTAATTTACCAATATTCACATAAAATGTAAATAGGCTAAACATTTCAACAAAAAGCAGAGATTTTCAAACATCATGAAAATAAGACACAACTATATGCTGTCTATGTAGTGGCATCCCCCTCTTCCACAGAAAATCTTCACTAAGTTTCTCCAGAAATCTTCACCATAATTGACTTTAGGACTATCAGCAAAATAGTTTCTACAAAAGAGTTCAGTGTAAGTAAACTTCCTATTTTCTTGTTGCTCTATTTTACTTGACCACTGGCCTGGAAGAGATCAGCACTCCAGGTGCTGAACTACCCTTTTCCTAGTTTTTCATAAACATTTATCCAGTATAGTAGTTTGTAAAAGTGTGTTTGCAAATGCAAAATGTGATTTTAAAAAAAAGACAAATCCTTTAACAAGGCCTCTGGCCTTGAGCTGGGGCTTCACAGAGAGGTCTAGATTTCTAAGATAAGAGAAGTTATTACTAGTTAGGCTCCATCCATGGTAACAGCTGGGCAGGGATGGAGGGGGAAGAAAGGGGAGAAGAAGCTCTCCCCCTCTCAGGTGCTGTCCTTGAAGAGTTAACATGCCCAGAACAGTGAAAGAAAAAGCTGCTTTTATGTGAACTTCTGCAGACTGTGAACTTCTGAGCCCCTCCCCTTACATGCTGGGCATAAAATTCTGAAACCACCTGGACTCTTTGCTTTCAGGGGATTAATTGATTATAGTGAAAGTTGTACCCTCTGAACCTGGCTGCAGCCAAATAAAACTGTTTCCTGCTATCTTTGTTGCCCTGCCTCCTCTGTCCCCTACAACACCTATGATAAACGTACCTTACATATAAAACCTGACAGGTTAAAAGTAAATAGGTGCCAGAGTAGAGACTGTGCTAGGGTTATGGTTCAGTAGTAGAGTGCTTGCCTAGCATGTGTGAGGCACTGGGTTCAATTCTCAGCACCACATATAAATAAATAAAATAAAGATACATTGACAACTAAAAAGTATTTTTAAAAAAAATTTTAAATATTTTTTAGTTATAGATGGATGAAATATCTTTATTTTGTTTATTCATTTTTATGTGGTGCTGATGATCAAATCCAGTGCCTCACACATGCTAGGCAAGTGCTCTGCCACTGAGCTACAACCCCAGCCCTCAAAATGTTTTTAAAAAGTATAAACAAGGGCTGGGGTTGTGGCCCAGCAGTAAAGCACTTGCCTAGCATATGCAAAGCCCTGGGTTCAATCCTCAGCACCACATAAAAATACATAAATAAAATAAAGGTATTGTGTCCAACACAACTAAAAATAAATATTTTAAAAAAGATATAGACTAGCTGAGTGGATATAAAACAATATGCAACCATATGCTGCCTACAAAACACTCACCTTACCCCCAAAATACAAATAGATTGAAAGTGAATGTATGGGAAAAAATATTCCAAACAAACAGAAATCAAAGTGAACAGAAATAGTTAACACTCATCAGATAAAACAGTCTTTAGGTCAAAAAACTATAATAAGAGACAAGTTCATTCCATGATGATAAAAGAATCAATTTAGCTGTATGTTAAAAATTATGAAAATATATCCATACAACTGTAGGCCACTGAAATATAAAGCAAATATTTATTATCAGATCTACAGGGAGAGATAGTCTCCAATACAACAATAGTTGAAGACTTCAACACTCCACTTTCACAAATGGAGTGATCATCTCCCCAGAAAATCAACAAAGAAACATCAGAGTCAACTATATTATAGACTAAATGGATCTAACAGACATTTACAGAACATTGCATCCAACAGCTACAGAATGAACATTTTTCTCATCAGCACATAGAATGTTATTCAGAGTAGATCATATATTAGGCCACAAGTCTCAGTAAATTTTTAAAAATCGAGATTATATCATTAAACTATGTGATCACAGGAGAGATAAATTAGAAAATAACTAGAAGATCTGTGGAAATTGTACAAATGCATACAAATTAGCATCCCTTCATGATGAAAACTCTTAAGAGCAATTAGGCAAAGGATAGGTGGAGCCTGGTGTGTGGCACAGGCCTGTTGACCTCAGAGGCTGAGGCAGGAGGATTGCAAGATCCAGTCAGCCTCAGCAACTTAACAAGGCCCTAAGCAACTTAGGGAGACCCGATTTCAAAATAAAAATGGGTTGGAGATGTGGCTCAGTGGTTAAGCACATCTGGGTTCAATCCCTGGTACTGGAAAAAAATTAGGTGTAAAAAAATCATACCTCAAAAAAAATTAAGGCCATGTGACTAACCCATAGATAGCATTAAACTGAATGAAAAATTGGGTATGGTGGCACATGCCTATAATCCTAGTAGCTTGAGAGTCTGATGCAGGAGGATTGTGAGTTCAAAGCCAGCCTCAGCAACTTAGTAAGGCCCTGAGCAACTTAATGAAATCCTGTCGCTAAATAAAATATAAAAAAGGGCTGGGGATGTGGCTCACTGGATAAGTACCCCTGGGTTCAATCCGTGGTACCAAAAACTAAAAAATGTACTAAATGAGAAAAGTTGAAAGTCTGTCTTCCTTCCTTCCTTCCTTCCTTCCTTCCTTTCTTTCTTAGTTGTAGTTGGACACAATACCTTTATTTATTTATATGTGGTGCTGAGGATTGAATCTAGGACCTCCTAGGTGCTACAGGAGCACTCTACTGCTAAGCCACAACCCCAGCCCAAATTGAAAGTATTTCCTCTAAGATCTGGAACAAGATAAGGATGTCCACTTTTGTCACTTTTACTCCACCTAGTACTGTTTTAGTCAGCTTTTTTTCTGTTGGGACTAAAAGACCTGACAAGAACAATTTTAGAGAAGGAAAAGTTATTTGGGAGCTCACAGTTTCAGAGGTCTTGTCCATAGACAACCAGCTCCATTCCTCAAGGCTTGAGGTGAGGCAGAACAACATGGTGGAAGAGTGTGGCAGAGGAAAGTGGCCCATATGATCAGGAAGCAGAGCTTGAGACTCTTCCAATAGCCAGATTCAAAATATATACCCCGAAATGCCCAGCTCTAGCCACACCCTACCTGCCTACAGTTACTCCCCACCCAATCATTTTACTTTTAAATATTCTTGCATTGTTTCACACAAGAGCTTTTAGAAGTCCTAATCAGAGCAATTAGGCAAAGGCTAGAAAGAAAGGTCATCCAAATTGGAAAGAGAAGAAGTTAACCATTCCTGTTTGAAGTTATGACCTTATACATAGAAAAACCTAAAGACTCCACCAAATACTCATTAGAACTGATAAACAAATACAGTAAGTTTAAGTGGCAGGATACTAGATCTACATACAAAAATAAGCAGTATCTCTATATATCAATAATAAACTAGCTAAAAAAGCAATCAAAAAGCGATATTTAAAATAGCTACCAAAAAATAAAATACCTACCAATAAATGTAATCAAGAATGTGAAGGAACTCTACAATGAAAATGATAAAACACTGGTGAAAGAAACTGAAAGGGACACACACATATACACACATACAAATGGGAAAATATCCTATGTTCATAGATAGGAAGAATTAATATTGTTAAAATGTCTACACTACCCAAAGCTATATACAAATTCAAAGTAATCCATATCAAAATACCAGGACCATTTCTCACAGAAATAGAAAAAAACACTACTACAATTTTTATGAACCCCTAAAAGAAGCAGAGTAGCAAAAGCAATTCTAAGCAAAAAGAACACAGCTGGAATCACCACAATATTCAACTTCAAAAAATACTGTAAAGCTATTGTAACCAAACCAGCATGGTGTTGATGAAATTAAAGATGCACAGAGCAGGTTAGTGGTATAGTTCAGATGGTAGAGTAGAGTATTTGCCTTGCATGCCCAAGGCCCTGGGTTTGAACCCTGGCCCTGCCAAGAAAAACCCAAACACACAGAAGTAACCAGAAGTGAATTTATTTATTTACAGCCAACTGATATTTTAAAGTCAGCAAAAACGAATGTTTGAGAAAGGAAAGTCTTTTCAATAAATCGTGCTTGGAAAACTGGATATCCATAGGCAGAAAAATGAAATTAGACCTTTATCTCTAGACATACACAAAATTGAATCAAAATGCATCAACTTCTTTTTTTTAATATTTATTTATTTATGTATCTTTTAGTTTTTAGGTGGATACATTAGTTTGTTTTTATGTGGTGCCTAGGATTGAACCCAGTGCCTCATGCATGCTAGGCGAGAGAGCACTCTACCACTGAGCCATCACCCCAGCCCAAAATGCATCAACTTCTTAAATGCAAGTCCTGCAACTATGAAAGTACTAGGAAAAAACATAGGTAAAATGCTTTAGGAACATTGGGATTACACGCCTGTAATCCGAGGGAAAGATTTTTTGCATATGATTTCAAAAGCACAGACATCAAAAGCAAAAATTGACAATCGGAAGTACATAAAACTAAAAAGTTTCTGTACAACAAAGAATCAATCAACAGTGAAGAGACCACCTATAGAATGAGAGAAAAATTTGCATACATTTCATCCAACAGAGATTAATATCCAGAATATATAAAGAACTCAACCTAACAGTGAAAAAAGAAAAATAAAATAATCAAATTTTAAAATGAGCAAAACAAGACATACAAATGGCCAGTAACTATATGAAAAACTGCTCAACATCACTAATCATCAGGGAAATACAAATCAAAACCACGATGAGGGCTGGGGATGTGGCTCAAGCGATAGCGCACTCGCCTGGCATGCGTGCGGCCCAGGTTCGATCCTCAGCACCACATACAAACAAAGATGTTGTGTCTGCCGATAACTAAAAAAAAAAAAAAAAAAACAGAATGATATATCACCTCACCCTTGTTTGGATGTCTACTACTTTTTAAAAAATAACAAGTATTGATTAGGATGTAGATTAAAAGACCACTTGTACTCTGCTGATGAGAATGTAAATTGGTAGAGTCAGTTGGTAAAAGAGTACAGAGCTTCCTCCAAAAACTAGAAATACAACTACCATATGACCCAGAAATCCAATTACTGAGTATAATCCAAAAGAATTAAAATCATAATTTTAAAGAGACATCTTCACTTGCCCATCACTGTGGTGCATGCCTGTAATCCCAGAGGCTTTGGAGACAAAAGCAGAAGGATTGCAAGTTCAAAGCCAGCCTCAGCAATTTAGCAAGGCCCTAAGCAACAACTCAGGGAGAACTTCTCTAAATAAAATATTTAAAAGAGTTGGGGATATGTGTATGTATATACGCTGTGAGTTCTGGGTTCAATCCCTGGTACTAAAAAAAAGACATCTGCACTTATATGTTTATTACATCATAGCCAAGATATAGAATAAACTTTAGTGTCCACCAATGGATGAATAGATAAAGAAAATATAATATGTAAACACTATGAAATATTATTCCACCATAAAAAGAATGAAATTCTGTCAGTTGCAGCGGCATGGATAGAACTGGAGGTCATTGTTCTAAAAGAAATAAGCCAGATACAGAAACAGAAATACCTCATGGTCTCACCTATATGTGGAAGTTGAAAAACAAAAATTTTTTTAAATATTTATTTTTAGGTGTAGATGGACACAACACAATGCCTTTATTTTTATGTGGTGCTGAGGATCGAACCCGGGTCCCGCCCGTGCTAGGCGAGTGCTCTACCGCTGAGCCACAATCCCAGCCCCCAATTTTTTTTTTCATATTTATTTATTTTTTAGTTTTCGGCAGACACAACATCTTTGTATGTGGTGCTGAGGATCGAACCCAGGCCGCATGCATGCCAGGCGAGCACGCTACGGCTTGAGCCACATCCCCAGCCCCCAAAATTTTTTTAATATTTATTTTTTGATTGTAACTGGACACAATATCTTTATTTTATTTATTTATTTTTATGTGGTGCTGAGAATCGAACCCAGGGCCTCCCAAGTGCTAGGTGAGCACTCTACAGCAGAGCCACAATCCCAGACCCAGAAGTTGAGCAATTTGTCTCATAGAAATAGTAGGGGTAGGGGCTGGGATCGTGGCTCAGTGGTAGTGTGCTTACCTGGCATGTGTGAGGCACTGGGTTCAATTCCCAGTGTGGTGACACATGCCTGTAATTCCAAAACCTCAGGCAGGAGAATCACAATCCATAAGCCAGCCTCAGCAAAAGCAAGGCACTAAGCAAATCAATGAGACCCTGTCTCTAAATAAAATATAAAATAGGGAGGGAAGAAAAAAATTAGGGCTGGGATGTGGCTCAGTGTATTTAGAGACAGGGTCTCACTGAGTTGCTTAGTGCCTCATCATTGCTGAGGCTGGATTTGAACCGGCAATCCTCTCCCTCAGGCTCCAGAGCAGCTGGAATTACAGGAGTGTGCCACCGCATCCGGCTGAATTTCATGTTTTAATAAATAAAATAATCTTTAATCTATCTTTAAAATGTTACCATTCTTTTAAAAAACACTTTATTTTATTTACTTATTTTTTTATATGATGAACCCAGTGTCACATGTGCTAGGCAAGCGCTCTACCACTGAGCTACAACCCCAGGCCCAAAATGTTACCATTCTTTTCAGCTGTTTCAATGATAAAATCTTCCCAGATTATTAAAATTGTGACCTATGCCTCAGATCCCCAACCAATAGATGGAATAATTGTCCCCATGTCCTCCTTACCACATCAGGTAGACAGAATGTTACATGGCCTGTTTTCATCTCTACCCACTCTTCCATTTACTATTCTTAATGATGAAGTATCATTCTGAAAATGTGTCTCTTATGTTTACTGACAATGAATAAAAAAATGTGTTGCTCTTAGTTTGTCCAATTTCAAATTCTCCTATGGTTCAGCAAAACAAATTACCTTTGGAATCACATATGCCTTTTCAGCACAATGTATAAGCATGAAAACTAGCTGATTTGACTATACTTGTGCATTTAGCCAAGCATAGCACTTTCTGAACTGCTTTGTCCTTTTGACATCTGACTTAAAGTCAGGGGCCTCTTTCCACTTTGACAGAATTTCCCTATCTCCCCTCTTTCCTTCCCATCCCCCATAGCTACCATTTCTTCACTTTTATTTTTTTTAAATGTTTAATTTTTTTAGTTGTAGTTGGACACAATATCTTTATTTTACTGATTTATTTTTATGTGGTGGTGAGGATCAAACCCAGGGCCTTGGATGTACTAGGCCAGCACTCTACTTCTAAGCCACAACCCCAGCCCCTTCACTTTTATTATAGTTTCAGTACCTTATTTGCACTTGTCACAAAATCTATCCCTACCCCTTTCCTTTTCTCTCCTTCAAATATTCCCTTCCTGCCCTGATTCTGAGTCATGAAAAGAGAAACTACCATGGCAAGAGCCATCAGGAAAATACTTTTCCCTCTAGACAATGACTTAGTGACGTTTACTTTATGGATAATATGTTTGGAAAAGGTTTAGTCTCTTCTACGTTTTTTTTTCAGAGCCTTGCATAAGCTGGACAAGCACTCTACCACTGAGCTAAATCCCCGACCCTCTTTTTGATTCTTGAAAGAGAAGAACCAAATGCAGCTGTAGGGTAAAAAGAGAAAAAAAAAGAGTAAAAAGAGCAAAAAAAAAAAAAACCCGATGGATTTGGAATACCTGGATTACAATAATTGTTCTGCTAATTAGTAGCTGTGTGACTTCATTGCCTTAATGATTTTGTTCTGCTGCCAAATACAAACCAGTTTGGCACATTATTTGTACACTTAAAATATGTGATCTTTAAAGCATTTTAATGGTGTGGAGAAGACAGGGTAGAACATTTGAAATGAAAAAAGATCACCATAGATCTGAACAAATTACTTAAAATTTACTGAGACTCAGTTTTATAATCTGTAAAATAGGTATGATGATGCCTACCTCACATGATTAAGGGTTAACAAAGACACTGTATGTAAAAGAATGTAGCTCAGTGTCTGGAAAATGGATAATGTTAATTAATGTTTCCTTAAGTTAGAATGCTTCCTACACTCCCTCCATCCACCCAACCCCCAACAAATTCCTCAAATCCAAATCTGCATATTCTTTCTCAGTCACATTTCAAGAACCAGCCTAAAATGCACCACTTTACAAAACTTTTCTAAACAACTTCATGCAGTATGGTCTTTTGGTTAAGCTACTGGGCTTCTGGAATCAGAAAGGACTCCCAAATTTAAAACCAGGTCTGAGCTGGTATGGTGGCCAACGCCTGAAATCCCAGCAGTTTGGGAGGCTGAGGGAGGAAGATTGCAAGTTCAAAGCCAGCCTCAGCAATTTAGTGAGGCCCTAAGCAACTTAGCAAGACCTTAACTAAAAATTTTAAAAATTAAAAGGGCTGGGAATGTGGCTTAGTGGTTGAGCACCCCTGGGTTCAGTCCCTGGTACCAAAAATTATAAAAATAAAATAAAAAACCAGGTCTGCCATTAGTAGCTCCATTACAAGTCATTTATTCTCTCTCCATTTAAATTTCCTGGGCTGGGGTTGTGGTTCAGTGGTTAGAGCACTTGCCTATCCCGTTTAAGGCACTGGATTCCAAACTCAGCACCACATAAATAAATAGAACAAAGGTATTGTGTCCATGTACAACTAAAAATAACAAGAAAAAAATTACATTTCCCATGTGTAATATGAGATCATCATACAGGGTTTTGGAGGATTAAATAAGATATACAGTTAGAGCTCTCTGACCAGTATTAAGTCTTCCTCTTTAGTAACGTTTCCTCTTTAGTAACATGTTAATAAAAATGTTCACCCCGCTTCTAAAGTTGTGGCAAAGTTCTAATGCAGATCTCTTACACTGTAATACTGAACAAACATCAGATATTGAGACACGTATACCTTGAGATATTCTGGGCAAAGTTCTAAGCTCACTATTATAGAATGTGCTTTCCTTCAATCGCCTCCACTGAGAATAATAAGATCCAGTATTAATTAATAGGATATAAAAATCAGAAGTACATCCCAGGGATACAACTAGCTGACACCCAAAGAGCAGCAAGAAGAGAGCAGCACCTGCCAACGGACCTCGATAATTCCCTGCAGTTCACCTCTAAAGGCCCCCTCCCCTTGGAGCTGCGCAAGCGTACACTGATTTTGCACCTCTCTCCCTCATTCCTCCGCCTCCAACATCACTGCCACACTCGATCTGCCCAACACGCAGGCGCGTCTCCTCAAGTCCTATCCCCACCCCCGCCTCTTTCTCTTCAGTTCTTCCCCCTCCTCTTCCAGCACCTCCGCAGGTTCAAACTCTTCTTGGTGAGAGTGGCGGCGATCTCGAGGTCACGTGATGAGCATCCTGCTGCCCAACATGGCGGAGTTCGACACCATCTCGGAACTGGAGGAAGAGGAAGAAGAAGAAGCCGCTACGTCGTCGTCGCCGCCGTCGTCTTTGTCGTCTGTTTCTGGGCCCGATGATGACGAAGAAGAGGAAGAGGAGGAGGAGGAGGAGGAAGAAGAAGAAGAAGAAGAGGCGGAAGATGATGATGAGGAGGAGGTGCCGCCCCCGCCTCGGGTAGTGAGCGAGGAGCATCTGCGGAGATATGCCCCGGACCCTGTACTGGTGCGCGGCGCAGGCCACATCACTGTGTAAGCAAGAAGGGGCCATGAGGTTTGAAAAGGCTGTGATTTGGAGACCGAGAAATGAGAAGACGAACGAGGGGCCTGTGGAGTGGGGGGAGGGCTGACTGAGGCGTACCTGGTCAAAACGGAGAAAGGAGGGTGAATAGAAGTAAAGTAAGTAAGGAGAATGTGAGCGTGTGAAGAGTAAGCGTATGACTGGGAACTTAGGGGTTTGAAAGCCAGAGAGAGGTATTGGAGTAGGGGTGAGTTTCCTTTCGTGTAGGTATGGTGGCAAGTGAATATTTTCTAAACTGCAGGATGTACTAGAGGGTTCTTTGCTGCCAGGATCGGTGTCTAGTGGAAAAACGGTGACTGCTGTGCCATGTGAGGAGAACTAGGTTTGGATTCTAAAAAACAGAAACGTGATGTTTTCTGAATAATGTAAACATCCATCCACCTGCATATTCATCCATCCGTTCTTCCTTTCTAATCCTTATATGAATGAATACAGTCATTCTTTCCCTGTTTAGAGCACTATTCAGTCTGACGTTCCTTAAATATAGGCAGCTATGGAAATAGAAAGAGCAGGGGATTGAGTCTGGGGTATCTTGCAAGTGCGAGTGCTTCTTCCTGGCCCTGTGACCTTGGTCATTTGCTTCCCTTGTGTGGGCCTTGGTTTCTTCATATGCAAAATGAGGATTTGGAGTAGGTTGTTTCTAAAACCTTTCAGCTACGTGATAGTTTAAAATACCTCCAGGGGATTTTTTTTTGCCTTAATACTAAATATATTAATATTAAATGTATGTGGAAATTAATCCTCCAGAAGGTGAGGATGGTTTCTTAAAAATTTGCCAGTATGGCTTTTTAAAAATTGAAATCTTGTATCATATTTCATAAAATAAAATGAGAAGGGACTTCACAACATTTTAGTTGCAAAGCAGAAAAATTGATAGCTTTCTGTGTTTTGAAGAGTACTTCCTCATATTTATTTGCTTGAATTGTAAATACTTGAAAATTTAAGTATTGTGTTAGTATTCATTCTTAATTCTGCTACCTTTTATTGCTTTTTAAGTTATTTTTTAGTTGTAGTTGGACACAATATCTTTTAATTAGTTAATTTATTTATTATTTTATTTATGTATTTTTATAAAACTAACCAGCTTTAATACCAGTGTAGGTCTCTCTTAAATACATGTTCCCCAGGACAGAGCCAGGGGCCTGCTCTTGGCAGGAAGAGTGGAAAGGAAACGTGAACAAAATGGAGTGGATTGGCAGGGCAGCCTGCCAGGGATGGAGCTGCTCATGGGGCAGGAAAGAAGACAGCAGCTTCCTTAGGTCCAGTTATTGCTAAGGCCTGGTGGGCTCTGCTGCTCTCCTAGCCCCAGAGCAGTTCCCAGGATGGGTTGTCCCTCTGGCTCTGGCAGAGCCTACACCTGGGCTTCTCTGATCTGGGAAGAGCCCTGTGGTCCAAAAGGACATCAATTTATTTATTTTTATGTGGTGCTGAGAATCAAACCCTGACACGTGCTAGGCAAACATTCTACTACTAAGCCACAATCCCAGCCCAGTGTGAGTGATATTGCATGTAAGTATACCTATCAGTTTTCTTTTTTTTTTTTTTTTTTGCAGATGCTGGGGATTCAACCCAGGGCTTTGCACATCCTAGGCAAACACTGTACAACCGAGCTATATTCCCAGGCCTCTATCGGTTTTCTTCTTGATATTTTTAGGAGAACTATTTGGATCCAATGTATTGAAATACAGAAAAAAATACATCTCATGAGATTTTTTTCCTTATTTATAGACATTACACATTCTTTATATTTCTTAAAACATGGATGTTTACCCTTGATAGCACACTTGTATGGAAATTAGTAGGGGTTCTAGATTAACCAAATCCCAGGGATTCATAAAATCGTTTCATTAAAACTAATCTAAGGGCTGGAATTGTGGCTCAGTGGTGGAGTGCTCACCTAGCATGCATGAGACACTAGGTTTGATCCTCAGCACCACATAAATATAAAATAAAGATATTGTGTCCACCTAAAACTAAAAAATAAATATTAAAAAAACTAATCTAAAAAAGCTGAAGTTATTAGATATAGAATTGAAAAAGATGGCTGGGTGCAGTGGTACACGACTGTAATCCCAGCGGCTCTGGCAGCTTGGGAGGCTGAGGCTGAGGCTGGAGGCTTGGGAGGCTGGTGGAACGCAAGTTCAAAGTCAGCCTCAGCAACTCAATGAGACTTTGACCCCTAAATAAAATACAAAATAGGGCTGGGAATGTGTCTCGGTGGTTGAGCACCTCTGGGTTCAATCCTCAGTACCAAAGAAAAAAGGAAAAGAAAAAGATGGCCAAATTTGCCAAACAGCACATTTCTATAAAAACTTAGCACTGCAAATTTTTGATACTTCCCAAATCAGTAAATGGAATGCCTCTTCTGTCAGCTGTTTTTGAGGCATTACAGTGATGCATTGTTAATTTGCATTTATGTGTAGTGAATATTTCATAAGGTTTTAGGCTTTGAGAATGCTGAAGCTATCTCTGGTGACTTGCCATTGTTACAGTGTAAAAAGACGTGATTATTTCCATATGAAAGATAAGTGAGATCTAAATAGAATCTTTTAAAAATTTATATTATATGGCATAGTCTTTCCTTGATAAAGTAAATAGAATTCAGAGCATGTGCTTCAGACTCAGTTCTAAGTTTTCTAGTGAAATCATGTTTCTTGTTGGCAGAATTTTATTATGCTTAAGTAACCTGGGCACAGGAACTTTAATTTGTGCAAGGTTTGAAAGGCTGATATATAGCTGTTTTCAAAAAGATGAAAAGGGAGAGAAGAAGAGGGAAGAACAACTAAAAGGACACATTCTTCTTTGCCTCAATCTCCTTTACTACAAATAATTGTTCCAAGAAATTAAAAATTGGGGCATTGAAAACACTTGACAGGGCTGGTGTTGTGGCTCAGAGGTAGAGCACTCACCTATCATGCCTGAGGCACTAGGTTCTATCCTCAGCACTACATAAAAAATAAAATAAAGATATTGTGTCCATCTATAACTAAAAATTAAATATTAAAAAAGAGAAAATGCAATAATTGAGAATCACCAGCTGGGTTGGCTTCAAACACATAACAGATTCTATATTTAATGAAGTCGATAAAATGGCAGCCTGAGCAGTTCCCAAGTGCCTGTTTGTCTGATACTAAAGAGCCTCACATCTTGGGCTAATATCTATCAATGATGAATAATAAGTGGATGAGATTGTCTAACCTCTGTGGACTCACAGTTCTTAATGGGTTGTTTATGAAACAGGTGAGGTATTTTGTTCATCAGCAATCATTTCAGCATTTTGCTAGTGGCTAGTAAGTGAAACTCTTGGGCCTAAGGTTCTTTGAGTTAAATATTCTCTTTATGTGCTCAGTTTCTAAAGAGAAAAGTTAGAGAAAAATAATCCCTGGTAGGCAAAAACAGGATTGCTACTTTTAGCCAAAATTATAAGAGAGAAATAGCGTAGTTTGCTTTTCTTCTTACTTTTTTGATATGGATATATAGTTAGTCCACATCCACAGATTGAACCAACTGCACATCAAAAATATCTGAAAAAAAAATCACATCATATTGAACATGTACAGGCATTTTTCTTGTCATTATTCTCTAAACAATACAATGTAACATTTACATGGAATTTATATTGTATTATTGTAAGTAATAATAGAGATTATTTGAAGTATACAGAAGGGTATGCATATGTTATATGCAAATACTGTGTCGTTTTAATATAAAGGATTTGAGCATCTAAGGAGTTTGATACCCAAGATGGGCCTGGAATCAATTCCTCATAGAATACTGACAGGGGCAACTGTACATAGGTCACCAGGGAGTGTTTTAGGAAGTAAAATAATACTTTCTTTACCATTTCTAATATACCTTTTTAGAAATAACAATTTTTATATTAGAGAAAAATCAGTAATGTTAATATAGCAAATATTTCTTAAGAACTTCAGCACTGGGGCTAAGTACTAGGAAGAATATAGAAAAAAAACAAAATACAGGTCTGGCTTTACAAACCTAACCAGAACATTTCCTTTTCGATATTTATATGGGGCAGCAAAGAATTAAAGATAATTTTTTAATTGCTGAATTGTGTAATACAGATCAGAAGTGATTATGAGTGTTCAGAGAAAAGGAATCCATATTAACTTGAGCATTCAAGGCATTATAGTGGGGTTGGAACTAAAGGCTGTGTACAATTTGAACTAAGGACAGGAAGCAAGAAAATCATATGGGCAAAGACAAGGCAGTGGCAATGAGAAGGAAAGAATCATTATGAGAATTTAAAGGAGCAAGTGACTGGATTTGGGGAATATTTACTTTAATAAAGGTGCAAAAATAGGAGAGGGAGGGGGCAAAAAAATGATACCAAGGTCTTGGTTAAGGGAAGAGAGTAAAGTACAAAGAGGAAACAGTTTCCAAGAAAGGGTTACATCTAATTTTAGATATGTTTTACTTGACGTCATATATTCTTTTGTTACCAGGGATTGAACCCAGGGGTACTTAACCACTGAGTCACATCTCCAGCCTGACAATGTATTATTTTGTGGCAAGATATCCAAATGGAAAATTTCATTTTACAATTGAAGATGAAGGACTAGAGCATGTTGGAAAAATACCTGTTACTAGAGAAAAATAGATCGGATGGCATTAGCATAGGTGAGATTGTCCAAGCTATCAGATGCTAATGAACTGCAGACTTGCCTTTGTGAAGCAAATGAGTTAAAGCTAAGAGTTGGTGTAGAATGAAAAGAGTAGGAATGTTAGGAAGGAAATCATCAACAGTGTCACAGCTGCAAAGTCAAGAGAAAAATTTTTTACTTAGAGGAGGACATTAAATTTGGCAGTAAATAAGACAAGAAGAACTTGTCTTTGCTGAATAAAAAATTATTTTCAGTAAAATGGCAGCATCAAAAAAATCAGGGGCTGGGGTTTTGACTGAGTGGTAAAGATCTTGCCTAGCATGTATGAGGGCACTGGGTTCTATCCTCAGCATTATAAATGAATAAATAAAAATAAAGGTTCATCCAATATATATATAAAAAATAAAGGTATATCCACAACATATATATAAAATAAGCTTAATAAATATTCCATCTATTAAAAAATATCAGATTTTAGCCTGGCACATGCCTATAATCCTAGCTGCTCTGGAGGCTAAGGCAGGAGGATTGCAAGTTCAAAGCCAGCCTCAGTAGCTAAGCAAGCCCCTAAGCAAATCAGTGAGACCCAAAATAAAATATAAAAACGGGCAGGGGATGTGGCTCAGTGGTTAAGTGCTTCTGGGTTCAATCCCTGGTACCAAAAAGAAAAGAAAAAAATCAGATTTCAAAGGTTAATAAAGGGAAATGAAAACAATAGAGGGTTCCTTTATCTGGTGATAAGTACACCTGAAATAAGCAAAGCTTAAGAATTTTTCTTTTGTTTTGGTACTGGGGGTTGAACCCAGGGGCACTTGACCACTGAGCCACATCCCCAGCCCTATTTTGTATTTTATTTAGAGACAGGATCACACTGAGTTGCTCAGCACCTTGCCATTGCTGAGGCTGGCTTTGGACTCATGAACCTCCTGCTTCAGCCTTCTGAGTCACTGAGATTACAGGTGTGCACCACCAAGCCTGGCTAAGAATTTTTTTTTTTTTAAGAGAGAGAGAGAGAATTTTATTTATTTATTTTTTTATATTGTCCACAGTATGTGTCAACAATATAAAAAATAGCTTTTATTTATTTTTTTTGAGAGAGAGAATTTTAATATTTATTTTTTAGTTATCGGCGGACACAACATCTTTGTTTGTATGTGGTGCTGAGGATCGAACCCCGGCCGCACGCATGCCAGGCGAGCGCGATACCGCTTGAGCCACATCCCCAGCCCCGGCTAAGAATTTTTTAAATAATAAAAATATTCTAAACATTGTGATAAATACATCTGTCTATATCTACTACTTATTTGATATCTAGTAAAGGAATGGCAGAGCTGGCAAAAAGCTCAAATGGTAGGAAACTCCAGTTGAGGTAAAAGTATGCTATTGACGTTGCATCTAAAAGGCATTTAGATATGGTGTGAAAATAAAGCTCTACTTTAAAATATATGTCTTTCGGGCTGGGGATGTGGCTCAAGCAGTAGCACGCTCCCCTGGCATGCGTTCGGCCCAGGTTCGATCCTCAGCACCACATACAAACAAAGATGTTCTGTCCACCGAAAACTAAAAAATAAATATTAAAAAATTCTCTCTCTCTCTCTCTTAAAAAAAAACCATTTAAAAAAAATATATGTCTTTCTTAAAAGTGAAAATCTATCAATTTTTTGTTGCACAAGAAGAATTTACTCTGTGGAATAATGAATTGTGTCTTTTTTGAGTAGTGATAAAGCCACTAAACAATTATTTATTAATTTATTTATGGTACCAGGGGTTGAACCCAGCACATTTGCTTAATCATCAAGCCACATCCCCAGCCCTTTTTGATATTTTATTAGAGACAGGGTATCCCTGAGTTGCTTAGGGTCTCACTAAGTGGCTGAGGCTGGGTTTGAACTTGCCTCAGCCTCCAAAGTTGCTGAGATCACTGGCATGTACCACTGTACCCATCTTAAATAATGATTTAAGTGAAATGTGTTTCTTTCTGTTAAAATAGTTGTCTCATTACTGAATACTAAATTAGCATGTAAATACAAATATATTTTTAATACTAGAATGTCAATTACTCAAGCAGCAGATGAAAATTGTTATAAAATTTATGCATAGGATATCCCATCTGGTTTTAAGTTTAGATGTACTATTATGTCTGTAGATTTAGAGGGAATATGTATTCTCATTACATGTTGTATACACACCTGAACAGAGTTAATGACTGACTTTTTTGATGTAGTTAAAGTCTTTACAATTGGTAATTAATTTTCTTAACTATTTTAAATATAGAACTTTGATAAAAATACATTTCTTAACATATAAGATGTAGTATTTTTTGCCTAGACATATATCATGCTAGTGGCTGCTACATATGGAGAGTGTTTGTGCTTAAGATTGGCTCATGTCCTTGAAAATGAACTATTCACATAAATGATATAAGGAGAATATGAAATTCTTGCATAGAGTTTTAATTAGATGTGGGATTCCTAACATTTCTTTAAAGTCCCTAAGACCAAACTAGCAGTTGAATCAAACATCAAACAGTACAGTAACTTATTCAGTGAACTTTTCTGCAAACTTTTATTAAAAACCTACTCCTGTAATCCTAGTGGCTCAGGAGACTGAGAAAGGAGGATTACAAATTCAAGGCCAGCCTCAGCAATTTAGGGAGGCCCTCAGCAACTTAATGAGACTCTGTCTCAAAAAAAAAAAAAAAAAAAGTGTGTGGAGGCTGGGGGAGGGACCCCATGTAGCTTAGTGGTAAAGTGCCCTGGGTTCATTCCCTGGTACTGAAAAAAACTACTGGATTGCATTATAGTATTATCTATAATGGAAGGAGCAAAATAACCCATGGTTTCTGTTCTCAAGGAGCTTAATACAGAACAGAAAAGGCATAGGGATCAGCATATGAATTTTGTTTTCCCCCACTTATTTAGTATATACATGACTTTGAGCAAGTCATGTAATTAATGT
This sequence comes from Marmota monax, assembly GCF_021218885.2. NCBI lineage: Eukaryota > Metazoa > Chordata > Mammalia > Rodentia > Sciuridae > Marmota > Marmota monax. Next base: position 451,673 of record NW_026693786.1, read on the forward strand.
ATTTATTTATTTTTTCTTATTGTCAGCTTCCTTGCCCCCAAAATGGGGATAATAATACTTCTCTTGAGGGTTTTTAAAGTTTTGTAGTAATATACTTAGCACAGTAGGTAGCCTGGTAAGCACATAGTTATTGGTAACTTTTACTCTTACTGCCTTCCTCGTGGAGTTCTCAATGTTTTTGTTTAAAATTGTAGTCACTATGATATGGTGTGACATTGAGGAAGTAACTATATTGTCCCTACTGAAATCAACAAATAGGTGAGCAAAGCTAATAAAATTAATTTTGACTTCTTTAAAAATATTTTTATTAGTGTATTATAGTTATACATAATAATAGGATTCATTTTCACATTCATATATATAAGGAATATAATTTGCTCCATTATAATCCCCAGTATTTCCACTTTCCCTCCTTTCCTCACTTCCCCTGTTCTCCTTCCTGTACTATAGTGGTCTTCCTTCTATTTCTTATCTTTTTAATTGATGCTTTATAGATTTGCATAAAAGTGGATTCAGTGTGGTATATTTGTATATGTATATAGCATAATTTGGTCAGTTTCATTCCGCAGTTCCTCATTTTCCTGTCCTCCTTCCCTCTCAGTCTCCTTCTACTCCACTGATCCTTCTTCTTTTATCATGGGATCCTTCCCCTTTTATTTCCTTATTTCTCTCTAGCTTCTGCAAAGGAGAGAAGACATTTGATCTTTGACTTTCTGAGCTTATTTCATTTAGCATGATACTTTCCAGTTCCATCCATTTACTGGTAAATGCCGTAAGTTTGTTATTCTTTACAACCAAATAAAACTCCGTTGGTTTATATCCCACATTTTCTTTATCCATTCATCTGTTGATGGGCTGGTTCTATAACATGGCTGTTGTGAATTTCACTGCTATAAACAGTGGTGTTCCTGTTTTACTATAGTATGCTTAGTTCAGTTCCTTTGAATAAATGCCAAGGAGTGGGATTTCTGGGTCATATGGTAGTTCCATTCCTAGTCTTTTGAAGAATTTTCATAGTGTTTTCCAAAATGGTTGTGATAATTTTCAGTCCTACCAACAAAGTATGAATGTGCCTCTTCCCCCACATCTTTGCTAGTATTTATTATTATTTTTATTCTTGATGATTGCCATTATAACTGGAGTGAGATAAAATTTCAGTGTTGTTTTGATTTGCATTTCCCTGGTTGCTAGGGATGTTGGACATATTTTCATATATTGTCTGTTGTATTTCTTCTTTGGAGAAATGTCTGTTTAGTTCTTTTGCCCATTTATTGACTGTGTGTGTGTGTGTGTGTGTGAAGTTTTGACTTCTTATTACATATTTTAGTGAGCATAATGGAAGAGAAAGCCTTAGAGGGTGAAATCTGTTTTCTTAAAATTCATTGAACACATGAAAGCCACTCATAAGGATCAATCCTTGAGTATATTGAAAGTAACTGTTCACAAGTTATAAATCATATAGTTCCAAAGGCTACATTAATGGTAAAGAGGGATATTTTTATTATAACATTTGCTCTTTTTTAAAACATTTTTTAGTTGTTGATAGACCTTTGTTTTATTTACTTATTTATATGTGATGCAGAGAATCAAACTCAGTGCCTCACACATGCCAGGCAAGTGTGCTACTGCTGAACCCCAGCCCCAGCCCAACATTTACTCTTATAAAAGTTCTTTTACTATTAATTTGGATTAAAAGTCAGAGATTTACTTTCTATAACTATCATATTTTTCTTCCACTGGGCTGGGAGTGTAGTGCAGTGATAGAGCACTTGTCTTAGTATGCATGAGGCTCTGGCTTTGATCCCCCAGTACCAGAAAAAAAATCCAGGACAATTTTGTTTTTTAATTTAATGTTTTTTAAGACTCTGTATCTATTTTTTAAATTAAGTTTCTTTTAAACTGGTACAAAAACATAAAAATGTATATATTCAAGAGACATTTTAAAATCAGAAAACCAAAAGAAAAATAAACAGGCTTGTAATTTTTTTTAAAGAAAGGAAAAAGGTTAAATATGCTGGATAGAATATATTTTGTTCTTTGTTTTTAAGGTTTGGCTTGAGCAACAAGTTTGATACTGAATTTCCTTCAGTTCTAACAGGGAAGGTAAGTGAAATTTTGCTTTGAATTTTCCAATTTTAACCCATCGTTTTATGGCTTATTCAGTGTTATGACAAATTCTTTGACTCATTGGTAATTAAATAAAATACCAGGAAGCCTCCGAACTTGGAACCTGTGTTGGAGGTGACTAAAAGCTGTCTCCATGACTACCAGCCTCTGACCAGTTATTTCATCTGTTGTTCATTAATGCTGGCTATTATTTGTGTTCAGTTTTTTAACTTTTGCAATTTTTCCAGCACAGGTAGCTATAATTGTATTCATTTAGGTCATTGATATCCAATGTTTTCAAAACAACATTATTTTTAATTGTATCACCATTTTTTAAAGTGCCATGTGGTATGATTTGTTCTATATGTAAAGTATCAAATTTTTGGTTAGATATTGTTTTATCTTTCAAATAGTTTGAGTTTCTAAAATTGGACTCACTGTAAGAAATTATTACCTGTTTCCTTTATATTCATTAGAATAGTCTTGCATTGAGGCTTAATTCGAAGACTTCTAGCAAGGGTGAGAATGAGGCTATTTTCTGAACATCTTTTAGCATTGTTTTTCATTTTTTATTCTAATTTGTTATATATGACAGCAGAGTGCATTACAATTCTTATTACACATGTACAGCACAATTTTTCATATGGTTTTCATTTTTAAATTATGCAGCTATTACCTTTTGAAATTTAATTTACTTTTAATTTGTTCTCTCTTCTTCTAAATTCTTCCCTAAAATAATCTCCTTGTACTAATATTAGCTCTTTTTTGTCATGATGTGTTTTTCAGCCATTTACTCTTCATTTTTAAAGGCCTAATTCTAATCTTCCCTGCTCTCCCTCAGCCACCTTTGTGATTGGGAGAAGAGAAAAAGATTCCAAAATAATTTCCTTTTTCAAGAGGTATCTCAGAAATCATAAGACATTTCAGCTTAATTTATTTAACCCTGAAAGGTAATTTATACTTTATTTGGCTCACAGAGTATACAAGCTTTGTAGTCAGGTCTTGGTTGCAACACATGTTCTATCACTTCCTGGCTATGGGCTTTGGGCAAGCCACTTCTGAGCCACACTTCTTAGGTGAAAAATAGAGATGATGCTGATAGTTACCTCACTTTTTTGTGTTAGATTAAATGAGCATGCATATATGCAATTCCTAGTATATTCTCAGGTACATATTAACTCCCCAGTGTTAGTCTGGGTTACTGTTAACTGTTCTCAGTGTATTCCAGTTTCACCTTGATTGTTTTTTTAGGTTACTCACTTTCTTTCTATTTCTAACTGCTTTTACCACTTTTTCTTCATCTGAGTAATAATTTATTCTTTGGTTCCACTACTAATTTGGGTATTGATTGTTGGCCCTTTTTATATCTCCTGAAGTATAATATCAGATCCTTCCCTATAATAATAAGCATAGTACCAGGCTAAGTTAACATTTGAAAATACGTTGCCATTTAACTTTTTAAAACACACAAAGAAACCCCTTTGGTGTGAGATTTTGGCCTTAATTTCTGCTGTGTTCTACCTTCTTATCCTTATCATTTAGAATAATTTACAAATTGAAGCAACAGATTAGATTTAGATTTTTTTATACAGATTAATCATAAATGTTTCCTCCAAATGAATAAAACAGTCATGAAAGTATCTCTTGAATTCTATATGGTAGAAAGATGATAAATTCAGTATTAAAGAGAATGAATTAAAACATCTGCAATAGAAGACATTCTCTACATGTTTTTGCATGTGTTGTCTTTAGTAGTTTCATCCAGCTTTAGTATTGGCTTAGTATTTTTTTTTTTTTTGAGAGAGAGAGAGAGAATTTTTTAATATTTTTTAGTTTTCAGCAGAAACAACATCTTTGTTTGTATGTGGTGCTGAGGATCGAACCCGGGCCACACGCATGCCAGGCAAGCGCGCTACCGCTTGAGCCACATCCCCAGCCCTTGGCTTAGTATTTTAAGTTTGAATTACAAGTCCAAGAAATTCTAACAAATGAAAAACCTAAAATTGTCAATTGAGTTCATTTCCCAGTGTTAGAATTCTGTTTTGTAAATTGTTTTTTTTAAATATTTATTAGTTTTTAGTTGTAGTTGGACACAATATCTTTATTTTATTTTTATGTGGTGCTGAGCATCAAACCCAGAGCCTCACATGGGCTAGGCAAGCGCTCTACCGCTGAACCACAATCCCAGCCCCAATTGGTCATTTTTTTTGTGTTCCAGGAATTATTAGAATATCTTTTCACACCTCAACAAAAAATTCCACACATCAGAAAGATAGTATAATTGTTTTAAATTAGAGGAATAAGAATGGTGAGCTACTTTTGGTATATTCACACAGCCTAAATGGTCTGGGTAGGAGCTGTTCTTAAAGCCATCCCTTCTTTTCAGGTGGCCATTTTGTAGCACACATCATAATGATATGTGGATTTTATTCAAGTATGTATTATTTATAGTGTGTAAAATTTCTCGTGTATTGGATAAAGCATAAATGATACTGTGATGTTTTTCCTAGTGTGTGTTTGATGATAAGAAAATCACTAAAAAGAATTCTGAAGGTCTATTTATTTATTTAGGAGCTGGGGGTGGAACCCAGAGCCTTGGGCATGCTGAGCATGCACCCTACCACTCACCTCTACCCCTAGCCCCTGAAGGTCTGATTTTTTTAAAGTCGCATAGTAATAACATGAATTTTTATTAATTTTTTTAATGAGAAAATTTCTTCTTCAGTAAGCACTTTCATTTGTATAGGTTACTCTGAATTATCAAAATGCTTCTCTGATAACTGGGGGAAGAGACCTTACAGAAAAAATTTAAAAGAAAAAACGTTTGAATTCCAGACATAATAGCCCTTTTGTTAAAATATTTAAAAGTGAATAAATACAATAGCTCAAATAGAAAAAGTACTCTTTATGAAATCAGTTTTCCAACATGAATGAGATTGTAAATAGCTTTTGTGCCTGCCTGAGGTAATCAAAATTGCAGAGTGAATTCTGAAAACCTGAAAGGCCATTTTGTCAGAATTCATTTTTTGCTTCTTTTGTGTTAAGAAAATGCAAAGAAAAAGGTAATATTTTATATTAAGTGCAGAAAAGATTGTTTTCTGTGTTTCACTAAAGATCTTCTATCATAAGAATTATCAAGCAAGGTATATGCACACAGATTCTGGTAACCAGAAAAAGAAAGAACTCAGAACTTCAGAAAAGAAATTAAAGGGGCTGTGGTGGCCATTTTGTAGCACATGTCATAATGATATGTGGATTTTATTCAAGTATGCATTATTTATAGTGTGCAAATTTTCTCATGTATTGGATAAAGCACTTGCCTAGCATGTGTGAGGCACTGGGTTCGATTCTCAGCACCACATATCAATAAATTAAAAAATAAAAGTCCATTGACATCTAAAAAAATATTTAAAAATAAAAGAGAAAAGAAAAGAAATTAAAGCTTCCGCCTCAGCTTGAAAGAATTAAATGATGTTATGGGAAGATTAGTGTGCAGTGTTAGGAATTTTAAGCCATAAAAATTTACCTTTACTATTGTGATCCAATATGAAAAAGAGATTGATAGGGTTGTGTTCCCTACAACTGAAAGAGGCAAACCAATCCTGCTGGGGTTTGCTTAGATTTTCTTCTGTTTGCACAGTCTCCTGCATCCTGTTATAAAATATTATGACCCTTTTCCCCACCTTTATGATGTAGTTTTTCTTTTTTTCTTTCCAAGAGAGTCAAAAGGAATGAAATGTTTCTTTACAGCCTACCATTCAGCTAGAAATTAAGGGGCTTCCAGCTAACCTTCATTACTAGAGATACTCAATTATATGGAAGTAAATGAGTAAGATGTTATTAACTCTGATTCTACACAGTTAACTAAACATGTCTTTCACATTGTTTAAAATTGAGAGTTAACCAGTTCTCATTTCCTATGCCTTTATCTCTAGAGATTTTATGACTTTTACTGTTATTCAGTACAGTTTTTTTCAGACAGTCTTGGCCTCCTTTTAAAGTCAAAATGAAGATCTTAGTTTATTGTTTTAAAATCTAGTAAAAGTTTTACTTCTTTATATTTGACGACTTCAAAAATTTGAATTCTCAATTTTATTGACTTGAATATTTTAATGTTTAATTTGTCTGTGGTAAGAGTATAAACTGAAACTATTTGTTAAAAGTGGAAAGTGTTAGTGGGGATGAAGGAAAATTGCCACATTTTAGAAATGTTTTTGTTTTCACTTCCAGAAACATGTAATAAAACATGTTTTATTAAAAAATCATATGCCTTGGCATATAATTTATTTTATTTACCATGTTTTCTTTTAAATCCAGATTTTTCTAGACCCTCATTGTTATACAAAATTACATACAAGAGGAAGTGAGGGGAAAGGGAAAAAAATCAAGGGGGAGAAATGAATTAGAGTAGATGGGGTAGAGAGAGAAGATCCGAGGGGACTGGAGGGGAGGGGAAGGGGGATAGTAGAGGATAGGAAAGGCAGCAGAATACAACAGACACTAGTATGGCAATATGTAAAACAGTGGATATGTAACCGAAGTGATTCTGCAATCTGTATACGGGGTAAAAATGGGAGTTCATAACCCACTTGAATCAAATGTGTGAAATGTGATATGTCAAGAACTATGTAATGTTTTGAACAACCAACAATAAAAATAAATAAGTAAATAAATAAATAAATCCAGATTTTCTTTTCCCTTTTTGTTTTGTAGCTTTAATATCCCTCAGACTTTTAACACCCTTCTTCCCTGGTGGACATAGAGTTTTCTAAAGCTCCATAGCTCAGTTCTTTGGACTGACTCATTTCTGCATTTAACTTTTACTTGGTTACTTTTTTTACCCTTTACTTTTTAAAAAAATATTTACTTTTTTAGTTTTAGGTGGACACAATATCTTTATTTTATATTTATGTGGTGCTGAGGATTGAACCCAGTGCCTCATGCATATTGGGTGAACACTCTACCACTGAGCCACAACCCCACCTCCCACCCTTTACTTTTAATATTTGTGAAGTGTACTTGTATTTACTTTAAAATAAAAATTTAGATTCTAAGCTTTTAAATTTGTTAATGGGCAGAGTAATAATTTTATTATTTGTATGAGTTTATATCATAATTTGCCATATTTAAAATGTATTATTGATTCAGAATGCACAATTTAAAGAGATTTGGTAGTGATATTATGCTACAGATTGAAGCTAAATGTGTATTTTTCTTTATTTTAACTTTTACTTGGTTACTCAGTAATTCCCTAGGAAAAAGAAAGTTGAATATCTCTCTTTTGGAGAGGTAAATCTTTTTTAAAAAAATATTCTTTAGGGACTTTGGTTCAGCAGTAGAGCACTTGCCTCACAAGTGTGAGGCACTGGGTCCGATCCTCAGCACCACATAAAAGTAAATAAGCAAAATAAAGGCATGCGGTCCATCTACAACTTAAAAAATATTAAAAATAAATAAATACAATAAAATATCTTTTAGTTATACATGGACACAATATCTTTATTTTGTATATTTTTATATGGTGCTGATGATTGAACCCAGTGCCTCACATGTACAAGGCAAGCACTCTGCCACTGACTCACAATCCCAGACCCTGGAGAGGTAAATCTTAAGGTAGTAATTTGATACCTTGTTTTTAAAAAGGACATGGGGGGGCTGAGGTTCTGAGGTTGTAGCTCAGTGGCAGAACACTGGCCTCCCAAGTGGAAGGCACTGGGTTTGATCCTCAGCAACACATAAAAAACAAAATAAAGGTATTGTGTCTGTCTACAACTAAAAAAAAAATTTTTTTTTTTTTTTTTAAAAAGAACACTAAGAGGCTGGGGATCTTGCTTAGTGGTAGAGTGCAAGTTTTAGCACACATAAGGCTCTGGATTCAATATCCCACACCGAGAGAGAGACAGAGAAAGAAAAAGATCATCTTCTCTGAAGAATTGAAGAACTGAAGACCACTGAATCTACATCCAAAATGTAGCAGTTATCTTTTTTATAACATATTATGAAATAATATATAATGTAATATAATAATATCCTTTTAATAATATCTAGGAAAACTGTGGACTATAAGTAATTACCTGATTAAACTGTCTGCTTTCAGGTGAGAGTCCTTGCAAAAGACAGCTTTTCTTTTTATCAAATCTACTCAGAGATATGATTTACAAATTTCTTTGTCAGAGTATTTCATTCAGGAAGTTCTAAGATGTAATTTCCATTCCCAGTGAGTATATAAAATAAAAATTATTATTCTGTTGTATAAATGAGAAACTAAGACTGAGAAAAACTAAATAATTTTGCCTGGGATTTTTCATAGCTAATAAGAACTAGATTCAGATCTCTTGATTTATTGTCTAATGTGCTTAAATTATGAGTGTTTTCTATTTTCAGTTATAAGGCATGATTCTCTGAATCTTATTTTCATTTTTACCCCTGAAATTTTGGCACTTAATTGGAATTTTTTTTTACACGGTGATTGCCATTGTGTCATGTTATTGACAGGAAAATGAAACTAGTTTACTTTTGTCATGTAGGAAAAATTTTGAGCCTTATGGCTTGATAACTGTTGATTGTTAGGAAGAAAATCAGACTCATGTGCTAAGCAATTAACCTTATTGGATGATATGAACAATTCTAAGAAAGCTTATATGCTTAATGTTTTAATCATAATAGTGATGAATTCTTTGGTCATGTATTTATTTCTATAGCATCTGCTAATAGATATGTTTTGTATGTTGATTCTAAGAAACCTGTTAAAAGATAAAATGTAATAATTTGTAAAATTTTAATACAACTTTGTATTTGGGAAAGTAGAGCTGTATAGTTTTGGTACCTAATGTACTAAGGAGTTTACATTTTAGAGTACCTACTTTTCCTGCCAATTTCATAATTTTTGCTTTCATACTCTGATGCTGAAATATTTTCCCATAAATTTTGCAGTCTGATAGCTTTCTAAATTAAGAGTGATCAGTGTGTGGTCCAAAAATGTGATTTTACTGAGAACAACCTGTACACCTTTGAATTGTATAACCTTCAAGCAGAATTTTTGGTATAAATCTGATTGCTGGTCATGTTCATGCCTTTGAACTGACTTTGTCGTTTTCAGAGAGGCACAAGCAGCCCTTCCAGGAATGGAGGTAGTAACTAGAAATATTAAATTTGTGCATTTAAAGACCTTTCAACTTTCAAAATTTAGAGCACTTATGAGTCCATTTTATGCTGAGTATCAACAGACTGTTTTGAATGTAATTACTAAGATATTATCTTTTGTTAGTGTAAAGTTTCCCTGTAAACATTGGCAAGTCTTAAGGTTGCAACTTTGCCAGGGAGGAAAGGTTGAAGAGTTAGCATTTTAGAATTAATCCAGGAGTATTGCAAAGTTCTAACTTGAATTCTGTTTCCTCTGGTAGTATTTGTTTTTTTATTATTATTGTTGTCTTATGCTTCCAGTCTGAATTCAGAATACTTTAAGTCAGAGTACCTGAAGACTATAAACAATATTGCCTTAATAATGAGAATATTTGGTAACAAAACTGGTTGGTGGGTATCTTTTACCATCAGTTTTGCTACTGTCATTTTATTGTAGGTCATTTCAAAAGATTTTTTTCAAACATCAGGTTAAGATCTGGGAGCATAAAATTATATTATTTTACTTCCCGATGTCTCCCAAGACCATGTGATACATATTTATGGGAAGAGATGGGAAAAAAGTATATTTCGACATTGTTAATTCCTTAAAATGTTTGTAATAAGACATTTTCCTTATGTTTAGAGACAAATAGTAGGAAGCTGCCCACAAATTGTTAAAGATAGTGCCCTTGTTGTAGGTGGCCCCAGAAGAATTTAAGACCAGCATTGGCCGTGTGAATTCATGTTTGAAAAAGGCTCTCCCAGTCAATGTGAAGTGGCTGCTCTGTGGATGTCTCTGCTGCTGTTGCACACTGGGTTGCAGCCTGTGGCCTGTTATTTGTCTCAACAAAAGAGTGAGTATAACCATTCTATTGTATAACAATAGTAAAAGCTAACATTTATTGCACACTTGCTATGGGTCAAGAACTATTTCCATGTACTTTACTTAATTTTATTTAATTTCCATAACAATGGTATCATTTTATTTAAAAAAAAATTAAGGTATGCAACACAGTAATTGCCATGTTTTTTTAAATTGTTTTTTGTTTTTGTGGTGTGGGTATTGAATCCAGGGCCTTGTGCATGCATTTGAGGCAAGTACTCTACCAACTGAGCTATTTCCCCAGCTCCAATGGTATCATTTCAGAGATAAATAAACTCTAAAATGAGCCATTTATCCAACCTTTATCAATACTTTATCACTTAATATGCATTCCTGTCATTTTAAGTAAATACAGTGAAAGTAAAGAACTCAGGTAAATATAAATATAGGTGGACTGCTTATTCTCTTTATACAATCTGAAGCTATGACATAAAATGTTTCTAAGCTACAGGTATATTGGAGAACTACTTCTAATCTGAAGAAAGGCATAAGAGAAAGTAACCTGCAAAGTTGTGTGTTACTGGGGGTCCTTAGTTTTGAATATGTTACAATAACATTCTAACAGCATTGCTATTAGTTATTCCATGAAATTAAGACAACTATCTTAATCTGATCTGATTTAAAATTTCATTTTTATTTTGGAAATAATTTCCCAAGTGGGAAGAAAGCTTTCAATATTGAAATTGAAGCCAACGAGGACAGTTAATTTTACCCCAAGTTCTTTTCCCAGTACTACATTAAGGATTTATTTAATCTTTTAAATAATAATTAGCTTACTAAATCAGATTTAAAATTATAGCACTTTGAGGAGGAATAATTAGTGGTGCAGTTACTTTATTAAAGTGAAAAATAGTCCCAAGAAATAATCTTTATTTTTTTTCTCCTCATTTTTCTCATTCCCTCTTTCATGTCTGCTTCAAAAAGACAACTAATGCTGCCAATCCTATGAATTTTTTGAATGGAAGAGTAAAGCATTTTATTGATTCCCTTGGTAACCACCAGTAGATCAGAGCTTTACTTTAAATATAGCTTAATTTGTTTGTCAAAACATGGACAGTATTTTCAAGTGACCTTCTGTAAGTAAAAGCTAAAAGCATAAATGTCTTTACTTAATTGTCACCTTTAAAAGTTAAAATCAATAACTCCTATCCATCCCCATTATTTTAAAAGCCTCAATGTGAATTAATCATGATTTGGATTTCCCATCATGTGAATGTAGCCAATCTCCAGTACTTAAGAACAGATTTTTTGGTTTTAATGTTTATCCAGGATTTATCTTCATTCTTTGACATATTTATGCTTTGCCTATTTGTCAAAGCTTCCATCAAAGAACATGAAATAGAGGGCCGCGCACTGTGGTGCACACCTGTAATCCCAGCAAGTTGGGAGGCTGAGGCAGGAGGATCATGAGTTCAAAGCCAGCCTCAGCAAAATCGAGGTGCTAAGCAACTCAGTGAGACCCTGTCTCTAAATAAAATACAAAATAGGGCTGGGATGTGGCTCAATGATTGAGTGCCCCCTGAGTTCGAGTTCAATCCCCAGTACCAAAAAAAAAAAAAAAAAGAACCTGAATTAGAAATAAGTTTTTCACTCATTTTTTTCACAATATTTTTATTTTATTTATTTATTTTTATGTGGTGCTGAGGATCGAACCCAGTGCCTCACACATGTGAGGCAAGTGCTCTACCACTGAGCCATAACCCCAGCCCTCACTCATTTTATTTAATTTATTTATTTTTAAATGAACGCAATACCTTCTTTATTTTTATATGGTGCTGAGTATTGAACTCAAGTGCCTCACACATGCCAGCCCCATTTGATTTTATTATCAGCACTTCTTTTTTTAAAAAATTTTTTTTCTAGTTGTAGATGGTCACAATATCTTTATTTTTATTTATTTTTATGTGGTGCTGAAGATCGAACCCAGGGCCTCATGCTTGAGAGGCAAGTGCTCTACCACTAAGCTTCAACCCCAGCCCTTATTATCAGCACTTCTTAACAGAATAGTCAGTGGAAAAAAATGAGATAATACTAATGCTGTGATCTTTCCCTATCTTCTATTACTTTGGTTAATTAAGAGTTTATCCTGAAGTTGAAATATCAGTGTATTCTTTTTAAATATTTTTTTAGTTGTAGATGGACACAATATCTTTATATATTTATTTTTATATGGTGCTGAAGATCAAACCCAGTGCTTCACAGGTGCAAGGGAGGAACTCTACCACTGAGCTACAGCCCCAGCCCCGAAATATCAGTGTATTCTAATCACTAATCTGTGAATTTTAAGAAGATAATACAGATTGGCAAATCTTCATCCCATGAGATAAATTCAGCTCACTCTGTCTTTTAACATTTGATTCATTTAAAAATTGGAATATTGGGACTGGGGATATAGCTCAGTGGTAGAGCACTAGCATGCATGAGGCCCTGGGTTTGATCCCCAGCTCTGCAAATGAATACATAAAAGTTGGAAAATTTGTGATATCTGATCTGTCATAAAACCCAAAGATGACAATCCTGGATCCACATGCCTATCTGTCAACAGTGAAATCTAACTTGGTAGTGGTTTCTCCCTTTAAATAGGACATATAGTTTTTGTTCACAACAAAACTATCCAGCATTTACATTATCTGCCTTTCTCTGTAGGAATTATAGTTCATGGCATATTGTCAATGATATACTAGACAATGAAATATTAAGCCATGCTGATAACCACTGTATAAGGCACTGTCCTTTCTGGAACATTAGTTTCCTCACTTATAGAATCAGGATAATATTTACTTTTAAGGTGGATGTGATGAATATGATATTTTAGGAATTTCACTGCTTTTGTGTCTATAAGGAGAATTTTTTAAAAAATACAATTTTAAGAATTTTTATGCCTTCACTATTGCTTCCTAATCCATAAAATAAGTTGTATAGACTGTAATAGTTGAGTTGCAAGGATGATTAGTCTTCATATAGCCCAAATCCCTTATTTTACAGGTGTAGAAAGTAAGATGCAGAAAGGTTAGGGGACTTTCCCAGGGCCACATAGGAAATGGCACAACCAGAAACAAACCTCGTTTTATTTTTTGTTTCTAACTCTGTATTCTCTTGACAACATGTTCCTTATATCAGATTCTCTATTCCTGAGACATGAAATATTTGGAGAGGTAGTATGATAAATGGTTGACCCACTGTGTTTTCATTCTCTAGAAGTGATTGGAAAACTTTTTCTTAAAGAACAAGATAGTAAATATTTTCAGCTTTGTCTTCCACAGTTCTCTGTGACATCTGTTTACCTCTGTCTTTGCAGCATGTAAATAGCCATAAACAATACTTAACTGAGTGAGGTATTGCCGTGTTGCCATAAAACTTCATTTACAAAAATAGGCAGCAGGCCACATTTTGCCCAGTAGGTTGTGGTTTGCCATCCTTCTCTAGCCATCTCTAATTGGTTATATAGCTCTATGGAAGACATGTGTTTATCCAGAAAATAAGGTAGAAATAATATGATTACTCAGTCCTGAATCAAAAAGTTGCTATATGGATCAATGATTATAAAATGTTTCCAAGAAGAAAACTTCTATGTAAATAGTCTACCCTATGAACTATTTTTTGGCTTTTTGCCTGCAACCTGGCAGGATCCTGACTGTGCTGGCTGCCTGGTCTCCTGGCTCAATCTTGTCTGTCCCAGCTGAAGCCGCTGCTGGGGAATTGGAGCCTTTGGGCTGGCGGTGGGCCTGGCATGGCCAGGGCTTTGGGCATACAAGGCAAGCACTCTATCAACTGAGCTATATCCCCAGCCCTCTGTGAACTATTTTTAACCAGTATAATTCATGGACATTTTCTTTAGCAAATTAGATTGCAGAGAAAAGAAATACAGATTGGATACCTTGAGTTCCCTGTAGTAACTCTTGACTCCCGTGAGAACTCCATAGTGACATGGTATATGAGATGAGGTATATTGATCTGTTCTTACATCCACCACTGAAACAACTATGATATCATTGTCAGTTTTTAGGCCTAGTTATGCCAACACCCTTAAATTTGAAATTACTTTTAATTTTTCCTATTTTTGCTGTAATATTTGATAAATTGAGAGTGATATTTAGAAGGAAGGGATTATTCTGTCTCAAAACATGAACATGATGCTGTTTTAGGAAATAAGGTTTTTAATTCACTGTCTTATAAGAAAACGCAAATTATAGAAACAAAAGCCCCATCTATACAGTATGGCATATGGAAAAGAAAATCGGTTTTTGCAGTGAGAGGCAATAGTTCTGCTACGAGTTAAACAGATTACCTGTAATCTCTATTTAGGACTTTTATTCATACCTTTCATAAAATACATTCTGTATACTCTTGGGCAAAGATAGCAAGCCTAGTACATACACTTGGTTATAGCTTGCCTAGTTCCCTACGTTATATATGCACAATGGGGGTTTACTCAGCCATGAAGAAGAAAGAAATATGACATTTTCTGGTAAATGGATGGAACTGGAGAGTATCATGGTAAGCAAATTAAGCAAGTCTCAGAAAGACAAGTATGTTTTCTTTCACATGTGGAAGTTAGAGGGAAAAGAAGAAAAGGATGTAATGAAAATGGAGGGGAAGGGGCTGGGGATGTGGCTCAATGGTAAAGTGCTTGCCTGGCATGCATGAGGCTCTGGGCCCTGGGTTCAAATAACCAAGCACCAATTTAAAAAGAAAGAAAGAAAATGGAAGGGAAACCACCAGGGTAAAGGAAGGTGAGCAGGGTGAGTGAGGAGGAAGTATGGGGAGGTACTGGAGAGAAATATTGACCAAATTTATGCTATGTGCATGTATGTATATGCCACAATGAAACCCATGAGTCTATATGATTAATATGCACCAATACATAAATTTAAAAAAATCTACATGGATGACTCAAAAAGTATTAAAGATATGTCAATAGTGACCATTTAGTTTAGTAGAGAAGATAAAAAATCCTACATGTAGTATAGTTGTTAGCCAGATTAAACTGACCAAAAGACAAAGGAAGCTAACTCATCACTCTCTAGTATTTGTATGTCATAAACACCATCATGGCTCTAGCCCCCAAAGAGAACTGCCAAGTCAGTTCCGGCAGAGAGCATGGTAAGAAATGGAGTGCGCCTGCTCTCCAGGACCCACTGCCCCCTCCCACCGCCCCAGGCCGGCGGGTGAGCTGGAGGGCCCTGGGACAGGATGCAGCCTCCCCTGCAGATCCCTGGAGCTCCTGCTACGAGTGCCCAATGGCTGGCCCTGGCTGTGAAGGACAGGTGAGCCTATCACCCAGGATGGATGGCCTGATGGCGGCAGCAACTTGTCAGTACCCGGACTGCGCCTGCTGCCAGGTCTTCTGGCCCAATCTTGTTGGTCCCAGCTGAAGCCGCTTCTGGGGAATTGGCGCCTTTGGGGTGGCGGTGGGCGTGGCATGGCCAGAAGAATGGCGGCCTCCCGAAAGGCCCCGCCCGAATGCGGAACAAAGCCCTAACGCGGAACGACGCCGCCGCCGCGAACAATTCCCCGAACGCTGCGGAGGCCGGCAGGGGCTTCAAGTTCCAAAAAGGAGAGTTGACGCCTGCAAGCTCGGCCACGTGTTGGACCGCGGAGCCGCACAGGCCCTCCGTGAGCGCTCTGCGTCAGCGCTCAGCGCCGCCTCCACGAGACCCGCACCTTGTCTCGCCAACAAAGACCAGAACCGTCCTGGAAGGTGAGCGAAGCTCCGGAAGATGACGGGTGGAACCGTTAGCGGCCTCGGGCGATTGGTGGTTGGTGTTGGGGCGGTTGGTGTTCCTTCTAACAAAGAGAGAAATGGTCGAGTCACAGGCCTCATCTGCCCAGTTGGAAACGCCCGCCACCCTCTGGGAAGATTTCCTGGCCCTTTGTAAAAGGCCTTTGTCTATAATATGAAAAAGCTGCTCTCAACTTGTCCCCCACCTTTTAAAACTTGTGCTGCATCTGGACATCATAAAGGTAAAGGGGATGCCTGCCGTGTGATAGAGTTGGATATGAAATTTGTCTTGTAGATGGATAAGAATTTGTCTTGTAAACATTTACAAGACACAGGCCATTTTGTTTGGAAAAAATCAGAAATGCCTTCTGGAAGTGACTTTGAAATGGATTTGTTAGACCACCTCTAGGAAGTGGTTTTGTTTGTTCAGTGGGTTGTTGGACATGGAGGAGTTTTCGGTGGGCACAACATCTTTATTTCTTTTCTTTTTTTTTTAATGTGGTGCTGAGGATCGAACTCAGCGCCCCAAGCATGCCAGGCTTGAGCCACATCTCCAGCCACAGATACCTCATATTTAACCATTGCTATGCATGCAATTTTATTTACCAGTGCTGTGTGAATAGTGCGCAGGGTCTTATTATTGTTAGATTTATGCCTTAATATTCCTATTTGGAGGTTTCCTAAGATAAATGGGCATTATTGTTTTAATTTCAAATTCCTTATGAGTTGATGGTGAATGGGAGGTACTGAGATGGAATGAATATATTCTGCATGTAAGTTCATTAGTATTCATAGCATATTAATTTATCTGATGAGGAGTTAGTCTGTTACTGTTTGCTGTAGCCATAAATGTTGGAGGTTAAAAACTTTTCTCCAGTGTTCTTGTTTTTGTCTAGCCATATTTGTTTGTATTTCCCTAGAGGCTTAAATAGGTATTAACTAAAATGCACCATTCTTTCAGTTATATTTCTCATTATAATACCAGGGCCCTACTGATATAGTGGTAAGGTATGGGGGAAGGAGAAGCATTATATAGTCCTATTATTGGACCTCAGTTTTTTAAGTGGACCCATGCCCCTGGGCCATGACCTTTATAAATGTTTCTCTCTCTCTCTCTCTCTCTCTCTCTCTCTTTTTTTCTTGAGATAGGAAGGCTAGAGGGTGCTGGAGTTGTGTATTTCCCTTCCTGAAGATTTTTAGGCTATGGCAAAACTACAGTTGTTTAGGAACTAGTACAATAGTTTGCCCTTTTTCAAAAGAGCAAAATTCTTTTGGTATACTTTAAAATATCTACATTTCTCCTTCTCCTACCAGAATCATGAGGGGCTTTTTTCTCTGATCACTGTGAGAACTTGATAGGGTGAGTAAAACTCACCAAAGTGTGTTAAGCTGCTCCTAAAACTGGAATCCTCTGGAGTTTTAAAATTTCAATCTTTTCCCCAATGAACTTCTAGTGATTTGTCAACTAAAATTTAGATATTGTTACACCAGTCTTGGTTCAAATGGAGTTCATTCTCCTCTAGTTTTGCTTTATTGTGCTTCTCTGTGTTTGCCTTTTTGTTTCCTCAGTATTTGGTGCACTCATGTACACCACCATCTCGCTCACCTCTTGGATAGATCTGAAAGGAGTTGTTGATTTTCAGTTTATTCCATTTTTTCTTGTGTGGTCAGGAGAGATTACTTTTAAACTCCTTACATTCCTATGTGGACCTTCATCTTTTAAATGCTACACATTGGATTCTTGTTTGGCATTTATTTTCTTTCCATTTATTAATTTTGATTGCTTATCCTCCATTGTTTCTAATGAGAAGTAAGCTGTTAATCTTATTACAGTTCCCTTATAAATGACAAGTCATTTTCATCTTGCTGCTTTTAGCATTTTCTGTCTTTCTGAAGACATGTCTCTAGTGGATCACATTGTATTTATCCTACTTGGAATTCCATGAACTTCTTGGATGTGTGAATAAATATTTTTCATAAAACTAGAGTAGATTTCTGCCATTATTTTGTTATTTCTTCTGTTTAATTCTTGCTCTCTCTTCTTCCCATTTATATGTATGTTGGTAAACTTAATGATGTCTAACATTTCTTTCAGGCCTCCGTCATTTTCCTTTATTCTTTTTTCTCTTTGTTCTTAAGATTGCACAATTGCTTTTAATCTGCCTTTTCTCCTAGTATTGGGGATCAAACCTAGGCCCTCACATGTTAGATAAGTGTTATACCTCTGAGCTATATCCCTAGCTCCTTTTTTAAATTTTTATTTTGAGATAGAGTCTCACTTAGTTACCCAGATGGGCCTCAAATTTGTTATCCTCCAGCCTCAGCCTCCGGAGTAACTGGAATTATAGCCATGCACCACCACACCCAGATGTTTAATCTGTTTTCAAGTCCATGATTTTTTTAATCTACTTCCTCAACTCTGCTTTTGTGCCCCTATATTGAATTATTAAATTTCAGTTCTTATACTCTAATTCCAGAATTCCATTGGTTCTTTTAAATAACATTTATCTTTTTGTTGACATTTCCAGCTTAATCAGACATTGACATCATAATTTTCTTTAATTATATTTTTTCTGGTCTTAGCATGGCATATTTGTTAATTTGAGAAACTGAATTCCTTTTTATATGAACCTGTGTCCTCTTGGCCGTGGATGTTTAAAGTATTTCAAATTCATATTTGCTTCTTTTTGGGGCTCCTGAGCTTCCATTACAAGTTGTGTTCAGTCAGCTTTAAATTATTTAGAGCTCAATGCTTTCATTAGAGAGTGGGATCATCTTTCTATCATCCAGAAATTCCTCTCTCTTTGTTAGCTAATAAACCCTTTCAAGTGTACAATTCAGAGCAGAGGCCTTAATTATATTCAAAGTGTTTTATACCTATTACCATAATCTATTTCCAAAGCTTTTTCATTACTCCAAACTCATAGCCACTAAGTAATAAGTTTCATTTCCCCTTCCTTCAGAACCTAGAACTCCTAACCTATTTTTCATCTCTACATGTTTGCCTATTCTAGATACTTCATATAAGTAAAATAATATCATATTTTTCCTTTTGTACCTGGCTTATTTTGATTACCAAAAAGTATTTGAGGTTCATCCTTACCGTATCATGTTTCAGAAGTTCATTGCTTTCTATGGCTGTGTAGTAATCCATTTTATTTATGTACCACATATTGTTTATCCATTCATCTATTGATTGGCACTTGGGTTGTTTCTATCTTTCAGCTACTGTGTATTGTAATGTTCTGATGAACATCTCTGTGAGTCTCTGCTTTCAGTGCTTTGGGGTATGACCTAGGAGTGCAATTTCTGGATCATATGGCAATTGTTTACCTTTTTAAGGAACCACCAAAATGTTTTCCATACAATCTGTACCATTTTGCATCCCCACCAGGAGTCCATAAGAGTTCCAATTTATCCAGATCTTCACCAACATACATACAAGGCAGGTTCTCTACCACTGCGCTATACCCCCAATCCTTGTAAATTTTTTTGCAGATATGTCTGTTCAGGTCTTTTGTCTATTTTGTTACTAGATTGTTTATCTGTTCTTAAGTTGTGGGTGTTTTTATACATTCTAGCTATTAATCCCTTTCCAGATTATATGATTTGCAATACTCTCTCTATGGTTTATCTATTTATTCTATTGATAATACTATTTAGTACACAAAAGTTGTTAATTTTGATGAAGTCCAATTACACTTTTTATGTCTTCTTGACTGTGTTAGGCATCATATCCATGAAATCATTACAAAACTCAGTGTCATCAAGATTATCTCCCATTTTCCTATAAGAATTTTATAGTTTTAGCTCTTATATTTAGTTCTTTGATGAATTTTGAATTAATTTTATAGGTAGTATAAGGCACAGCTTCAACTTCATTTTTTACCTGTGAATGTCCAGTTTTCCATGTAACATTTGTTGAATGTTGAATGGTTGACATTCTTGAAGTTCTTTTCTGGACTTTTTATTTTACTGCATTGGGTCATATGTCTGTAATTTATATACCACATATTTTTATTACTGTAGCTTTTATAGTAATTTGTCAAATCAGGAAGTATGAATTACCTAACTTTGCTCTTAATTTTTAAGATTGTTGAGCTAATAGGGGTGCCTGGAGATTCATATGAGTGGAATTTTATATTTTTATCAAAAAAACAGTCTTTGGGATTCTGATAGAGATTGCACTGAATTTATTGATTATTTTGGATCATATTGTCATTTTAACAATATAAAGTCTTCCCATCCATAGACTGAGGATGTTTGCATTTATTTAAGTATCTATAATTTTTTCCTGCAGTGTTTTACAGTTTTCTGCATGTGTTTTGTTTCCTTGGTTAAATTTACTGCTAAGTATTTTTTGTGCTATTGTAAATACAACTATTTTCTTAATTTCCATCAGATTGTTTATTGTTTCAACTATTTTCTTAATTTCCATCAGATTGTTTATTGTTTTTATATGGAAGCACTCTTGATTATAATGGATATGTATCCGGCAACATTGCTATATGTGTTAGGTAGGTCTCAGATTTTTTGTGGATTCTTTAGGATTTACTACTACAAAATCATGTCATCTGTGAACAGAGACCATTTTGCTTCTTCCCTTCCAATTTGGATGCTTTTTCTTGCCTAATTCCTCTGGCTAGAATTTCCAGTTATTGTTATCTTGTTTCTATCTTAGAAAAATATCTTTCAGTCTTTTACCATTTATTATAATGTTAGTCATATGTTTTTGATATATGTCCATAACATGTTGAATAAGATTCCTTCCTTCCTTTTTTTTTTTTTTTGGTGTGTGTGTGTGGGGGGGGGTGGTGCTGGGGATTGAATTCAGGGCTTTGTATGTGCAAGGCAAGCACTCTACCACCTGAGCTCTATCCCCAGCCCCAATATTCCTTATTTCTAATGCATTCAGTGTTTATCATTAAAGTATATTGATTTTCCTTTTTTAAGTAAACCACTTTTAGGTGTGATTGACATGTAAAGAACTTTATACCTTAATCTGTTCAGGCTTCTATAACAAAATACCTTAAACTGAGTAGCTTACAAACAAAAGAAATGTATTTCCTATAAGTTCAGCATCATACTCAAGGTACTAGCAGATCTGGTGAATGGTGAGGGCCCACTTTCTTAGTTAATAGATGGAGCCTAATTTGTCCTCATATAGTAGAATTGCCTAACTCAACTCTAATCACCTCCCAAATGGCCCACCTCTGTATTTGGGGTAGAGGGACATAAGTATTCAGTCTGTTCCCCTGTACATATTTAGTGTATCTCAATGAATTTGACAATGAATATATACCGTTGAAACCATCACCAGTACCAAGGCCAACAAACATATCCAGTACCTCTCAAAGATTCCTCCTACCACTTTTACTATTTTTCTTTTCAGTAAGAATGCTTAATATAAGATCTAACTTTTTAGCGATTTTAAGTATAGAATACAAGGTTTTTGTGTATGTGTCTTTTTCAATTTATTTATTTTAATTAGGTATATATGACAGCAGAATGCATATTGTTTCATTGTACACAATTTCAGCACAGCTCTTCATTTCTCTGGTTGTACACGATGTAGTGTCACACCATATGTGTAGTTATACATGTACTTAGAGTAATGATGTCCATCTCATTTCACCGTCTTTCCTGCTCCCATGCCCCCTCCCTTTCCTTCCCTCCCCTTTGCCTAATCACAGTTCCTCCATTTTTCCCATGCCCCCCCTCCCTTTATGGACCAGCATCCACTTATCAGAACATTTGGCCTTTGTATTTTTGGGATTAGTTTACTTCACTTAGCATGATATTTTCCAACTCTATCTGGATAATTTACCTGCAAATGCCATAATTTTATTCTCTTTTAATGCTGAGTAATATCCCGTTGTGTATATATACCACATTTTCTTAATCTGTTCATCTATTGAAGGGCATCTAGGTTGGTTCTACAGTTTAGCTATTGTGAATTGAGCTACTGTAAAGAATTATGTGGTTATATTACTCCAGTTTGCTGATTTTTAAGTCCTTTGGGTATAGACCATGGAGTAGAGTAGCTGGGTCAAATGGAGGTTCGATTCCAAGTTTTCTAAAGAATCTCCATACTGCTTTCCAGATTAGTTGGACCAATTTACAGTTTCACCAGCAGTGTATGAGTGTGCCTTTTCCCCCAACATCCTTGACCTGGATATCCACATGAAGAGGATTGAAACTAGGTCCCTATCTCTCACCCTGAACAAAAATCAATCCAAAATAGATCTAAGATGTTAAGGTAAGATTTGAAACTATGTGAAGAAAACATACAGAAAAAGACTAAGATATTGGTACAAACAGTGATTTCCTGGATAGGAGTCTAATAGCCCAAAAAACAAAAGCAAGAATTGATAAATGGGATTACACAAATTTATTTATTTTTTATTTATACATTACAGTAGAATGTATTTTGACATTATACATACATGGTCTATAACTTCCCATTCTTTTTTTTTTTTTTTTTAAAGATAGAGTGAGAGAGGGAGGGAGAGAGAGAAAGAATTTTTAATATTTATTTTTTAGTTTTCGGCGGACACAACATCTTTGTTTGTATGTGGTGCTGAGGATCGAACCCGGGCCGCACGCATGCCAGGCGAGCACGCTACCGCTTGAGCCACATCCCCAGCCCTAACTTCCCATTCTTGTGGTTATACATGATGAGGAATTACACTGTTCATATATTCATATATGAACATAGGAAAGTTATGTTGAATTCATTCAACTGTCTTTCCCATTCCCATTCCCCCTCCCTTCCCTTCATTCCCCTTTGTCTAATCCAAAGTACTTCTATTCCTCCCTACCCCCACATTGTGTGTTAGCATCCATATATCAGAGAGAACATTGGCCTTTGTTTTGGGGGATTGGTTTGTTTCATTTAGCCTGATAGTCTCCAGTTCCATTTATATTCAAGCAAATGCCATAATTTCATGTTTCTTTATGGCTGAATAATTCCATTGTTTATATATATACACCACATTTTCTTTATCCATTCATCTTGAAAGGGCATGGTTCTATTGGTTAGCTATTGGGATTACACAAATTTAAAAGCTGCGCAGCAAAGAAAACAATCAACAGAGACAATCTACCAAATGGGAGAAAATATTTTTCAGCTATATATCTGAGGAAGGTTAATATTTAGAATATATAAAGTACTCAAAAAAAAACTGAACAACAAAAGAACAAGTAAGTCAATTAAAAATGGACAGGGTTGGGAATATAGCCCATTGGTAGAGTGCTTTCCTCATTTGCACAAGGCCCTGGGTTCCATCCCCAGCATGACAAAAAAAAAAAAAAGGACAAATGGGGCTGAAGTTGTGGCTCAGTGGTAGATCACTTGCCTAGCATGTGTGAGGCACTGGGTTTGATTCTCAGCACCGCATATAAATAAAGGTCCATCAGTAATAAAAATATTTTGAAAGATGGACAAATGATTTGAACAGACACTTTTTAAAAGAAGAAATACAAAAGACCAATAATTGTATGAAAAAATCTCCCTATCTTTAGTGATAGGGAAATGGGGCTGGGAATATATATAGCTCAGTTGGTAGAGTGCTTGCCTTGCATGCACAAGGCTCTGGGCTCAATTTCCCAGCGCCACAAAAAATAAAAAATCACTGAACTACAAGATAATAAAGTTAAAAAAAAAGTGATAGGGAAATGCAGATCAAACCTACATTGATGTTCCATCTCACTCCAGTCAGTATGGCTACAATAAAAAATGTTGGAGATGATGTGAAGAAAAGGAAACCTTTATATGCTGTTGGTGGGAATGTAAATTGGTATAACCACTATGGAAAACAGTATGGAGGTTCCCCCCCCAAAATCTGAAAATACAACTACCATATAATTCAGCTATACTACTCTTGGGTATATATCCAAAGGAAATGATATCAGCATACAAAAGAGATCCCTGCTTATTGAGGTGCTATTCACAATATCCATGATATGGATTTATCCTAGGGGCCCATCATATGAATGGATAAAGAAAATATTGCATATATACACAATGTAGTATTATTCATCCATAAGATAAAATGTCATTTGCAGGAAAATGATGGAACTGGAAGACATCACTTTATGCAAAATACTAGACACAGAAAGACAAGTATCACACATTTTTTTCTCATGTGTAAACTAAAAGGAAAAAAGATGACCTGAAAGTAGAAATGAGGCTATAAGATTAGGAGAGGTTGGGGAACACGGGATGGGAGGTGGAAGAAGAGGATAGGAGAAGGGAAGGGAGACAAAATCAAAGCTTGATATATGTATGTGTGGAAATGCCAGAGTGAAACCCATTAATTTGTACAATGTTAATAATTATGATAATAAAAAGTGTTGGGCTTAGTTTGTTGTTTTTCTAGTTCTTTTTTTTTTAGAGAGAGAGAGAATTTTTAATATTTTTATTTTTTAGTTATCGGTGGACACAACATCTTTGTTTGTATGTGGTGCTGAGGATCAAACCCGGGCCGCACGCATGCCAGGCGAGCGCACTACTGCTTGAGCCACATCCCCAGCCCAGTTTTTCTAGTTCTTCGAGGTGTAACATAAATTTGTTTATTTGAGGTATAGATTATCAGGGATTGAACCCAGAGACACTTTACCACGGAGCTACATCCTTAGATTTTTTATTTTTTTAAGTTTTGAGACAGTATCTCGCTAAGTTGTTTAAGGCTTCCCTAAGTTATTGAAGGTGTCCTCAAACTTGTGATCCTCCTGCCTCCTAAAGATCACAAAATTTTTCACAGACTCAGTGGTGTAGAGTAACACCATTTATTATTTCATAATCAGAAGTATAGGTACAACCTGGCTTAATTGGGTTTTCTCATTAGATTGTAACAAGGCTGAAGTGCTGTCAAGGCTGCATTCCTGTCTGAATATCCTGTAAAAGAATATGCTTCCAATCCCAGTCTTAACAAAATGAGTTTCCTTAAACTTTCTATGTGACCTTTTCCATTTTAAAGCCAACATGGTGCTTTTAAGGGCTCTTATGATACATTGGCACTCCACAAATAAATCAGGATAATGTTCTTTTTTTTTTTTTTTTTTTGTACTGGGGATTGAACTCGGGCACTCGACCACTGAGGCACATCCCCAGCCCTATTTTGTATTTTTTTTTTTTTTCAGAGACAGGGTCTCACTGAGTTGCTTAGCACCTTGCTATTGCTGAGGCTGCCTTTGAAATTGCGATCCTCCTACCTCAACCTCCTGAACCACTGGGATTACAGGCACACCCCGCATAATCTTCCTATTTGAAAACCAATTGACCAGTAACTTTAATTACATCTTCAGCATCCCTTTTGTAATGTAACATAATATTCACAGGTGAAATGCTAGGGGTTCAAGATCATAGAAGCCAGAATTCTGCTTACCACAATCTTTTATTCTGCAAACTTGCTAAACCACATATAGTTCTAGTAGTGTTTTAGTGGTTTCCTTGGGGTTTTCTACATACAGAATCATTTGTCTGTGAATGAAGACAGTTTTTCTTTTTCTTTTCCAATCTGGATACCTTTTGTTTGTTATTCTGGCTACAACTTTCAATATGGTATTGAAAAAAAAGTGGTGGGAGAAAACATCCTTGTCTTGTTCCTAGTCTTAGGGGGAAAACATTTAGTTTGTCTCCATAAAGTATGATGGTAGCTGTAGGTTTTCCATAGCTGTTCTTTATGAGGCCAAGGAAGTTCCCCTCTAGTCCTAATTTTTCAGGGTTTTTGTTTGTTTTTGATATTAGGAATTGAACCTAGAGGTGATTAACCACCTAGCCACATCCTCAGCCCTGTTTGTTTGTACTTGGGTTTGGACCCATGGACACTTGACCTCAGAGCTATACCCCCCAGACTTTTTTTCATTTTTTATTTTGAGACAAGGTTGCTTAGGACCTCACTAAGTTGCTGAGGCTGACCTCAAATTTGTGATCCTCCTGCTTAAGCCTCCCCAGTTGTTGGGAATACAGGCAAGCATCACTGCATCAGGTTCCAGGGTTTTTATAATTAATGGATGTTGGATTTTGTCTGTGCTTCTTCTAAATCTACTAAGACAATCACATGTTTTTTGTCTTTTGTTCATGTAATATATTATGTTAGTATATTTTTGTATTCCTTGGATGGATTCCATTTACACATGATTCAATCTAGTATTGTTGAGAATTTTGTGTTTATATTAATGAAGGATACTCCTCTTTTGTTTTCTTTATGCATTTGTGATGTCTTTGTCTAGCTTTGGTATCAGTCCTTAGACGAAGAGTTGGGGGAAGTGTTCCCTCCATTTTTTGGAAAATATGTGAAGGATTGATGTTTTTAAAATGTTTGGTAGATTTATCATTGAAGCCATCTGGTCCTGTTTTTTTTTTTTTTTTTCTTTGTGGAAAGATTTTTAATTACTAATTCAATTTCTTTATTTTGTATCCTGATTTTGTCTGGATTCTGTCAAGTGTAATGACCCCAAGATATATTCCAGCTGGCATTGTTGCTGATCTAACCAACTGTAAATGAGCCCTCTGAATTTATTATATTTGCAACATCCCTTTCATAATGTAACATAACATTTATTTAAATTTATTTTGTTTAATTATTTTCAAAGTAGGACGTTTTCCATTTGTTTGCCTCTTCTTTTACTTAACTTTAACTTGGTGGTTGCTATCAGTTACATTGCATTGTTTTCTGATTTATAATAGAAAACCAAGAAAGGAGAAATAAATGGGAATTTACAAGTAAACAGGAAACTATAGATACACAGAGTAAACAAAGTTCTGCAGTTCATCTTGTAACAAAGTCTTTATCCTTTTCCTCAGACCAGAAGATCAATTCAGAAGTTATTAGAGTGGGAAAATAACAGATTATATCACAAGGTAAGAAATGCTAAGCAAATGGGTGCCTCATTTATTTATTTTAATTATTAAATTGAAAAAAGTACTAAATGGGGATTTTTCTAGCCATGAAAGGATTAGAGAACTAATACTCAACTATTTAGTAGATCGTTTTATAAGGTATTTTAAGTGCTGTTTCGTATCTTATGCCTATATTATTTGCTGTGACTTAACTCAGATGTATAGGTTGTAATTGTAATTAGTTTAAGTTAATATAAAATTCTTAACAAAACTGTACTTTCTTAGCTTGCTTTGCACTGGAAGTTGACTAAAAGGAAATGCGAAACTAGCAATATGATGGAGTATGTAAGTATGAAGTTGTTTTACTTAAATTTTTTGGATTTCATCCTAAATGTGACATTTTATTGTATTTATCATCTGTCAGCTATTTTTTTTCTCCTCAGATTGCTTACATCCTCTTTAGCTTTGTAGCCAACCTAAAATATCTTGACAGTTTACGATTATTTAGATGTTAAGTCTCAACTAGTGTGCTCATCTAAAAATATTGTACAATCTTGATCTTCTTTTAACACAGTCACAAACCGCAGCATATGGTGGTAAGAACAGCTTCTACTGGACAAAATATTTCTAAATGTAATCTTATCAAAACTTGCATAAAATAGAAATTAACTTCTGAATTCTGAATTCATATTTTGGCTTGTTTTTTTCTTTTTTTATTATTATTATTAGTTCAAAATATTACAAAGCTGTTGACCTATCATGTTTCATACATTTGATTCAAGCAGATTATGAACTCCCATTTTTACCCCGTGTACGTATTGCAGATTCACATCAGTTACACATCCACGTTTTTACATATTGCCATACTAGTGACTGTTGTATTCTGTTGCCTTTCCTATCCTCTACTATCCCCCCTCCCCTCCCTTCCCATCTTCTCTCTCTACCCCATCTACTGTAATTCATTTCTCTCCCTTGTTTTTTTTTTCCCTTTCCCCTCACCTCCTCTTATATGTAATTTTGTATAACAATGAGGGTTTCCTTCCATTTCCATGCAATTTCCCTTCTCTCTCCCTTTCCCTCCCACCTCTCATCCCTGTTTAATGTTAATCTTCTTCTCATGCTCTTCCTCCCTGCTCTGTTCTTAGTTGCCCTCCTTATATCAAAGAAGACATTTGGCATTTGTTTTTTAGGGATTGGCTAGCTTCACTTAGCATAATCTGCTCTAGTGCCATCCATTTCCCTGCAAATGCCATGATTTTGTCATTTTTTAGTGCATTTTTTGTGTATAAATGTGGCATTTATACACAATGGAGTATTTGTTTTTTTCTTGACTGACATTTAACTTTTAGTGAAAAAACTATATAGGTTTTAATACAGGTTCAGATTTTGTCATTTTTTAGTGCATTTTTGTGTATAAATGTGTATAAATGTGGCATTTATACACAATGGAGTATTTGTTTTTTTCTTGACTGACATTTAACTTTTAGTGAAAAAACTATATAGGTTTTAATACAGGTTCAGATTTTGTCATTTTTTAGTGCATTTTTGTGTATAAATGTGGCATTTATACACAATGGAGTATTTGTTTTTTTCTTGACTGACATTTAACTTTTAGTGAAAAAACTATATAGGTTTTAATACAGGTTCATTTTTTTTTTTTTTACTGAAAGCTATGCAACCTTGGTCATAACATAAAAATCACATATAGCTAATATGATCAATTCAGCATTATTAACATTAAAAATATTAAATTTATCCTAGCTTCAGGCTTCTGACATGCAATATATATTTAATAATAAAATCAATTTGCATCTCATAAACAAGGATTATTATAGTATCTCTTCACTTTGAATAGTTTTTAGAAAAATGTGAAAATGACCACAAAACTAAAATCTATTATTGATATAACCTTCAAAAATATCTTGTTTTTATTATTATATTTTTGAACCTTCCTGTGAATAAACTATTTTAGTCAATCCATTTGGATGCTCATATTTTTCACATATAACTTGCAAAAGATAGTAATCCTCAACTAATGCTTTGATGGAAAAATACACAAGCATAATAATTTTTTTGTAATCTGTACAACAGTTTTAATTCTTTCTAGTTTGATTTTTAAAATACAGGTGAAAGGAGCATATGATAAGTAATAGGTTTAGCTTCTCTTCCCCCAAAGGAATATTTATTGTAAATCAGGTAATAACAACTGTTAGCTACAGGAAGTAATTTTGTTTACCTGTTTAATTTTTGAATCCCCAATCTAATCACAACATAACTGTTTTATGTATTTCCCTTACTTTTTGTAATATAGGATCAAAAGATAGTCGTGTGACAATGAGTATAAGCTTTTCTGGGTTATATATATGTTATATTAATTTAAAAACTTTTGTCAACATATTCTTGTTTGTTTTTATTTTGCAGGTTATACTAATAGAATTCTTACCAAAATATCCCATATTCCGACCTGACTGAGGAGTTTTATTCAGTCACTTCTGTGTTTCCTGTCATTTCCTACCCTTAGTGCCTTGTAGATGATTATGGAATGAAGATGGTCTCCTTCGCTGTGTTCAAGTTATTCTTTATAATGGTAGAGTATTCTCCTCACTCTTTTATTTTTGTTGGTTTAAGAAGATAATTTGCACATTTTTTTGTTGTTAAATGAGGCTTGTGTTTTGCACTCTCAGTTTTCAAATAAATACACATATACATATGTACACACACACACACACACACACACACACAGTTGCCACTAAAAGTAAAACATCAGTGCTGGTGTTCAAAAAACAAAAACCTTGTTTTGAGCATGCTGCCTTATAATTTTCATACTCACTGTTTCTAAATATGCATCATTTTTTAGGCTACTTAATGCTCTGTAATCCCTTACTGGACACACTTAAATAAGCTTTTGGTAGCTTTTAGAAATGGTTTTACTCTGCTTTTAAAGAACATGCAATTAATAGCAATGGTTTGTCCTGCACTTTGCTAAAATATCACTTATGTTAGTGGATAAAATATTTAAACTCCTAAAGACTTGTAAATATTGTCTCTTTGCATAATGTAAAATGTGTTATGCCATGGTTTACAGAATGTAATATTGCTCTTATTGTATTGCCAACAATTCGCATAGATTTTAATATGAATGTCCTTTGCAAGCATCCTTTTGAATGTAGAGATGTTAACATGCTGTTTTATGGCAAAGCCATAATAAACATGTTAAAATTTCAGGTGTAGGGCAGGGTTGCCCAATGTAACAAGTGGATTAAAATTGAAGTCATTATCTCAGATATTGTGCATTGCATCCAAACCCAAGAACCTTATTTTTTTGCCATTTAATTCAGTATTTCCTGTTTTGAACTCCACCCCCACCCCCCAAAAATTTATTTGACATCTGGCAATTTCACAGCCTCACTGTCCTTCATTTCTTTCCCTTTGAATATTGCCTTTCCTTTGAAAATACACACAATTTTGACTTTTAAGAAGTTATCTTGAGATTTTACTTGTCTTGGGAGGTAATCTAGAGTCCCATGAAAGCTACTGCTAACCTTTATCTGGAATTCAGATAGTCTGTTTTGGGAAACAGAGCTACTTAAGTTACACCAAAATAATATGGAGTGGCTGAATCATGGTTAATAAAATACTTTTAATCCTCTTTTTGAGGATTTTTTTAAACATTTGGAAATTATTAATGAAGAAAGGTGTTTAGACAAAAGTATTTTAGTTGGTACATTTACCACCCAAGTAGCCAACCATTTGATTGGTATATGCGCTATTTCTCTTCACAATTAAAATGACAATACCACTCCTCTTCTACTAAGTTTGAATTTTAGTGTAACAAAAGCTTTGTATCACTTCAAGTAAAAGACAGATGTTTGCCTGTGTCTAGGCATTATTTGTAATTCATAGTGCTAAAGATAAATTTAAAGTGTCTGGGATTGAATAATATTCTATTTGTCATCTTACAATCTTGCTGCTTTTAGTAAGCTTTTTTAGGCAAGTATTCATCCCAGTGAAGAGAACAATCATTTCTTCACATAAGGTGAAACCTTTTTAGGCTACTTTTAAAATGCATTCCTAATTTGAAGTTCACAGTCCTTGACCATTAGAAAAAGAAAAAAAGAGACACTATGTGATGGGAGATTATGATTGTTTGCACAAAGACTCTGGAGTTCCATTATCCCCATGCCACCCAGCCACCCCAGTTCTCTTTTAATATATTATGTATGCCTGCAAATATCATGTGTCTGCCTGCTGCAAAATTGAAGGTGTATTTTTATAGAAATGGTGGAAACCTCTGAAAATACATACCCACTGTCTTGTTTTCTAGTTAAGATCAGGGAAAAATTGTATCTGTGGTTTATGTTCCAGGTAATGTCATTAAAATTATGCTTCAGACTGTGACATTTTAATACCAAAACTGATTGCCAGCATAATATAGAATTTCTAATTATCACTGATAGAATAATTGTTTTTAAATGTCAACCCTTATAATCTTATTTTTCCTGTAACCTTAGAATTTGAACATATGGTTATCATAGTAACTTTTTCTGCCATGTATAAATCATACTTGGTTTTGTTTAAAGAACAGGAAGTGGTGAATTGTTTCCATGAAACAGATATTAACAATAGTGTGTCTGGAGGTAACAGAACATAGAATTCAAGACACAATTGTATTTGTCATAAAAACAATTTGACAGAATGTGTAATTTTAATTTTAACCAATCACTCTTAATTTTTTTTTTTTTTTTTAGTTTTCATTATTCTGGTTAATCAATCTTAGTTTCTTAAACTACCCAGAAAACACCCAATTTTATTTTCTTTTTTCTATCACTTTCTCTCTCCTGTGATGGTTTTTTCAAACTTCCCTTGTAGGAGGCTGATTAGCAATTGGGTATTTTGGAGTGTTGGGGGGAGTTGTTTTCTTTTTAATGAGATTGGCATCAGTGAATACTGAAATGACAAGAGTACACTGTGGTGATTAATTCCTCCCCCACTGAGGCTTTTATTTTTATCCTCAGGATAGAGCATAGTTGTATTTTTCCATTGGGTTAGTAAAATGTTTTGTGGAAGTTGTTTTTCAATTGAAAAAAGTAATTTTGAATTTCTTTGTTGTATAATATTCCTTTATGAAATCTTCCATGGTGGTTTCCAGAGAAAAATGACATGTATTTGCCAAAGTATATAAATCTCAGTAGGTATTAAAGTTACAAGTTAAAATAGTTCTTTAAAATTCATTTTCCAATGCTTCTTGTTTGGTCAAAGATTCTGTCCTAACAAATTGATTGAATTGATAATTTTAAAGCTCATCCAAAAAGCCAAGAGCATATGTGGTATTGATAAAAATATAGACAAGTATTATTTATAGATGTATTAACTCCATTACAGACATGTCCTCTTCACTTTGTTCCCTTCTTGTCCCCATGTTAATTTAGGAGCGAGTAGTCAAATTTTAAAAGTGGAAAAGTGCCTTGTCTTTTTCTGAAGAAAGATAATGTGTAAGGAAGCAGAGTGAATGAATTAGTAGATCATTAGATTAGAAATTGTTCTTTCGAGTAGGTATAAGACATATTGAGTTTCTTTTATTTATTAAACACTCTGTTTCCTTGTTTTCCTCCAATCATATGATATATTAATGACAAAATATTACAGAAGAGGACTATCAGTCACTTAAAAATTTGTATAATTTTAATGCTAGTAAACATGTAATTTAACATGGTTTTGGAAGGACAGTGGTTTTTGACTGAAACCCTACCAAAGCCCACTTAAGTATTTAATGTCCATACTCTTATGACTTGTAAACACTAATGTCTGAGAAATTAAATCATGTTAATTTTTATCACTCTGCCATTTTAATGAAATTTATTTGTGGTTTTTGATAATTTGAGTAAAGTTCAGTAACATTTGTAAGCTTTGAACAAATAGGGTTTTTCAAATGTATGAGAGCTTTAAAAAAATCATTAGCATTATAATTTTGTTTACAGATAAGCCACCTCTTTAAAAAAATTAAACCTTACTACTTGAACATAAAACCCCAAACAATATTTCATTAGAATTTAATATATTGGTCTAGCAAGATATATAAATTATATTCATTTGACTAATGGGAGAAGATTCACATAGTGGAAATACCTTTTGCTAATTTGATTATAAGTGCTCAAATTCATTAAAATTGGGTCCTCTTATTCCTTTAAAAGTCTGCTTTTAAAGCAAAATCTATTCTGCAAAACAATTTTCAAGTTATTCAAGTTCCCTTAAGTGGTAAACTATTAGAATTTTCAGTAAAATGAATACGTTTACTAATAACTGTTCATGTAATATGTGGGCTAAAAAGGGATACATCTATAAAGATATCTATATCTACTTATAAATTTATATATTTATAAATATATAAATATATTTATAAATAGATATAGGTATATATTTATAGATATATCCCTATCTTTCCCTAATTTCCCTTACCTGATTCTGAGCCAGCCTTTTTATTTTGATGATGGCAACCTGAGAATACATTCCATTTTCTGTGGACTTTGTCAAACTCATACTATATGAAGTAATGATCTAATATTGTGGACTCTAGGCAGTTAACTTAAATAGCATGTCAGTGTTTTTGTCTGTAAAATTATGGGGTTGAACCTAGAAATGGACAGAAAATTAGAGATTATCTAACATTCTGAGATTCTAGAATTCCACAGGAAAGTTTTATTCTACAGAATCTCAGAATGATTATTTTCAGACCTACTACCCTTTGTGGAAACTCTCGCAGTGCCTTGCACACAGTAAAAGTTCAGTTTGCTTGCTGGCTGGTAGTTGATGTGTGTTAATATCATACAGGCTCAAAGAACCTGATGCCTGCTAGACCTTAGTCCACCTCGATGATAAAAGTGAATGTAGATTCCCTAGTAACTGAGGTCTGAGGTCTCTGAGCTTTGCCTATGTGAAATCTCACAGTGCAGTTGGTATCCAGGCAAGAATTATAGCTGTGACAACAATGGAGATATGGAAGGATCCACTCTGAAGTTTTAATGTGAAGAGTTTCACATCCTATCCAACATTTGCTTCAGTGTCTTATCAAGTTCCACACTTTCAAAAAGATCTTTTGGAACAAATTGATAAAATTTGGTAGAAAGGGAAATGGTGTGGAATTCAAACCCAAGTCACTTCTAGTTTAATTCTTAGCTCTGCTGCTTAATTCCTCTGTACCTCATGTCCTCATTGCTGAAGTGGGGACAATAATCTGGACCTACCTCACAGGGGAATTGAGGATTTTTTCACATATTTGTGTGATTTGAAGATGATAGAAAGATATACTGGATATCATAATTGTGTAATTTCTAAAGAGATTCCTTGAAATCCATGTCGTTATGTTTTTCTTTCACAGAACGAGTGTTGCAGTTTATCTATATATCAGTAGTAAATTTTGTTATTGATTCCTTGTTTGTTAAACATGAATTATTGTATTATGTTAATACTTGATTTAGGGAGGAAAAGCAGGGGATGTAAACCAGTGGTTCCCAACTTGGGGTAGATGAAATTAGCAGTGGGGTTATCCTTAATCCTTTTGCATTATTTCAAAAAAGATACTAGAAACCATACTTTGACCCATAATATTCCTGCTACACAGCCAACTAATACATGGAATTTCCATGCATTTTGCTTATATTCTTTCAATTCTGTCTGTTAACACTGATTAGAAGCTGTGAATGATTATGTGCTTTTGATTAATACAAAAAAATGACAAAAATTTATTATTATATACTTGAAAACATAAAGAAGGAATCATGAAGAGATGTATATGGCAAAAATGTTGGGAGCCACTTTTATAAAGGAACTAAGGTTATTTGACCCTTTCCACAGATTGCTTACCTGGTCCCTAAATAATTAAATGCTAGGGGGGTGGGGGCGTAGAGAGAGAGAGAGAGAGAGAGTGTGTGTGTGTGTGTGTGTGTGTGATGGCTACATTGGGCTGTATAACTTCAGGTTGGAATTTGCCTTCAGCTTTTTTTTTCTGTTTCAGGATGATGTAATTGAGATAATTCATTGAGGTGTGTACATGTGACTCATACACACATAGGATTGCAAATGTGGAAAGTGTTATACTGTCACATTCTAGCATTGGACTAAATATCAATTTCTGAGTCTTAAAGTAGTTCTGTGTATAAATTCGGTGTGATGAATCAAGGCAATAATTTCTCAAATGTTGCTTTTATTCCTGCTTATTTCATTTAAGCTTTTATCTTGGCTTATTTTCTTAACTTTCTGTTTTTTCTAGTAAGCAAATAGTGTAAAATTGTTTTAATGCTTGGACTTTGGAAAAAGTTATAAATGTTTGAAATTATATAATCTACAAGCTAGTTTGCCATTCTTGGACTATGTACAAAATGAGTCTTGGTGGTGAGAACAGGACATCCAAATAGCTAGAAAGTGGATATTGATCAAAACATCTGCTTGAAAAGGCTACAATTTCTACTTTTGACAGTGGATTCCTGTTGCGACAGCATTACCAGAAGAGAATAATAGTGGATATGTCTATCCAAACAAAGAACTTTCATGCATCTTGTAGTGTTCCATAGCCTGTGGAATGAATTCATTTTTCTCCCTTGAGTCCAGGAATGATCCCCCTGGAAGAACTCAACCTATATACAGCTGTGCCAAAATGAAGGATACCTGCCTCTCTGAAACTTTCACTGCTGCTTCTGTCGTTGTTCACTTGTCAGATAAAATTTTATTCTCAGGATGCAAAATTAAAATAAAGTACAAATCTATGTTAGTGAATTGGGTGTTTCGGGGAACATCTTTTTTTCTTCTTCACTTTCTTATTCTTCCTTTTGAAGATCGTATTTCACATTTTACCTCTTGTCACATTGGTGAGTGCTATGTCTGATTCTATAAGTAATTTATGGCATACATCAGGTTTGGGAGCCCTTGTTTTGCCCAGTGTTTGGCATGTGGCCAAGTAGAAAGTTATTCTTGAATGACGTTGCATTCACCCTGCAAGCCTACCTGTGAAGTATAATATTAAAATTAGGAGGGGCTGGGGTTGTGACTCCGTGATACAGCATGCGTGAGTTACTGGGTTCGATCCCTGGCACCACATAAAAATAAAATAAAGGGATTGTGTCCATCTACATCTTAAAAAACGAGTATTTACAATTAGGGGGCTCTGGATATAGCTCATGTGGTAGAGTGTTTGCCTTGCATGCACAAGGCCCTGGGTTCAATCCCCAGCACTATCCCCCCCCCCCAAAAAAGTACAAACTTACCAAGCATAAGTGTGTAGTGTAAGGAGTGGGGAATGTGAAGTTACTTGACAGAAGTTTTGACTCTCCTCATCAGATTATGGAAGAAATTTAAGTTGCTTTTTAAACTGATTAAAATGCAATAATATTAGATTTGTTTACTCTAAGCTTAATTCTTATGAATTCATTAAAAACAAACTATAGAATATTTCCCGGTACCTGTGGTAATTGTATTATTTTTTTATTTGTGGTAATTGTACTATTTCAAAAAGATTTGAAATTTCAAAATATTAAGGCATAGATGACACACTTAAACCTACACAGAAGTTTCATATTTTTTGTTTTGAAAAGACTGAGGATTGAATTATGCTGAGGATTGAACCTAGGGCCTCCTGTGTGAAAGCATGAACTCTACACTGAGCTACACCATGAGCCCCTAAAATTCTCCTTTTAAACTTTTATGGATGAGGGAAATATACATACTTCTTGTTGATGAGGTCTTAAATGTGAAGTAGGATGTGCTATGTGGGAAGTGCTTGTATGTTATATTTTATATTAAGGGTGGAAGCCACATGCCTTTAAATCTGCCAGTAAAGAATACTTAGCTTTATTTAGAGAACAAGGGGAATTTTTATTGAGAGAATAAAAATAGAAAGCTTTCTAGATTTCCAAGTGAGTGATGAGAGTATAGCTTGCAAAACTAAAGAAGAAAAGTATACAACTATTTGATCAAAAACAGTAGAGGTAATCATGAAGCAAATGGAGTGAATTCTATTGCCCAGAGATTGACATACCAAAGTCTACCCTTAGTAGTGGTTTTAATTTCTGTACATACAATTACCTTTGGTTAACCTCAGTAGAAATATATACATATTTGTCTTGACCCTTTCAACTCTTTCAAGACATAGTGACCATGTACATAAATTTATTGTATACATATTTATTTTATTTGTACTACTGGGGATTGAATCCAGCATGCTAGGCAAGTACTGAGCTTCATCCCCAATCCTTTTTAAAATTTTTATTTTGAGACAGAGTCTTGCTATGTTTTCCAGGTTACTCTAAAAAATCTACAATCCTCTTGCCTCAGCTGCCAGAATATCTTGGATTAATACTTAACTCTTCATAAGATAATTAAATATAGAAAATTCTCTAGGGGATACTAGAATTTTCCAGTTGTAATTACCAAGAAAATCGAGAAGTAATCTTCTTGCAAAAATCAGGACACTTGGTAAACCTGATTTTGTCATACCCAATGTTATGTTATTTTGATATCATATACTACTTATGAATACACACACACACTATAGTAAACAGCAGACATCTTGTTTACTGAAATGAGCTCTATATTCTGGGTTTGGTGTGGGATTTTTTAAAAAAAAAAATACTATTTAAAAAAAAATAGTTTGGACTGGGATTGAATTATTTGGTAGAAGGTAGAAGAAATAAGGAAATACAATCCACCAGTAGACCTCTGAAGTAGCTGAGAGTCCAGTTCTGATTTCTTTAGTCAAAGAAAGTATCCTGGCTGAGGTTGTGGCTCAGCGGTAGAGCACTTGCCTAGCACATGCAAGGCCTGGGTTCGATCCTCAGCACCACATAAAAATAAATAAAGGTATTACGTCCAATCAAAACTAAAAAAATAAATGTTTAACTATTTAAGAAAGTATCCTGAACTGTGTACAGTTCACAAGAATTTTCGCAGATGAAATGTGGGCAGCAATGTAGATTTTTTTTTTAGAGAGAATTTTTTAATATGTATTTTTTAGTTTTCGGTGGACACAACATCTTTATTTTATTTTTATGTGGTGCTGAGGATGGAACCCAGCACCCCGCGCATGCCAGGCAAGTGCATTACCGCTTGAGCCATCTCCCCAGCCCAGCAATGTAGATATTTAGAGTAGAATAAATGATAATCCAAACAGATAGCAGAGGGATATAAAGGGGACTTGTAAATGCTTTTGAAAAATAAATCCCCGATGTTGGTAAAGTTTTAATAGATAAAGGGTAGAGTAGGGGATTCTTAGAGATTTTAGTGAGACTTTGCCTCTAAGGTAGATGAATGTGGTCTTGCAGAGAGAGCGCTCAACTTGGAATGAAACTGTCTAGATTCAAATTCTGGCTTCACATATGACTAGCTTTGATATTTGAGTCTTTGGTGCATTTATGAGATGGGATGAATATAGTAACTCTTGTCTTTCAAGAATATTGTAAGGATGTATGAGATTATGGATATGGAAGGACTTTCAATAGTGTAAAATGAAGGAGAATATTGCTGTTAACCAGGACCTTTCAATACATAGTAGCCACAGGGCACAGTGGAAAATGGAGGGATCCCCTCTCAGGAGAGCTAAATTGATGGAACACCTACCGCTATCAGGCTTCCATTTGTTTTCTTGGAATATTCCACATTTGTGTGCAAACCTCAGTGGCATGTACTGCTATAGATTATTAATTAATTTATTTTGCCGCTTGCTTTTCCCCTTCAAACATAGTGTCTATTTTTTAAAAATTTTTTCTGGACAGCATGCTTTTATTTTGTTTATTTTTATGTGGTGCTAGTGATGGAACCCAGTGCCTCGCACATGCTAGGCACACACTCTGCCACTGAGCCCTAGCCCCAGTCACAAACATAGCCTCTTAAGGGGGTCTTGCCTCCTTTGAAATCTTTTAATTGGCTTCCAATAAACTGACCTTACGGTTTTCAGCAGCTTATGCCTTGTTTTCCTAATATTCAGGTGGCATTTTTATACCACTTTTGAGAATGTATCCTGAACACATTGAGTCAGGCCTCACTGTGATCAGTGATTCATATCTGTGAGATTACTGGCAAGGGTTAAGAGGACAGTGATCATAGAACAAGGGAAGCATGCAGGATCTAAACTCACTGGTTTGGCCTCGTGAACATGATATTCTAACCAATTCTTTGCATTTAATTTTAAGCTTTTGGGAACCATATTATAGAATGATATAAAATGTTATATATATCAAAAAGATCTTTGAGGTCACCAATTCCAATACAACTTACTGTCTCCAGAGGGGAGGCTAGGATTTGCTTTTTCTTGTTTTGTTTAAATTATTTCTTGTGGTTTTTTTAATATTTATTTTTTAGTTTTTTTTAGGTGGACACAATATTTTTTATTTTTATGTGGTGCTGAGGATCGAACCCAGCGCCCCAGCCCTGGGATTTGCTTTTTTTTTTTTTTTTTTTTTTTTTTAAGAGATGGAATTTTTTTTTTAAATATTTACTTTTTAATTGTAGTTGGACACAATACCTTTATTTATTTATTTATTTATTTACGTTTATGTGGTGCTGGGGATCGAACCCAGGGCCTCTCACGTGCGAGGCGAGCGCTCTACCACTGAGCCACAATCCCAGCCCCGAGAGGGAATTTTTTTAATATTTATTTTCCTCAGTTTTCTGTGGACACAACATGTTTTTATTTTTATGTTGTGCTGAGGATCGAACCCAGCGCCCTGCGCATGCCAGGCGAGTGCGTTATCCGTTGAGTCACATCCCCAGCCCTGGGATTTGCTTTTAATGGCAGAGTTGGAACTGAAGTTAAGGTTGCCTGATTCCCACTCCAGTATTTCTTATTTTGTTTTCTTTGAATTATCTTTGCATTGTTAAGAACAGAACCACCTCCCTTCTCCCTCCAGCCCCATCATCTCATTGTCTGATCTCTAGATGATACAATGCTCCAAGCAGCATAATGCCAACTGTTAAGTAATCTAGAGATGTCAGAGAGCTGTCAAGGAGTGAGCCAAAAGATCTAACTTTTCACAGTATGCCTTTTTCTTTTTTTTTTTTCCCCTTCTTCGTGGTTCTGTGGATTGAACCAGGGCCTTGTGCATAGGAAGCAAGCACTCTACCAACTGGCTTATATTCCCAGCCCACAGGCTGTCTTTTGTTCTTTCTCTTTTCATTATATTTTCATAGGATCTGTGGCTATAATATTTTCTTCACATGTTTTCTTATAATTTTCATGGTGTTTATTATGTTTGATGACTGGAGAATATTCATTCTAATTAATAGCAGAGTTTACTTGCAGTCCATTGCTTCATCTGAAACGTAAGGTGGGGCAGCAAAGAAATTATATTTAAATAAAATAACCTCAAAGATTTTAGTTTTGTCATTGTATTATAGGACTTAAACAGTTATCCATGGTGAGCTTTTGAACAATTGCATTTTTCACCATAAAAAGATCGATGGAAAAATAAAAAAAGATCAATGGTTTTGTACAAATGCCTTTTAATTTATTCATAATTGTTTATTTGGAATATATCCCAGAAATAGGATTGCCAAGTTAAAGGGTAGGTTAACTTTAATGCCTCCTGAGGCATAGTACCCAATTGTGCTCCATAAAAATTTACACTGTCTAATGTTATCACTATCAGAAACTGAAAAACAATCCTTGCTTTTTGACAGCCTCTGCATTGTTGGGCTCCTTTTTTATTATTAACTTAACAAAACTTAAAATGAATTTAATAAGTAATATAGTTCAAACTTCTAGGAAGGCTGAACATCCTTTCAAGTATGGTTTGCTCCTTTTAGACAGTAAATCACAGTTATGAAGATAATGAACATGGGTGCTAGGTAGATCTGAATTAAGCAATTTAGTAGCTCTTTTTTTTTTTTTTTAGATATTTATTTATTTATTTTAGTTCTCGGCAGACACAACATCTCTGTATGTGGTGCTGAGGATCGAACCCGGGCCGCACGCATGCCAGGCGAGCGTGCTACCGCTTGAGCCACATCCCCAGCCCTAGTAGCTCTTTTTATAAAAAAGAATTTATATTTGTCAATGGAATAAAATTATATATATATATTTATTTTTATTTATATATATTATAGCTGAGGATGAAACCCAAGGCCTCACACATGCCAGGGAAGTGCTCTACCACTGAGGCACAACTCCAGCCCTTTTAGTAGCTTTTTGATCTAGAAGAAGTTACTTTACTTTTCTAATCCTCACATTCCTCATTGATATAAACATATTAATAGTATGAAATTATTAGTGTTCTTATGATTTTTCATTGAGACAAAATATGGAAAGGTAGAACAAAAGTTCACTAAATTTTAGATATTTTTACATGATTTTGGGTAATGGCATAATGGAATGGAGAGAACACTGGACTGAGGATTTTTTTCATCTTATTTTTAATTTTTTTTTATCCTTGTAGATGGACAGCATGACTTTATTTTATTTTATGTGGTGGTAGGGATTGAACCCAGTGCCTCATATGTGCTAGGGAAGCACCCTGACACTGAGCTACAGCCCTACCTCAAGAGTAAGGATTTTTTTAAAGCTAGGATCCTTGTCTTGCCTCTTTCTTAACTGAGATATCTTTTTTGTTTGTTTGTTTGGTGGTGCTGGGGATTGACCTCAGGGCCTTGTGCATGCCAGGGAGGCACTCTATCAAGTGAGCTATATATCTTCAGCCCTGAACTGGGATATCTTAAGCAATATGAACTTAAGTCCATTTATCCATTAACAAATTAATCCACTTATGAGGTGGCAGGCATCATGATTTAATCAGTGCCTAAATGCCTCACCTCTGAACCTTGCTGCACCAGGGACATTTCTTTTTTTTATATCTTTTTAAAAATTTTTTTTATTTTAAAAAATAAATGCCAGTGGAATGCATTACAATTCTTGGACATTTCTTATCCAAATTTTAACAATGATAAATGTGAAACTTTCATCTGTTATTTATGAAGAATAACTTTACCCTTCTATGGAGTAGATTTTTCTCCCCTTGATCAAACCTACCCAGTGATATCTCAAGCTACCCAATGTGTAGCTATCAATTCCATGGAAGAAAATTGATTTCTCTAACCAGAACTGCTTGGAGACTCAGTAGTAACCAAGTTAAACTATGGAGTATACCTGTCCTTAGGTAGACTGCAATCTG
This sequence comes from Marmota monax, assembly GCF_021218885.2. NCBI lineage: Eukaryota > Metazoa > Chordata > Mammalia > Rodentia > Sciuridae > Marmota > Marmota monax. The sequence continues at coordinate 493,501 of NW_026693786.1, forward strand.
CCAGGATCTGGAATTTTGATACATCTATGAACTAGTGTAGTCCTTGTAAACAGAAATAACTTCCAGCATATTCACACCTCCTTCCTTAGCTGGGGATTGACTTTCAATCCTTTGGATGGCTATCTCCAATATGTGCATCTTAAGACAAGTAAATAAGGAAGGAAGGTTGATTTGCTGCTCAGAATAACATGGAATCAGATTACAACCCTGAGCTATGTGCATTTTGGTTTATTATTTAGGCCATCAGAAACCTTTTAATTGTGACAGCTATAGCTTCCCAATTCTAGATTCCCTTCACTATGAATAAAACATTCACTAGTCTGACTACCACTGTGTTCATGTTTGGAATGCTCTCCCAACTATAGGCTTGTAAAGTAGACTTATCTGACCATCCATATGATAGAGATCTTTCCTTTTTTGTATTGTCTGTCTCACTCACTGTGACCCTTTATTATCAACTATAAGTAATATGTGCTATTTCTGCAAATATATTTTGTATTATGACCATACCGATTTTTAAAAACTACAGTATAGCTTTTTAAATGTTCATATGTCTCTATAAGAATGTGTATTTGGGTCTGGGGTTGTGGCTCTGTGGTAGAGTGCTCACTGAGCACGCTTGAGGCACTGGTTTGATCGTCAGTACCGTGTAAAAATGAAGATATTGTGTCTGCCTAAAGCTAAAAAGCAAACATTTTTTTAAAATGTATATTTTTCAAACCATATTATCCTATCAGGGAAGAAAAAGTTTTAGGTTTCCTCTGTCTCCCTGAAAGGCACCCTAGCACAGCATGTGGTAACACTAGGCATTAATGAAGACAAGTAATGAGAAATTAAGTCAAAAGTTGGCCAATTAAATGTAGGGTTTTCCTGGAAATGAGCAGGAATTCCAGATGTGCAGTGTGCCAAAGGTCCTTGAGTCTAGACATTCTTCTGTATCAATGGCTTATATAGATTTATACTGGTATAACCAAGACTTTACATATCTATATGCTTTTTATACCTTTATTTTAATTATTTTTCTTTATGTGGTGCTGAGGATGCCATCCAGGGCCTCACACCTGCTAGGGAAGCACTGCACCCCTGAGGCACAACCCAGCCCCTCTGTAAGGCTTTTAACACTTTCATAGCTTTTCCATTTCTCTTTCACCAAAAAAAAAAAAAAAATCTGCCAGATACTAGAGCAGACAAAATTGTCTCCAATTTGAAAACAGGAAAATCAGACTTAAAATGGAGAGTTGTTAGTGATTTACCCAAGGTCAAAACGCCAGAACCATGATCTCCCTACTAATTTTTACTTCATTAAAAAAAATAATACCCACATCTTGGTGTACCTGTTTTGAATTGTCCACTCCCAATCCTTGATATTTTTGCAATTCTAAAGTTCTGATACAAGGCAGAAATGGTCTGGATTACCTCTAGAATGAAAATTAGAGTTTTTGATGTGGGGGAGGGGGAGTTAGAGGTCATCTAGGTCTACTCTCAAAAGCATGGACAGGTTTAGGTGCTGCTTAGGTTGCCCACCGTATTAAAACAAATTTTTTTAAAGTGGTTCATGTTCAAAGAACTGAATAGAAACGCAGTAGGCAGAAGGTGCTTTGTGGTCATCTGAAGGATTTTAACGAGTTAAAAATGGCAATGGGGGCCGGAAGTCCCTTTCATCAAGAAATCGCAACAATGCAGGCGGAAGGGGAGGGAACAGTTGACCTGTGTTCCGTTTTTTTTTCTTTTGGGGGGGTCGTTTATTTATTTATCTATTTGTTTATTTAATTCTGGCTTTTTGGTACTGGGGATTGAACCCAGGGGCTCTTGACTGGCGAACGACATCCCCAGCCATTATTGCATTTTAGAGACAGTGTCTCGCTAACTTGCTGAGACTGGGTTTGAACTCTGTCTCCTGCACTCAACTGCCCGAGCCACGTGGGCCACCAAGTGTGGCAGAGTCCCGGCTGTTAAATTGGGCTTTGGAGAAGATTAGAGAGACTGCCAGAGCGTTGGAGGCAAAATAATTGGGTCTCAGCAGGAGGGTGGAGGACTGCAAACACCTGTAGGCAACTCAGTGGTTAATGCAGGTAAATTCTGTGCACGTGGTTCCCGTTCACCACCACTGAGAGCACATTCCGTACCTTTTGTAGCCTTCTCCGTGTCCAGGGACCGGATCCTTCTGCGCTCATGAAATACTGCTGAGAAGTCGAGTAATTACTGTCCAGGCAGGAAGGGGTCAAGCTTTGAGGTGAACATTTGACAACATTCAGAGGCAGCTTGCCACCGCTTCCCACAGCCCAAGGAAGGGAAGAGTACTTAATACGTATCCCCACTTCCTCCAAGTGGAGGCTGACATTTTCTTGCTGCTTCACCCAGCAGGAGGGACTACCTGGGCTTTATTATGACACAGGGCTTTTAGGATGCAGCAAGGAAGCGACATTTTTCTCTTCCCGCCTCTGCCCCTGAGCCCCACCCCCTACTCATTCCCTGGTCACAAGCTTCCTATGCTTTTGGTAGAAAAAAGGGCAGTGAGGAGAAAAGCGCGCTCCGGCTGAAGTTCACCTTGTGTTCTGCCAGCCTTGGGCAGTCAATAAACTGCCATTTGACCTCAGTCTTGCGGGTCAAGGTGAGCAAGCACGTTCCCAGCTGGGCTCCTTTTCGCCTCTGCCCACATCTTAGACTCTGGCATCCCTAGCTCAGGGCTTATCTGCTTCAGAGTTCCCCAGTGGTAGAGCAGTTAACCCTTACCTGTCAGTTCCGTCTATCCCGGCCCCAAATTCAGTGGTTTAATTGCGAATCCCTGTCTGGATAGCAAAAGTCAGAGAGACCTGAAGCCGAGTGCAATACAAGGGGCCACGTGGAGCTGGGAGATAAAGAAAACTGGCTTTACAGAGGTAAGGTCTTAATTTGTTCTCACTACCTAATGGAGGAAGGGACCTCCACTGGTCATGAGTTCAAAGAAACTCAGATCTTGTTTCTCAAACTCCAGAGGAGCTAAGGAGAAACCACCTCCAGTAGCTCTCCAGGTGTGCGAGCATGTGTTTGATTTGGTTTGGTGTGTACCAGGGATTGAACTCAGAGTTGCTTGACCACTGAGCCACATCCCCAGCCATATTTTGTATTTTATTTAGAGAAAGGGTCTCACTGAGTTGCTTAGCGCCTTGCTTTTGCTGAGGCTGGGTTTGAACTCCCCATCCTAACTGCCTCAGCCTCCAGAGCCACTGGGATTACAAGTATGTGCCACTGTGCCCTGCTGCTCTCCAGGCGCTTTTTTTTTTCTGTGTGTGTGTGTGTGTGTGTGTGTGTTTTGTTATTTCTCTTTTTCCTGTACTAGGCTCCCTTTTCCACCCACAATCTATAATACTGTACCAGGGGTTCTATTTAATGGAAGGCAGCCAAAATGATGAACAGGATAGCTTTTATTTTTTTTTAATTTTTTATATTTATTTTTTAGTTGTAATTGGACACAATATCTTTATTTCACTTATTTATTTTTATGTGGTGATGAGGATCAAACCCAGGGTCTCACACGTGCTGAGTCACAACTCCAGCCCAATAGTATAGGTTTAAAAAAAATTTTTTTAGTTGCCAATGGACTTTTATTTTAGTTCTTTATATGTGGTGCTGAGAATCAAACCCTTGCCTCACACATGCTAGGCAAGCGCTCGACCACTGAGCCATAACTCCAGCTCAGTATAGCTTTTTTTAAACCGAGGATTGAACCCAAGGCTTTGAACTTCTGATCCTCAACCTCCAAGTCCCTGGGATTACAGGCATGACCACTGTGCCTGGCAACAGTACAGCGTTCCAAGCTTTGAACAAAATGACATTCTAATGTCTACGTGCACTTGGGTACCAGTGAAGTGAGGAAGAATTGTTCAAGGAGGTTAGATTTTTTCTATAATGAACTAATTCATAGTCCTTTTCTGTTTTTCACTTCTATGTGGTTCATCCTCCATTGAGAATATTGAAAAATTTATCTGATGAACCATATAAACTGAAGCATTACACATCCACTTTGGGGGGTCTGGGGTAGTGACTCAGTGGTAGAATGCTCGCCTAACACGTGCGAGGCCCTGGGTTCGATCCTTAGCACCCATGGAAATAAATAAATAAATAAAGGTTTTGTGCCCAACTATAACTAAAAATTAAAATATTTTAAAAAACCCATACACTTTGGATTCCCTCCTCCGCCTTGTTAAAGTACCCTAACCTTCCCATAATTATAATCTCACCTTCCACAAAATCTGAATCAATGCATACCTCCTGCTTCTTTGCTTCCTAAAACATGGAGTGATGAATGTGAGGATGTCTTCAAAGTACTTTGATCTCGAAGATATTAAATGTGCACATTTTATTTGCATTTGGTTCTCTATTTTTGTTTTTCCTGGTTTTTTATTTGCATTTCTGAGGTCCAATCCAGGACCTGGTGCATACTAGGTAAGCCCTCTACCACTGACCTACACCCCAGCCTTATCCTGGATTTTAAAAAAACATTTCTTTAGCAGGGCACAGTGGCTCATTCCTGTAATTCCAGAGATTGGGGAGGCTGAGGCAGTAGGATCCCAAGTTCAAGGCCAACCTCACCAACTTAAATGAGATCCTGTCTCAAAATAAAATAAATGAATAACAAAGGGCTGGAAATGTGACCCAGTGGTAAATGCCCTTCATTCCATACCATGTACCAAAAAAAAAAAAAAATGCTTTTAAAGCGTTTTGAGGGGACTGGGGAAATAGCTCAGTTGGTAGAGTGGTTGCTTTAAATGCACAAGGCCCAGGGTCCAGTCCCCAGCACTATCAAAAAAAAAAAAAAAAAAGGCGCGCAAGTAGTGTGCTACCTTTCCAAGCAAGATGTAAGGAGTGTGGAATGTGAAGCTACTTGACAGAAGTTTTGACTCTCCTCAGCAGATTGTGGAAGAAATTCAAGTGTTAACATCTGCTATTTTAGTTGCTATTCAAGCTGATTAAACTGCAATAATATTAGATTTGTTTACTTTATGATTAATTCTTGAAAATTCATTAAAAATAGGAAAGTACAACATAGCAAGAAAAACTATAGAATGATTCCCAGTACTTGTGGTAATTGTATTATATTTTTATTTGTGGTAATTGTACTATTTCAAAAAGATTTGAAATTTCAAAATATTAAGGCAGAGATGGCACACTTAAACCTACACAGAAGTTTCATGTTTTTGTTTTGAATTAGAAACCCAGTGTAAAGCATGAACTCTACACTGAGCTACACTATGAGCCCCTAAAATTCTCCTTTCAAACTTTATGGATGAGGGAAATATACATACTTCTTGTGGATGAGGTCTTAAATGTGAAGTAGGATGTGCTATGTGGGAAGTGCTTGTATGTTACATTTTATATTAAGGGTGGAAGCCACATGCCTTTAAATCTGCCAGTAAAAAACACTTAACTCTTCATAAGATAATTAAATATAGAAAATTCTCTAGGGGGATACTAGAATTTTCCAGTTGTAATTACCAAGAAAATTGAGTTGTAATCTCCTAGCAAAAATCAGGACACTTGATAAACCTGATTTTGTCTGTCATACCCAAGATAGGCTCTTGGGTTAATCCAGGCTAAATAATCTGTATGTGGCCAAAGACATGGATTTTTTACCTATGAATTTTTTTTCACACCTTTTTAAAAAATACTTTTTTAGGGCTGGGGATGTGGCTCAAGTGGTAGTGCGCTCACCTGGCATGCGAAGGTCGTTGGGTTCAATCCTCAGCACCACATAAATAAAATAAAGATGTTGTGTCCACCGAAAACTAAAAAAAATACTTTTTTAGTTGTTGATACACCTTTATTTTTATTATATTTATTTATATATTTATATATTATATATGTATATATTATATTTATTTATATTTTATTATATTTATTATATTTATATGTGGTGCTGAGAATCGAACCCAGTGCCTCACACATGTGAGGCAAGTACCCTACCACTGAGCCACAACCGCAGCCCTTTTCAAACCTTTTGAAGTAATTGCCAGCACTGAAAAGTAAGAGAGTTCACATAGAAGTCCAGATTCCTGGCTTTTTTTGTTTTGTTTTTTCAAAGAAATCCTGCACGTGGATTTCTGCACAAGACTCTTGCTATATCACATCAGTCAGCTAGAGCTGAGAAGCAGCCTGACCCTCTTTCATGGAGTATTTATTTTGTTCCATGTTCATCACTATTGTCCCTTGTCTCTCTGAAATTTAGGTTATATTGTTTTTTTTTTTAATGGCATAGTTAAAAGAAAGGCAAAATATTTCTCAAACCCGTGTATTTCCAAATCGAGAAAGAAAATAGCTAGATATTTCTTTAAACTATGGCTTAGGGGTGCACTAAGGAGCTGTGTGTGTGTGTGTGTGTGTGTGTGTAAGGGAAGTGTTTTACATATGAACAGCTTCATTCAGGGACCTTATGTGGTGGCTATAGGCACGTTATTTTATGATCCCTGAGATTCTGCAGAGATGGTCTCTAAAGTCTCATCTAACTCTGGCATAATGAGTTCCCCTTAGATGATTCTTGTGACATTAGTATATTTAGAACTGTTTGCCTTAGAAGGTCTGTGTGCGATGATGGATAAATAGTGCTTGTGGAACTGACTAGGCTTCCAAACAAAATACCTGCATCACTATTCCTCCTCAAGAAGCTGCCACAATCAAAGAACGCCAACATGTTATTCTGTAAGTGGGTTTTAACTTCATACCTTTAACACATTGAATCAGTCACCCAAAGCAGAATTGGCCTCCTTATTTCCCATGGGTGATACTGCCAAGATGTTACTAACATGGTAAGATCTCTTGGTGGCAATCTATGAAACCTGCATTTGTTGTTGTTGTTGTTGTTGTTATTTGGATAGGACTACTGATTGGTTTTCTTGTCTCTTATTATGTTGAACCAAACTGATGTGAATTTAAAAGAAAATTTAGAAAACTATTTCAAAAATAGGCTAAATTCAGGCTAAGTGTCACTTTGACACTGCAACCAGAATGAAGTCAGTGTTTGCTGTAAGGACCTGTAGGAAGGTCTGATGGATGAAAAGGATGCTTATTAAGAGAATTCAGTTATTGAATAAAAGGGTATGAAGACTTTATGACTCTTGAAATATATTGCAACATCACTGTATGGGAGATATAACAAACTATTTATATCTGTCTTACTCTGCATAGATGGGGAGATTTAGGAGCAGGAATTAGGAATAAATATACCATTTAGAGCTGCTAATTGGGGTGAGGTGCTGGCAAAAATTTGGGGAGATGAAACAGCCATGCCCAGCAACTACCAATTGGACAGAGGATCCTTTTATGACAGAAAACATTAGCAAATGCTGCACTGACCATTCTACTTTCAACAGTTAGACTGGAAAACAAACTGCCTACACCCCTCTCCCAAACATCAACCACAGACTTCAATGCCAACTTTTCTTACTGCTTCCCTTGATGGTTTTTTAAGTTTGACTTCCACCTGTGAGAAACTCTGAATGCATTCCCTCCTCCCGTGTTAACTTGCTGTATTCTGGGTCCCTGTGGGGTTATTTTTCACTCCTGTAGGATAGCTGTCTCTTACTTGCAAACAGCAGCCATGATTCCAGGAAAGAATCGCTGGGTTTAGTAAAAGTGTCTTTATGCTTCCTGCCTGCCATTTCCTTTATAGATAATCTTGGGAAGTTAGTTTAACTACTTAACCTTGATTTCTGTTGTAAAGTATGAATGATTAGACCTGTCTAATAGATTTATTACGATGGAGTAAGGCAATGTGAAAGGAGTGGAACAATATCAAGTGAGTTTTAATGCTTCTAATGAAGAATAATTTCATAATTTATAGGTAAACAAATCCAATGCCTTTGTCAGGATTGCCTGCTGTTGCTTATGTTAGGCATGTTAACATACAAAAGTTAGAATCTCACCTTGATGTATACCTACAAGGCACTAATTTAAAAAAAAAATATATATATATATATATATATATATATATATATATATATATATATATATAAAATGATTGATAGAGTAGGGGAAGAGAAGGGTGAAGTACTGAAGACCAAATGAGAACAAATTATATTCCGTGCTTGTATGAGTATGTCAGAATGAACCCCAGTATATATAACTAAAAGTAATTCAAAAGGCCAGAAAAACCCACTTTGCCAAGATAGAAGTTATGGATATTCTTTCACTTACTACCTTCAGGGCCATTAATATGTGCCAGGTACAGCATTAAGCATTTTTTCTACTTCTATTTCTCCAGAGATTATGATCTTAACTACTATGTGTCCCAACCCCCTGTACCTGGGATTAAACTCAAGGGCACTTAACCACTGAACCACACCACCAGCCCTTTTTTTGTATTTTAATTTAGAGACAGGGTCTCACTGAGTTCCTTAGGGCCTCTCTTTGAACTCGGGATCCTCCTGCCTCAGTCTCCTGAGGTGCTGGGATTATAGGCCTGCACCACTACTATGTTATTTTGATATAATATACTGCTTATGATACACATTCATATACTTCATATATATGTGTGTGTGTGTGTGTGTGTGTATACTATAATAAATAGCAAATGACTTGTTTCCTGAAATCAGCTCTGTATTCTGGGTTTGGTGTGTGATTTTTTTTTTAAATATATGTTTTAAGTAGTTTGGACTGGAATTGACTTATTTGGTAGAAGGTAGAAGAAAGAAGGAAATCCAATCCACCAGCAGACCTCTGAGGTAGCTGAAAATCCAGTTCTGATTTCTTTAGTCAAAGAAAGTATCCTGGCTAAGGTTTTGATTCAGCGGTAGAGCACTTGCCTAGCACATGCAAGGCCTGGATTCGATCCTCAGCACCACATAAAAATAAGTAAGGTATTATGTCCAACCAAAACTAAAAAAATAAATATTTAACTATTTAAGAAAGTATCCTGAACTGTGTACAGTTCACAAGAGTTTTCACAGATGAAAAGTGGGCAGCAATGTAGATATTTTAGGTAGAATAAATGATAATCCAAACAGATAACAGAGGGATATAAAGGGGATTTTTGAAAGATAAATCCCTGATGTTGGTGAAGTTTTAATAGATAAAGAGTAGGGTAGGGGATCCTTGGAGATTTTAGTGAGACTTTACCTCTAAGGTAGATGAATGTGGTCTTGCAGAGAGAACGCTCAACTTGGAATGCAACTGTCTATAGATTCAAATTCTGGCTTCACATCTGACTAGCTTTGATATTTGAGTCTTTGGTGCATTTATGAGATGGGATGAATATAGTAACTCTTGCCTTTCAAGAATATTGTAAGGATGTATGAGATTATGGATATGGAAGGACTTTCAATAGTGTAAAATGAAGGAGAATATTGCTGTTAACCAGGACCTTTCAATACTTAGTAGCCACAGGGCACAGTGGAAAAATGGAGGGATCCCCTCTCAGGAGAGCTAAATTGATGGAACACCTACCGCTATCAGGCTTCCATTTGTTTTCTTGGAATATTCCACATTTGTGTGCAAACCTCAGTGGCATGTACTGCTATAGATTACTAATTAATTTACCTTGCCACTTGCTTTTTCCCTTCAAACATAGCCTCTATTTAAAAAAAAAAATTTCTTAGTTGTAGCTGGACAGCATGCTTTTATTTTACTTGTTTATTTTTATGTGGTGCTAATGATGTAACCCAGTGCCTCCCACATGCTAAGTAGGCACTCTGCCACTGAGCCCCAGCCCCAAACATAGCCTCTTTTTAAAAAAAAAAATTTTTTTTGATTTTTAGGTGGACACAATATCTTTATTTTATTTTTATGTGGTGCTGAGGATTGAACCCAGTGCCCCATGCATGCTAGGCGAGAACTCACTGGGCCACAACCCCAGCCCTAGCCACAAACTTAGCCTCTTAAGAGGGTCTTGCCTCCTTTGAAATCTTTTAATTGGCTTCCAATAAACTGACCTTAAGGTTTTCAGCAGCTTATGCCTTGTTTTCCTAATATTCAGGTGGCATTTTTATACCACTTTTGAGAATGTATCCTGAACACATTGAGTCAGGCCTCACTGTGATCAGTGATTCATATCTGTGAGATTACTGGCAAGGGTTAAGAGGACAGTGATCATAGAACAAGGGAAGCATGCAGGATCTAAACTCACTGGTTTGGCCTCGTGAACATGATATTCTAACCAATTCTTTGCATTTAATTTTAAGCTTTTGGGAACCATATTATAGAATGATATAAAATGTTGTATATATCAAAAAGATCTTTGAGGTCACCAATTCCAATACAAATGACTGTCTCCAGAGGGGAGGCTGGGATTTGCTTTTAATGGCAGAGTTGGAACTGAAGTTAAGGTTGCCGGATTCCCACTCCAGTATTTCTTATTCTGTTTTCTTTGAATTATCTTTGCATTGTTAAGAACAGAACCACCTCCCAAGGCCCCATCATCTCATTATCTGATCTCTAAATCAGACAATGCTCCAAGCAGTATAATGCCAACAGTTCAGTAATCTAGAGATGTCAGAGAGCTGTCAAGGAGTGAGCCAAAAGATCTCTAAGTTTTCACAGGCTGTATTTTTTTTTTAACTTCTTTGTCAATCCTGGGGATTGAATCCAGGGCCTCATGCATGGTGGGTGAGTGCTCTACTGCTGAGCCTTGGCGCCCAGTGGGGTTGGGTTTTTTTAAAAATCCCTCTGATCTACTGATGCCAGTTTTGTATAGTTTACAGGCTTAATAGACTTCATCCTAATCTTTAATTTAACCTGACCAAGAAATGATTTCTCTTTTTTCTATATTTTTTTCTGTTGTATACTCCCAGTCAGGTACTGAGGTAGGGACTGCAGTGACTCCTAGGGTGGTTTTGGTCCAGGAGGTATATGATCTTGGATATCCATTTGATCTTGATTTTTTTTTAGCTGAATCTGTCACTCTTTTGTTTTTTTGAAGGGGTTAAAGTATGTCCTAATATCACAGATATGTCTTTCTAAAGTAAGGTAAATGCTTCTATTGTAGGGACAGAGGAGGCAAGGCACCAAAGATAGCAGGAAACAGTTTTATTTGGCTGCAGCCAGGTTCAGAGGGTATAGCCTTTGCTATAATCAATCAATCCCCTGAACCCCAAGTTCAGGGAGTTTCAGAGTTTTATACCCAGCATGTAAGGGGAGGGTCTCAGAAGTTCACATAAAAGCAGCTTTTTCTACAAACTACTAAACTGGATAAATATTTTTGAAAAACTAGTAAAGCACCTGGAATGCTGGTTTCTTCCTGGCCATTGGCCAAGTCAAACAGGGCAACAGGAAAATAGGAAGTTTATCTACATTGAACTCTTTTGCTGAGGGTCATAAAATCAGCCATGGTAAAAATTTCTGGAGAAGCCCAGTTAAGATTTTTTGTGGAGGATGTGGTGCCACTGCACTTCAGTTAAGTGTTGAAATGTCTCCATATATCTGCCCAGGTCATCTGTAAATTCGCCTTAATTTTATTTGGTCTGTTTTAGATATTCTTGGGAAAATAAGTTATCTTCCCGTGTAATTCCTCGGGCGATATGGTTTCATCAGCAGTTGGACTAGGGTATGTTGAGCCATGCTCTATATTAGGAAAGGCTGGGTTCAGAGGAAGTTTTGGGTCTTCATTATTTTGGTCTGTTATTGTCTATATATAAGGTGTCCTGCAATAAATGATTGAGATAGGAGGGTTTCACCTTTCATGGTGATTAAATGGGTGGCAACTATAGACAGATGGGGTGTGGATGGAGGAGGTGCTTGTTTGAGGGCGGGACTTTGGGGCTGTTGTGGGAGCTGTGTTCCCTGTGCCTGCTGTCCATTTTGGTGCCTTACCCTTCCAGTATGGATTTTCCATTCAGGACTGGACTAGTCTCACTCCCTATACTGAGACCTCTGAACATGTGAGTCCCAAAATAAGCTTTTTCTCTTCTAATTATTTGCAGTGAAAAAGGCTGTCTAAAACAGGTTCTCCTTGGGTTTAGGACTGGGGGGTTTGGGAGGGGGTTGCTTTTAACTCTTTAGGTTGGGAGGTTTTTGTTTTTTTTTTTCTCTTTTGGTGCGTGCTGGGGATTGAACCCAGGCCTATGCATACAAGGCAAGCGCTGTACCAACTGAGCTATATCCCCAGCTGTGGATTTGTTTTTTAAATTTGTTTTTGGTACCGCGGAATGAACTCAGGTGCACTGAGCCATATCCCCAGCCATTTTTCCTATTGTATTTAGAGCCAGGGTCTCGCTGAGTTGCTTAATGTCCCAGCCCTAGGTTAAGGAGATTTGAAAGATGGGGGGATGAGTAAGGATTCCAACTAACATCTTTTTGGAAGTCGGGGTCGTCCGCAGCATGGCGGGTCAAAGATGGGCGATGAGTAAGGATTCCAACTAACATTTTTTTGGAATTCCGGGTCCACCATGGCCACTGCAGGGCTGCAGCAGGTCGGGGCTGGAGGGCTGTGGCATGTCGGCGGGGAGACTGCTGCTGATAGGCTGTGGGGGAGGTGCAGCAGTGGGGGAGGTGCGGCCTACCTCTTTCCTGATTTTCCTTCCCTCTGGCAATTGAAAAATAGTATTATGGTTTAGGCTGCATCCAGTGGCCATTTTTCTCCATCTCCTAGCATATATTCAGGCCTGGCAGTGTTCCAGAAGAAATTAGCCTCCTATTGTTGAGTCTTGAGATCAAATTATTCTGTTTTCTTTTATTTTTTTAATTTTTTCAGTTGTAAAGGGACACAATCCCTTTATTTTGTTTATTTTTTGCGGTGACCCAGGGCCTCACACATGTTAGGCAAGTGCTCTACCACTTAGCTACAACCCCAGCCCTCTTTTATTTTCTTTATTTTATTTTTATATTGGGGATTTAACTCGGGTATTTTACCACTGAGCAGGGTCCCCAGGCCTATTTTGTATTTGAGAGAGCATCTCACTTTTTCCTTATAGCCTTGAAGTTGCAGAGAGTGGCTTTGAACTCAGGATCCAACTGCATTAGCCTCCCTGGGCATTGGGATTACAGCCATGCCCCACTGCCACTGACTCCTTTTTATTTTTTTATTTTGAGATAGGACATCTCTAAGTTATAGTAGCATCATCTTAGTCATATGTGCCATTACTAAATGCCGAACCCAGAGACCTCTTTGTCTTTGTCAATCGGAGATACTGAAGGCCTGTTTCTTTTAATTTTTTTTTTCTTAGCAGCTCAGTGAGACCCTGTCTCTAAATAAAATACAAAATAGGGCTGCAGTATTGTTCAGTGGTTCAGTGCCCCTGAGTTCAATACCTGGTACCAAAAAAAAAAAAAAAAAGGATTATTATTTTTATAAAATTCATTGGATTTCCTTAAAACAGCTGCTTTAAATTCTCCATCCAAGAATTCACCCATTCTGATTATTAAGAACAGTTTTTGGGATGGGGTTGTGGCTTGGCGGTAGAGCACTTGCCTATCATCTGTGAGACACTGAGTTCAATCCTTAGACATAACACCTTTGTTTTATTTTTATATGGTGCTATCTACAACTAAAAGTATTTTTTAAATTTAGTTTTTGGGGACTGCGGCTATAGCTCAGGGGTAAAGTGCTTGCCTACTACTTGTGAGGCACTGGGTTTGATTCTCAGCGCCACAAAATAAATAAATAAATACAATTAAGTTATTGTGTCAATTTACAACTAAAAAGTGGATATTTTAAAACAGTTTAATATAAAAAAAAATTTGCCCCACCAGTCTGAACAACTAATTCTGTGAAAGGAAGAGAGAATCCATAAAGGGTGGATTTAGAAAAGTGTCTGTAAGAAAAAGAATGTTTGGCCTGTTTAGTTTCATTGGTAGACATTTTTGCATCCATATTTTTAAAAGTTTTTTTAGTTGTAGTTGGACACAGTACCTTTATTTTATTTATTTATTTATTTTTTTTTTTTTAAATTTTTTTAATGTTTATTTTAGTTTTCGGTGAACACAACATCTTTGTCTGTATGTGGTGCTGAGGATCGAACCCGGGCCACACGCATGCCAGGCGAGCGCGCTACCGCTTGAGCCACATCCCCAGCCCTATTTTATTTATTTATTTTTATGTGGTCCTGAGGATGGAACCCAGCGCTTCACAGCGATCTACCACTGATCTACAACTCCAGCCATTGTATTCATATTTTAACATTAATAATATTAATTATGGTGCCAGATATAAGAAAATCAAATGACCTGTGCATATTAAAATATGACTAACAGTTCAGCGGTTTAACATGTGTGTATTATGTTGGATTTTTATTTTCATTTTAGTTTTGCAGATGGTTTTCTATAACATACGTTTTTACTAAGTGTACGTGTGAATAATTTGAAAATTACAGAATAAGGTACAATTGTAGTGTATTTAATAATCTATCAACCAACGCAAAAAAAAATGGTAGCTCATTTTAACCATTAGGTGAGGTCATGATTATTGTAACATTATCTGTTCATTGAAGGATTAAATCTTTCTTCTAGTCTTCATAATCTGGTTTATTTATGTTCCATTCTAGAAATTCTAAGCAATTTGAGTCTGAGGTCACTTTTGCTGTGCCGCCACTGGATGGCAGCGTAAGTCTAGTTTTACTGTGTTGCTATTTCCCTCTTAGTGTTAGCTAACCCAAACTGGTTTTGCCCAATTCTGCAGTGGTGGCTGTGCTCTGGCTGTGGGGCCAGCGCTGGGTGTGCGGCCATTCAACAGTTCAATGGTTCTATGGCTCAGCAAGAACTGGAAGATGACCCAAAAATTGTAGTCCCTCTCAGCACGGCTCTCCGTGGACCTCAGGTAAGCCCAGTGGCTCAGGCCACAGATATTAACATCAGGGAGGACCTTTGGGGACTGTGCTTGGCACTGGGTTTCATCAAGGCTATTCTGGTGCTGGTTTTTAGGTGTCAGGCAGAAAATGTTTTCCTTCCCCCAAGCAAAAGGCATCTCTTTAAAATCTGCTTGGGGGAGGGAATGGCCCAGGCAACTTCCTGCTTTATTCAAAATAATTATACTACCCATGTGACTCTGCATCATGTACATGGCCCTGTACATGGCCAGTGCCTCACACATACCAGGGAAGCGCTCTACCACTGAGCCCTCCTGGCTTTATTTTTAAGAGAATCAAACTATTTCCACTTAGACAACCTCTCAGCTTCAAATGTATATGCATTTAATATAAATCAAGGGACTACCAAAAAGTTTGAGAAAAGAGAGAAACTCAAATTAATGTTATAATGCAGTGGTTGTTATCATGGACTTCATTTGTGGAAAATGTAAAACCATTTATTTATTTATTTGGGTACCAGGGATTGAACCCAGGGGTGATTAACCACTGAGCCACATTCTTCAGCTCTTTTTATTTTTTATTTTGAGACAGGGTCTCACTGAGTTGCTTAGTGCCTTGCTTTTGCTGAGGCTGTCTTTGAACCCCTGCCTGATCCTCCTGCCTGAGTCTCCTGAGCCACTAGGATTACAGTGTGTGCCACAGGGACCAGCTTGTTCTTTTCTTTCTTTTTTTATGAATGGGTATTAAATTTTGCTTAATCATTTTTCTTCAGTTGATATAATCATGAAATTTTCTTGTTTAACCAATTAATGTGATAAATTACATTAAGGTTTTCTTGTAATTTTTTATTTTGGAATTACTCCTAAATAAAGTTAAAAATTTATAATATACCCCATTATACCATATCTTTCTGGAGTATCCTTTCCTTTTATAAGTTGACATCTATATAACATGAAACTCACTCACTGTACAATCCAGTGCCATTTAGCACAATCACATTTTTGTGCAACCATTAACTCCATCAGGTTCCAAATGTTTTCATCACCACAAAAGGAAATCCCATACCATGTAGAAAGTTAGTCCCTATTTTTTTAAAGGGCCCCGGAAACACCTGATCTACTTTCTGTCTCTCTGGATTTGGCTATAGTTTTCCTTTCTTGATGTCACTGAGTCTCTATAAAACAGCTTCTTTAAATCGATTATACAAGAGTTCACCAATACTGGTTACTATCTGGTCCATTTCTGGTTCCTTATTTTGATTATTAGGTGACAGCATTGTTCCCTGACCGTTCATAATGATTTTTGGCATTCCTCATTATTTGTGCATTTCAAGGATTCAGTATTCATTCCAGTCTTTGGAACCTGGCTTGGTTTGTGCTTATCTTTTCAGAAATTCTCAGCAGGCTGCTGCTTTTCTTTGTTTCCCATAACCATTTCACCACTATATAGCAGCCTAAGCCCGTGTTTATCTTTAGTTTGGCAGAGAGGCATGCAGAAATACAAGTACCTCCCAGTGTGCACAGGTGTCTCTTTGATGCTAGAGCAAGTGTAGTTTCCTTCTTTGAGGACTGGCTTTGGGATCATTGAAGTGCCCAAGGTTGGGGGAGGGATGGTGGAGGCAGTCCCTTGGCTAATGAGGTTGATGCTCTTGTACCTGAGTCCCACAGCCACTAGTACATGCGTAGTCATGGGAGTCTTCTGCCCCAATTTGGGGAATGGTGGTACTGACAATTCCTTGACTGCCTGGCTAATGCAGTTCCACTGGCTCATTCCATGTGTGCCAGCTTGAGTGCAGGGGTTGTGGGGCCCAGTCTAATGCTAGGTTTCTCTAGGGTGGCCTGGGGCCATGTTTTAATTCTAATCCCTGGACTTTTTTCCTTCAACTTTCCCCAAGCAAGAAACATCTCCCAGTAATCGGGGTTGTTGGAGTTCAGTTCTACCCTATGATCTCTATTCCTTTCCAGTACCTCATAGATTAGGGGCAGCCAAATATAGCAGCCTTTCTTCTTGAGGTATATTCTGGGGAGATTGAAGGGGAAGTAGAAGTTCTAAGGTCTGAATTAGAACAAGATATATTCCATGCTTGTATAATTATGTCAAAATGGCTTCTACTGTCATTATATAACTAAAAAGAACCAATTTTTTATGTATGTATCATAAATTCTAAGCAGACTTATATTAAGCCTATGGCAGTCACTTCCCCTGTTTTACCACTAGGTGGCACCATAAGTCCATGTTTGCTGTAAATCCACTCTTCCTGTTTTTGCTGACCCAAACCAGTTTTGCCCAGATCTGCAGTTAGTGCTGTTGTTCATCATGAACTGAAAATCTATCTGCAAGTCTCTCCTAAAAGATGTATTTTGTTGCTTTGATTGACATTTGCTTTATAGTGAAGTTGAGCCCCTTTAGATATATCCGCTGGCTATTTGTCTCTTTTTTGAAAAATATCTATTCAGTTCCTTTCCTTTTTTTTTTTTTGTGTGTGTGTGTGTGTGTTTGTGTATGTGGTGCTGGGGATTGAACCCAGTGCCTTGTGCATGCGAGGCAAGCACTCTACCAACTGAGCTATATTATATCCTCAGCCTCTCTTTGTCTACTTTTTATTTGGGTTATTTGCTATATTTTTTTTTTCTGTCAAATTATAGGACTTCCTCTTATATTTTATATATGAATAGTTTGTATAGGTATCTACACAGAGTTTTGCTTATTATGTAGATTGTCCCCTTTTGTGACTTTTCACTCTTGAATCTTTCCTTTGCTGTGAGAAAACTTTTTAGTTTGATATAGTCTCACTTGACCATTTTTCTTTTCTTTTCTTTTCTGTGCTTTTAGTGTCAGTCTAAAAATCATCACCGAAGCCACCGTCATGAAGCTTCTGTTTTCTCTAGGAGTTACAGTTCCATGTCTTACATTTAATTTCTAAATCTATTTTGAGTTCATGTTCTTGGTATAGTATAAGATATGGGTACAATTTTATTCTTTTGCATATGGACATCAAGTTTTCCCCAGGAAAATTTCCTTTCCCTATCATGTATTCTTGGACCCTTGTCAAAATCAGTTGATCATACTGAATGGCATTATTTCCAAGGTCCCTACTGTTTCATTGGTTTGTATATCTATATGTATGCCATTACAATACTCTTTTTTTTTTTTTTTTTTTTTTTTTTTGGTACTAGGATTTAAACCCAGAGGCACTTAACCACTGAGCCATATCCCCAGCCCTTTTTTATATTTTATTGAGACTGGGTCTCACTAAGTTTATGAGGCCTACTTTGTACTTCTGATCCTCCCCCGTCAGCCTCCCGAGTCTACTGTGATTACAGGTATATGCCCCTGCACCCAGCTACTCTTTAATTATTATAGTTTCATAATATGTTTAGAAATCATGGAATATGAAGTTTCCAGTTTTGCTCTTTTTTCAAAACTGTTATGGATATTCAGGGGCCTTCATGATTCCATACGAATTGCACAATTGTTTGCTATTTTCATTAAAAAACAATACCTTTGTTATTCTGACAGGTATTACAGTGAATGTATAGAACACTTGGAGGAGTCTGGACATTTTATCTATTTATTTTGAATTTTTAATATTTATTTTTTAGTTTTCGGCAGACACAACATCTTTGTTTTTTTGTATGTGGTACTGAGGATCGAACCTGGGCTGCACGCATGCCAGGCGAGCGCGCTACTGCTTGAGCCACATCCCCAGCCCCAAGTCTGGACATTTTAATAAGTGTTTGAATCACCACAGTTATTTTTATCTGGTTTGTGTGAAGACAACAAAATACCTGAGGCTGGGAGTTATCAAAAAAGAAATCCTTGGGGCAGTGGTTGTAGCTCAATGGTAAACAGCTTGCCTAGCACATGTGAGGCACTGGGTTCAATCCTCAGCATCCCATAAAAATAAATAAATAAATAAAATAAAGGTATCGTGTCCATCTATTCATATTTTAAAAATTAAAAAAATCCTTTGCCTGTGACTGTAGCTCAGTGGTAGAGCGCCTCGCACATGTGAGGCATTGGGTTCGATCCTTAGCACCACATAAAAATAAATATATTGTGTCCATTTACAACTAAAAAATATTTGAAAAAAAAAATCCTGTAGCTCACTAATCTGGAGTAGGGAGGTTCAAGATCATGATCATCATTTACTAGTGTGGGCCTCATGCAGCATCAGCTCATGGCAGAGGAGAGGAGAAACAGCCAAGTGCTGAAGGACATACATGTATAATAGACACCAAGTGAAGTGCCAGTCTCACTATGTAGCAGCCTCTTCTTTTTCATTTTTTTATTTTTTTTTTTTTTTGAGAGAGAGAATTTTTTAATATTTATTTTTTCGTTTTCATTGGACACTGCTGGCAGCTGCATCTATTTAGGTTATTCACTAAACCATTGTGGTTTTTTTTTTTCTTCTTTCTTTTAGACTCACTGACCAATGTGGAAAATTAACCTAAAAACATCTTTGGAACAGATGTTAATACAGATCAGCCCCTTTGTGGATGAACAGGTAAAGGCTGAACCACTATGTAAAATGTATAAGTAGCTGAGAGTTTTTTTTCTTCTTTTTTTTCTTTATTTTTGTGTGTGTGTAGACCCAGACATTGAACCCAGGGCCTTGCACATGCCAGGTTAAGTGCTCTATCACTGATTCCCATCCCTAGCCCTTGCTGGGGGATATTTTTAAAGAAATAGAATATAGTATAAATGATAAAATGGTAGAATTCTCGTGATAGAAAGGATATTCTACAAGTCAGCTAGTCAGAAACTCTTTGTAGATATGGACATGGAAGGGGTTAATATACATACGATTCAAATATCTAAAATATAGAAGTCCTATAATTTGACAAATATGCCTATTCCCATTGCTCTCTGGATCATTGAGGCTCTTTGTTTCCCACATTTTTTGGTCTTATAGGTGCTTCTTGGTGTCCTTGACCAAAGTAACTGAACATGTAAGAAATGAGACCTCAAATCATAACCCTGTAGGATGATCAGAGTATTTTAAAAATTAGAAGAGTTTAGGTAATCAGTGTGGTGAGTAAGGGACAGTGAATTAGACATTGTCACAAGTTAATAAAAGTTTCAAAACCAGAACATTTTATTTAACAGTGAACAGACAGTTCAAACAGTTGAAACAGTTTTCCAGTTCTTATAAGTTTGTATAATAAGGGTTACTTAGGATTGCTTTTGGGTGCTCATCCTGTCTGAGCAACATTTTTCAAGCTTCTAAACAAAAGATCTGACAGAAGTGGTCTTACACACCTGTTGGCCAGCCCAGGTGTCTTGGTTTCACTTTAAAGAATGTAGATGAAGCCATTTCCTTTAAAAAGGGTTTGTTGGGCAGCTTCATTAACATTATAAAAGCAGGTGAGGGGAAAGGTTTTTTTTTTGCTTTTTCTTATTTAATGAGTTGTGCTCAGGAATGCAGGAACTGTGGAAGGAAGGCTTTTCTCTTTCCACATTCCTGTAGCTGTCCCCCACCCCCCACCTAAAGAGAAAAGTGTTGCTGAGTCAGGCTGATGCCACACTTTAAAAGTGAGCATTATTACTATTTCAGCTGTATCTAACTAAAAATGTACATAGTCAAAGCTAGAAAATGTCACTCCCAAATTCCTTTTAATATTGCTCCCTCCACCATTTATCTATTTCCTTTTCCCTTTATGGGTATCAGTGCTGACTTGCCATGTAAACACTGCTTAGATGTTTTGAAAGTATGAACAATAAAGTCCACCTCCTTCACAGCAAATTTTGGTTAAGGAAACCATCAGGGGTCACATTAATTCATTGAGGCCAGGAGCTAGTAATGCTCCCAAGCCAATTCAGAACAAATGGAGGCTGCCCTTAGACACAGGTTTGACCTTTTCCTTCACTCTTCCTCCTGTCCCACCCTCTGTGAGTGATTTAAAAATGGAAAAGGCCAAAACCTAGCCAGGCATGCATTTAGAGGATTATTTGTTGTTTTTATTTTTGGTCTTTTTCCTCCATTTTTTTTCCCAATTTTTATTGTTCTTAAAACTTAAGCAAGCCTAGTAAAAATTTAAGCTCTTCTCATCTACTGACAATATTCTGCCATAACAAGCCCTTCCTGAGTATGGAGAACTGCTCCAGGAAAAATCATGTCTCCATCTACATTTTACTCATGTGCTAACTGAGGACTCTTTCTGAAAGAAATCTATTAGGGGATGTACATGCATGAGCATGTTAGGGGTAAAGATTTGAAAACAGACAAATTCATTCAAAAGCAGTTGTGACATAAGTATGGGTGGTTCCCCAAGGTGTAGATAACAATGAGACGGGTTTGGGAGACTGGGGTTTGGGAATTAGTTGGCTCTCATCTCTCCTCAGTAGTGGTCATAATCATTTTACATGAGGCATGGGCATGGAAAATGAAGTAGCTTCTATATTGGAGGATACCAGCAACTTAAGGAATAAGCTCATTAACAGAACCCAGCTACCTGCTCATCATAGTGGCCAGAATGGTAGAAGAGGTGTTGGGGAGGAATAAAACTACACAATGTTATTTATTTGGGGACTTAGCCATGCCCTTAGCCAGAAAACATGCCAGAAGCAAAGTTTAAGAAATCCTCTGGAAAGGCAAGCATCTTGTTTAATGTCTGGGCCAACCTAAGGACCTTACATCCAATAGGTGCCCATATATACCTGTAGAATGGATAAACAAATGAGGAAAATGAATCAATATTGATTGTCCATTCTCAAAAAGAATTCACAGTCTTTCAGTCAAGCTCTTTTTTGTTTTCTGAGTTTTAACATAATGGCTTGACAAAATAGATACTTCTGTTTGATACAAAGAGTTATCAGTTCCTTTATGGGTTTTTTTATTGTACCTCCAAATCACATTAAGTGTGTTTTGGAACACATCTATTTCATTTAGTATTTTAGCATCATCTTCAGTGATATGTCTGAATGAAAAAACAGAAAGCCCATAATAATAAAGTGTTATTCCCACTGTACCAAGCATGCCAATGAGAAGTTAATCTACTTAGTTGTTCCTTCTCAGTGTCTTTCATATCACAACTGTTTGATAAGTTTTTTTCAAGTAAAAAAGAACCGTAGTCTCTTATTAAATGTGTTCTTGTGTTTCCACTACATGCTGTTGAGATAAAGAGTGCATTTTAGTTTAGGTGTTTAAAAATGTCCTCGTTCTACTGAGCACTTAAAAACAATACTTTATTCAGTTTTAATACATTTTTGCTAAATATGGTAAATGTGAAAATCCTTTTTTATTGCTCACGTGTCTTCCTGTTTCTAAGCCAAGCAATGAGTAAATATTTCTAAAAACCATTGTTTTCATTTTTATTCTCCTTTGAATCACTTAATTATAGAAAACATTCTATGTTTGTTTAATTAATTCATTAAGTTCAAACTGTGAGCCCTTTTATCAGTCTTCAGGCTTTAAAGGAGGTCGACAAGCCAGTGTCTTTGGCTCTTTCCCAGAAGTAGGAAAAATGTCTTTATTTTATTTCATGTTACATTGAAGGAATCTTGCCCTTTTTTTCTGTGTTTTCTCAAATCTCCAAGGCAAGTTAATGGGTTTTCTGAGCCAGACCTCCTTACTAATTCATTGAACACAATGCCTTGCAGTGATCAGGCACTGAAATATTATTTATTTAATAATCAAATCAAAGAGGTGTTGTCTGTCTGGTGCTGTGATCAGTGACCTAATGTCCTTTAGACTAGGTCCATTTCACTTCACTTATCTTTTGGACCTAGAGTGGCACATTCCACATAAAAGATGCTTTACTTGTCAGATTAATTAGACAGGTAAGCTATTTTCTTTCACTCCTTTACTTTCTCTGAGCCAGGCCAGGGTGGTTCTAATTCATGTCCATCATCAGCATTCAATCAATATTTAAGAAACTGGGTGGAAAAATCACATACCTTGCTTTTCAGGAAATGTTTTCCCACCTTTTCCACTGAACCAGGTGGTAAGTGTAGATGGGATTTTACCCCTCTACTTAGCTCAGCATTTAGCATACTGCCTTATACAAATCTATTTTCTCCATTTTCATCATTGTATAAGCTTAGTAGTGAGTGGTTACATGACCCTTTGATCTGAATATCACATTTGTTATTTCATTTTCTCCTGTGAGTACTCCATAATGATAAAATGATTTTGCTATTCTAAGGGATACGGTTCTGAACCTCACAGAAAGTAATCACTGATTACTGATTAAGCCAACATTTAACTCCTCTCTGTAGAGAGCTGTAGGCTTTATAAATATATACACAGATCTCTGTACAGGTTCATTAATAAAGATAATGAATTTTTGTACCCCACTTGCTATCTCTGGGCATAAAACAAATAAGCAATATAATCATTATTAATTCAAAAGATATTGCTTATGCATGTTTGGCAGTTTAAAAATTATAAATTCAGACTATACATAATTTCTTCTGCTACCAAGGACAGAATAAAGATGGTATATCTTTGCATCTCAGTGCCAAGCAAGAACACTGGAACCTAACAGATGATTACCATCCATTCTTGCATTCATCAGGCATTGAATGCCTTACATATGATGTTAAGTGTTAAATAACTAACAGTCCTTGGATTTTGAAAATGTATTAGCATAGTATAATAACTGAATTATAAACTTGGCATGGAGCACCAAATTGGAAAATCAATAGCTATACTTATATGGTGCTTTAGAGTTCACAAAATGCCAACATATTTCCTTATTCTCAGCTCTGGGCACAATGAAATATGGTAAATCTTTCTTCGGTGCCCATAACAGTGGATAAGATAGTAGACAATTGATGTTTATTCACTATTTCATTATTTAAACCCTTGGTTGTATATTTTTAAGCCAGGGTCTCACTGTGTTGCTCAGGCTGGCCTTGAGTGCCTGGGTTTAAGTGATCCACCTGTTTTAGGCTCCTGAATGCTGGTACTAAAGGAACATGCCACCTGGCCTGGGTTTTATAATTATACCACCCTTCTCAATGTGGGTCAAGCGTACACAATGAGAATTTTGTAAAGACAATGCTTATTTTATAAATAAGTTGTTTCATTCATATAGAAACCATCTATTGTCTTCTTTTCAGAGTGCTTTATAGTTTAAAGAATGCACTCATATTCATTAGCCTTTCCTCTAACCTGGGAAAATAGACTGGCATTAGTTTAAGATGACCTCAATAGTAAATTAAGTATCATCTCATTTCTCATACTTGAATAGCATAGAGCATTAATGTTCCCCTTATTACATGTGAGAATTAATCATGGATACCATGGACCGAAAACAATAGCTAGTATGGAAGAGGCAGTTCATATTCATAAACAGGTAGCCTATTAATATTTGCATAGTGCTTCAGTTTACAGAGGACTTTAATATGCACTTCCTTTATGAAAATTTTAGTTCAGCGAAAATATATTTTGTCCTACTTTGGTATCTTTGATACAAAGAGTTATCCGTTCATTTATAGTTTTTTTATTACACCTCCAAATCATATTAAGTGTGTTTTGGAACACAACTAGAGTTCTTGGTACATTTTAGGTAAGGACAATTTCTTGGTACTGGGGATTGAATCCAGGGTCACTTAACCACTGAGCCACATCCCCAGCCGTTTTTATTTATTTATTTGTCCGTCTGTCTATTTATTTATTTAGGGACAGGGTCTCAGTTGCTAAGGCTGGCTTTGAACTTGTAATCTTCCTGCCTCAGCCTTCTGAGCCACTGGGATCATCACCTGGTTGGTGATGACAATTTATTAATCACTTGTATTTGGAGTATATTTTGTAGATTAAGAGGAGTTTCCGTGTTTTTTCTGTTCTCTGAAGTACTATATTTTTATTCAGAATCATCAAAGCAGTGGAAACACATTGACCTGATATTCAAATTATTCGTTTATTGAAAACTTATTATGTCTACGTAGTATTGTATTCTTTTGACAAAGCACTTGTTTATTCATCCCCAGCTTGTCTTTTTATTTTGAGACAGGGTCTCACTAAGTTGCTGAGGCTGGCCTGGAACTTATGATCCACCTGTCTCAGCGTCCTAAAGAGCTGGGATTACAGGTATAAGCCACCGTTCCTGGTTTCTTTTAATCTTTGTATCTACGGTGCATCTCATGTAGAATGCATATAATAAGTAATGAACATTAATTCATCAACACGGAAACTTAAAGTTCTCATGTGCTTAATAGTTTACAAGGCACATTCTTATTTTTTTCTTCATGTCACCTGGATGTGATCATGAATAAGCCCCTGCATACTTAGTAGCACAGGGATAGGCATAGAGAAGGAAATTAATATTATTCAGACATGTTCTCAGGCATTTGCATCAGAAATTGGTAAACTATGGGCTAGCAGGCCAAATCCACTTGACCTGCAAGCTAAGAATGGTTCTTACATTTTAAGGAATATAGAAGAGGCCCATGAAATCTAAAATATTCACAATTAGACCCCTTACAGAAAAATCATAATGACCCGATTTACACAATGCTTTACCACTTAACATTGTACTTTGAAATATCAGCTGTGCATGATTGCCAGTCCATTATGAATGCGTACAGCCTTTTTTGTCTTGTGAATTACAGTGCATTCGTACGTATTATCAATCATTTAAATCAGTTCACCTCATAAAAGGGAGAGGGGTCAAGGAGAAGATTAAATAGTTCCAAATTCTCTCATCTTTAAGACTAGAGGTATAGGTCAAACCCAGGAGTAGGTTTGACAGAGTCCACCAAATTCTTTGGCCACTACTATGAGTAGGGAGTTCAGATCTCACTCTGTCTCAGGCCTAATCACCCCTTTCGAAGATATTACTAGAAATTCCAAACCCCAGGAATCCTGCTCACCCAAGGTCAAAGCAGGAAGGTGATGCTGGCTGGTAGTTCTCAGAAGGCTGTCACATCTGGGTGTCCTCTCTAAATAGCCTTGCAGTTTCTCTCCCTTTTCTCATCAAACTAAGGCTTCTGAGTTAAGGAGAACTGAAATATAGTGTCCATATGGAAGCTTTCTACTGAATGATGTAACAAAAGGCAGACTACATATTGACTGGAAGTAGATGTGAAGAGAAATGGAGGTTTAAATCTTAATGAATGGCTTCAAAATGGGCTCAAGATTGGCCTATGCATAATATTGTCACTCTAAAGATATGTTCCTTTAAGGTAAATGGCAACATCAAAAAGTACATCTCAAAAGAATCAGGCTTTCATGCAAATAAGATATCTGGAAGGGGGATTATTGAAAATGTCCCAATAGTGGGCAGAATAGCAATAGAAAAAGATTTGTGGTTTAGGGTCCTCATCTTGGTATTTCCCCAGTGTTGAGGTTTCTGTCCTTCCTGAGTTCCAGATCAGAAACCTGGAACCTCCAGTTTCCAGGTTTTATTCTTGAGGGATCTGTTTCTCTTAGGCCTTCCGTCCATGTAAGGAGGCTTGAATCCTTGCTCTTATTTGGGTGTGGGGTCTTCCACCCGTGGGTCTTAAATCCTCAAACCTAAGACCTTGGTCTTATGTCAGACTTGAGACTTCCATCTATCTTGAGACATGGGCTTTTCATCTTAGTCCTGAGTCTCAAGTTTCAAACCACCTGTCTTCCACTTTGGGGCTTCTACCTTTTGTCCATCTTAGGTTTTGGGTTTTAACTTCAGTCTGGATTCCAGGACCATATTTTGGTATTGGATCATCTCACAGGGCAGCTTGGCACAAGGAACAGCTCTGCAATGCTGATTTTGATAGCTGACATTCTGAACCTATTGGGAAAGGGTTAGGAAGCCCCTCTGCCACACATAGGAAGCATGCACACATATGCACATAGCCCGTATACACAAAGAAATAGCCAAGAGAGGATTACATGAAGTCAGAGAGAGGGAAACATAGACTCACAAAGAGGCTGAAATACTCAAAAGATGAAAAAGATGAGTAGAAAAGGAAAAAGTAGAGAGGACACACAAGCAAACAGAGTAATGCTGAAATAGAAAATCACAAACAAAGAGACACTGAGGTATACACAGGAGCGAAAAGGGAGAAAATAGCACTAGAGAGGCAGAGAGGAAATATAACAAAGAGAAATGTGAGATAAGGAGCAGAATGGACACCAGAATCAGAAAAAGGTGAATTGTCCAACTTACAAAAAGGAGAGAAGGTAACAAATACCAAGTGCACCAAGACAAAAAGACAAATACATAGTGCACCAAGACAAAAAGCAAGGTAGGCACAATAAGAAAAGGGCAAAAAAGCACAAAGCATATGACCTCAAAGAGGAAAAAAGGAAGAAAAAGAAAGAGAGAGAGAGAGAGAGATCTAGGAGAGCGAAGAGCAATAGCGAGCGAAGAGCAATAGCAAGCAAACAAAAACTAGAGAGATCCATTTAAGACAGTGCACAGACCACACTTAGGAACAAAAAAAGAAAGTGAGACAAGGCACACACAGAAGAAATCAGCAAGAGAAACATGGAGCTGATTCAGACACAACTCGAGTTAGAGAAGAAAGAGCAAGGAAGAAATAGACAAGCAAAGAAATGCACACTTAGGAGCGAAAGAGATAAACAAAGGCAGACCATCACAGGAGGAGACTAAGAAGGACTAGAGACGAGACACAGCGAGGGACACAAGAGGCACAAAATTTAAAAAAAAAAAGGAAAGGTGCTGTTAATTATGAAAAGCAATTCTTTGTACCAGTGCTACTTATATTACTACTAACAATAATAATAAGTCTGTTAGTTTAAGGATTTCTTACATAGAACCAAAACATGCCAACTCTGCCTGTCCACAGAGTGCTAGTGGTCACTTATATTGTGTAAAAGGAATCTGTGAAACTATTGGCATTAATTTTTATTTGCCATCGGCCCGTCATTGTACTCTAAGTACTTCACATTCATAATTTCTTTAACCCTAGCAAACAGAGAAATCTAATCAAAGACTCTCAATTGCCAGTGGTCATACTCTTAAAGTAGCAGAAAGGACTTAAACAGAATGTCCCTCTTAGCATTCTGCTACAATTAACTATTTGCTAAGATTTCCCTAAGAACCAAAGAAGATGTCACAGATGAGTGAATATTTTCATAAAGGGCCCTTGGATAGCGCAAAATCCTTTCATTTTATAGCTTCACCTTTCCCCATCCATTTAGAAAACAGGCTTCTCATATCCTTCACAATGACAATAGATGCTTCCAAATCTGTCTTTTTCTTTTATTTTTTTCTTTTCCTTTGGTATTAGGGATTGAACCCAGGAACGCTTAATCACTGAGCTACATCCCCTTTTTGTTTTGAGACAAGGTCTCCTTTAGTTGGTGAGGCTGGCTTACAACTTAAGATTCTCCTGCCTCAGCCTCCAGGGCCACTGGACGTATAGGCGTGGGACACTGCATGTTACCCAAGTTTCTCTTTAGACTAAATCTTAACTCAGATTCTCTCCCAAATGGAAATGAGAAAGGGCCAAGCTTTCATCAGAAAGCATTACCTGTCTTTTAGGCTTTTCAATATTTAAACCATTAAGAATGGCAGAACACCTGAACATTGAAGATATACAATAAGGCAAGTAGAGGCTAAATCTCTCTCTGTGATCCAACTGGTAAGTAGTTAACAGTGAATTCAGTTGGTAATATAGGACACTGGTCATCTTCCCATCTCAGATTCGGCCCAATATGAATTCCCTGCAAACAGCCGTTCATTCTGGGGCAATACTTACAGGATTGCAACCCCAACAGCTTACTTAATTCTGCTATTCTGAAATGCTAGTGTCAGGCATGTTGATCTTCAGGTAGAAAACTTGGCTCCCTTTGATGTGTTCTCATTTCTTAATCCTGATGATGATCCAGCTCTCTGTACTGCTTTTCGGAAGGATAATGGTTTGTCAGATATTATCAATCGAGAGCTTAAAAAAAAAGAGAGAGAGAAAGAGACCATGTAAATGTCATAGAAGAAGCATAACTGTGCTACAGTTATGGAAGATTCATATTTGTGAACTATAAAAAATGTATTCACAGAGTTTAGAAACTCATGAAGTTTAAGCTTTTAGGCCCTTTAGGACAAAACTAATACAGAAGAGGAAATGGGAAAATGTCTTGTCCACCATCACCTTATGAGTCATTGGAGACACTATCATTAGTCATAGCCTTGTCTCTTTAATTGAAGACTACAATCCTGTTTAGAATGAGAATCAGCTAGGAAGGTGTCCCAGTGATTCATAACTAAGATCACAAAAAGATAGAGATAAAAAGAGAATAGGGTCTAAAAATTGAAGGGCCAAATTAGTTGTGTTAAAGTATCTTGGCTCAGGACTACCAATACAAAGCAATAGAGCAATATTTCAAAAACTCATGACATTGATCTCTGAGATAAAGATGAGTCACTCTGGGACTCACACTCTCCCAATAAAAAAGATGAGTATAGGGTACTGGCCCTAAGGATTCTGAGTGTAATAGATAGATCTTCCTAGGCTTTCTAAGAAGTTGCTAGTAACTTTCTCTATTTCTAAATCCTTGGGTTTTTCTACTCAATTATAACATTTCAAGGGCTCCTTCCATGAAAACATCTCATTGAATTTATAGGGTACCCACTCTTTATGAATAATGCTGGACAACGCCTCTACCATTAGGATTACTGTACTGAATGGTGACCTTCATCTCCCAACCCTTCCCCTTAAACCTTCCTATCCATCTACTGACCTAGAGAGTGTAGGGTCCTGGTTCTGTAGATGCTGCCCAATGTGAGATAACCTATACCATTTTTGGTCAGGTTTCCAGTTGTACTTATGAGTCTTCTGCCAATCCGCATGCATAGCATACAGAGATACAGTTCTCTTTTATCTTCTCAAACCGCTAATTGTATGTTACATCCCATGGATATCCCAAGGCATCTTGAAGTCTGTGAATGCCTGGCACAGTTCCCCTGTAAAGCTTCAAAGGAGATTTTGAGGACCACATGGAACAGAATGATTTGCTTAGGAGATCAGTGTTGTTGCAGTGGTAGTTGCTGTCCATGTTCTCCTAAAAGAAAGACCAATTTGAAAATTTAATTGTAGGCCTCTTCCACATCCTGCAGTTCTATCCTAAACTGGTTCATGCAGCATGGTAACTTCTTCACCTCATTACTTTCACCAGTCTGACACACTGTTGCCTCCCGGGTTAGTTAGGAAGCTGTTTGTACCACAGCAGGGAAATGAATACAACTTCTGTGAAAAGCTAACTTCACTGTTTTTGAGAAAAACAAGATCAAAATTAAGAATATTATGCTTTGAGGGATAGCTTACCATCTTGATGTGCGGTGGTTGTCTTTGAGTCTTCACCCTCCTATCTGGACCCAGGAAAGAATCTTAGTAAAATCTCCTGACCCAGGGTTGTTGCCCAGTGGCAGTGAACTTTTCCCCTGGAGGATCCTCATGCCCCATCTCCACCTGGGGATCGTCAAAGGGAAAAGGTCACTAACACTGCAAAGCAACAAGCCTGTTCTTCTGAGGAACATCTAGAGAAGAAAAAAAAAGAAATTATTAAAATCAAGTAGACTGAGAAAGTCTGTCCTGATTGATAACTAGCAACTGAGTTAAACCATGTCTACCCTTTTCTTTGTACAGATTGAAGGATGAACACTTCCAGCTGTTTAGAGCTCTTTATCTCCCTGGATTGATCAGTCTAGCAGCATGAGAATTGTTCTATTTATCCCAACACTATTCTGCATACTTCCCCTCATTTCCAAGAGCAATCTAGAGCTGAATAATTATCAAATTCACAGACTCTGCTTTATTCTCTAGTGTCTACTAATGAGCAATCCTCTGGAATGTGAGTGGTAAATGCTCTTGTTTGTGTTCTCATTGGAAATATAATGGAGGTCAAGAAATTTAAAAGTTGAAACCAATGGAAGGAGAAGCCAAGGCTTTCTCAACCAAGAGATGAAGCCACTTAGATAAGGCACTATTATTAAGATTGAGTAACCCACACCTATCAAAGTGCCTGCCTATCTTCTAGCTTTGCAATGTTCACCTCTTTTAAGAAACCCCCAGCTTCTTAAAAGGAGGGTGTGGCAGTGACAAGGGAATCAAATAGGCCTGCTGGGGAACAGATCTGATACAGATCAAATTGATCCTATTCATAGGCAACTCCTGAGAATTTAACACTGGTTGGCCCAAAGGAAGATGGGAATAATTCAAAAGCCTTTTAATAATAGTTTAATTTTAATAATAATTTAAAAGCCTTTTAATCTGAAGGCATCTACCTCATTGGCCAACTAGGAGCTGATGAAAAGTGGCTCCTGTGCCGTTTTTTATACAAAGAGCTGCAGAAAGTGAAAGCCCTTAAACCCGAAGCAGAAATCTACCAATGATAAATTCCCCTAACTTTTTCTTCAGGTGGCCTGCAAGCTCTCTGCCCAGGTTACCTGGTGCTTGTCCAGACTCTCAAAAGGGAAGGTCTGCTGAATGTGTAGCTTCTTTAAGCTGCTTGCAGTCCTCAAATCTCACATGCTCTGAATGTCCTTGAGAAGAAAGAAAGGGCTCAGTAGGCTACCAAAACTGGTTTTAAGTAAAAAAGGCAGGGGTGGGGGGACTAGGAAGTATAACATGAAGCATTAGACATACCTATCTGTACTTTCTAGTTCCCCACTAATGAGAGTAGGATTAATGGATCCCAGCTGAAATTCATTTATGCACTATGTACTTATGGTTTCTGGAAGGAAACAAATATTGGTTTCCTCCCATATTCTGACTTTCTCCCTCACTGCAGTACAACTAGTAGGTTACTATTAGCACTATCATGTCTAAAATACCTTGCTGTTTTGTTGGGTTGCCAATGTAGTACCGCTTGAGCATCAAAGCCCCCTTGTTTTGTTTGTTACTATAGTAATGACAGTTCAGGACCATTCCCTTCCCCCTAAGGGGGAATGTGAGGCCAGAGAAAGTGGTTACATTCTGGAACTGGTACAGAACTAAACATTTCACTAGGGTTCAATATTCATTGATGAGAATTTTGAGACTCCTCTGTTATCTTCTATGCTCCACAGAACTTCCATAATGATTTGCTCATTTGTGCCTTCTCTTTGGTTTTGTTATTCATTCCAGTGCTTGGCACAATGAATATCTATTAAAATAAAACAAGGATTATCTCAAGATTGAGGATGGCTACATTTTTAGAACATCCCTTCTTACAGTTGCTAGAGATTTTTCTTAGGGGCAGAGATTATTTCAAGCAATGAATTGGAATACAACTCCAAGATTTACCTTTCGATGTTCTCTAGCAGTCATCAATGTGGCCATATAAAAGGAGTTATTCTTCCTCTTGAGTCACGTACAGAACCAGCTCCAAATTCATTCCTTTGAAACAAATTCCACTGATAGTTAATTTGATTATTTCCAATTAAAAATATTTCATAAGCCTAGACCAGTGTTTCTCAAATTGGGGTGATAAGAACTCTGGAGTTTGTGGCTATATTCTTTTTTGGGGGCGGTTGTGGCTCTATTCTCATGGATCCCCAAGTTCTGTATGAGTTGTATGAAACATGTTTTTAATAATGGTAAGTTGAAATATGAAAACATGTTTACATTTTAAAGAACTTTCTTAAGTCAGTGTTCCATCAGACACATTCTTTAGGATTTCAGGAAATTTTGCTCCTTTAAGGGCAGGGTGGGGAAGGTTTCCTCATCTAGTACACAAGAACATGGACAAGCATAATCATCCACATAAAAGCCACAAATAGGGGCATTAGAGATAAACACCCCCACTATACTGCAAAGGGGTCTAAGAGTAAGATCTTATTCATATGGGATGAGCCACATACTGTTATGTACATTAAAGTCAAAGAAGCAGTTATTACAAATATGTACACCTTGACTGTTCAAATATAGGGATCTTCTGCAGTGGGCACTCCCTGCTGAAAGGGAATGGCAGAAACTTCCAGAGTGGCTTCCTGCTCTAGTACATGGTATTTCTTTCTGAAGCATGGCTTGAGTCTGACAAACAATGGCAGAGACCATGTTTAAAAAAAAAAAAAAAATCAAGACTATTTTATTATTTACTTACTTATCTGTATGTGTGTGTGTGTATGTACGTTATCCCCAGTCAGCCAGTGTTATTAGGATGGGTGGATGGAGCTCACACACCACAAAAAAGAAAAAAAAAGAAATCAAATTTTATGTGAAAGAATATATTTTCATTGTGTATAAAGATATATATATATACACACACACACATACATACAAGGTGACTTGAGAAGTAGAAAAGAGGCTTATTAGACCCTGACTTTTCTATAGGGTAGCATTTAAGAGAAAGAAAATAGAATAGGGAAATGATTATTTTAATAGATACAAAGCAGTACTTACAGTATTGTAAACAGCCAGAATCTCTTCTTACAGCTGTCCAAAGAGGTCGTAGTGCAAACTGCACTCACATGGGCAGATCTTTTGACATCCTTCTCAGAGTAATAGTATTCTTTATCAGTGACTAGGAGGAACTGCTGTTGTGATGACTAGTTTCAAAAGTTTCATATTAATATATTTAGTCACCACTCTGTATACTAGAGGCTGGGATATTGTTTTTACTAGGCAGCCATCTCACTGTTGAAGTTTATGCTCAGAAAAATGATTAGATCTTGGCTTATTTTTCTTGTAAGATGGGGAAACAGGGCCCCTCATTTCTAAGATAAGTCCTCACTCTAGGGTGCTTTTTCAAACTACTTTAAATTACTAGCAGAATTAAACAGTGCATTTTATATAATAATCTAATGAAGTGGCCTTTAATTTTCAAAAGCTCCTCAGCACATGTCCTCTTATTTAATCCTTCTATGGCAATCCTGAGCTGGTGCTCAAGATGAAGAAATTTAAGAATTAGAAGGCTTAGGTAGTTTTCGTAAAAGTGCATGGTGCTAAAGCCCAAAGATTGGCTTTAAAATGGTAGTAAGAATGATACTGGTCTTAAGAGTTGTATTCTGGTACTCCTTTTTAAATACTAAAATAGCAAAGAGTCAAAGTGGTCTGTCCACAGACTCATCACTCTGAGTAAAATGAGAGACACTGATCTTTGGGTACATCGTATAAGTGGATTCTTGGCTTCAAAATAATTAAGGGCCAGGTAATCAATTCCACCTTGCAATTCCAAATGTCTGTCTTTAAATTTTTTTTTTTAAGAAAATTAACAGCAACTTTCTGATCATATCTTGGCAATTAGCATTGTACAACTGCCACATAAAAAAGAGAATATGGGTGTTGTTGGGGTTTTTTTGTTGTTGTTTTCTGGTTTGTTTGCTTTGTTTTGCAATGCTGGGGATTGAACCCCAGGGGTACTCTACCACTGAGCTATATCCCAGCCCTTTTTATTGATTTTTTTTTTTTTTAATTCTGAAATAGGGTCTCACTAAGTTGTCCAGGCTGGCCTGGAATTTTCAATCTTCCTGCCTCAGCCTCTTGCATCGCTGGGATTACAGGCATGTGCCACTGCTCCCAGCAAGGAGATTTATTAACCAGGAAATTTGCTCTGGAAGGAAGAATGTAGAGCAATGTTAATCTTCCTTCCTAGGGAGACAATTTTCAATTATTACTATATAATGAAAACCCTATATCAAGAGTGGCAATCCAGCTCCCTGAGCCTGATTTTTCTTGAATATTTTACACAGTAAAGAAGTAACAAAGATGGGCAGGAGGGGTTCTTATCCCCAGAATGTGCCCATAATTGGAATTGTGATAATTAACAAATGCTGGGGCCGGGGGAGGTGAAGGCTCATCCACCTAGTTCAGGCCTGATTTTAATAGTGCTGCACAAATGTATCAAATGGTAGCAAGATCTTGGACTGATGGGGAGAAAATTGGGACAATCAGTCCTGTGTTCTTTAAGGACACAGAAGGGACATTGGATAATTAGCACTACTCAGAAGCAATGCAAAGGAAGTGGGAGGGCTCTGGGTCTAATGGGCAGGACCAAGGAAATTGCAACTGAAGTGGGTAGGCCAAGGATATCTGGAATTGTTAAGAGAGAGGGCCTTGCCCAGTCAACATTACTCAGTAAAGAAGTGAACTGGGCAGAGGAGGGTAATGGGGAGAAAGGGAGCACAATCTTATCTAAGGGCTGGACTGTGAGCATTAGTAGTCCATAAGATGGGTCTAGGGGCAGACAGGAGGCGGGGCTTGTATGAAGAGTAAGTCCATGGTTACTTGGGATTTCATGTTTTAAGGTAACAGGAGTGGAAGTATGGGCCATTCACTGTTTGATGTACAAGTACATGGCATACTGTGATGTTTATACTTTATTATGCTATGGGTCACTGGGGTCAGGGTGCTTGCTTAACAAGGCCAGGGAGGAAATATAACTAGTGATGATTGCCATTGTGCTTCTTAACAGTCCCCAGATAAGTTTCAGGGAAGGAAAAAAAAAAAAAAACATTAATAATTTCCATTGTGCCCATAACAGTCTCAGTAGACATTTTGGGTGGTCAGCAGCCCCCTGCAGTAATGCAAAGGGGGTGTAAGAACATAGGATTCTACCCGTGTATAATTGCAAATATTCACATTGAAGGTCCAAAGGACCTTAGTTGGTCAGCACCACTAATGTATATAATGATGGTGCCGTGGTCTTACCTAATAATCAGTACTTTCTCTATTATTATTATTGTTGTTGTTGTTGATGTTTTTGTTATCATTGCACATTTAATTATGCAAGACTTGGTTATGAACAGTATGCCTCAGCAGCAATCAGAAGGTAGTAATAAGAACTTAAGGTCCTTTCTACTACACAAGTCCGCAAACAGACATAATTATGTACGTTAATATTTGCAAGAGAAGAGCTCATTCATAGTAAATGTCTCCCTGATGCAAAGGGGATATGAGGAGATGAAATCCTAGTATTAACATACGCTGAGGTCCAGATGAAGTGGGACTGAATAAAAGTATCTCTCTGCTCTAAAGCAAGGAGAGCACAAGGGTTCTACATAAGACTGCATAGATAGAGCATTTTCTTTGTGCATGGGAACTTTCTAAGACAGAGTCAAGTAGTGGATACTTGCTTTTGGCTAAAAGTGCC
The DNA here is from genome assembly GCF_021218885.2 of Marmota monax. Taxonomy (NCBI): domain Eukaryota; kingdom Metazoa; phylum Chordata; class Mammalia; order Rodentia; family Sciuridae; genus Marmota; species Marmota monax. The sequence goes on from NW_026693786.1 coordinate 529,171, forward strand.
AAGGAAGTATGTGGGATCCCTTTCTAGTGCACAGAACAGTAGCAAATGCAATTATACATATTAAAGGTCCAAAGGAAAAGGACCTTGCTTGATCAGCAGGCCCTTCTGTACTGCAAAGGATAGGTAAATGGGTCTACAAAGACAAAAAATAAAATTCAATTACGTCTATTAATGGTCCACTAGGAGGCGCAGTGGAGTATCCCCTTAAAAAGAGCAAAGGGAGTACAATGGTCCTAGATGTAATAGGGTTGTGGACAACTGCATGTATGCCCATTAACTGTCCAGGTGTAGAGGTCTTAAGCAGTGGGTATCACTTATTAAAAGGCCGAGAAGTCAGAGGTTGAGGTATCCTTCTCTAGTGCCCAAGAACCCAGTAAAATGCAATTCTGTGTATTAACAGGCCAAGAAAGGAGACCCCAGAGGTCAGAAACTTTGGTATATGCAAATTGATGGTATAAGAGTAGGACCTTTGTTAAATATGATGAACCATGCCACAATTATGTATATTAATGCCCAAGGGACGTAGTTGTGATAAATCAAAACTACATACTTTACACAAAGATTTTAAAGTAATAGACACTCCTTCCTGATAAGCAAAGAGACTGAGGGGAAGACTATCCAGTAACATGAGGAGGCCAGGAGGAGAAGTCTCAGTGATCAGTACTACTGCTGTACTGCAAGAGGGTCTGAGAGTAGGATCTTATTCAAAGGATGAGCCAAGTGCAGTTATGCACATTAATGTCAAAGGTGCAGGACTGCTTAGTATAATTGTGCACCTTGATTCTCCACATCTAAGGGTATTATGGAGGGGCTACTCCCTGTTAGCAGGAAAAGGCAGATGGAAGGGAAAGGAGGGATAGGCAGGGAAGGTAAAGTTGGTTCCCTTGTGTAATTCACAGGAATCTAGACAAGTATAAACACCCACAAAGCAGGCCAAGAATAAAGGCCTTGGAAATCAGCACCCCTGCTCTATGACAAAAAGTGTCTGAGAGTAGAATATTCTTTATACCTTTATTTATTGTGTGGCACTGAGGATTGAACCTAGTGCCTCACATGTGCTAGGCAAGCACTGTGCCACTGAGCTACACGCCCAGCCCAACAGAGTAGGAACTGTTGGGAGAAGATTTGTCTGGGACACAGAAACCCAGAGAAATATCACCCATATAACAGGCCAAGAATAGGGGCCTTAGAGACCAGCACCCCTTGCTGTATTGCAAAAGGCGTCTGAGAGTATGATCTTATTGAAATGGATAAACCAAGTGTAGTAATATTCATGGTTCAGGTCCATGGTTTGGTTATTACAGTTGTACACCTTGACTGTCCAAATACAAGGATTTTATGGAGTGATCTTCACGAGTGGAAGGAAGATAGAAATTGGGGGAAGAAGGCTTGTCTGGGATACAGAAACCCAGAAAATATCATCACTCATATAACAGGCCAAGGCCCTATATAACAGGCCAAGGCCATATAGGGGCCTTAGAGATCAGCACCCCTTGATTTACTGCAAAAGGGGTCTGAGAGTAGGATCTTATTCAAATGGGATGAACCACATGGAGTTATGCACCTTAATGTCATAAAGGTGCATGACTGGTTAGTATAGTTGTGCACCCTGACGGTGCAAATATAAAGATCTTAGGGAGTAGTCATTTCTACTAGAAGGGAAAGGAGGAGGGAGAAGGGCAGAGTGGGGAAGGTTTCCTCATCTAGTATACAAGAACATGGACAAGCATAATCATCCACATAAAAGCCCACAAATAGGGGCATTAGAGATAAACACCCCCACTGTACTGCAAAGGGGTCTAAGAGTAAGATCTTATTCATATGGGATGAGCCACATACTGTTTGTACATTAAAGTCAAAGATGCAGTTATTACAAATATGTACACCTTGACTGTTCAAATATAGGGATCTTCTGCAGTGGGCACTCCCTGCTGAAAGGGAATGGCAGAAACTTCCAGAGTGGCTTCCTGCTCTAGTCCATAGAAACCTGGACAAATCCAGTTATGCATACCAGCAGGCCACAAAATGGAGCCTTAATGACCAACATCACTGCTGTACTTAAAAGAAAGTATAAAAGGGAAGGATCCTAAGGCAATTTTCATTATGTACATTAATAGTTTTTGAAAATGGTCCTCAAGTGAACAGTACCTTATGTAGTAAGCCAAAGAAGGTGTGAAGGGTCACAGAAAGAAAGGTAACTTGAAGGACCATATACATATATCTATAGTCTCAGGACATGGGCTTTATGTTGGTCAGCACCCTGATCCAAAAGGCACAGTTTTGGACATCTGGGAATGTGTACAGAACAACGAAGACTGTACACATTAACTGTGCTAGTTTAAGGGTCTTATGTAGTAGACACCTCCAGCTGCAATGTAAATAGTATTGGGGTTTTTACCTGGTGCATATTACTGGAACCAAATTAAGTATGAATATTTAATAGAGTAAATCTTGGCTACTTAGAAGCCCCCCCACAGTGATGCCATGAAGCAAAGAAATGGAATCTTACTCTAACATTGGAGGCATAGAATACTGTTAATTATGCCCATTTAAGTAGTATAAAAACACTCCCTGCTGTTATGCCAATGAGGTATAATTGAATAGGGCCCTAGTGCAGTTTTGCTCTTTCATATTCTAACAGAAAGACTTCTGGTCCTCACAGCCCCTGCTATATAATAAATCCCAGAAGTCCAGACTTTAGCTTACTGGAACAGACCAGGATCAACTGGAAATAAATTAGCAGACCCAAGAAAAGGGTCCTTCCATTCCTTCCTTTAAATATAAAGGAAGTGAGGAATTAAAGGGTGGGGCCATTAGCATTGGAATTTTGCCAATTCATAGTCCTGGCAAAGGTAAAAAATTAACTTTGATCAGAAAGACATAACTGTGGTCAGTTACCATGGTTCACATTATCTATTCTAATGCAAAGGTCTCAAGGTAGGTCTTCCACTGCTGAATTCCAGAAATTTGTTCCGTGCACAGGAAGAGGGAAAAACCCATTCACTTACTAGTTCCACTCTCTGCCCCAATGCTAATAGGGTGTGAGGAGATGGAATCTTTAGTTTAGGGAACCACAATTTTAATTGGGCACTTTTTCAGTCCAAAGTGGCCCCTGCAGTAATTCAGAGGGAGCCTGAGAGGATGGGATCCCGAATTTACAGAAAACTGCAGTTTTGTATAATACTTTCAGAAGGGGCTTTAGGTAATCAGCACCCTCTTGATTTAAGCAAAGATGGTGCAGAGATCTTAATATCAAAGATTTTGTTATAATCAATTAGGATCCTGCACATAAACTGTCCTAGTACAGAGGTCTTGAGTAGTAAGAATCCCCTGCTGAAATAAAGGGAGTAGACAGAGCTAGTGCACAAATGTAGTGATGGACATCATGGATTGAAGAGAAGAGCACTGGAGGTGAACAGCACATGTTACAGTGTACAAGGAGGACACAGTGGTCCTTTCCAATGGACAAGGCTCTGGAAAACTACAGCTGTGTAAATTAGTTAACTGCGAAAGAGCTGTGCTTTTAATAATCTGCCCTTTCTAGCAGTATCCCAGAAAATTGAATGGGATGGGAATCCACTTTCATTGTGCTACACCCCAGATAGACTGTTACTCCTCAGCAGTAATGGCATCAAGAGGGGACATCTTAAACAAACATATAGGAGCAGAGGCAATGATGGTTTTATGTATCTTACCGATCAATGCAATGTATTTGGTAGTCTGCTCAACGAACCAGCAATGAAAAGAGTATAGGTGGCTCTTTTAGGTAAGACCAAGAACAATTATGACCATACCCATTAATATTCCAAGGAAAGGTGGTTTGAGAATGAGACTGTGACTACTGGGGCAATCTCAACAATATTTTCTCCTTCCTTAACATACAGGACTGAGAAGATGAGGAGTAACTTCAATTATGGGCAATCATTCTCTGATATGAAGCTCTTGATTAATTAATTAACATTTCCCATCTTTATAGGGTCAGGGACTCTTTGTTATGGGACCAGTGGACAAAGGGGACTGGGTGCATCAAGTTCGTGACAGGGGCAGTCAGCACTGAAAATGAATACTGCTAGGGTAGAGGGTCTCAGTCTTAACAAAATGAATAATGGCGCGCCCAGCTCAATCCATGAAGATGGAGGTTGCTTTACAGCAGAAAGGCTGGGGTTGGGAGATCGAGGTCCTGGGGAAGGGGCAGGGGCAGGGGCAGGGGCTGGGCCTGGGGGGGTGGGGGTTGGGGGGGCTGGGGGTTGGGCCTGGGGGGAAGGGGGCTGGGCCTGGGGCTGGGGCGGGGCGGGGCGGGGACATGGACAGGGGCTGTGGGGGGTCGGGGGCTGTGTGGGGTCCGGCCGGAAGGGACTAGGGAGATATGGGGGTCTGGCCGGAAGGGAGTTGGGAGATTTGGGGGTTGGGACTTCCTGAGGGCCGGAACTGGGGCGGGGCCTGGGGCTGTATATAGGTTGGGGTTGTGGCGGCCTCACACCAGTCTGCCCGCCAGCTCACGGGCTCGCCAGTTCGCGAGTTCTGTTAAATGGCAGTGGCAATAGGGTAGGACTAGGTATAGCTGGCAGCAGGGTGGGGACGAGTTGGGTCAGCAGAAAACCACAGAAGATGGAAATGTGGGCATTAATGCTCTAATTTTCTGCCAGATAGTTATTAATTAGTGCAGCATCATGAATGGGAAGAATCAAGGCCTGTCCTAGTGTAGACCTTCTTTTTTGTTTATTTTTTTTTTAAACTTTTTATCACCTGCTTCTGAGGATTGGAAACAGAGGGCCGGAAACTGAGGGCCCAGGGCAGTGCCCTGGAGCCTGGCGAGCAGAGCTTCGAGAGCGCCTGTCCGCCTGTCCCAACTGCCCCAGCAGATCGCCAAGTAGTCTAACCACGTGCTAGGCATAGTGCTAGGCATACTGTGCTCGGGGAGCGTGCTACTGCTGAGCCCCGGAGAACAAGAGCAAATACTCCTTTTAACTTTTTTACTATTCTTTTTTTTAGAAAAACAGCAAATTAAAATCTGACTTTGAATCTTTTTAGGAAATTATGATATGAGAACCTGCAAACTCTGAAGAACCTACAATGAAAACTCATTAAAGGTAAGTAAAATGAAATCTACAAATGAAGCCTCTAAATACTCACTTGTTTTTAACTTTTTAAGGTTTTTACTATTCCTGTCCAATGCGACAAATTTAAGGGAGGGAGTTTTTAAGCTATTGTTTAAAAAAAACCAAATTTTTAAAATGCCAAATAATGTGAGTAAAATGAAATCTACAAATGAAGCCTCTAAATACTCACTTGTTTTAACTTTTTAAGTTTTTTACTATTCCTGTTCAATGCGACAGATTTAAGGGAAGGAGTTTTTAAGCTATTGTTTAAAAAAAAACAGCAAATATTTTAAATGCCAAATAATCTGACTAAAATGAAATCTACAAATGAAGTCTTAGTTTATAAGCTATTGTTTTTTTAAAAAAAAAGAAAACAGCAAATATTTTAAATGCCAAATAATCTGGCTTTGAATCTCTTTAGGAAATTATGATATGAGAACTGGCAAAGTCTCTAGAACCTACAATGAAAACTCATTAAAGCTAAGTAAAATGGAATCTACAAATGAAGCCTCTAAATACTCACTTCTTCTTTAACTTTTTAATTTTTTTACTATTCCTGTCCAATGCAACAGAATTAAGGGAAGTAGTTTTTAAGCTATTGTTTAAAAAAAAACAGCAAATATTTTAAATGCCAAATAATCTGACTTTGAGTCTCTTTAGGAAATTATGATATGAGAACCTGCAAACTCTGAAGAACCTACAATGAAAACTCATTAAAGCTAAGTAAAATGGAATCTACAAATGAAGCCTCTAAATACTCACTTCTTATTTAAATTCAAACACAAGCAAGCCACACAGACTTCTCACTGAAATCAAAATCTGACCCCAGCATTAGCCATGAGGTAGGTTCCTGTTGAGGAATGCAGGGGTTTCTCTTCCAACACTTGTTGCTCAATGACCATCTAAGATCCATTTTGGTCCTTGACCTTGTCCACACCAGACAAACCTGGCCACAGTGCAGGTTAGTTCAGTGGCCAAGGAGTAGATTAGCCTTTGGCCATCACAATAAAACAGGAATTCATCCTGCCCATCCTGATTTCTTTCCAACACTTCAAATGCTGAAATGGAGCCAAAGAGCATAAGTGTATCTCTCTCATGGTCTTATGTAGAGAGATACACACAAGTGTCCTTGAAAGGTCCACCAGCACAGCCTTTCCAATTCTTTTGCCCAAGTCTAATTCAATCATATGCTTCAATTGGCTGTGTGCAATTAAATTCCACTTGCATTTCCAATTGGTTAGGTCGTGGAGCAATCCAGCACTGCCAAACCATTTTTCTCTCTGGCTTTTGTCTCTGGCAGCATAAGGAAACAAAGCAGGACCACCTCTGCAAAAACCACTTTAGATTGTATCAACCAAAACCCTGCCATGTCAACAATGTAACAAACTCCCTGTTAGCAACCAGGTAAGCCCCTGCAGCAAAATCCACCCTGAAATCCACATGACAAAAACAAAACCGGAAGTATTTTTATACTTTTGCAGAGGCTTTATTAGCCATCTTTTGCAACAGCAAAATGAATCACCACCATGCTACTTCAGAACAAAGACTTGCCATGTCACGTGGCCTTCCCGCCACTTGAAAAAAGTGGATCCGCCATTTTGTGCAGTTCAAGAAGGCAAAGCCAAGCTACACAATGCAGCGATTTTCAAATCCGCCATTTTGAGCCCTGCCCCTGCTTCCTTGCCCTCCACTTTCACCTACAGAACGGTTGAGCACCAAAATCTCTCCTTATACCTTGTGCAAAGCACATGACTGCTCTGCAGGGGGGTAGGGTGGGGCATCCATTCTGCCTCCATATATATTTAGCACAATTGACTCGACCTCTGCCCACACATGCAGGGAGGCCAACATGGCGCCCACAGCCAGCATGCCCGCATGCCCGCTTAAAGCGGTAAGTTCTGCTCACACACCAACACAACCGGATCATTCAGGTACTGCAATAACCCACAACATCAGCACATTTTGATCCAAAACATCTCAATGGAAGATGAAAACAAAAATGGAAGCAGGTATCCGCGGCCCCGATGAGCCAACCAAAATTAAATACAAAAAGAAAAAAAAAAAAGAAAGAAAGCAGGTATCCGAGGCCCCGATGGGCAAATCAAAAAGAAAAAAAAAATAAGAGCAGGTATCCGAGGCCCCGATGGGCTAATCCGCAGCCCCGGATGGGCGGGCTTTCAGATGAGACAGACCCAGCAGGTATCCGCAGCCCGGATGGGCAAATAAAAAATACGCATATAAAGAGTAGGTATCCACAGTCCCCAAGGGCACATTTTAAAAAGTAAATAAATAAAAATAAAAGGCAGGTATCCACAGCCCGGTTGGGCAAAGGGAAAAAAAAATATGCCAGGTATCCGGGGCCCCGATGGGCTAAACATAAGGTGAGTAGAAAACCAAATCAGTCCAAAAAAGGTCAACCAAAAAGTCAACCAAAAGTATTCCAAAGAAAAGATGTAACAAAAAAAACGGAAATTGCGCGGCAATGACCTAACAATAAGTCGAGAATCTGAAAAACAAGGAGAAGGTGGCAACAAAATAACATAACAAAGCAAGGAATTTCTAAAAAATAATTTATGCAATTTCCGATCTTTCTTTCTTAAATACCCACAAAGTACCCGCATAGTGGGTGGTCTAGAACCTTAAAATGGTCCTTAAACCCGCAAATAAAGAGAAACATACGTGTAGGAAACTCCCGAGAAGACCAAACATGGCTGCAGCACAGGATTACACAGCTAAAAGAATTCAGTGACGTGGAGGGGGAAGGGTGTGTTAGAGGAGTGGCCTAAAATATTCAATGTCTGACTTCTTCCGGAAGCTATGATCAGTTAAAATGAACAAAGAAAATGAAAAATCAAAAACAAATAAAAACAAACCAAACAGTACCATACTACAAAGAACTCAAACCACAAGTAGGGTTCAATTCCTGTCCAAAAAATCACAACCTCAACATTTCTCATCCGTAAAATGGGTACATACTGCTTTAATGTGCCCCCAACTTGCAACCAGATTTCTAACTCTACCACGAAACTCTTGAGTTCAAAAAGTTATGAGAAACATCTTGTAAACATTTCCCTTCTGGTAGGTAACATACTAAGGGAAGTATGAGAGATCCTGCAATAGTCCCTTGGGGTCTGATGGAAATTGGAAGTGCTTAGGAGTGTGTAGGTGCTACGGACAGGCTCAGAGCAGTAGTAGTAGGACCTCTTAGTCCTTTTCAAACTTTGACTCTTTGGCCTTTAAATACTTTCTTACTTTTGGAGTTTCATGTTCAATTTACATAATCTGTTTGGACCAATCAAAAGCACTGTACTGATTCTAAATTCCTGCTGCAACCAATAACTGGCAAGCAAATAGCATATAAAAGACAAATGTGAGTCAAGGAAGTTACTGTGGCAGTCTTTGAATTTGAATTCCTTTGGTGTCAACCACCACCTCTCACAACATTTCCTTTTTAAAAAGATCCAGACCATTCCAATTACTGACCCTCCCTCTCTGCTATAGACACTGCCTGATATAACCACCAGGTGGCATCATGAAACTATCCAAAGCATATATCCCTCCCTGGTCCTGGTTGCAATAAGCTAAGCAAAAGTGGGATCTGAACTGAAGGAAAAGTAGAATTTCCAGACCAGAATAAAGTGAAGAGTTAAAGAAAAGTATTTCATTTGAAGTGTCCTGTCAGGAGCCACTCTAGACTTAAGGGTGTGTATTTCTAAAGTCCTGAGCAAGAGATACTGAACAATTATAGCATCCAGGAATAACTTGGGGCTTTACCACCACTCAGGTAATCCTATATATACCTTATAACCCTACACCTTTACCCTTTGGGGGATAGAATGATCCATGGACCCTTAAGTTCAGACAGCCGACCCCCGAGATCGGACAGCCATCCCAGACCTTGAAATCGAACTTTTCTGTGTGTGTTACCTTGCTTGCTTTGCCACTTTCTTTAGTCATACCTATAAGTGAGCCTATGGTAAACAAGTTCTCTGGGAGTATCATTTGAGGAAAGACAGCATAGGAGAAACCTAAACCGCCCAATCATGTTGGTCCCTAGAAATTAAAGACTGTATATATCTCCAGTATAACATAGGGTGTCTAAAACTAGTGGATATATTTTAGGATAGTCTCCTAGAATTACATGAGGCTGTCATAACTCTGCTCGGATAATGAGGCTTGGCTCCAGTTCGCGTCACCCGGTGGGGTTGCACTCACCTGTTTCTTTGTATCCTACTCTCTTTTGGACAGAATGTTCTAAGAAACAGCATCCCTCAATGAAGCCATCTCCAGAACAGACACTCCACCCTTGTGGGAGCCTGAGGCCAGGAGCTGGGGTAGCCATCCTGAAGCTTATAAAAAGGTATTCCATGTCTGCGTGGTATTTTATGTCGCCCCACAAAGTAAGTGATTTTGTGGTTCAGTTGCTGCGCTGGCAAAGCAGGGTTAGTTAAAAAAACCATTGATAAATCACCAAAGGTGATTTGGACCCTTGAATACTCTTGAGTTGTACAGAAATGGAACACATTATTTTCTTAACTGGTACGATGCTGATCTCTGAAGGTTTGCAAGTCACTATTGGATTTTGTGCGGAATCATCAGATGAAAAATTTGAGTCGTATTCCTTGGCTTCTAAGTAGGCCCAAATCCTGTGAACTTCATTAGTGGTACATTAGTCAAACTTTATTCTCACGCACAACATTTATGGTATCCCTCAAGGGTATAACTGGATGTTGGGAGAGATTTATCTAGTTTATCAGAAAGAAGTAGGGAGTTAATATGTCAAATTTGGCAATTCATTGTATGTATACTTGGCATGAAATTTAAAAGTACTTTAAATAAATATTGAACACTTAATGATATATATGTGCCAGTGTCCATTTAATATATCAAAGTGTAATATAATATTCTTTCATCTTTGTATGATTAAAAATTTCCATAATTCAGTTAAATGTTGGGGGCAGGGAGTAATATCGTTAAGAATGACAGAGCAGGATAATCCAAAGATCTGATCATCTAGTGAAACAACCACTGAAGCTGAAGAAACTGTCAGAATCATCCCATTTGGTACTCTGGAATCTAATTAAAAACAATATAGCTAGAGTAGAGTAGTATGGAGAAAGAGGTATGTGAGTGAATAAAGGTTTAGGAAAGTTACTGCACCTACTGGAGAAAAAAAGACCCATGAGCATGACTAGGGTTATCCATGCCCAGAAAGACCTGAAAACAATGTAACCTTTCAGTTCAAAGCAACTGCAACCCATAAAAGACACCAAGAACAAACACTGGAGAGAGGGAGAATTTTATTTTTATTTCCAGAATAATTGCATTATAATGATAAAACATTATGTAGTTTATATGAACAGTTTTCATACACATACACAATTGCAAGGCACATAAAGGCATAAGAAAGTATGGCCCATTTGGAAACTGAATGGTATAGCACTTCTCTAGAATATGCAAGGCCCTCAGTTCAAATCCCCAGTACTAACCACACTTATCTAAAAATATGACCTGTACACAGGAAAAAAATCGAAGTTAATATTTTTTCACTATTTTGTCTGATATGTCAGTCTCCAACACCATTTCTTCAAGAATATTGTGAACATTGTCTTTATGGAAAATTAAATCCAGTTCAAAGCATTTTTTTAGATTATATCTAAAATGCCAGTTCACTTTCTACACAGTGGTGCCAAGAACACATTGCTTAAAAGAACAAATGAAAATGATGATTAGTGAATGCAAAGCAACAGACTCTATTTAAAGGAATTAGCTCCCCTTACTTCCACTATTCTTTACATATATATATATATATATATGTTTATTTTTATTTGTTTATTTTTATGTGGTGCTGAGAACAAACCCCAGCACCTCACGCATGTGAGGCAAGCGCTCTACCACTCAGCTACAACCCCAGCCCTAGTTCCACTATTCTTATTGTGCAGAATGGTCAATCCAACTCTTCTTTGGTATCCATGTACTTTTTTTTTTTTAGAGACAGGGTCTCACTAAGTTACTTAGCACCTCACAGTTGCAGAGGCTGGCTCTGGATTCACGATCCTCCTGCCTCAGTCTCCCAAGCTGTTGGGATTACAGATGTGTACACACACCCCTACCCCCATATACCTTAACCCCACTGACAACTACCATTTTATACTGTTTCTGTGAGTTTACCTTTTTTAGATTCCATATAGAATTGAGATTATGTGGTATTTGTCATTCTATGTCTGGCTTGCTTCACATAGTTTGAGGTACAGCTCCATCCCTATTATCACAAATGACAGGATTTTGTTTTTTTAAGGCCTAACAGTATTCAATACTCCCTCCCAAGAACACTCCCCTCTGTTTTCATTATTATGATTTTTATAGGATGCTGAGGACCAACCCCAGCGCCTCAAGCACTCTACCACTCAGCTACAGCCCCAGCCCAGTTCCACTATTCTTTTTTTAAAATATTTATTTTTTAGTTATAGTTGTACACAATATCTTTATTTTATTTACATGGTGCTGAGAATCAAACCCAGGACCACAAACACAACCCAGCCCCAAGTTTCACTATTCTTATTGTGCAATATGGTCATGAGTTTACCTTTTTTAGATTCCACATAGAATTGAGATTATGTGGTGTTTGTCATTCTATGTCTGGCTTGCTTCACATCTATATCTTAGTTATTGTGAATAACTCTGCAGTGAATGTGAGAATGCAGATTTTCTTTGGCATACTGATTCCAGTTCCTTTGGATATATACCCTTTAGATTGCTGGGTCAGTGTTTTGAGTCATGTATATTGTTTTTCGTAATAGCTATATTAGTTTAGTTTCTCACAGTGCACAAGGGTTCTTTTTTCTCAATGTCTTCTCTTTGCATTACTGTACTTTATAGATATTGCATTTTTTACAAATTGAAAATCTGTGGCATTACTGAATGGTGCCAGGTTTCTGTTCTCCGGACTATAAGGTTTAAGGGTTACTCCAGGAAAACTGGGCTAATTGGGCTGTGCAAAATAACCACACAAGAGACACAAATACCTTTTTCTTTGGGGGTGGCTATGATGGCTCTAAGGGTCAGTGTACACAGGAAGAGTGAGAACCTGCTGACCACTTTTATTGAGAAGCTATTCAAATCAGGCCAAGGGGTCAGGTTTCAGGGGCTTCATGATGTCCACTGTCAGCAGGTTGACTGACACCTGGGTAGGCCACACCTAAGGGCACTATAAGAGAAGGGGACACAAGGCACTTCCATATAACCTAAACAGGTTATATTACAAAGGAACAGGTGAGCATAGCTTCACTCATGGGGCTGTAGCAAGACACACCCATACAGGAGACACTGAAACACCTTCCAAGAAGGGTGGGAAAGCTCTGCCACATTTCTGTGACTGAGCCCCTCATCACCCAGCCAAGGAGTGTGACTCAGTCATGTGCAAGGTTGGTCTCCCACAGAGTGGAACAAGACTGTGGAAACCATTTTTTCCAGTCTGATGCCTTGGAGCGCACCTGTAATCCCAAACCTGGAATTCTAACCTCAGCAATTTAGGGAGGCCCTCGCCAATTTAGAGAAAACCTGTCTCAAAATTAAAAAGGCTGGGGATATGGATCAGTCTTTAAAACCCCCTGGGTTCAATCCCTCATACTAATAAACAAAAACAAAAAGATTTCCAAAAATGTGTGTTCATTTTGTGTCTGTCACATTTTTTGATAATTCTTAGAGTTTCAAACTTTCATTTATTTCTAAATACTTATTCTGGTATTTTTATTTCATATTTCTGGACCAGTATTTCTCAGGTAACTATTACCAGGGAAAGCAAAAGCACAGATGGCAGTGGGGGGTTACTGTAGATTGGTTTTGTACCCCTGCTTAGCTTCTGGTTTGCTCTTGGCACTTCGCTGAAGATGTAGTAAGTCTGTCTCCTTCAGCTTGCCTGTATGTATTACTCTAATTTTAGTGAATGCCTATTAGCCTGTGGTTGGGGTAAAAAGGGGGCATATCCTTCAGTATTGTAATTGAGTGTGTGTTTGTGTGTGTGACTGTGTGTGTGGTGCTGGGGATTGATCCCCGGGGCACTGAGCTAACTCCCCAGCCCTTCTAATTTATTTATTTGGTACCTGAGATTGAACCCAAGGGTGCTGAGCTACACACACACCACACACACGCAGTTTTATTGTTTTTTGATTTTTGAGACAGTCTCATAGTCTCCCTAAATTGCTGAGACTGACTCAGCCTCCCCAGCCACTGGGATTTACAAGCCTGGGACAGTGTGCCCTGCTCCTTTAAATTTTATTTGTTTTTTGGTACTGGGGATTCAACTCAGGGGCGCTCCACCACTGGGCTCCATCCCCAGCCCCATTTTGTATTTTATTTAGAGACAGGGTCTCACTGAGTTGCTTATCTCCTCATTTTTGCAGAGGCTGGCTTTGAACTTGCCATCTTCCTGATTCACCCTATTCCTGCCTCACCCTCCTGAGCAGCTGGGGTTGCAGGTGTGCAACACTGGGCCTACCTTAATTTTCTATTTTGAGAAAGGGTCTCCCCAGGTGCTGGAATTATAGGTGTGAGCTACTGTGCCCCACTAAATTTTTAAAATTTTTATGAAGTCCAAAATCTTTTCTCCAGAGCTACAGTATCTCCATTACTGTAAGGTTTTTTGAGGGTCAGGGCAGTAGACTGGGGATTGAACTGGGGCACTCTATTGGGCTCTGTCCCCACCCACCCCCTCTTAATATTTTAATTTTGAGTCAGGTTCTCTTTTAGTTGCTTCCTTGACCTGGAATCTGTGATGTTCCTGCTTCCAAAAGCTCCCAATTTGCTGGAGGCAGAGCAAACCATATGCAGCTTGATGACTTCAAGTTTTATTTCTGTTTACCAGAATTTCAGTATTTGGCTGTCATTTTGGATTTTCCTGCTTTTTACTTGTCTCTGGGGATTGAACTCAGGGGCACAGAGACACATCCCCAGCTCCATTTTGTATTTTATTTAGAGGTAAATCCTAGCTGAGTTGTTTGGCTGTTGCTGAAGATGGCTTTGAACTTGATCCTTAAGCCTCTGCCTCCAGAGCCATTACTTGTCTTTAAAGCAAGTAAATTGAACAGTTTACTATTTACTATAAAAGTACATGTGGCCTGCTCTCCTGAGCCCTCTGGAGGCCCCCCAGGGCCAGCAGGTGAGCTGGGACGCCAGGGACAGGATGCAGCCTCGCAGATCCCCATAGCTCCTTGCCAATGGCTGGCCCTGGCTGTGAAGGACCAGTGAGCCTGTCACCCAGGATGGATGACCTGATGGAGGCGACCCATTAGACTCCGCAGGCTGCCTGGTCTGTTGGCTCAATCCTGCCTCTCCCAGATGAAGCCTCCACCTAAGAAAAAGGGAAAAACAAAGTGCTGATTGACTGTGTGTCTAAACACTAACTTTCGAAAAACTACACCAATTGACAAAAATTCACTGGGCTAATAATACTGGGGCTCCAAAAAGGTACACCTGGGATCCCATGAAATTTTAAAATTCTGCAGCTTTCAATCTTCAACAGGTAACTAAATATAATACAGAAAAAAAAAACCGGCTATGGCTGCCTTCCCCAAATTTCCCACACTCATAATACTCACTGTTCCAAAAATTTCTATATTGGTCATATATACTCTGACACAAAGAATATACTGAAGTAAGTTTGTGCATCTACAAATTAGCTTGATAAAATGGGATCTCATTTACACTGGGTTAAAACAGTTCAATGGCTCTATTAAGTTAATACAGGACTTTTGAGCATAAAAACATACCTAGCTAATTAAGAAGGACTTGATGCTAGTGTCTGTTTTCTCATTTGACAGGCCAATTTGGTCTTCTTGAATCTGAAATAATAAGCAAGTAAAATGAATAAGAGGGTAGCAGAGGGAAAGAGGGCACACCTGGGACTAAAATGGAGCAAATTACATTCCATGCATGCATGATTATGTGAAAATAAACTCTACTATCAGGTGTGACTATAATGCATTGATACAATCGTTTTTGTTTTTTTTTTTTAATATTTTTTTTTTAAATTTTTAATATTTATTTTTTAGTTATCGGCGGATACAACATCTTCGTTTTGTATGTGGTGCTGAGGATCGAACCCGGGCCGCACGCATGCCAGGCGAGCGCGCTACCGCTTGAGCCACATCCCCAGCCCCGATACAATCGTTTTTTAAGAAAAGAAATTAAACGGTGCTTTATGGTGCTTTACCCAAACCTTAATACTTTGATTCCATCCTTAAAGCCTCCCTAAACAATAGTCAATATTATTAAAATCGGAGCTGCTTTTGGAACTCGATGAGGAATCAGGATACGTTAAGAACACCCTCTTCCAGGCAGCTTTGTCTGACACACATACGAAGTACATATAAAGTCAAGGTTTTTTAGTATTTCCTAATCTCAGATGCAACATAGCCCTCATTTAAATGTTCTGGGGCTGGGGATGTGGCTCAAGCGGTAGCGCGCTCGCCTGGCACGCGTCCAGCCGGGTTCGATCCTCAGCACCACATACAAACAAAGATGTTGTGTCCGCCGAGAACTGAAAAATAAATATTTAAAAAAAAAAATTGTCTCTCTCTCTCTCAAAAAAAAAAAAAAAAAAAAAAATTATAAAAATGTCCTTGCAGGCGGAAGGCAGAGGGCGGGGGAGGAGAGCGGTCTCTGAGTGATTGTGTCATCAGTAGGCGCCGCTCTTCCCCGCCCCCACCCCTGTCCTTGTCGAGAGGCGGGAAACCTACACAGAGGGAGGAGCCTGATGAGCTCATAGCTCCATGGCTGCTGCTGGAGAGTGCTGCGAGCCAGCGAGCACTGGAGAGCAGCCTACACCTCAGTGCTAACCCGGACCAGCGGGCCCCTGGCGTCCCCCTTTTCCCCAGCTCTCCTTCTCAGAAAAGGTGGCTCCTCATGCCCGTAAACAAGCCAGAGCCTTTGTCAGAGCCCTTGCCAGAGCCAGCAGCAGGGCACCAGGGAGGCTGCTACTGCCAGCCTGGACTGGGGACTTCCTCTTTAGTAAGTGGACCCTGAGGAGGGGCTGGGATTTCTGGCTCGGCCTGAGTCACAGCGCAAAGATCCACAAGGTGTAGGGAGAGGAGTCCACGTGGCAGCCTCAACTGCTGGAACACAGGGAAAGTGGCGCCAAGCTGAGTCATTGCTTCTCTCCAGTCTGCTGCCTGGAATACCTTCCTGGGCCTGTAGCATGTCACCCTGGATTGTATGATACCTTACCCCAGCTCAGGAGCCACCCTCACTCTGAGTGTGGGGACCATATAAAGAAATAAAATAAAGGTCTATCAACAACTAGAAAAACATTAAAAAAAAAAAAAAAAAAAAGTCATGGGCTGGGGATGTGGCTCAGTGATAAAGCATGCTTGCCTAGCATTTATAAGGCCCTGGGTTCAATTCTAGCACCACCACCACCACTACCAAAAAAAGAGAAAAAAAAACACCTTAGGGAAAAAAATCATGACTGTCCCTGTACGAGTGGCACAGAAAAAACATAAATAAGCAAGACACCCAGGAAGAAGAAAGGGAGATGAGCAGAACCAGCCTCTGGTTGTAGCCACACTACCACTGCTTCTTCTCATTTTTGAGCAGGAGCCTTCCACAGTTACTGCCTCAGTGCCAAGGAGGAAGGAAACCAGCACCAGGACTTTTCTCTAAAACAGTGTCTCCACCATCAGCAATATTTCTAAAAGACCTGCCCATTCACCCCCTCCCCTCCGCATTCTATACAAAGACAACAAAAATGAAAACAAACTTGGGCCACGGTTCAAAGGTCCACTCCTTTTCTTTGGAAAAAAAATATGCAAAATCTCAGAATGTACATGTTCCGTGTTCAGCAATACCAACAACTATTAGGGACCTGAGAGCAGCCAATGGCCAAGGGCAAGAACAACACTAGATGAATTGTGTCCAATCAACTACACGCGTCTTCCAAGAATGGCAGAAAATGTTGCAGGTGACATGTACATGTACTACTTGAAATGTTTCACTTAACTGCTACAAAACGTAAGTGATTATTCAGTCATTAAAAGGAGTAAAGGAAAACAGAAAATTGTAATTAATAATTTTTGCATCAATAATTTTTTTATCAAAGGCCCACAAACCACATGCCTAAACATTTAAAAGTCATAAATCAAGTTAATAAACTTAAAAAGTCATGCTGTTTATTTAAATGTCCAGAATAGGCAATCCCATAGAGATTAGGGGTTGCCAAGCAGTGAGGGGAGGGGACAACAGGGACTAAGGGCTAACAGGTACACAGTGTCTTTTGGGGTAACAGAGTGTTCTGGAACTGGATAGTGGTGATGGCGCATGGCAAGGTAAATGTGTTGGGAACATTGAAGGGTCCAGGAAGGTTAAAATGGTTGCTGTTATGTGACATACATATCAGTACAATGCAATAAACATAAGGGAGCTCATTTTAACTTTTAAATGGAATAATGAAACTCCAATGACTATTCCGTGTATCTACAAGGCACTTAAAATTAATATAAGAACTCCACTAGTCACTGTAGATGACTTACCTGTCACTGCTACATTAGTAGAGTTCATGCAGCTTCTTTTCATCAATGCCAAGCTTGTATATGGCTCAGTGTGCTAAAATATTCATTTCTACTTTGTATTGAAATTCTCTGAACATTTACTTCAGAAGTCCCTATCTTTGCAGTAAGCCATGGTTTTAACAAAACTAGGCAAATGCATCAAGGCCAGTGTACTGTCACTTCAAAGCATACCCCAGTCCCACATCCCCCAAAACATGGCCATTTTCCTAAATCTCACCAATGGAGATGATGTGACTTTGTGTGCTGAAGAAGTCTTCACCCCTATGCCAAAATCTTCACCTGGCTTTTCTTCCTGAACTCATTACATAGTCCATGATCCATGCACTCTGTACAAATGTACAATCCTAAACTTCTATACCTAGAAGAAAAACAGGCACAGGTCACAAAAGTTAAAGGAGATTATTTACTTCCTTAGGAGGCACCTGCATCAAGTGCCTTGTCGCTGGGGACAGGATCCCACACTCCCTGATTCTTTGGCCTGCTGCTATACACATCCAGCTTTCCCCACAATCTCTCAGTTTTCATCTCCATATCTCAGCTGCCAACCACCGTCTTTCTACAGTCAGTATGTGTACCACTCAAACTACAACTGCTTTACATTTTAAAATAATGCTAGTGAGCCCAGTGCAGTAGCAGATTCCTATAATCCTAGCAGCTTGGAACACTTAGGCTGGGGGATCAAGAGTTCAAAGCCAGCCTCAGCAATTTAGTGTGATCCTAGGCAACTCACCAAGACCCTGTCTCTAGATAAAATATTTAAAAAAGGCTGGGGATGTGGCTCAGTGGTTAAGAATCCCTGGATTCAATCCCCAGTACGCAAAGTAATGCTACAGACCATGAGGTAAGTTGTAGTGAATTTTATAATTTTATGTTGTCTCAGCATCTCTGTTACATATAACATGCAATTTCTCATACCACAAGGAGGGCTTTATTATCCCTAACACATCCTCGGTGTTATCAATTCAGATATATTCTATATACAATCTCCTGCTAGTGATCACTTCCCAATGGAACAGCTCTCTGCAACCTATTTGACTAATCAATAGACCTCCACAGGCTGCTGGACTGTGCAGATCTTCCACAGTGAGCACCCCTCAATCATAGGTGCCCACCACGGAGCTCACACCTGCTTGCTTGAAATCCACCAATTACAACTCCCCCTGAGAATCTTCTTGCATGAGTCCTTAATCCCAATAATAGCCTTAACACTCAGGACCCTCTCACAGTCCTGCTACCCACATGCTGGTTTTCACAGAGATCCTGGGCAACTACTGCATTCCATTTAACCCTGTGAAGTCACTGCTGTGTTCTCTCTGTGATTCATATGTATCATATATTGAAACATTATATTATACCCTATAAATACATTAAGTTATTATTTGCAAATTAAATGATATAAAATTTAAATATTGAAATCATAAAAGAAAACTATTTGTTATTTCAGGTAAGTGTGTGTCTGTGTGTGTTTCTGTGTTGCCTTCCCTGACTGACACACCCTATCAAACTCTCCTCCTTGTCAGATGTCTCCTTCATGGTGGCTATCTTGGTGGATGTTATGGTTTGGATGTGAGGTGTCCCCCAAAACCCCAGTGTGAGACAAGGCTGAGGCAGGAGGATCACAAGTTCAAAGCCAGCCTCAGCAAGGACAAGGCACTTAGCAACTCAGTGAGACCCTGTCTCTAAATAAAATAAAATATAGGGCTGGGATATAGCTCAGTGGTTGAGGGCCCCTGAGTTCAATCCCTGGTATCAACAAGACAAAACAAACCCCCACCCCCCAAAAAAAATGAATAATAAGAAGCACTGGGGATGTGGATTAGTGAATAAGTACCCCTGTGTTCAATTCGTGGCACCAAAAAATACTAATAATACAAAGTAATGATATATATTTAATATGCAATATTTTTTTGCATAGTTATTATATATTAGATATATAATATGCTTATGCTTTAGTGAAAACATTTGCATTTGATACATCTCACTTTATATTTATTATTTAGAACAGTAAGATAAAAAATTTCATGACTATATGACAAAGTGTTAAGATTTGGATGAGATGTACCTCTAAAACTCCTGTTGATGCAGGAAAGTTTGGAGGTGAAATGATTGGATTATTAGAGCTATGACCTAATGAGTACATCCTAGTTCGAATGGACAGACTGAGTGGTAAGTGTAGGCATCAGAGGTTTACCCTAGAAGTGTCTAGCTTCCCTATGGCTCCTTGGTCTCTTTTTCTCTCTCTCCTTCCTGACCCCACCATAATCTGAGCTACTTTCCTGCTCGTGCCATTTTTACCATGATATACTGCCTCACCTGGAACCAGGAGTAATGGAGTCAGCTATCTGTGGACTTATTAGACATTTGAAATTTTGAGTTCCAAGTAAATTTTTCCTTCTCTAAGTCGTTCTTGTTGGGTGTTTTGGTAACAGTGACAAAAAAGGTAACTAAAACAGAAAGTGATTCCATATTGAAGTAAACACAATCCATTATGACTGGAAATAAATTTTCATAAGTTACACACAAGTATACGTAATCTACATTATATAATGTACATGCAATCATTATTTTATGTGACAGTATGTGAAATTCTGTATCATTATAAATTTTATAACATGTAATATGTAGGACAAATAATATGGGCAATACATATTTCAAATGTAACATAACATGTAATACTACAGAGTATATACTATCACCTATACTACATAGAATACAGCCATAAAATTATATGTAACAATTATCTTTGTAAACTTTGTATGTAATATTGTTTTATATAATCATATTTCACATATAATGCTTATAATGCTTGCACATTATACCATATTATACATTATACATATTCGCACATATAAAATCATATTTAAGCAACAATTGTTTGGTGTTTTTTTTATTTTTTTAAAGAGAGAGAGAGAGAATTTTTAATATTTATTTTTTAGTTCTCGGCAGACACAACATCTTTGTATGTGGTGCTGAGGATCGAACCTGGGCTGCACGCATGCCAGGCGAGCGCACTACCGCTTGAGCCACATCCCCAGCCCCGTATTTAAGCAACAATTGAACATGAAGATATTATTTTTTTATTTTGGCACTGGGGATTGAAACCAGGGGCACTTTAGTACAGAGATACATTTCCAACCTCTCTAAGTTGCTGAGGCTAGCCTTGAACTTGCGATCCTCCTGCCTCAGCCACTCAAGTTCCTGGAATTATAGGTGTGCCCCACTGCGCCTGGTATAATGATTTTATTACATAATGTATAAAGAATGTAAAATACATGATACCATTTAATATTCTATATACTTAATTAATATTTTCTACATGTTATGAATAATATGTCATGTATATGCTAAATATAATATTGTGAACATATAAAAGATATTTCGGATAATTATAACATTATTATACATTATTATACAATGTATGCCATGTCATAAACAACATATTATTTCATAATTATGCATTACTCAATCGAAATGTGATCTATAAAATGATATATGAGATGACATTATGATTTAATATATTACATATTTCTAAATATAATATATTACATATTTCTAAACATTAGGACTAATATTTAATTTTGTTATAAAATTACACTTTGAAATACACTTTTTATGTCTCCTTTGTGTAGACTATGATGCACATAGTAAGTAGCCTTGTGAGGGGAGAAGTCTGGCATTGGGAATTTCCCATGGCAGGATTGTAGAGCTGGACGGCCTGATGCAGGTGAACTTCACACTCAAGCTTTGCAAAAGCTCTGACACAGCACCTGAGATGGGTGTGACCTGAGAAGATGCCAATCAACCTGCTGACTACTAGACATCACAAGACTCTGCCCTGGAAACCTTATCCCTGCCTCTCAAATAAACCACTGGAGCCATCTTTTTTTTGTCTAGTTCCAGACACAATGTGGATTAGATCTATCAGGGGCTTCGCCTTTTGTAAATATATTTCTGAATATTTATATTTTGTTATTCACTAATTATTTGAGACTTTTAAGTTTCAGGGTAGATTAGATTCTCCTGGGCAGGAAAAAGAACCCCACAATGAGACGTTGGCCATTGATCCAGATACAATTACATAATTCCATATGATGTATAATTATTTCATAGTGTTATATATGGGATACTTTTTATTTTATATAAAATGATTATATATTCTATAATATTCTTTTTATCAGCTGCTGCTCAAGTACAACACCTAAGTCAGGTGGTTCCTTTTCTGAAACTCTCTCTTGAGGCTACCACTGAACCAGTCTCTCCGGGACAACTACCAAGCATAGCAAGTATTCTCAAGCCTTTCCTTGCCATCATTCTTCACAATTCCCACTCTCTGTGTTCAGTATTTGGGGAAGTGAATTATACTGGCCTTGACCCCTCACAGTAGTTGACAACATTCTGAAGGAAAGCGGCCTCTCTCTGCCTCACCTCTTATTTCAGTGTAGCTACATACCCAACCAACGGGCACTATCTATCTGAAAGGACAGCTCAGTCTTCAGAGGGTAGCAGTGAGGAAACTCAAGTCACACTGCACCCCGAAGGGACTACTTTGCCACCAGGCATTCATCTCTCCTGGGAATGGAATAAAGTACCAGCTGCAAATCAGTCTCTACCTATGAAAACCTCCCACGTGTGTGCTGTGTGCCCCCCTGTTTCTGGCATGTACAGCCACATTCAGTCTGGACCCAGAGAGCACGGAACAGTCCCAATGGTTTGTGTCAGAGGAAGATCAGCTGGAAGGTAGGCCACCTACAGCCACACATTTGGAGGATGATTGAGGCCACGTGGTAAGGCACACTGGTGACAAGTGCCATCTCCTCCCATGTGTATATCACCAGCAGTAAACACACTTCCCTTACCTTCTGGAACTCCACATAGAAGGCCAAGTGGAGCGTATCATCACTCCAAAGCACACTTTGGAAGGATTGCCGCCCGTAATCAGAGTTCTGCCAGAAGAAATAATTTCGCATTCCATAGGCCAAGAACCCCTCTCTCTGGTCCTGAGTAGAGTCCCCCATTCTGACTGGGAACTCCGCGGACTTTTCTTACAAGACATTCTTCTACTGTGACATGTTTCACACTCAACGTGCCACTGCTAGATACATTTGAGGCTACCAAATGGAAAAATAATGTGTGTGTTTCAAATTTAATCTTCATTATGCGATATTTAACCTTAAATTTCTGATATTTTTTATTTCTCTTTCCCTCTTTCTGATATTATTTTGGACATATTGTGAGAAACCTTATTGAAGACTTTTTACTGCAATTTACATCTTCCTAGCATTAAGAAATATCCCCTTTCTCCTGGTGATTTGTCTACATGTCAAGAATCAAAATTTCCACTATTCTTAGTGTACAAATTTGATTCTCATATCATATGACCATCAGAGGAACATTCAGTGAAATGAAAGTTCACATTGGGTTTAAACTATTGTCATTTGTGTAAAATACATGGATCAGTAAAAATAATATTATCATACGATCCTTCTGCCTCAGCCAGGATAATTTTGTCTTTCTGAGTGGTATCAGAATATGTAATATCACTACATTACTACCTTTCTATGTGGATATCACCATCAAGAAAGATACTTACCCTTCTACCTTGGGTTGAGAGAATCATTTCACTCCATCCCGAAGCAGAGTCAAAATTTCCCTCCCTAATCAAAGCTGTGCCAGGTATCCCTAACTGGAAAAAAATTCACAATGGAGACAAACTTTCATATGTCAAAAATATGTAGCACAAAGAAAATGAAACAATATTTAGTAGCAGGAACAATGGCACGTTTCCCTGTCTGGGTGTTATCCTCCAAATCCTATGGAAAAAAACCAAAAATTCATTAGTGAATGGTAGTAAAGAATACATCCACTATAGTATGAACACAGGCTCTGGGAATGTTACTTTTATACCCACATTCAGAATGAAGAGCACTTTAATGTCACTCTGATGGATGTTTTCCGAGGACAAGTGCAAAAAATGATGACCTTTTGACTCCCATATACTGCTTTATAAGTCTCCTTTCACCATGTATCCTGATGTTGTCTGAGGACATGTGGTAAAGCAAAGTGAAGAATGCTGTCTTCTGGATGTATATAATCAGCAACAAATAGATGTGCCTCTCTTACTGATGATTCATAGAAGACTTACCATATGGTGATAATTATGTGTACTACATCCTGATTTTATTTGAGGCTAATGTGGTAATGCACATTACATTAGTGAAGTACACTGTTTTGTCTCAGGTATATATAAAGTGTTCGATCCTCAGCACCACATAAAAATAAATAAACAAAATAAAGATATTGTGTCCATGTATAACTAAAAAAAAATTTAAAAACCCAAAAACCATGTCTTCATTATTTGATTGACATGGGGACAAGGACCCAGCTTTCAGGAACATAACCACTGCCAAGGAGCTATAAGGAGGATTTGGGACCAGGGTGTGGCTTAGCAGATGGCAAGAGGGAGACATGCATTCAGAGTACTTCTGAATTAGTGAGGTCTTACCTGAGGACGCATTTTTCAGGCCGACAAGAAGGGTGCCCCATTCACTGGGGGATAAGGGCACTCTGCTGGCAACAGTGGCCCTGGGATCTCACATCTCTGTGGTCTTGCTGCAGCACTCTTGTGCAAAAAATGATGACCTAGGAAGCTAAGTTAGAAGCATGGCAAGATGGAGGCCAACCTCACCAATTTAGTGAGACCTTCACCAACTTAGCAAAACCCTGTCTCAAAATAAATAAAAAGGACCTGGGATGTTGCTTAGTGGTAAAGTGCCAAGGTTTAAACCCCAGAATGGGGTGGGGGCAGCGAGAATGTGGGGAGGAGAGGCTGTAAGTCTGGTTACCTTTCTAAGGTGTCAGGTAGTCCCAGGGAACAGCTACTACCTAGACATATCAAGTTCCTCCTCTTTCCTCAGCTTTTTTTCCTCAACCATGAAGACAAACCAACCTCATGAGGAAGCCTAAAAGACAGACAAACAAAAGGGGGGCCGGTGAGGCACATCAGGTGGCTACAAATGTAAAGAAAATTTTTAAATTATGAAACGAAAATGGACTTTCTTAAGGTGGCTACAAGTCCAAGAAAAAAAGAAAGGGACTTTGAACTGAGCAAATATCACATCTAGCAAGCATAAAGCTAGCCTTTGATTACTTAACAATTCATAAGCAAACAACTGGACAAATGAAAATAAAATAAAAGGTAAAAAAATTAATTATATACATGTACCATTTTAATATAAAGATATGGTAGAATGCATTCATGTATAAATAATATCTAACTAGCCGGGCACTGTGGCATACGCCTGTAATCCCAGAAGCTCCTGAGGCTGAGATAGGAGATGAGTTCAAAGCCTGCCTCAGCAACAGTGAGACCCGTCTCTAAAATACAAAATAGGGCTGGGGATGTGGCTCAGTGATCGAGCGTTCAATCCTGGATACCAAAAAAAAAGAAAAGAAAAGAAAAGAATAAATAAATAAATAAATAAATAAATAAAGCGAATGTCCATAATTTCATGAAACTGGAAAGTCAAAATTTGTATAGGGGCTAGTTGGTAAGTGCTTGCCTTGTATGGTTCAATTTCCAGCACCACAAAGAATTTATGTAACAAAAACATTAACAACTGCAATGTGCAGTAGCATAGGCCAATAATTTCAACAACTTGAAGGCAGAGGCAGGAGGATCAGAGGTTTAAGTGTAATGGGGGTTCATTTGATGCTTTGATTATATCCCTTGTGGCTTTGAAACATGTTTTTTTCTTTTCCTAACATTCTTTTCCCTGACCTTCTCCTCCCTTATCTTATTTCTCTGAATCACCTCTTTAAGAGTCTCCTATTCCTCATGATGGGCAGAATCACAGGCTCTGGGACAGGAGTTCACCTGTTTCTCCTTTGCTAGCAAAACAATGAAACATTTTCCTTTTTCTCAAGACCTTGTCTTTGTTATTGGATTGGCTTCAAGAATGAGGACTGAGATTTCAGTCACATAAGGTCAAGCTAATAACTTATGGAGTCCCTGTCTCAAAAAATAATTAGGGGGTTGGGGTTGTCGCTCAGTGGTAGAGCACTTGCCTAGCATGAGTGAGGCACTGGGTTCGATCTCAGAACTATATAAAAATAAGCAAATAAAATAAATGAAAAAAAAAAAAAGGGCTAGGGATATGGCTCAGCAGCACAGCACCCCTGGGTTCATTCAATCCCCCAAAAAACAACAAAATGGTTACAAGTTGCTGATAGGCTTTTCTGATAGCAGGACAACATGTATTTGATGTATAGATGATAAATTGAAACACGAGACAAAAAATGTGTGAGGTTATCCATACCCGGATGAAAGTTACAATTATATCTGGACATACCAGGTGCAGTGATGCACACCTGTGATCCCAGCAGCTCAGGAGGCTGAGGCAGGAGGATCAGGAGTTCAAAGCCAGCTTCAGCAACTTAGCAAGGTGTTAAGTAACTCAGTGAGTGCGGCCTGCTCTCCTGGGCCCTCTGGGGGCCCCTGGCCTGGGGCCAGTGGGTGAGCTGGGGGGCCCGCAGACAGGACCAACCTCCCCTGCAGATCCCCGGAGCTTCTGCCCACTGCCCACTGGCTGGCCCTGGCTGTGAACGACTGAGGAGCCTGTCATCCAGGATGGATGACCTGATGGTGGTGGCGACCTGTTGGACTCTGGACCCCGCAGGCTGCCCGGTCTCCCGGCTCAGTCCTGCCTGTACCAGCTGAAGCCGTCACCGGGGATGTGGCCCCTTTGCGTGCATGGCATGGCCAGAAGAATGGTGGCCGCTGGAATGCCGAATGCCTTGGAGGCCAGCACGGGCTTCAAGATCCCAAGAAGGACAGCTGACGCCTGCAAGCTCGGCCACGTGTTGGACAGCGGAGCTGCACAGACTAGGGCCCTCGTGAGCGCTCAGCGCCGCCTGCTAGACCTCACCTTGTCTCGCCAACAAAGACGGAACCGTTCTGGAAGGTGAGCGAAGCCCTAGAAGGTAGAACTGTTAGCGGCCTCTGGCGGTTGGTGTTCGGTGGTTGGTGGTTGGTGTTGGGGCGGTTGGTGTTCCTTCTAACAAAGAGAGAAATGGTCGAGTCACAGGCCTCATCTGCCCAGTTGGAAACGTCTGCCACCCTCTGGGAAGATTTCCTGGCCCTTTGTAAAAGGCCTTTGTCTATAATGTGAAAAAGCTGCTCTCAACTTGCCCCCCACCTTTTAAAACTTGTGCTGCATCTGGACATCATAAAGGTAAAGAGGATGCCTGCCGTGTGATAGAGTTGGAGATGAAATTTGTCTTGTAAATGTCCATTTGTTTGAAAAAATCAGAAATGCCTTTTGGAAGTGACTTTGAAATGGATTTGTCAGATCACCTCTAGGAAGTGGTTTTGTTTGTTCAGTGGGATGTTGGACATGGAGAAGACTGACCGTCACAAAGAGTCCTGGGCCAGACTGGTTTTAAGTAACAATTTTTGTATAATAACCATTATTTTGCACGTGCATTTTATTCCTCGTTATTGTATATATGGTTGAAAATGCTAAATACTTTTTTTTTTTTTTAAGTACCGAGATGTTTTAAAGTGCCTGATACATGTTAAAAGTAGAAGTGGTGTCTGCCTTGCATTCACAAAGCCCTGGGTTCCAACCCCAGTTCCAAAAAAAAGAACCCCACCAAAAAAAAAAAAAGATTAAAAAAAAAAAACCCTTTAAAAAAAAGTAGAAATAATAAAATATATAACACATTTTGTAAATTTCTTTTGTTAAAATTCTTATGAAATGGTTTCTTTATTGGGCGGGGGGGGGGGGGGGTGTGCAACAGGGAAACCCCTGTTGAGTAGTACAGAGTTGTGTGCCTGTCCTGGGGAGCACCATGCCAGTGTGCTTACCAAGAGCCAAGAGTTGTCTATGGATTTTGTTTTATTTTGCTGTGTACATAGTGTGTATAAAGGACAAATGAGTCCTCCTAATCTACATCTAGTCTTTCTAGATGTTAAAGCGGTTGCCAGTGTATGACAAAAGTAGAATTACTAAACCATTTTGTATGTTTTTTGTTAAAATTCCTAGGAAGGGTTGTCTTTTGAAAATTTGAGCATTGTAGCCCACTGGGTCCGTGAAGGGCCAGAATGCTCATATTCTGAAGATAATTTTAAATGAGAACTATTGTTACATGTGTGCTATGGATTCAAGACTGTCATGTACATGGTGGACAAATTGAGTCCTTATTTGAAACATCTAGTCTTGTCTAGATGTTTAGAAGTGCCCGATGTATGTTAAATGTAGAGGTAGTAAAATATCACTTTGCAAATATATTTTTGCTAAAATTCATATGAAATAGTCTTTTGGGAATGGTAGATTACTACTATCTGTTCTTGCTCAGTGATGTGGAGGAGGTAGGAGGGAAGCAATTGCAAAAGGTCAGTGTGTTCATACTTGGACATTTTCAGACATCAGTTTTCTATGTTTTGTGCATTTTGTTTTGCTGTGTATATAGTGTATATAATGGACAAATAAGTCTCAATTTTACAACATCTAGTCTCTAGATGTTAAAGAGGTTGCCAGTGTATGACCAAGGTGTTAGTAAAATAGAACTTTGTGTACATTTTATGTTGAAATTCACAGGAAAGTTTGTCCTCTGTAAAAAGACTTTTGGATATGAATTTGTTCAACCATCTCTGTTACATATGCCTGTACTTGTCCACTGGACTGAAAATAGAAGGAAATGAGGAGGAAAAGGTTCAAAGACAAAATGGTCATATTAGAAGATACCTCATATTTAGTCATTGATACACGTGCAATTTTCTTTACCAGTGCTGTGTGAATAGTAGACAGGGTCTTTTGTGGAATATCTAGTCCTTCTATATATTTAGAAGTGCTTGATATAGTTAAAAGTAGAAGTAGTAAAATTGAAACTTTTTGTAAATACCTTTTAAAAATTGATGAGAAATAGTTTGGAATTGTCAAACCACCTCTTAATAGAAAATAAATAAATAAATAAATAAGAGACAAAAAAGGGCGGGATGTGGTTTAGTGGCCTTTGAGCTCAATCCTTGGTACCAAAAAAGAAAAAAAAAAAAAGGCAAGTTGCTACGTACAATACAGAGAAAACTAGATAAATTTGCCCTTTAAATGTTATCTCATAGTCGTAATACTCACTGTTGTAAAATATGCTCTGAGAGAATGAAAAATAAAGTCAAGGTAAAGCTTTGACACTTACAAGTTGCCTTAACCAAATGGGATCCCATTTCATTCCCATGAACTCTCAGTTAAAATAAATAATATAGCCCAATGTAAATTAAAACAGGGTCTTTGAGAATGAAAACTTAATATAGAAAGGGTTGAGGGGGCTGGGAATGTGGCTCAAGCGAAAACGAAAAAAATAAATATTAAATTCTCTCTCTCTCTTTCTCTCCCCCCCTCTCTAAAAAATAAATAAATAAATATAGTGTGTCCACCTAAAACAAAAAGAATTTTAAAAAAAAGAATAATATCACAGGAAGAAGTTCCATAAAAAAAAAAATAAAGGGTTGATTATCCCCATTCATTCTCCATTTGACAAACCAATTTTTTTTTCTCTTCATAAATATATACGAATAAATAATTTTAATAAATGACACCTAGTGATAATTTATTTCAAACTTCATGCTCTGGTCATATACATCAAGGAATCTCTACCCAATATCTAATATTCAATATTAATACCTAACATTCAATATTATTCAGATTAGTGACTTTATCCAAACAAGAAACAGCAAATATCTTCTTTTTATATGTTTGCCTAATTGTTGTGCTCATTGCCTCTTTCTAAAAAGCCTTTCAGTTGCAGTTTGTCTCCACCTCCAAAGGGACACAACATGACTTTCATTTTTTAAAAAAAAATTTTAAGTTGTTGATAGATCTTTATTTATTTAAGCATGGTGCTGAGAATCAAACCTAGTGCCTCACAAATACCATGCAAGTGCGCTACCACTGAGCCCCAGCCCAGCCCCCACAAAGTGGCTTTCTAGGCCATGAGGTGGGTCAGCAGCTTTAATTCAAGACCTCTAGTCTAGGCTGAATCACACTCCACACTGAATTTAAAAGTTTTCCCATCACTCTTTCCAAATTATTTTTTTAAATTTATTTTTGATTTATTTTAAAAATCATGGGTTTAGCCATCGTATTATAACCATTCTGAAGCTTTTACTGTAGACTTCTAATGGTAATAGAATGAGCAACTTTATTTGTATTTGGAAACTCATAGGTATTTAGTATGATACTCAAAATTCACTTGTGCATGAAACAGTTTTAAATATATTACATTTAGATTTTCTTCTGAAAAGACAATAATGCTACCTTTTCTGAACTTGATAAACCCATTCTGATTCCCTCTTAAAATTGGGAGCCATCTTGCCACCAAGGCATAAACAGCTAATTTCGGCTTTACTATAAATTACTGCAAATTCTAAACTGGTTGGAATGCCTGCCTGTGCCTGGAACTCACCCATGCCTGGCCTTCCCTGACCAGATAACAACCCTCTCTAAGGCTCTAATGACCTTCATAAATTCTGATGTTGGGGCCAGCAAAAAAGATAAACTAGCCTTTGCGTTATGCTTCTCAGAGTTTTGTTATCTGTAATCCCCCTTTGTGTAACTTTCTGGGCTATAAAGCTGTGCTTCTAAAAAGCTGCAAGACTGTCTTTTGTTGGGAGAGGCAGCCTGGCTGGTCGAAATAATAAGCATGCTTTTATTTGATTTTAATTGGAGTCAGTGGTCTATCTTTTGGGGTTTTTTTCGGGGGGGGGGGGTACTGTGGATTGAACTCAAGGGTACTCGACCACTGAGCCACATCTCCAACCCCATTTTGTATTTTATTTAGGGACAGGGTCTCACTGAATTGCTTAGTGCCTCATCCTTGCTGAGGCTGGCTGACTTTGAATTCCTGATCCTCCTGTTTCAGCCTCCTGAGCTGCTGGGATTACAGGTGTGTGCCAACACACCCAGCACCATTCCTAATTTCTAATGAAAGCACTTGGTGCTATAAATTTTATAAATTTCCCTTTCTGTACTTTAGCTCTATTCCTCCTGCCTCAGCCTCCTGAGTTGCTGGGATTACAGGCTTGTGCCACCAAGCCCTGCATAACAGAGGTTTTCCAGGTGGCTGGAACAACTTGACCCACTTTTTCCTCCCCACACCTGCAAGCACAGCAAGCTGTCTTTTGAATGCAAATCATCTCCTGATTGCTTGGAATCCCCACACTTGCATTTTCCAGCCAGGTGATTTAGCCTCACACTGGAAGAAAAAAAAAAGCTGTGGACTCACTTGCCTCACTGAAAAGTGCAAGACTGCCCTCCAATGGATGCAGGTTGCTGTGGCTGCAAATGGCCCGACTTCAATTGAGGCACAGGGGGGGAAAAAAAGCAAAACCACTTTTACTGCATTGCCTTAGTAATTTAGTAACCTCTCACCTGTCTAATCGAATCTAGAATGGATCCAGGGCTTGTTGATATATAGGTGCTGCTGTGCACTGATGCCTGCTGTCTTCATTAAGGCTTAACCAAATACCCCTGACCCACTAATTTGAGTGAGTCCTATACAGTCCAAGTTCTCCCTGCAATTGCCAGCCTTAGTATGATAAGGAAGGTAACCACAGTTGCTATAACACCTCTGAATGGGAACTAGTATCTAGGTTAAATTGAATGGATTCTAAAGGTTTCCTTCAGGTTCTAAAGGCTTGTTACTAAGAGGGAGAGGGGATAGCTTCTGCCAAGGGAGTGTCGGGTAAATTGTTGGGCAGTGTAAGGCCTAGCAGATGTCAAGAGGGAGACATGCATTCTGACCACTCACTGAATAGGTGAGGCAGTATCTGAGTCCAGACTTTTCACCCTGACAAGAAGGGTACTTATTCTATTCACTGGGGGAACTCTGCTGGCAACAGGGGCCCTGGGATCTCACATCTCTGTGTTGCTGCTTCTCTTCTTCTATACCCCCTCACCGATCCCCCTACAGGCCAACTATAGAAAGGTAAAAGGGCTTTCCAATGCTCCTGGGCTCTTTTCTGTGTTCTTTGGATCTTGGGGCTTTGCCAATAGATCCTGCCATCCTTGCTAGGCTATTTTCCCCCAAGATGAAGTCACTTGTTAAGCCCTCAAAAGATTAATGGCTACAAAATGTGGGGCCAATGAGATCCACAAATGGAGGCCACCACTCAAAAATGGAGCTACTTGGAATCCCAGGAATGTGCTAGACAAACAGCCAAAGACAAAGAATATATATATATTTTTTGCTTTAAAAGAATGGGGCTGGGGGGCTGGGGTTTTGGCTCAGCAGTAGGGTGATCGCCTCGCATGTGCGAGACCCTGGGTTCAATCCTCAGCACCACATAAAAAAATAAATAAGTGAAATAAAGGTATTGCATCCAACTACAACTAAAAAATAAATATTTTTTTAAAAAAAGAAAAAAGAATGGGGCTGGTGCTGTGGCTCAGGCCTGTAATCCCAGTGGCTTCTGAAACAGAGGCAAGAGGATGGAGAGTTCAAAGCCAGCGTCAGCAATATAATGAGCTGGTAAGCAACTTAGTGAGACCCTGTCTCTAATAACATACAAAATAGGGCTAGGGATGTGGCTCAGTGGTTGAGTGCCCCAGAGTTCAATCCCTGGTTCTCCCCCCCCCAAAAAAAAATAATGGGGGAAGGAGAGACAATCATCAGTCATTTGTGTAGGTTTACCATACTTGCATAATGGTAAAATTTATATTGTATTTAAAATAACTTTATTCTGGTATTATAGATTGAAAGCACTGTCAAGGTCATGCCATGAAAGTGGCCTACCACTAGGTACATACATAGCTCCAAGTCTGTGTTTTATCGCATATGATATTTACAGACAGACAGTTAATGTAATCCCCATGATTCAGGAGGCTGAAGCAGGATTTCAATGCCAGTCTCAGAAACTTGGCTGGGTTCCCATAAATCTGATGTCTTTTAGTACTTCTTAATCTTAGATGCAACATATCCCTCATTTAAAATGTGCTTGTAGAAAGAAGACAAAAGGTGGGACAAGAGTGGTCACCAGGTGATTACATCATTGGTAGGTGCTTCTCCCCCATCCCCCCACACACACCCCACCCCAGACGGGAGCTCCACCCAGAGTGAGCTGAACTGTGGCACTAAGGCCACCACCATGAACAGACTGAGAGCAAGGGATCCTAGGAGAGCTGCCTCAGCACCAACTTGGACAAGCAGAAACTGTGGCCGCCCTCCTCTATGAAGCTCTCCTTTCCCACTTGAATGTGAGCTGGAGCCAGAGTGGCAGCCAGCAGTTGAGGGACAGGGAGGTGGCTCATCAGTGAGAGGATGAGTAGGGACTGGGATTGCTGCCTGGTCCCAGGGGTTGGTAAAGGACCTCCAGGGTATAGAAAGGGGGCCCCAGCAACAGGGACACATGCCGCAATGGGTGCAGCCAAGCTGAGCTGGCTGGTTCCTCTGTCTCTCCCCAGCCTTGGTCATTCTCCCAGGGTTGTAGAAGCTTACCCTGAATTGCATAAGCCAAAGACACAAGATCAGGACCATCCCCCACTAGACCCAAGAGGCTGGGGCTCCATTGTGAAAGGTGGCTGGGAGCAAGACCACATCCAGCATGTTTTCCTTAGCTTCCCTCTCCCCTCAACCCTCTGCTGGGGCCTTCTTCCTTTGCCAGTGGCCAGCATCCTGATTCTAGAGCCTTGGCTCCAGCCCCTTACTCAGTGGGGACCAGGGGGTTGGGCAGAGGACTGCTACCCAGGGACCTGGGAAGGGATTAAGGCATAGGCACAGCCAAGAGGAAACTATCAAAACAAAATCATGGGCTGGGGATGTGGCTCAAGCGGTAGCGCGCTCGCCTGGCATGCGTGCGGCCTGGGTTCAATCCTCAGCACCACATACAAACAAAGATGTTGTGTCCGCTGAAAACTAAAAAATTCGCATTAAAAAAAAAATCATTACAGTTTCTGGACAAGTGACTCTGTAGGGGCACAAATCACAGCCTGAAGAACCCAAGAAGAAAAGAGGAAGTGAGCTGGACCACCTCTGCTTCCTCTTCCCTGGGAGCTCAGAAGAGACCAGGGTTTGAAAATTAATCCGAGATTTGTTAAGCACCAGGTAGATGAGGAATAGATGGATCCTGTGTTGAAGAAGGAACACCAGTAACAGCAGCAGCAACAACTAATACACGAGGAGGGCACTACAAAGAAGTGGTGAAGTTGTTGGAAAGAGACCAAAATGATTCTCTACAAGCACAAGTGGAAGAAAGCAATGATGAATTCATTTCTGTCGACTACAACTCTTCAGGAAACCAATAACAAGAAGATGATGCCCAACAAGCTGATGAAGAAGATGAGGAAGAGGAAATAGATCTGGAAAATGATGATTTTCATCAGTCTGATGACAGCACAGTTGATGCACACACACATAGTAACAGTGTCACAAATTCCAGGAGTAGGGGGGACCTGCTCATCCATCAACTCTCCTCACCATTCTACACAAAGACAACAAAAATGGGAAGAAACTTAGACCATGGTTCTGAGGTTTGTTCCTTTTCTTTGGGAAACAAACCATGCACCATCCCAAAATACACAAGTACCACTGGGCTTATGCCAAATTCAGTAAAACCATCAACTTTTGGGGACCTGAGAACAAGCAATGGCCCAGGGCAACAATGACATTGTATTACATCAGTCTAACCATCTACAAATCTCCAGTAATGGCTGAAGATATTTTGTTTTATTTTATTTTTGGTACCAAGGGCCGTTTAACCACTGAGCCATATCCCCAGACCCCCCTTTTTAGTTTTTGAGACAGGGTCTCGCCAAGTTGCTTAGAGTCTCACTAAGCTTCTGAGGCTCGCTTTGAACTTGCAATCCTACCTCAGCCACCAGAGCCACTAGGATTACAGCCATGAGCCACCATGCTCAGCTCAGAATATTTTATGTGACATGTACAACCATGACTTAAAATGCTCCATTAACTGCTGCAAAAAATAAGTGATTATTTGGCCTATAAAAGAGAATGAAATAAATTGACTAAATTATATTTTTACATTGTGTGCGTGTACAAATATATAACAATGAATCACACTACTATGTACAATTGTAGAGCACTAATTGTAAGGTCCTTGCTTAGCATCTGGATGGGCATCCTAAGTGACAGATGCCATTTTTAAAAAAATTTCGCTTTTCTACCCAAGGGCCTTTCTGAGAAGGGCTCACCACTCCCTCATACCAACCCCACCCTTCACTGCCCACATTAGGAGCCACTGGGCTCTAACTCCTGAGCCTCCCCAATAAAAGTCTCTAACCCCAAGCCTGTGTGGCCTTTCTTTCTTATAGAGAGATGGCCTTTATTTGTCAGCTCTGACAAATAAACTCTCATGTGTATCTCTGCCTGGCTCTGTCTTTCATTTCTGGCTTGCCAGTCTGTTTCCTCACTTTTCTTTCATATATATATAAATGGAGGCCTACAAATCACATACTTAACATTACTGGTGTACTCCTATAATCTCAATGATTTTGGAAGTTGAGATAGGAGGATCACAAGTTTGAGGCCAGTCTCAACAACTTAGGAAGGCTGTAAACAACTTATTGAGACCCTATCTCAAAAGGGTTTGGGTTGTAGTTCAATGATAAAGCTCCCCTGGGTTAAATCCCCAGTACCCCCACACCAAAGTAATCAAGTTAACAAACTGTTTAAAAAAATAAAGTACTGTTACATGCTACCCCATAAATGAATCCTGGTAACATTGTGCTAAATGACAAAAATCAGACATAAAAGGCCACACACTGATTCTGTTTATACAAAATGTCTAGAATGGGCAAATATATAGAGAGAAGGTAGATTAGGGGTTGCCAGGCAATGCATTAGGGAATAATTGGGAGTAATTTCTAGTAGGTACATGGTGTTATCTTGGGTGATGGAAATATTCTGCAACTGGATAGTGGTGATAGTTGCATGGCACAGTGGGTGTGCTGGGAACCAGGGAAGTGTACAATTTGAAATGGTGACATTATGTGACATATATCTCAAAAAATGCAATAAAGCTGGGCATGGTAGCATAGGCCTATAATCCCAGTGATTCCTAAGTCTAAGGAAAGAAGAGTGCAAGAGGGAGGGAGGGAGGGAGGGAGGAAGGAAGGAAGGGAGGGAGGGAGGAAGGAAGGAAGGAAGAGGGCAGGATTGGAGATGTGATTAAGTACCTTTGAGTTCAATCCCTTGTGTTGGGGGAGAAGGAGGGGATTAAAGGAAGCTCATTTTAACTTTTAAGTAATTTTGAAACTTCAATGGTTAGCCAGGAGCAGAGACAAACAACTGTACTCCCAATGGCTCAGGAGGCTGAGGCAGAGGGAGTTCAAAGCCAGCCTCAGCAAAAAAAAAGTGAGGTGCAAAGCAACTCAATGAGACCCTGTCTCTAATAAAATACAAAATAGGGCTGGGCATGTGGCTCAGTGGTCTGCTGCCCCTGAGGTTAATCCCTGATACCCCTGGCAAAAAAAAAAAAAAAAAGTCCAATGGTTATTTTGTGTAGGTGTGCATTTTAAGTTTTGGTATTTTATTCTATGTTCTGGTTTGGATGTGCGGTATTCCACAAAAGCTCACATGTTGGGCTGGGGATGTGGATCAAGTGGTAGCGTTCTCACCTGGCATGTGTGGGGTGCTGGGTTCAATCCTCAATACCACATAAAAATAAAATAAAGATACTGTGTCCACCTAAAACTAAAAAATAAATATTTTAAAAAAGAAAAGGAAAAAAAAGCTCACATGTGAGACAATGTAAGAAGATTTAGAAGAGAAATCATTGGGTTATTAGAGTCTTATAGGCCTATGCTACCATGGCCTATGGTGATTTAATCCATTGATAGGGATTAACTGACTGGTAACTGAAGTGGTAGGGTGTGATGAAGTGGGAATTGGGGTGTAGCTATGGGGTATATACTCTGTACCTCAAGAGTGGAGACTCTCGGTCTGCTTCTGAAGTGGCAACCCCTTTCTCCACTGAAAAGTCTTAACTGGGCCTCTCCAGAAATCTTCACCCAGACTGATTTTAGGACTGCCAGCAAAAGAGTCTCTGCAAAAGACTTCAATATAGATAAACTTCCTATTTTTGTGTCGCCCTGTTTTACTTGGCCACTGGGCGAGAAGATACCAGCACTCCAGGTGCTGAACACCCTTTACTAGTTTTTTCACAAACATATCCAGTACAATACTTTGTAGAAATGTGCCAACAAGGTCTCTGGCCTTGAGCTGGGCTTCACAGAGATGTCTATATTTTTAAGATAAGTTACAAACGGGCTCCATGGTAACAGCTGGCAGGGGGAGGAAAGAAAGGGGAGAAGAAGCTCTCCCCTTCTCAAATGTTGTCCTTGAAGAGTTAACTTGCCCAGAACAGTGAAAGAAAAAGCTGCTTTTATGTGAACTTCTGCAGACTGTGAACTTCTGAGCCCCTCCCCTTACATGCTGGGTATAAAATTCTAAAACCCCCTGAACTTGGGGTTCAGGGGATTGATTGATTACAGCAAAAGCTGTACCCTCTAAACCTGGCTTCAGCCAAATAAAACTGTTTCCTGCTATCTTCGATGCCTTGCCTCGTTTCTCCCTACAACACTTCCTCATCACCATGTAAGCCACTTCTGCCACACTCTTCTACCATGTTGTTCCTGTCTAACTTGGAGCCCTGAATAATGGGGCTGGCTGTCTATGGGAAACTGAAAGAGCAGGGCAGGAGAGATAAAGTTTAGAGACTAAATTAGAGGCCAGGAATTGTGGGGTCCACAGACGATATAAGGAGCTAAGACCAGGTTCCCACATCACAGGCGTTGATCCCAAAAGAGATTCCTGGGGTGCAGTCCTCCAACAAGGACTGGCAATTGCTATACCCCACCTCCAGGAGTTCCACCTCCAAGACTAACCCACCAACCCTAGTAACCATCACCAACTGAGGCTGGAGATACCAACAAACAAAAGACAACCCCACCTATCACATAAAAAAGGAAGCAGAGAAGATATTGAACTCCAAGAAAAACAATCGTTCAATTTTCCTTCCAGATTTTTTTTCTTTCTTTCTTTTCCCACTCTCACATCTGTGAAACTCAGTACTTTTCATGCATCAGGCTACTGAGAAATGGGATGTCTGAATTGTAGATTACAATTTTGTTGTGCATTCTTTTATGTTTACGTTATTTTATTTTTCTCTTTAATTATTTTTCTTTTCAATTCATATTTTCTTATTTTACTTTTACTTTTTAAAATCTATCTATTTTGCACAAGGCCCTGGGTTTGATCCCCCGCACCCCCCAAAAAAAGGGAAAAAAAATATTTATTTATTTATTTACTCTCTCTATATATTTTCATCTCCCTTATCTGTTTCCCAGGAGCCTCTTTCTCTCTTTTCTCCTGCTAACAGCCAACTTTCTTTTGATTCTTCTTTCATGTTTCCTATCATCTAATACCTCTATATTCTCACCTCCTACCTTATAAACATCTCATACTGCAACCCCGGTTCTGTCTTTGTCCACCATTAGAAACTGTAACCCTTTCACAAACCTGCTGTTTATATTGTAGATAATAATCCAATACATCGTTCCTGTTTATTGCTACAAAACTGTAAACATCTTAATAGGAGCTATTTGGTTAAAGGCCGCATATGGTTTGCATTGGGTGCTATTAATATTGATCTCCCCCTTAAAGGCGAGATTTTGAAACCTGCAGGGACACTACAAGCCTATATGGTAGAAACTATAATACCTCAGATCCGCACTGCTAGAGGGGAAGACACACGAATAATGTGAAAAAATAAGGGAAGAAAGCACCGCAAACAAACCAAGATGCTACAATAATAGAATGCATTGACAGCACAGTAGAAGAAATGTCAGAGAAGGAGTTTAGAATGTACATAATTAAAATGATCTGCATAGTAAAGGATGATATAAGAGAGCAAATGTAGGTGGCAAAAGATCACTCCAATCGAGATAAGAGAGCAAATGCTGGGCTGGGGATGTGGCTCAAGTGGTAATACGCTCCCTGGCATACGCGGGGCTCTGGGTTCGATCCCCAGCACCACATAAAAATAAAATAAAGATGTTGTGTCCACCGAAAACTAAAAAATACATATTATTATTTATTTATATTTATTTATTTATTTTTTATTATTATTAGTTGTTCAAAACATTACAAAGTTCTTGACATCGTATTTCATACATTTGATTCAAGCGGATTATGAAAAAATACATATTAAAAAAATTCTCTTTCTCAAAAGATTCCTTCAAAAAGAGAGATTGGAAATCCTTGAAATAAAGGAAACAATAAAGCAGATTAAAAACTTACTAGATTACTTGGAAGTCAGAACCTCGGGCAAAGAAGGGCTGGGGATATAGCTCAGTTGATAGAGTGCCTGCCTAGCATGCACAAGGTCTTGGGTTTGATCCCCAGCACACACTTCCCCCCCAAAAAAAACCCTCAGACAATGAAGACAGTATATAATCCTGAAAATAAAGTTGATCACACAGTGAGGCTGGTAAGAAACATGAACAGAACTTCCAAGAATTATGGGATAACATTAAAAGACCAAATTTAAGATTTATCAGTATAGAGAAAGGCACAGAGATACAAACCAAAGGAATGCACAATCATTTCCATGAAATAATATAAGAAAATTTCCCAAACCTGAAGAATAAAATGGAAAAATCAAATACAAGAGGCTCACGGGACACCAAATATACAAAATTACAACAGATCCACACCAAGGCGTGTTATACCAAAAATGCCTAGCATACAGAATAAAATTTTAAAGGCCACAGAGAAAAGTATCAGATTACACATAGGGGGAAAACAATTTGAATCTCAGCAGATGTCTCAACCGGACCCTCAAAGCTAGGAGGTTCTGGATCAACATATACCAAGCTCTGAAAGAAAATGGATGTCAACCAAGAATCTTATATACACCAAAATTAAGCTTCAGATATGATGACAAAACTAAAACCTTCCATGATAAAGAAAAATCAAAAGATTACAAACAGAACATCCTCAGCAAAATATTCCACGAGGAGGAAATGAAAAACAACAATGAAAATCAGCAAAGGAGCCAGGTGTGGTGGCCCACGCTTGTAATTCCAGTGGCTCAGGAGGCTGAGGCAAGAGGATTGTGAGTTCAAAGCCACCCACAGCAATTCAGTGAGGCTCTAAGCAACTCAGTGCAACTTTGTCTCCAAATAAAATACAAAATAGGGCTGGGGATGTGGTTCAGGGGTCGGTGGAGTGCCCCTGAGTTCAATCCCTGGTTACTGCCCTCCCCCAAATAGAAAGGACTGGTGATGTGGCTCAGTGGTAAAACACCCTTGGGCTCAATCCCCAGTGGGAGGGGAAAATTGTGTATTATAAATTGGGTTCATGTACCATGAATACATAATTAAAGTAAAATTTATGTAGTTTGATATCACTTATGAAAATTCAAAATTTATACTAATTTATACACAAAAGATTTGTGTAAGGAAAAGGTAAGCAAGATGATGACTGGCTTTGTTCCTCTAAAACACAGATTCAAGTGAACAGTAAGTATTTCTAAACCATAAAAATTGACAAAAGTTCATGGAATTAGTTATAGTGGGGTGAAAATGGTTACATCTGGATATCTCATAAACTGCAAACATTATGTAGCCTCTAATCTTAAAGTGGTAACTAAATATAATACAAAGAAAGATGGCTTACACGTACCTTTAACACTTGTTTTGTCTAAATTTCCCATAGTCAGAGTACTCATTACTCTAGAAAC
Organism: Marmota monax; assembly: GCF_021218885.2. Taxonomy (NCBI): domain Eukaryota; kingdom Metazoa; phylum Chordata; class Mammalia; order Rodentia; family Sciuridae; genus Marmota; species Marmota monax. The sequence continues at coordinate 569,586 of NW_026693786.1, forward strand.
ATTTTTTTTAAATATTATTTTTGGGGTCGGGGTTGTGGCTCAGTGGTAGCGCGCTTACCTAGCATGCGTGAGGCACTGGGTTAGGTTTTGAGCACCACATAGAAATAAATAAAAAACAAAGGTTCATCAACAACTAAAAGAATTTTTTAATATATATTTGTTTTAGTTGTAGATGGATACAATATCTTTATTTTATTTATTTTTTAATGTGGTGCAGGGGATCAAACCCAGTGCCTCATGCATGCTAAGCAAGAGCTCTACCACTGAGCCACAGCCTCGTCTCATCTAGAAACATTTTATATAGGACCTAAATACTTTGATGCAAGGATTAACACATTAAAATTGAAATAAGTGTTGACAATTACAAATAAACAGTTAAAATAATTCAATGGCTCTGTGTAAGTTAATTCAGGGCTTTTGAGGATAAAAACTTATTACCTAGAACACACTTAAAATGCAGTTTATTTAATCAGCTGCTTTTGCATTTCACAGGCCAATTCAGTGTGCTCTTAAATCTGAAGCAAGTAAATAAACAAGTCAAAGAAATAAAAAGGTGCCTCATGATGCTTCACTACAACCTTAATGGTTCCATTCATCAAGGCCTTCTTAACCAATATTCAATATTATTAAAATCACTAGTGCTTTTCAATCAAAAACAGTAAATATGTTGCTCTTACACATTTGGCTAACCTGAGTAATATTCCATTCCAGTATATACCACATTTTCTTTATCCATTCATCTATTGAAGGATACCTAAGTTGGTTCCATAGTTTAACTATTGTGAATTGAGCTGCTATAACCATTGACATGGTTGCCTTACTGTAGTATGCTGAATTTAAGTCCTTTATGACACTAGCTAGCCTATAAATTTTGTGGAAAACTGGTAAGGGGTGCTCAAAATCTGGAGTGCTGATCTCTGAGCATGCCAGGGTAAAATAAAACTTGTTGTCTCCAACTCTTCTAGTGTTCTTTGCCACTTCTTATCTGCTTCCCACAACAAAAGGATCCCCAAGGTGTAAGGATGTGGGTCCCAGACACAGGGACACTTGAGGAACCTTGAGTGGGGGCCTTGCAAAGCAGAACTGGCCGGGTCCCCTGCCTCTCCCTTGCCTTGGCCATCCTCAGGGGGCTGTAAAATCTCACACTGGCCTGTATTAGCCAAGGACCCAAGCTTCAGCAGCCACCCAAGTCCTTGGGTACAGGGACTCCAATCTGAAAGGGAGACTACGGTGGCCTGAAGAGTGTGTGGCCATCCTTTCCTAACTTTCCCCCTCCTTCTAACTCCATCAGTTGTCTCCCTTGGCCGGACACCGGTCAGCTGGCTCTTCTGCAGGACTGGGGGAATTCTTAGAGCCCTCTCTCCAGCCATACCCCTGGATGCAGTCAGGGGTGGGTGGGTAGAATGGGGCAGGGGAGGCAGATGTAGATCTGCCCAGAGGAAGCTATAAAAACAAAATTGTGACTATTCTGGGACAAGTGGCCCCGGAAGGGCACAAGCCATAACCTGAAGACACCCAGGAAGAAGAAAAGAGGAAGTAAAAAGGATTTCTGCCTCTTCTTCCCCAGTAGCACTAAAGAGACCCAACACGGAGGGTGGCTGCCTAGTGGAGCAATACTAGCACTGCTCCTTCCTGCAAGAGCCTTACTTCCCCCGTGCTGCCTCAGTCGGAAGGAGGTAGGAAACCAACCCAATTTCTCTAGACCTTTCTAAAGCAGAGTCTCCACTATCAGCAAGGTTTTTAAAAGGTGTCATAACCATAGTTTAGAAGTGAAGTGTCCTCCAAAAGCTCACTTGTGCGACAATGCAAGAAGGCTTGGAGGAGAAATGATTAAGGTATAGCCTTAACCTAATCAGTGAAGTAATCCCTGATGGGATTAACTAGGTGGTGGCTGGAGGCAGGTGGGGTGTAGCTATGGGGTATATATTTTGTATATGGAGAGTGGAGTTTTTTCTCTCTTCTTCTTGATCATCATGCGAGCTGTTTCCCTCTGCCATGATCTTCCACCATGATATCCTGCCTTACCTTGAGCCCCGAGGAATGGAGCCTGCTGTCTATGGATTGAGACCTCTGAAACTGTGAGCCCTTAAATAAACCGTTCCTCATCTATAGTTGTTCTGGTTGGGTGTTCCAGTAGCAGTAAAAAAAGCTAACTAAAACAAAAGGCTATCTAAATACTTGAATGTGAAAACTTATATCTTCTTACTGTCCAGCCAAGATCCAAGAAATAGCAAGCTGACTTTTAGAAATGAATCAGGAATTTCCCTGTGTGGGCAGCAAAAAATAACCAACTGCAGATTCTCAGAGAAACCTTCGACAAGCCGGGTGGATGAGGAACAGATGAATCCTGTGGTAGAAAAAGAATACCACCAGCAGCAGCAACGGAGACAAGAGGTGGAGCACACTGCAAGGAATGGTGAAATTGTTGGAACTGAACCTAGACCTGGAAACAAAAATGATTCCCAGCAAGAACAAGTGGAAGAAAATAATAATGAATTTATTTCATTAGATGAGGAATTCATAGGAAACCCAGAACATGTGAAAAATGCAGAACATGGTGGCAAACAAGATGAGGAGGATGTGAAGAGGACAAGGAAATGGACCAGGAGAGTGATGATTTCCACCTACTGAATGTAGCAGAGAATATGAACACGTACATACTAATAGTGTCACAAATTCCAGGGCCAACTCTCCTTCCCATTCTATACAAAGACAACAAAAATGAAAAGAAACTAGGAAGATGGTTCTGAAGATTGCTCCTTTTCTTTGGGAAAGAAACCATGCAAAGTTTCAGAGTATACAAGTACCACAGGGCTTATTTGATGTTCAACAACACCAACAATTTTGGGGAACCTGAGAGTGATCAATGGCCAAAGGAAACAATTAATTACATCTCTCCAACCTCCTACAGGCATCCTGTATGGCTGAAAGGTTTCAGGTGACATATGTACACACAGTAGTTGAGATGCTTCATTTAACTACTGCCAAAAATAAGGGATTATTTGTCCATAAAAAAAGAATTATAATGCACCTATAATCTTTTTTCAAAAAAAACAGGAGACCTACAAACAGTATGCCTAAATATTTTTAAAAAGAGAGAGAGAAAGACATACAACACCTATGTCATAACAGAGGTATTGGTGCACATTTGTAATCCCAGTGACTCCAGAGGCTGAGGCAAGAGGATTGAAATTTAGAGGCCAGCCCTGGTGATTTAGTGAGACCATGTCTCAAAACAAACAATAAAAATGGGTGGTGATATATGTCAGTGGTTAAACCCCTTGGATTCAAACACCAGCACCCCAGCCCACCCCCCCCCAAAAGAAAACCAGGACTTAGACATACAACACTTCTAATTCTACCATCCCCAATTACTCAATGAGTGCATTCCAGATATCTGCTTTATACAACCACCTCCTAATTACCAACTCCCTATCAAACAACTCAAAACAATCGGATTGAGGCACATGCCCACATCCCAAAAGGATTGTGCAGAAGTGCCAAAGTGACCACTTGTCAGTCACAGTGAACTCCAGAAAGCTCATGCCTGCTTACCCTAAATCTACCAATTACAGCTCCACACATGAAACCTCCCTAACTTATACCCTGGACTTCAATAAAAAGACCTTTGGGTCTTTCTCTGTGTCTATTGCTTCCCACAGGATGGTTGAGTGTGCATGTCCTAGAAGACTGCACCCATCCTGATGGCCCTGCAAAGGGTGCTGTAATTTCATTTTAGGATTTCAAAGTAATAAAAACTATTTGTGTGTGTGTGTGTGTGTGTGTGTGTCTGTGTATGTTTTACCTCCTCACAGTCTTGCCTGATTGAAATACCACAATCGAATTCTCTTCCTGTCCAGGGCTCTCCCAGAAAGTGGCTATCTTAGCAGAAATAAACTGGACAACAGAATTTTCAAGTTGACAAGAAGGGCTCCCTGTTACTGAGGACATATGGCCATCTATCTCTCTAGAGTGACAGGACATAATGTCAGTGACTGGGGAGGCTGATGCAGGAGGATGGCAAGTTCAAGGCCAGGTTCAGCAATTTAGGGAGACCCTCTCTCAAAATAAAAACACAAAAGGGCAGGGGATGTGGCTCGGTGGCTAAGTGCCCCTGGGTTCAATCTCAGGTTAAAAAAACATTAGCTGGGATGCACTCCTTCAATCCCAGGAACATGGGAGGTTGAGACCCTAATGTAAAGGCCTCTACTAGGCTCCAGTGCCTTCTAACTTAGAGGACCTTGTGCATGCTTGCTGAGCACTCTGCCACTGAGCTAAATCCCCAAACTCTTAGTGACTCAAATTAAAAAGTGGGAATATGTTATTGTCACTCCTCCCAAGATCCCTGAGGATGTTAACAAACTAAAGAAATATCAAATGCCTGTCCAGTGCCCCGAACCTATGGTCTGTGCTTAGGTGGGCTTGTGTGGCCTTGCCAAACAATCCAGCCATCCTTGCACTACTGTAGACTGATCCAAACACATTTGTGGTTACATGAGAAGCTTCTAATAAATGGGACCAATGGGAGACCACCACCCACAGCTGGAACTACTGAAATCCTAGGAATATCAGGGAAACACCAAATAGAACAGATAAAAATATTTGTTTTGCCACCTAGAAATACAACCATTTGAATGATGTGACTTTAAAAAGTGTGTTAGGGGGGCATAGGGACTAAATATCCTGCTATGTGTGTGTGGTGGGGGATCCCAGGGAAAGGAAGATTCCTAAAGACACTGGGTCCCATCTGCCTCCCCTGATTCCTCTTCTAAACCCAAAAGAGAAACTAATAATCAGTGCTTTAGGTGGGTGGAAACCTAAACTACATTTTCAAAAAGGGAAAAGGATGTTGCTTAAAGAAGCTACAGATCAATGAAAAGAAATAAAAAAGAAGAACTTTGAACTTGGCACACACCAAGTCCAGGTCTAGTAAGCATAATGTTAGTCTGGAGATTACTTATTAACCTACAAAGACAAGACTACATAAAAGACAAAATGAAAAGGAAAAAGTTATAATGAACACATATAATTTTCAATATAAATGCATGATAAATTGAGTTCATGTAAGAATGAAAAAAATTAAGTAAAACAAATTTCCATATTTTTATCTAATTAGAAATTCCAAATTTATTTACTAAGCCAGATATAGTGGCACACTTCTGTAATCCCAGTGACTTGAGGCTGAGGAAGGAGGATTCCTTAGCAACTAAGCAAGACCCTAAGCAACTTATGGAGACCCTGTCTCAAAAAAAAAAAAGGCCTGGGGATGTAGTCAGTGATAAACTGCCCTTGGATGAAATCCCTAGTACAAAAACAATAAAAACATCAAACTATACTAATTTCTATACTAAATATTTATGTAAGAAAAGTGCTGATTGGCTTTTGTGCCTCCACAACACAGATTACTGCACCAACTGACAGGAGTTTATGAGATTAATCATCCTGGGGCTCAAAAGTTTTATATGGATATTCCATGAAATATAAACAATCTGCTATCTCTAATGTTCTATAATGTAGAGAAAAATGGATATGCCTGCCTTAACACCTGCCTTTCCTAAATTTCCCATTGTCATAATGCTCACTGTTGTACAATTTTCTATATTGGACATAAATAGTTTTACACAATGAATAATAATGTTAAAATAAGTCTTTGGCACTTATAAATTGGTTTGATGAAACTGAATCCCATGATCCCTCGGTTAAAATAGTTAATAGCCTCACAGATACCCAAAACTAAAGCAAATTCACCTGACCATCCACGTGTTCTAAGGTCACAAAACAAGGAGGTAAAAGGACATTCCCTACCCCCTCAGGATTTACAGACATTACTAAGAGACGAGTTTCCACTTCTCAGAATACACAATTTAAAAAGACATCCAATAGAGTCTTCATGCCCCCTGTTAGGTCCTAGAAAGCTGGCTAAATTGAGAGAATTAATGGTCTCAAATAACTTCTTGTCAGATTCAAGTCAGACAAATGGCAACTTCAGTGGGTCTCCATCTTCCTGCAGGAATGAAGCTCTCTTAATTTAGTTTTCTTGGGTGTATCAAATCTCCACCAATGTTAAAAACTTTCCCATGACTCGTTCCTTGTATTTAAAGGGGGATATGTCATGCCTCTCTTCCTTTTCCACAACTCCTGCTCTCTATATATGGATTCATTATATATGAGACACTTAATAAGGTTTACATTTTTTTTTTTTTTTGTATATTCTATCTTACCCTGATCCCATGAAGGCTGGAGGTCATACTGAGTTTGCAAAATCTCCTAGGACCCATTAGCCACACATTATCTCATGGGTCAGGCAGCTGTTCATCTGAAATGGGATGCACTTAGACCTTAATTTCTATACTCCCTTGTTGAGAGCTATCCATGGACTATGTGTGGACCAAATTGGCATGGAAATTCATTGAATAGGAAAATGTGGGACTTGGGAACTTACAGTGGCAATCCCGCTGGTAAGATTGCCCAGATAGATGTGAGTCCTATTCAGCTCTGCCAGGTCCCACAGAGCTCCAGAGATGGGGTGACCTGCTGTAGCCACACAGCTTCTCAGAGATGGGTGTGATCTGCCAAGATGCCAATCAACCTGTTGACTGTAAGACATCATGAAGCAAGACTCCACCCCTGATACCTTATCCCTGCCTTTGATGACCCCCTTAAATAAACCATCAGAGCCATTTTTTAATTGTTCAGCTCCAGCTCCTGTGTGGGCTGGACTTATCAGGCGCTCCATGCTTCCTAAAACTATAATTCTGACTTTGTCTTACTTATTTCAGACTGTATTTTTTCAGTTGGCTTATCCCCCTCCTGGGCAGGAGAAATTACCCCCAGCAAGGTGCTGGCAGCCTTGCGATATTCCCCGAAAAGAAATTCTTAGGTAAACCTCAACAATTCTGTTGATTGTTGCCCTCATTATTATTGGATGGTTTCAATACTTTTGTTGCTTTGCAAGTTAGAAGCCCACATGCCTCAAAGCAACTCATCTTTTCAACCAGATATGGCAAATGCTGAGGCTCTTTATGCCAATCTAGTTTAGCTAAGAAAGGCCCTTCAGCTCTACACCTCAACAACTTATGTTACCAACCAAACTGAAAACTGAACAAAGGCCCACAGCAGTTTGCCAAATTTTGGCTTAATGCTGGATCTACAAACTTGAGTCTTAATATTGTGATTTGCAAATGACCTAACATGCTACTAAAAAAAATATACCCAAATCAGACCAAGTGATTCCAAAGCTGTTTGCAAATAAACTCCTTTCATCACCATCTGGGCAAAACCTAAGAGTATTGTTAATGTGTATGTTTGGTCATATATTCTTGGGAATTTAATTGTCTCAGTGGAGCTCTGCTATGCATGCTTAAGTCACAATTGTGCATGATGTACCAAAAAGCTCCTTGAATTAAAAGATACTTGGAAAGCCAAGATACCAGGAACCACATTGCCTTCAAGTTATACAAGCAGATTAAACTCATTATAACATCATAAAACCAGACACATAAACAAAATATGATCCCTCTTAGCTTGAGTTGGTATCCACTTGGATAGTCCAATAGCCATAATGACATTACCCGCCCAAGAGCTCACTATTGAAGATGACTTTGCACAATGCAGCAGATATAACTTTATCCTGGATGTGAACACTGGCTCCCAACAAGGTCCTTGGACTACCTCTCTTAAGACAAAATTGGATACATGACATTATTTTATTTTCCTACTTTGATATTAGAGATTCTACGGTGTTATCTTTGCTTAGCCCATGACCTAGGTATAACCGTTATTCTGCCAACATACACACAAGTACACTTCCATGCCTAAAAAGAAATGTGGGAGAATGTACTACTATTAATATAACTTCAAAAATGCAGGAGGATGGTTTTTCCCCAGAAGTCACCTGGGGACTATCACCTATCAGTCAGCTCCTTGACCCCTAGGAAATGGACCATTCACTACTTTGTATCTTCCCATACTCTAAGAACTAGCTTTCCTCCGTGACCTCCTGCCACACATTCATCCCCACCACAATCATTCCTTTAACTTGCTACTATTAATGATGTCATATATTTTATATGGTCAAAGCATCTCAGGGCCAGTAGTGTGAGCCATATCCTTTTATTATTTCTATATTCTCATGCACGGCTCTAGCTGTGCTGACCTTGGAGGATTTACCCCTCTCAGGGTGTGCCAGATTAAACAGACATCAATGATTGTACTATGACAATGGCTATCATATTGTACAGCAAGCACTCCAGAGCCCACAGTCCCAGCCACTTCAGTGGCCTCTCACACTCTGGGCCACTATTCACTAGCCCTGCACCTCCCCACCCCCACCCCCCGCCTTATGCCCTAGAGCGTGTTGATATTACAAACTCTAAGGAATCCTACACCTTCTTACTCAGCCTTGCCTGTTCCTTCCCATGCAGACCACAATAAAAGCTCCTGCCTACATGACCCCTCTCCCCACTTGCCTTATTGTGAATGATATTGGTGCTTTGCCAAAGTTCCGCCATGGGGTGGCTCACCCTCTCTTCCTTAGACCTGTGAGTATAAACAATGTCTTCACAGTGGCAATCTATCTCCTGATTGCTTGGAATCCCCATTACCAAAAGGTAACAAAACCTATATTTTAGAACAATTGTAGGAAATAGGGTGGTTTGGCCACTGACCAGGATGATAGGCTGTTAGACTCCTCATGGCTCACTGATAGTGCAGGCGTGCCCCAGGAGGCTGTGGTATGCTGCCAGGCTGCTGCTGCTGCTGCTGCTGCTGCTGCTGCATGACTGCACTGTGGCTGCAAATGCTGTTTGTTGCTGTGGATTCCTACCCTGAATGCAGAACGTGAATAATGAGTCTCCTCCAACTTATGGTCTGAGCTGAGTTACTTGCTTTGATGTGAACATTATACTCTTAGGGGCACCCTTTTCAAATTGACTAGGTTAACCTTAAAAAGGCTTTTCAGAATAAAGTGGGTTTGGATTTATTTCCCAACATTTTGGGGCCAGCTAGATGAGTGCATTTGACCAGTTGACAGGGTAACATGGAGAACTGTCAGGACAAACTGTAGCATTTCTTGATTCCCATTCATCCCACCCTGCCCTGTTGAGTAGGAGAACCCTCTTTGGAAGCTCTTATATGTGGTGATTGACACACAGTCAGTGTGATGTTTTAAACTCAGGAAGTAGGCTATGCACTCAGTGAAAAGAGTTATGAATGTAAACTTTTATCATTTGTCTTGCTGCTGTTGTAATTTATCCCCTGACCTAGTGACGTACAAGAGATCATACCGTTTGTGATTAGCACAAGTATGCTTACTGAAAAACGAAAAGGTGAGAGGGGACTATGTCCTCAATCTCCTAAAACCCCAAAAGACATCATGCAATTGATTCAGGAAGGTAAAATGCCCGGATAAAGTGCATGGATCTTTACTGACTGCGTTTGCTTAACAGCATACAGAGGGCCTTAGGCTATCAATCTGGAGCCTCGAGAATAATGATCTCATCACTGTACTGGAAGAGGATCCGGGCTCCTCAAAAATCAACAAGAGGGGCTGTGGCTCAACAGTAGAGTGCTTGCCTTGAAGGTGCGAGACCCTGGGTTTGATCCTCAGCACCACATAAAAATTAATAAAGGTATTGTGTCCAAGTACAACTAAAAAATAAATATCTTTAAAAAAAAATCAACAAGGGGCTGGGGATGTGGCTCAAGCGGCAACGCACTCGCCTGGCGTGCGTGCGGCCTGGGTTCGATCCTTAGCACCACATACAAACAAAGATGTTGTGTCGGCCAAAAACTAAAAAATAAATATTAAAAAGTCTCTCTCTCTTCTCTCTCTCTCTCTCTTTAAAAAAAAAAAATAATAATAATCAACAAGAGGGCAACCACTATTGGGGTCCCTTGTTGTGGCTGTAGGAGTTACATTTCTGTTCTTCATACTTGAATAAATCCTTTAAAAAAAATTAACTGGGACATAGTACCAGAGGGAGGCCAGCACCCATGCAGAGATCCACTTAGGAAACACCAGAACTTTATGGGGTTAATAAAAGAAGCAAAACAGTTGGAGACACAAGGGGACTTAAAAAAAAGAAAGAAACAATGAAAAGGGACTGATACACAAGACAAAACCATCCTGTCCAAAAGAAATGCTTCTAGACCAATAAGTGTAAACCCCAATCCCTAAAGGCAATTTCAAAAGCTCCAGAACAGAAAAGTCTGCCTAAAGGCAGGTCACAGGATACCTGCTCTACTTTCCCTTTCTGTAACCTACTAGAAGACTCATACTGAATTTTTGCCACAAACAGATGATAGGGATTAACTGAGTGGTAACTGAATTGGCAGGGCATAGCTGGAGGAAATGGGGATTGGGAGCGTGGCTATGAGGTACATATTTTGTATCTGGAGAGTAAGTAGAGTCTCCCTCTCTCTGATCACCATGCGAACTGCATCCATCTGCTACATTCTTAGGCCAAGGTGTTCTGCCTCACCTTGAGCCCTGAGGAATGGAGCCTGCTGTCTATGGATTGAGACCTCTGAAACCCTGAGCCCTCAAATAAACCTTTCCTCCTCTACAATTGTGCTGGTTGGGTCTTTTAGTCACAGTGGCAAAATAGATGACTAAAACACATGCATTCACAAAAATAGAGATTTCCATTTGACCCAATTAGAAATCCAAAACTTACACACTCACATTTATATAGCACAGTTTTATAAAAGAAATTGTATATAATAACCACATATCAATATAAGTTCTGAATTAATATTAGCATTTGCTAAAATGTACTAATTAAGCTAGAAGCAGTGATACAGGCCTGTATTCCAGTGACTCAGGAAAATGAAGCATTAGGATCCCAAGTTCAAGGCAGGCTTTGGCAACTTATCATGACTCTCAACTCTCATGGCAATTTAGGAAGACCCTGTCACAAAATAAAAATAAAAAATATATATACAGGGCAGAATATGTAGCTCAGTTGGTAGAGTGTTTGAACATGAACAAGGCCCTTAGTTCAATCCCCAGCACCACCAAAAAAATAAACAAAATAAAAAATATAAAGGACTGGAGATGTACTTCAGTGGAAAAGTGCCTCTGGTTTAAAGCGCCAGGAAAAAGACAAAAAAACAAACAAAAGGGCTGGAGATGTAGCTCACTGGCAAACTGTCCATGGGTTCAATCCCGAGCATCTAAATAAATAATTAATTAAATGGACTAAATTAATAAGTTCCAGACATGATCAATTTCTAGGGTGCAAATACATATACCTGAATCTGAAACAAAAGGAAAATATTTTGTCTGCTATAATATTAGAAAAGTAGCTACACACAAAGTAGAAGAAAAATAGTTCAGCATTGTTTATTTGTTTGTTTTTCAGTACTAGGGATTAACCAATGGCCTTGAGCATGCTGGGCAAATGCTCTACACCTGAACTACATCCCAGCCTTTAAGCCTCATTTTAACTGCATAGTTGCTTCAATATCCTACTCATGGTACCAATTGTGGCAATATGTCTCATACTGGGTTATAGATGCTATCACACAATGGATGACAAATGAAAATTAAATTAAACCTTTGGCAGTTATACATTTTACTGTGTTGGAAATATTGGGAGTCCTGGGCATGAAAATGAACAGTCAAGACTAATCAGCTCTGTCAACAGGGCAATAAGTTTACTTCCATGCCCAGAAGGGCCCACAGCCATCTAAACCAATGCAGGGGTCCCTGGCAGGCAGTCAGCTTGGCTTTTATTTCTGAAAAAGGGGACTGGGTCCTTGCCTATAGGTCAGAGGAGACCTCATTGTCTTTGAGAGAACAGCTATGAAGGAAAAAAGGTACTGGACCACTACTCATTGGTTGGAGCCAACTTCACTATTTCCTATTGGGTTATTTAAAGAAATATATCCTCTACTTGTCCCCACCTCTCTTGTGGTGTTCCCTTGTGGTGGGACAGGCCCTCTGGGTTGAGTGCCTTTTGACAGGAACACAGCTTCTCTCAGTTGATCAGGCCAGGTCTCCTTCTCACCTCCTGTGTGTCAAGGAGCTGTAAAATTTTACACTGAGGTATTAACTGTTTGTTAATTTCCATTCGGCTCTTCACTCAGGCTGCCTTTCTTATATCCCAGGTCATTTTGCATTTAAGGTTAAATACTGTATTTTGAAAATGGACCACCAGGATTGTCAATTTCTCATAACTAGATAAAATGGGACCCAAAAAGCCCCAGAAAAAATAGCTAATATGGTACTTTGAAAGTTAAAACACTGACATTAAAGATGAAAACTTATTATAAAAAGTCAATTAAACAAAAAGACGAGGGACTGGGGTTGTGGCTCAGTGGTAGAGTGCTCACTTAGCACATGTGAGGAACTGGGTTCGATCCTCAGCAACACATAAAAATAGATTTAAAAAATAAAAAGAAAACATAAAGACCAACACATGTAGGCTTATGGAATAGAAGGCAGAACCAAACTCTTGCATACACATTTAAATGATTTTTTTTTTTTTAACTAGAGTGTCAGCACCATTGCATGGGGATAGAACTGTCTTTTAGTTTCAACAAACGGTGAGAAATATGGATATCCATATACACAAGAATGGCACTGTCCATTTACCTTATACCATATATAAAAATGAACTCAAAATGAACCAAAGACTTGAATATAAGGACTAAAACCATAAATTCTCATAATAAAGTATCAGGCAAAACTTCATGGCTTTGGTTTTGGCAATGATTTTTTGCATATAATACTGATATGCAGGTAGTAAAACTAAAAATGATCAAGTTTGACATCAAAATGTCTCACTTCTGTGAATCAATGGTTATAACAGAATGAAAAGACAATTTATAAAATGGGAGGAAATATTTCATAATTATATATCTGACAAACTCTGAAAATACAAAGACATAAACAACTTTTACAAATAAACAACAACAAAATACTCTGATTTTTAAAAAGGACATAGAAAAAAAACGAATCACAAAAAAAAAAATTTTTAAAGACACAGGACATGAATACATGTTTCTCAAAAAAAGATACACCCAAGGTCAACAGGCACATGAGAAGAGACTCAATATAAAGAATACTAAAATCATTTTAAGGAAAATTCAAAACAAAATGACAATGAGATCTTGCCTCACACACATAATGGTGCCTTGTACACACAAGTACACTAACAAAAAAAAAAAAAAAGAGGGGGGGGGAAGGAGAGAAGAAAAACATAACAATTGTTCATAAAAAATTGGAGAAATTAGAATTCTATCTTATTTTTATTTTTGTACTGTGGATTGAACTCAGGGTGCTTTACCACAGAGCTACATCCCAAGCCCTGTTTATTTTTAATTTACAGACAGCGTCTCCCTAAGTTGCTCACACTGGCCTGTCTCAACCTTCCTCATTGTTGCCATTCACCTCACCTGACTGACATATTGGAATTCTTGTGCATAGGTGCTACGAATGAAAAATGGTGCAGCTCTTATGGAAAACAATATGTTGGCCAATTTTTGTAATTTTAGATTGTTTTGGCTTCATTTTAAATTTAAGTTGATTTGGCCCATACCAGAAATAGGGCTTAGATACCCTTAGCACAGTTTTCAATTCTCTTCCCCTCCCAGTTTTTACTGAAATTTACATTATACAACCATTTCCTAGTAACCATCTCTTTAAAGAACACTCCAATACAACCTACTTGACTCATCCACACATAGCCTTGTATACCTTAAACAATTACAGATTCACTCAGGAAATCTGCCTCTTTAGGGACCTAACTAATTTAGGATTTAGGCCTCTGTCTATTTCTTTTGCTCCCCATGGGATGGTTGAGTGTGCATGTCCCAGAAAACTGCACTCATCTTGATGCTCCTGGAAGAGGTGCAGCTCTCTTTAGGATTTCAAAGTCATAAAAACTATTCTCTTAACTTCGTGTGTGTGTGTTCTGTGTGTGCATGTGTATTGTGTGTGTGTGTGTGTGTGTGTGTGTTGATGCTTTGTCCTCAGTCTCTTTTTTTCCCCTCTTCAGTGTCCTGCCCGACTGAAATAACACTTTCAAATTCTCCTCATTTCCAGGGCTCTACTACAGAGTGGCTATCCAGGTAGAAATGCGTTCCCACCTCTGGGGACTTCCTGCCAACTATTTGTCTGCAGTGGCCCTGCAACTTCTACCCATTCTCTTGTTTTATCCCCTCACCTATGCCCCTATATGCCAACACCTGGTGTGCAGTGGCAAGGACTTCAGTTAAAAAGGCAGGACTATTTCATTGTTACCTCTTCCAGAAGTCTTTAGGAAAATAAAGAAATGTAAATGTGCATCCCTGGTCCTTAGTCTCTCTTCAGTGCTAAGAACTTCCAATGACCTTAGCAAATGATTCAGCTGTCATTGCACACTGGGGGTTGCTGCAAACCCAAATTTGGTCAAGAGGGTGGTCCTAGAAGAGGACATGGCTGCATAAAAAGGACCACCAGAAATACGCAAACAGGCACCAGTTAAACAACAGGAATTGGCTAAGGAAACATCCAAAGACAAGGGGAAAAATTTGTTTAGCTGCCTAAAAATATAAAACATTCTAAAGACTTACTTAAAAGTTGAGGAAGTTGAGGTCTTGCTGGTGGGGGAGATGTCTCAAGGAAAGGCTGCTGCCCAGGGTCACCAGGTCCCTTCTCCATCTTGCTATTCCCCTTTCCATTCAGAAATAGAAACTAATAACAATAATAGCAGGTAGATAAAAATCTAAAGAAAATTTTAAAAAAATAGCTTTGCCTGGCGTGGTGGCACACACCTATAATCTCAACAAATTGGGAGGCTGAGGCAGGATGATTGTGAGTTCAAAGCCAGACTCAGACTCAGAAATAGCTACGTTCCAAGCAACTCAGCAAGACATTGTCTCTAAATAAAATACAAAATAGGGCTGCGGATGTGACTCAGTGGTTGAGTGCCCCTGAGTTCAATCCCTGGTACCAAAAAGAACCTCTAATCAATCAATCAATCAATCTATCTATCTATCTTTCTTTCTTTTCTTTCCTTTTCTTTCTCTCTTTATTTTTGTGCTGGGAATTGAACTCAGGAGTACTTAATCACTGAACCACATCCTCCAGCCCTTTTTTCATATTGTATTTTGAGATAGGGTCTTGCTAAATTCCTTAGGCCCTGTCTAAATTGCTGAGACTGGCCTTGAACTCGAATTCTCCTGCCTCAGCCACCCAAACTGCTGGGATTACAGTCCTGCACCACTGTGCCCAGCTATAGCCTCCAATCTTAAAGAGGTAACTAAATTTAATAGAGAAAAATGGCTACGCCTGCCTTTCCTAAATTTACTATAATCATGATAGTCACTGATTAAAAATATTTTGTTAGACATAAATAGTCCAACATTGTGAATAATATATTAAGATTGAAATAAGTTTTGGCACTTACAAATTACCTTGATAAAATTGGATTCCCTAAATACTCCAGAACTCTTTTTTTGTTGTTGTTGTTGCTTTTGGTGGTGCTTAGTATTAGAACCCAGGGCCTTGTGTGTTTGAGGCAAGCACTCTACCAACTGAGCTATATCCCCAACACTCATATCAAATAGTTCAATTTTCCTACTTGTATGAAGTCAAAGCAGGGCTTTTGAGTAAAAAATTAATTATACAAAGCTTAATTAATAAGGAGTAGATTATATCAGCTGGTTCTACATTTGACTAACCAAGTTCATCTCTTTTAAAGACGAAACAAATACATACATAAGTAAAGGAAATAAAAGGTGCTTCATGATTCTTTACTACGACTTAATGCTTTGTTTCCATCTATCAAAGACTTCCTAACTAAAATTCAGTATTATTAAAATTGCTGGCTACATCTGTTCTATCACTAATAAATATACTGTACGATAGATTTGGATAAACTATTTCGTTCAGTGACTATTCCTGCAGCTTTGAAGCTGCATGGTGCCTCTATCTCCAAAGGGATACAACTCACCTTTTCTAGGCTATATAGATATAAGAGCACCTTTGTTGTTACCCACAACCTCAGCATATAAGATCTTGATAACATGGACCTTTTTCCAGGAACCCAGGCATGACATCTGTTATGGTTAGGGTTAGAATTAGAGTTAGGTTTAGGTTCAGGGTTAGGGTGAGGATTAGGGTGAGAGACACTGCAAGAAGGTTCAGAGGAGAAATCACTGGATTGTGAGAGTTATAACCCAATTGGTGAATTAATCCCCTGATAGGGATTAACTGAGTGATAACTGAAGTGGTAGGGTGAAGGAGGAGGGAAATGGGGTTGTGACTTTGGGGTATATATTTGAACATGGCAAGGGGAGTCTCTCTAGGCTTACTGATCATGATGTGAGCTGCTTCCCTCTGCCACACTCTTCTGCCATGATGTTCTGCCTCATCTCGAGCCCCAAGGAGTAGAGCCAGCCTTCTATGCATTGAGCCTTTTCCTCTTCTACAGTTGTTCATGTCGGGTTCTTTTAGTTGCAGCATCAGAAAAGCTATGTCACATTAAGGGTTCTCTCTTCTATGATGATTTATCTGAAATACTCATTAAGCATATATATATATATATATATATATATATATATATATATATATATATATATATACACACACACACACACACACACACACAAATATATATCCCCAATGTCTTTTCTTAGCACTTTTTGGCCACTGGTTGCAACATATTCTGGTCTTCATTTACATATTTTACTTATGAATTAAAATCAATAGGCATTCCAATTGATTTGGTCAAGAGGGTGGTCCTAGAAGAGGACATGGCTGCATAAAAAGGACCACCCAGAAATGCTCAAACAGGCACCACATAAACAACAGGATTTGGCTAAGGAAACATAAAAAAAAATGATTCCACACGATGCAAAAAAAAAAAAGAAAGAAAAGAAACAAACAACAACAAAATCCCCAAACCTCTGTCAAAATAAAAGCTTTGGCAATGAAATATCTCTGGACCACTCATAATGGCCAATAGTTGCCTTGGGGCTTCCTACACAAGAACTTGCTCCTTGGTCTCATGCTAAACACCATCAAAGCAATAATGACAGGTTGTCTACTGGGTTCTCATGGATATAAATACTTGTCATGGTTAATGTGGATTATAATCTTGATGGGGTTGAGACATGCCTAGGAAACATGAGTAAAGCTATAAAGGTTTTGTCTCTCATCACTCCAATAATTCCTTAATGAAAGGTCAAAGCATCCCAGGGCCCATTGTATGAACCATGTCTTTCCTGTATTCTGATGTCTGATATCTCTGCCTGGGCTGACCTTGGAGGATTGTCCCTTTCCAGGGCTAAGCAGTTCCCAGAGAAAGTAAACAACTGGCCTGTAATAGTGGATGTCATATCACAGCAACCAGTGCAGACCTACAACTCCAGCTACCTCCTTTATTGACTTCTCACACTATGGGCCACTGTTCACCTACCTGACGCCCCTAGGTCCAGGTATCACCAACCTAGCCCTTATGCCCTGGAGCCTGCTGAAATTACTAAATCTAAGGAATCTGAGTCCTTCTTACTCGGCTTTGCCCATTCCTTTCCTTCCAGATGACAATAAAAGCTCTTGCCTCTCCATTCAAGTTGTGGATGACCTTAGTGCTTGCCCATCTGCTCCCTCACTGGGTGGCATGTCCTCTCTTCTTGAGATCTGTGACAATAAAAAAGATTTTCAATGGCAATAATCTCCTCATTCCTTGGAATCATCATTCCTAAAAAGTAATAAAATCTATATTTTCAGAAAAAGTGGTGCAAAGGAAGAGGGTGCCTTAGCATCACAGTGGGATGGTATGTTCCAAGACTTTTCTTATGGATATTGCAAGCAGGTACCAACAGATTGTGGCATATTCTCAGGCTGTTGCACTTTTGCACTGTGTTACACTTTTGCACTGTGACACTGTCTGGGTGTTGCTGTGGATTTCCACTGAAAATTCAGAAGTTGAAACTTGAGTCCTCCACAAGTTCAGGTCTGAGCTGTGTTACTTGCCTAGATCCAGATTCAAACTCCTGGGGGCACCCCTTTGTTAATACTGACAAGGTCAACTTATAAAAGACTCTTCTTAAGGGCTTCAGGTGTGATTTTTCTCAACTGTTAAGGACAGGATTGGTGAGTACACAGGATGCACTGAGAAGAGATTGGATAAACTACTGCACTGCTATTTTCGACTCATCTCAGTCTGTCCTATGGAGTGGAAAGAGCCCTCTCGGGAGGTTCTCCTGTGTTGTGATCAACACAGAGTCACTATAATGGTGTTAGGTAGCAAGTAGATTTGAGCAGTGGGACCAAGCAGTTTAAAAGTTGAATTTCAGCCAGGTGTCCTGGAGCATGCCTATAATCCCAAGGACTCAGGAGGCCTTGGCTAGAGGATTGCAAGTTCAAGGCCAGCCTCAGCAACTTAGTGAGACTCTAAGCAAATTTGAGACCCAGTCTCAAATGCTAAGGATGTACCTCAGTGGTTAAACACCCCTGGGTTCAATTCCTGGTCCCAAAGACAAAAAAAAAGTTAATTTCTTACATTGAGACTACTTGCTAACTCTCAGCCTTTAAAAATCTCACACAAGGCCATTAAGATCCAGCTTTGGGTTAAAAAGATAGCAATATATCACAACCCATGACTACATGTTATCTTCAGGGTTATTCTTCCTTCTTAGGGCTCAGGAGTTCAGATTCTTTTTTGGATCTGTACCTCCACTGATCAAAAGAATACAAGTTACCCTTATCAGGGCAGGACCCAGATGAAAGAGGGCCTTTGTGACCTTTATGCAAAGATCCCTCAGGATGTCACACAGCTGATTCAGGAACATAAAATTCCCAAATAATATGCATGAACCTCAGTTGTATACTCTGCTTTTCCAGAAAAACAAGGAACTTATGTAAGGACCTGGAGGTTCAAAACACTCTTAAGGACCCTGTCTCTCTTGGAAGTAGATCCAGGCCCCTCACAGCTGAACTGGAACTATAGAAAGAGGCCACCACCTATGCCCAGAGCCACTGGGCCAGAACACAAAGAAACAAACACAAAAGGATTGAGGACTTAAACACACACACACACACACACACACACACATTGTAAAGAAATTAATACTTCAAACAAAAGACAAAACTATGCTCTCCCAAGGAGGGGCTATTAGAGTTCTCTTAGCAAACACTATTTCGAAAAGTAATAATATTGGAAAGGCAGAGAACAAACATGCTGCCTATACACAGTACAGTGGGCACCTGCCCTACCCAACTCTTCTTGTAACCACTTAGAATGTCCATACTGAGTTTCAGCAAAGACAACTACTATGGTTTCAGGCAGCTACAAGTATAAGATACAGAGGAAAAGGGGATAAGGCGGGGGCAGGCGGGGGGTAAGAAAAGACAAGATCCTCCACATAGAAGGGAAAAAAATAAAAGGTAATAAAAAAAATTACATTGGGGAATAGGGTTGTAGATCAGTAGTAGAGTGCTTGCCTCACATGCATGAGGCACAGGGTTCGATCCTCAGCACCACATAAAAACAAATAAGTATAATAAAGATATGTGTCCTCTGCAACTAAAAAAAATTTTTTAAAAATTACATTGGTAAATATTATGGTTTGGATGTCAGTTATCCCCCAAAAGCTCATGTGTGAGACAATACAAGAAGGTTTAGAGGAGAAATGATTGTGTTATGAGAGCCTTAACCTAATCAGTGAATTAATCCCCTGATAGGGATTAACTGAGTAGTAACTGAAGATGGGTATGGAGCAGCTACAGGAGGTGGGTCACTGGGGGTGCACCTTTGGGGCATACATTTTGTATCTAGTTAGTGGAGTCTCCCTCCCTCTCTCTGCTTTCCAATCATCATGTGAGCTGCTTCCCTCTACCACAATCTTCTGACATTATGTCCTGCTTCACCCCAAGGCCTGAGGAATAGAGCTGGCTGACTATGGATTGAAAACTCTGAAACTGTGAGCCCCCCCAAATAAAGTTGTTCTTGGGGCTGGAGTTGTAGCTCAGTGGTAGAGCACTTGCCTAGCATTAGTGAGGCAGTAGGTTCGATCCTCAGCATCACATAAAAATAAATAAAAAGATATTGTGTCCATGTACAACTAAAAAATATTAAATAAATAAACAAATAAAGTTGATCTTGTCAGATCTTTCAGTCAGAGCAGCAAAAAAAAAAAAAAAACTGACTAAACCAGAAATTGGTAACTGAGAGTGGAGTCATTGCTGTGCCTAACCTGACCATTTGGTTCAGAAGCTTTTGGAGCTTTTTGAAATTGGTGGGAGGAATTTTGAGAAACTTAGCAGTGCAATCTGGAAATGTTGTAGCGGAACTTAATGGCCAGTTCTGCCCGGAGCTCAGAAGACCAGAATGGCAATAGAACTGTGCACAATAAAGTCTGGGCTCATGAGGTTTTAGAAGAAAAGGAGAATATTCTTGGCAATTGTACTACAGGCCATTTGTGTAACATTCTGGCTGAGATGTTGTCTGCATTTTGCTCATGTCCTGTGACTTTCTGTGAGGCTGATTTTAAAAGTGATGGACTCCTTTATCTGGTGGAAGAAATGTCTAGGCAGCATAGCATTCAGGCTGTGGCATGGATATTGCTGATAGTTTTTAGCCAAATTTATTTTGATAATTAGAAGCAGAAAGCAGAGCAAAAAGATTTGACTTTAAGGGCCAGGGTTAAACTGAGGCTAAGGAAGTTGTAGTTGTTGTAAAGACATTATTGACCCTAAAGTGCAACATCCGCTAACCAAACCTGCAGGAATGGAGCCAAGACAAGCCAATTAGAAAGGCTACTTGGAATGTCATCAACAGGGCCACAGGGTTGAAGCTATATAAGCCCTTTGGACAGAACATCACCAGGTACCCCAGTCAATTAAACATAAAGACAGGAGCTGAGATTGTGGCTTAGTGGTAGACTGCTTGCCTCACACGCGTGAAGCACTGGGTTCTTTCCTCAGCACGACATAAAAATAAAATAAAGATATTGTGTCCACTTATAACTAAAAAAAAATTTAAAACAAATTCTAAAAAAAAAAAAATGATACCAGATGATACATGATCAGACACCTATAGACCTCAAGAATGGCAGAAAATCTTTCAAGTGGTATTATGTACACTTGAATGTTTCACCTAACTGCTACAAAACATGAATATTCAGTAATAAATTAGAATGAATTAAAATGGTCCAAATTATATTGTTACATTGTGAGCATGTTTATGAAAAAGGAATCCCAATATTATATAACTCTAATGCACCAATAAAAAGTCTTTTAAAGGGCTGGGGATGTGGCTCAAGCGGTGGCGCGCCCGCCTGGCATGCGTGCGGCCCGGGTTCGATACTCAGCACCACATACCAACAAAGATGTTGTGTCCGCCGAGAACTAAAAATAAATAAATTTAAAAAAAAAAAAAAAGTCTTTTAAAGGCCTATAAACATGTGTCTAAACGTTTAAAAGTAATAAATTAACTGTTTTAGTCAGCTTTTTTGCTGCTGTGACTAAATGACCTGACCACAACTGTAGAGGAGGAAAATTTATTTTATGGCTCAGTTTCAGAGGTCTTAGTCCATAGAAGGCCAGCTCCATTCCTCGGGGTCACAGAACAGCATGGCGGAAGAGTGGTGGAGAGAAGCAGCTCACATCATGATCAGAAAACAGACAGGTCTCTACTTGCCAGATACAAATGTATACTCTCAAACCTAGGCCCCCAATGCCACCCTACCAGCCTTCAATTACCACTCAGTTAATCCCTATCAGGGGATTAATGCACTAATTGGATTAAGGCTCTCACAACCTAATCATTTCTTCTCTAAACTTTCTTGCATTGTCTCACACGTGAGCTTTGGGGGGCACACCTCATATCCAAACCATAACATTAACAAATTGTTTAAAAAAAAAAAAAAGAAAAGAAAGAAAAAGAATGTAGTACTGTTACATGCTACAATGTAAATGAACCTCGGAAACATTATGCAATGGAAAGTAGTTACAAAAAGGCCACATACTGATTCTGTTTATACAAAATGTCCAGAATACCCAAACACATAGACAAAGTAGATGAGTGGTTACCAAGCAATGAATGAAGGGGATGATTGGGACTAACTGATAATAGGTACACAGTATCTTTTTGGTGAAGGAAGTGTTCTACAACTAGATAGTGTTGATGGCTACATAGCCAGGTGGGTGTGCTGGGAACCACTGAAGTGTACACTTGGCAATAAACTAGTATAAAAATAAGGGAGTTCGCTAGGTGCAGGGGAACACACCTGTAATCCCTGCAACTTGGGGATCTGAGAGGAGGAATGCAAGTTCAAGACCAGCCTCAGCAATTTAGTAAGACCCTAAGCAACTTAGTGAGACCCTGTCTCAATAAATAAATAAATAATAAGCATTTTTAAGAGCTAAGGAAGGGCACTCTGTAATCCCAGTAGCAGACGCAGGAAGAGTTCAAAAAGCCAGCCTCAGCAACTTAGCAAGGTGTTAAGCAACTCAGTGAGACCCTATCTCTAAATAAAAGACAAAAAAGGGTGGGATGTGGCTCAGTGGTCAAGTGCCTCTGGGTTAAACTTAAAAAAAAAAAAAAAAAAGGAGCTCATTCTAAGTACAATAGTTAAATAATTAAAGTACAATACTTATTTTTTATTTTATGTTTCTGTTATGGGGGAGATGGGTATTGAACCTAGGACGCACTAACAGTGAGGTATATCCCCAGCCCTTTTTACTTTTTATTTTGAGATAGGATCTCATTATGTAGCTTGGGGCCTCAGGAAGTGCTGAGGTTGGCCTTGAATTTGTAATCCTCTAGTCTGGTCACGGGGATCACAGATGTACCCTTCTGTGCCTGGCTCCAATGCTTATTTGCTATATTCCTTCTTAAGTAATAAGACCATTCTTCCTTTTCTCATTTGTGTTCGGGTTTCTGGGATCTTTTGAGTGCACCCTTGTTTTCTAAACTGCGTTGCTTAGAAACCATTTAAAATTTAATTTAAGTACCCCACAAATTAGTCTTTGCACCATTGAAGCAGCATATGACTGGCTGCCTGCCTCCTTGGCTATGTTGTTAACAGAAACTCTAACCCTAAGCCTGGCACCCTTCATACCCACTATGCTCTGGGAAATAGAAAGAGCAACCCACACTTTTCATGGCTACTTAGGCAAAATATGTACCCTCTGACAGACCATAAGAGGAAGAGAGGGTGGCTTCCCCTGGCCTCAGACTTTTGTTAGATGTCATAATACTGCCTAGCCACCTGGGGCCACAGAAAATATGCTTACCAGAAAATCCTTTGGGATTAACTGAGTGAATAGTATTGTAGTTCACATACTATGTGGAAAGCCATAGGCCCACAGGTCAGGCTGCAGCACATGTGAAATTATACTCATTTGAACCTAAACTTCCATCAAAACCACAAAACAACAAAACACACACACAAACTCTAATGGTGGTGGTCCACTTTAAAAGGCTTTGCATATAGCGCCAGCTGCACTGCTACTGCAACTTATTTTTTTTTTTTTTTTTTTTTAAAGAGAGAGTGAGAGAGATAGAGGTAGAGAGAGAGAGAGAATTTTTTAATATTTATTTTTTAGTATTTGGCGGACACAACATCTTTGTTTGTATGTGGTGCTGAGGATCGAACCCGGGCCGCACGCATGCCAGGCGAGCGCGCTACAGCTTGAGCCACATCCCAGCCCCTGCAACTTATTTTTTAAAAGGACATGTTTCACTCCCTTTTCTTCTCTAATCTCTCTTCCTTCCTAATCTCAAGAGGAAAAGGGTTAACTTTCTTCCCCATCCTAGAAAGAATTACTTGTGGGCTAGGGTTGTGGCTCAGAGGTAGAGTGTTCTGTAGGCTTGAGGGACTGGGTTCTATCCTCAGCACCACATAAAAATAAAATATTGTCTCCACCTATAACTAAAAAATAAAGATTTTTTTTTTTTTTTTTTTTTTTGTATAAAGAATTACTTATTTTTGGGCACACACCCACCACAGAAACAAAGTAATCCAGACTTTGGGGCTACCACCAGAAGACCTCAGAAATGACTATCTCCCAAATTAACGAGTGAATTAAAACTCTTGGACAGAAAACATTTGAAATTTAGCCTTTGAATCATCTCTTTAAAAGCCCTCTTGCACAGAATCACAGCCTCTGGGACAAAAGTCCTCTGTGTTTCTCATTTGCTAGCAAAGCAATAAAACTTCCTTTTCCTTTTTCTCAAAATGACGTCCTTGCTATTGGATTGGCATCAGGATAAGGATTAAGCTTTCAGTAACAAAATCACTCTAGTGGGCAATTACATGGTATTTCATTAACTATTGATCATATTCGCTTAGATTTATAAATTGGAACTCTTGTGCACAGGTGATATGAAAAATGGTGCGGCTCCTATGGCAAACAATTTGGTGAATTCTTAGAATTTTAGATGGTTTTGGCTTCTATTTTAAATTTAAGTTGACCTTTCCCATACTAGAAGCAGGGCTTACATGCCCTTAACTCAGCTTCTAGTTCTCCTATCCTCTTAGTTCTTCAACAAGACCATTCCAAAAATCTACCTTATAGACCATCTCCTAATAATCGTCTCCCTTTGCTACAGCTCAAAACAACCTATTTGACTCATCCAGTCATGTTCACATCCCACAAGAACTCTGCAGATGTGCCAAAGAAACTCCTATTCAAGTCACTGTGGCCTCCAGGGAGCTCCTGTCTACTTACTATGATCTATCAATCTTAGCTCCACTCAGGAAACTTGCCTGAATTAAAAACCATGAACGTCAACAAATGTTTTGGCCTTAAGTCAATCTCTGTCTCTCTTGCTCCTCACCTTCTTTTCGAGTGTGCATGTCCCACAAGAATGCACTCTTACTGATGGTCCTGCAAGGTCTGCTGCCCTCTTCTCTTTAGGATTTCTTTCTTTTTTTTTTTTTAATATTTATCTTCTAGTTTTCAGCGGACACAACATCTTTGTATGTGGTGCTGAGGATCAAACCCAGGCCGCACGCATGCCAGGTGAGCGCGCTACCGCTTGAGCCACATCCCCAGCCCTCTTTAGGATTTCAAAATAATAAAACAATAAAAACTGCTCCTTCATGTTTGTATTTGAGTCTGTGTGATTGTGCTGCCTCCTCAGTGTGTTGCCTCATTGAAACACCCCAATCAAATTCACCTCCTGTCCAGGGTTCTCCTACAGAGTGGCTATCCTGGCAAAAATAAACTGGACATGGGTCAGAAATTCAGGCTAACACGTGTTTCCCATTACTAGGGACATGCTGCCATCTATTGGTCTCCAGTGGCACTGCAGCTTTTACCCCTTCTTTTGTTTCATTGGCTATTCATCCCCCCACACCCATCCCCCTATGCACAAACACCTGGTGTGAGTAGCAAAAGGCTTAATTTAAAAGCCAGGAAAACCCATTGTCACCCACAGAGAAGCGCTTAGCAAAATAAAGAAATGTAAATGCACATCCGTTGTCCTTGGGCTCCTCTCAGAGCAGGAAACTTCTTGCAAGCTTGGCAAAAGACTCAGATGTCATAGCCCAAGGAGGGCCTTGCAAACCCAAAAGTGGTCAACTGGGTGGTCCTAGGAGAGGACATGGCTGCATAAGAAGGGGACCATAAACCACGAGAAATGCTCACTACATGCTCCACTTAAACAATAGGAATTGACAAAGGAAGCATCCCAAGACAAAGGGGAAAAGTTTTAGCTGCACAGAAATATAAGCTATTTTAAAGCCTTTACTTAAAAGATGAAGAAGTGGGGGGAAGGGAATGGAGTATAGTGGTAGGGAGGGCTGCTGCTCATTGTCAACAGATCCTTTTCCCTTGGCTCTATTCCTCTTCTCAATTAGAAAAAGAAACTTAAAACAAGAACTTCTGTCAGATAAAATCCTAAAACACATTAAAAAATGTTTAAAGGAAAAAAGGCTGCCACTTAAGCCAGCTACAAAGCAAGGAGAAAAATAAGGGGAACTTTTAGTACTTAGGGATCACCAGGTATAGAGAACACAATGCTAGGACTAGACTACATAAATTACTTATTAAGTCATAAACACTAAAAAAAAGATAAAAGACAAAAATTGTGTGTGTGTATATATATAAAGAAGTTTAATATAAACAATATGATAAATTGTTTTCCAGTAGGAACAAATCATAATTAAAATAAAACAAATTAACCTAGTTTGGTCCAACTGAATATTCAAAATTCATGTACTAGTTTATATACAAAAGATATATTTATGTAATGTATTTATGTAAGAAAAAGGGAAAAACAAAGTGCTGGTTGACTGTGTGTCTAAACACTAACTTTCGAAAAACTACACCAATTGACAAAAATTCACTGGGCTAATAATACTGGGGCTCCAAAAAGGTACACCTGGGATCCCATGAAATTTTAAAATTCTGCAGCTTTCAATCTTCAACAGGTAACTAAATATAATACAGAAAAAAAAACCGGCTATGGCTGCCTTCCCCAAATTTCCCACACTCATAATACTCACTGTTCCAAAAATTTCTATATTGGTCATATATACTCTGACACAAAGAATATACTGAAGTAAGTTTGTGCATCTACAAATTAGCTTGATAAAATGGGATCTCATTTACACTGGGTTAAAACAGTTCAATGGCTCTATTAAGTTAATACAGGACTTTTGAGCATAAAAACATACCTAGCTAATTAAGAAGGACTTGATGCTAGTGTCTGTTTTCTCATTTGACAGGCCAATTTGGTCTTCTTGAATCTGAAATAATAAGCAAGTAAAATGAATAAGAGGGTAGCAGAGGGAAAGAGGGCACACCTGGGACTAAAATGGAGCAAATTACATTCCATGCATGCATGATTATGTGAAAATAAACTCTACTATCAGGTGTGACTATAATGCATTGATACAATCGTTTTTGTTTTTTTTTTTAATATTTTTTTTTTAAATTTTTAATATTTATTTTTTAGTTATCGGCGGATACAACATCTTCGTTTTGTATGTGGTGCTGAGGATCGAACCCGGGCCGCACGCATGCCAGGCGAGCGCGCTACCGCTTGAGCCACATCCCCAGCCCCGATACAATCGTTTTTTAAGAAAAGAAATTAAACGGTGCTTTATGGTGCTTTACCCAAACCTTAATACTTTGATTCCATCCTTAAAGCCTCCCTAAACAATAGTCAATATTATTAAAATCGGAGCTGCTTTTGGAACTCGATGAGGAATCAGGATACGTTAAGAACACCCTCTTCCAGGCAGCTTTGTCTGACACACATACGAAGTACATATAAAGTCAAGGTTTTTTAGTATTTCCTAATCTCAGATGCAACATAGCCCTCATTTAAATGTTCTGGGGCTGGGGATGTGGCTCAAGCGGTAGCGCGCTCGCCTGGCACGCGTCCAGCCGGGTTCGATCCTCAGCACCACATACAAACAAAGATGTTGTGTCCGCCGAGAACTGAAAAATAAATATTTTAAAAAAAAAATTGTCTCTCTCTCTCTCAAAAAAAAAAAAAAAAAATTATAAAAATGTCCTTGCAGGCGGAAGGCAGAGGGCGGGGGAGGAGAGCGGTCTCTGAGTGATTGTGTCATCAGTAGGCGCCGCTCTTCCCCGCCCCCACCCCTGTCCTTGTCGAGAGGCGGGAAACCTACACAGAGGGAGGAGCCTGATGAGCTCATAGCTCCATGGCTGCTGCTGGAGAGTGCTGCGAGCCAGCGAGCACTGGAGAGCAGCCTACACCTCAGTGCTAACCCGGACCAGCGGGCCCCTGGCGTCCCCCTTTTCCCCAGCTCTCCTTCTCAGAAAAGGTGGCTCCTCATGCCCGTAAACAAGCCAGAGCCTTTGTCAGAGCCCTTGCCAGAGCCAGCAGCAGGGCACCAGGGAGGCTGCTACTGCCAGCCTGGACTGGGGACTTCCTCTTTAGTAAGTGGACCCTGAGGAGGGGCTGGGATTTCTGGCTCGGCCTGAGTCACAGCACAAAGATCCACAAGGTGTAGGGAGAGGAGTCCACGTGGCAGCCTCAACTGCTGGAACACAGGGAAAGTGGCGCCAAGCTGAGTCATTGCTTCTCTCCAGTCTGCTGCCTGGAATACCTTCCTGGGCCTGTAGCATGTCACCCTGGATTGTATGATACCTTACCCCAGCTCAGGAGCCACCCTCACTCTGAGTGTGGGGACCATATAAAGAAATAAAATAAAGGTCTATCAACAACTAGAAAAACATTAAAAAAAAAAAAAAAAAAAAAAGTCATGGGCTGGGGATGTGGCTCAGTGATAAAGCATGCTTGCCTAGCATTTATAAGGCCCTGGGTTCAATTCTAGCACCACCACCACCACTACCAAAAAAAGAGAAAAAAAAACACCTTAGGGAAAAAAATCATGACTGTCCCTGTACGAGTGGCACAGAAAAAACATAAATAAGCAAGACACCCAGGAAGAAGAAAGGGAGATGAGCAGAACCAGCCTCTGGTTGTAGCCACACTACCACTGCTTCTTCTCATTTTTGAGCAGGAGCCTTCCACAGTTACTGCCTCAGTGCCAAGGAGGAAGGAAACCAGCACCAGGACTTTTCTCTAAAACAGTGTCTCCACCATCAGCAATATTTCTAAAAGACCTGCCCATTCACCCCCTCCCCTCCGCATTCTATACAAAGACAACAAAAATGAAAACAAACTTGGGCCACGGTTCAAAGGTCCACTCCTTTTCTTTGGAAAAAAAATATGCAAAATCTCAGAATGTACATGTTCCGTGTTCAGCAATACCAACAACTATTAGGGACCTGAGAGCAGCCAATGGCCAAGGGCAAGAACAACACTAGATGAATTGTGTCCAATCAACTACACGCCTCTTCCAAGAATGGCAGAAAATGTTGCAGGTGACATGTACATGTACTACTTGAAATGTTTCACTTAACTGCTACAAAACGTAAGTGATTATTCAGTCATTAAAAGGAGTAAAGGAAAACAGAAAATTGTAATTAATAATTTTTGCATCAATAATTTTTTTATCAAAGGCCCACAAACCACATGCCTAAACATTTAAAAGTCATAAATCAAGTTAATAAACTTAAAAAGTCATGCTGTTTATTTAAATGTCCAGAATAGGCAATCCCATAGAGATTAGGGGTTGCCAAGCAGTGAGGGGAGGGGACAACAGGGACTAAGGGCTAACAGGTACACAGTGTCTTTTGGGGTAACAGAGTGTTCTGGAACTGGATAGTGGTGATGGCGCATGGCAAGGTAAATGTGTTGGGAACATTGAAGGGTCCAGGAAGGTTAAAATGGTTGCTGTTATGTGACATACATATCAGTACAATGCAATAAACATAAGGGAGCTCATTTTAACTTTTAAATGGAATAATGAAACTCCAATGACTATTCCGTGTATCTACAAGGCACTTAAAATTAATATAAGAACTCCACTAGTCACTGTAGATGACTTACCTGTCACTGCTACATTAGTAGAGTTCATGCAGCTTCTTTTCATCAATGCCAAGCTTGTATATGGCTCAGTGTGCTAAAATATTCATTTCTACTTTGTATTGAAATTCTCTGAACATTTACTTCAGAAGTCCCTATCTTTGCAGTAAGCCATGGTTTTAACAAAACTAGGCAAATGCATCAAGGCCAGTGTACTGTCACTTCAAAGCATACCCCAGTCCCACATCCCCCAAAACATGGCCATTTTCCTAAATCTCACCAATGGAGATGATGTGACTTTGTGTGCTGAAGAAGTCTTCACCCCTATGCCAAAATCTTCACCTGGCTTTTCTTCCTGAACTCATTACATAGTCCATGATCCATGCACTCTGTACAAATGTACAATCCTAAACTTCTATACCTAGAAGAAAAACAGGCACAGGTCACAAAAGTTAAAGGAGATTATTTACTTCCTTAGGAGGCACCTGCATCAAGTGCCTTGTCGCTGGGGACAGGATCCCACACTCCCTGATTTTTTGGCCTGCTGCGATACACATTCAGCTTTCCCCATAATCTTTCAGCTATACATTTTAAAATAATGCTAGTGGCCTCAAACATGTGATCCTCTTGCCTCAGCACCCTAGTTGCTGGGATTATAGGCATGCATCACCATGCCTAGCTTGGGTAACATTTTATCTCAGGTAAGACCTTATCTTAGTAATCTTTTCTCTGTTATTATGGTTGAACTCCTGAACTAGGCCATAGCACCCAGCCAAAAGAGTTCTAGAGGTAAGCTCAAGTTATTACTTGCCTTGTTGTTGTTAAAATTCGTCCCCTGACCCAGTGAGGTATGATACTCTTGCACAGCAGGGGCAGGATGATCAGCCAAAAAGAAGGGCAGAAGACCCTATATTCTTGCCCACCAAAGATCCCTCAGGATGTCACACAGTTGATTCAGGAACATAAAATTCCCAGATAATATGCATGGTCCTCAGTTATATACTCTGCCTTTGAGTAAACCAAGGGCCTTATGTAAGGTCCTAGAGGTTGAAAAACACTCTTTTTTTTTTTTTTTTTAAAGAGAGAAAGAGAATTTTTCAATATTTATTTTTTAGTTTCGGTGGACACAATATTTTTTTTTGTATGTGGTGCTGAGGATTGAACCCAGTGCCCTGCGCATGCCAGGCAAGTGCGTTATGGCTTGAGCCACATCCCCAGCCCGAAAACACTCTTAAGGCCCCTGTCTCTCTCTTGAAAGTAGATGCAGGCCCCTCAAAGGTGAACTGGAACAAACTATAGAAAGAGGCCATCACCTATGCCCAGAGCTACTTGGGCCAACCAGGACACAAGGAAACAAACAAAAGGGTTGGGGACTTAAAAAAACAAAACAAAACAAACAAAAAAAAAAAAACAACCAAAAGTTTCAAACAAAACTTTTGTTTGAAAAGAACTGATACTTCAAACAAAAGACAAAATTATGCTGTCTTAAGGAAGGGCTATTAGAGTTCTCTCAGCAAACACTATTTTCTAAAGTCATATTGGAAAGATAGAGGACAAAATAGGCTGCCTATAGGCAGTGCAGCAGGGGCCTATCCCTACCCCTCTTCCTGTAACCATCCTGAGTTTCAGCAAAGACAACAACTGAACACTATGGTTTCAAGCAGCTAGGAATGCAAGAAAAGGAAGGAAAGGAAAAAAAGGAGGGAAAGAAAATAAGTTAAGACAAAATCTCCTACATAGAAAATAAAAGAACAAAAAAATTACGTAAGTAAATATAATATATATTATTTATACTTAACATGTTCATATATATATATGTATATATATACACACAGACACACACAGATTCACAATTTTGCAGAATTTGAAACTCAAATTTTAAAAAATATTTGTTTATGTGGTGCTGAGGATCGAACCCAGTGCCTCATGCATGCTCTACCACTGAGCCACAACTTCAGCCCCTGAAACTCAAATTTTACATACTAACATTTACAGGGCTGGGGATGTAGCTCAGGGGAAGAGTGCTTGCCTGGCATGTGTGAGACGCTGGGTTCGAGTCTTAGCACCACATATAAATAAATAAATAAAATAAAGGTCAATGGACAACTACAACTAAATTTTTTTTTAATTATGTGCTATAAATTGATAGAATACAATTTTTCACATATAATAATAAGCACATATCAACATAGGTTCTGAATTAATTTTAGCATTTGCTAAAATGCACTAATTGACTAAGCTCCAGAATCAATAGAATCCTGGGGCTCATCTATTTATACCTGGATATATTGCTGAAGTTAAACATTATAATTTTAATAAAATAACTACTTTTATAGGAAAAATAGTTATGCCCCATTTTAACTATATAGTTGCTTGAGTTTCCCATGGTCATAGTTCCTATTGCCATAAAATATCCTGCATTGGGCATAGATGCTGTCACAAATTAAAATTAAGACACATATGTAGGCTAAAATGGACTAGAGGACAGAAATAAACTCTTATTCAAATGATTTTTGACCAACAGAACCACTGAATGTAAAGCACGATCCTTTTTCCTTGGAATAGTTAAAATAACTGTGAATGATTAAAAAAACAGAAAAAAATAAAAAATAAGCAGGAGGTAGGAGGATTGAAAGCTCAAAGCCAGCCATAGCAACTTTACGAGATGCTCATCAACTTGGAGAGACCCAGTCACAAAATAAAAAATAACAAAATAATAAAGGGCTGGGGATGTGGCACAATGGTTATGTGCCCCTGGGTTCAATCCCCGGTACCAAGAAAAAAAATTTATATAACAAAAAGTTAAAAAAAAAAATGTTCTGGGGCTGGGACTGGAGTTTAGTGGCAGAGCGCTTGCCTAACAGGCGTGAGGCCCTGGATGCAATCCTCAGTGCCACATAAAAATAAATAAATAAAATAAAGGTATTGTGTCCAACTACAACTAAAAAAATAAATATTTTAAAAAATGTTCTGACAGATTTTTATACCACCACATAGATTATAACTGAACTCTAACAAGTAATAAACTCCACTGATTGACAAAAATTCATGTAATTAATCATAGTAGGGCTCAAATTAAGGTTACATCTGGGCATTCCACTGATTTTAAACCCTGTTTCCTCTTTATTTTGTTTTTTGCTTTTATTGTTGGTGGTGGGATGGGTACTGGGATTGAAGCCAGGGACAAAACCACTGATCTACAGCCTGGGCCTTTTTTATTTTTTGATACTGGGTCTCTCCAAGTTAATGAGCATCTCATGAAGTTGTTATGGCCGGCATTACAGCAGGACTCCAGCACACCTGGCCCGCTATAATCTTAGGTAATTAATTTCATATAGAAAGAAAAGTATAGGTCTTCATTTAGCTTTTGCCTTGATTTAATTTTCCATAGTTAGTCACTGCTTCAAAATGCTCTAATATTGGACATAAATGTTCTCAAAGAAGAAAAATAAAGTCTTTGGTACTTAAAAGTGGGCTTGAGAAAATGGAACCCCATGAATCCTCATTTAAAATTGTTAACATAACCAGTGTAAATTAAAAGAGGGGTCTCAAGTCCTAAAACTCATTATGTTAAAGCCTAATAAATAGGTATAGCTGGGGGTGTTGCTGAGCTGTACAGCATTTGTCTTCCATGTGAAGGTCCTGGGTCTGATCTCAAGAACAGCAAAATTAAAAACTAAATCAATATGAGGCTGGGGATGTGGCTCAAGCGGTAGCGCGCTTGCCTGGCATGGGTGCGGCCCGTGTTCGATCCTCAGCACTACATACAAAAACAAAGATGTTGTGTCCGCCGAAAACTAAAAAATAAATATTAAAAAATTCCCTTTCTGTCTCTCTCTTTAAAAAAAAAAAAGTAAATCAATAAATGCAATAATAAAGGTGATCATCCCCTCTGAGTCTCCATTTGAAAGACAAATTTTGTCTGTTCTTAAATCTGAAATGAATCAATGAGTAGATACAGATACACAAAAAATATAGAAAATAGAGCATGGGTCATGATGGTTTTCTACAAACATAATGCTGTGATCCTATCCACCAATACCTGCTAAACCAATGTCCAAAATTATTATAATTATTAATGCTATTTAATCAACCATAAGTAAGATTTTTAGATTTGGCTAATCAATTCTGTTTAGTGCCTGTTGAATCAGGCTTTCAGCTGCAGGTTGCATACACCTTCAAAGGGACACAACATACCTTTGGTAGAAGGCTGAACATGAAGTACATCAACATCTTTTTCATTATGCAATTGGCAGACATGATGTTGATGATACATAATGTAGTCCAGGAACACTAGTACATTAATGACATCTCCTTCCAAGGAGATTCATCTAACACATTTACTAAATATATAAAAGTCCAATATCTTTTAAATTTTTTCAATTATGTTGGCAATACATTCCTCATTTACAAATTTTACTTATGCATTAAAATGAACACTCGCTCCCTTTAGAACATTAAGAAAATCCTTCATGATAAAAACACTAGGAACTGGGCTGGGGATGTGGCTCAAGCGGTAGCGCGCTCGCCTGGCGTGCGTGCGGCCCGGGTTCGATCCTCAGCACCACGTACAAAGATGTTGTGTCTGCCAAAAACTAAAAAATAAAAAAAAATTAAAAAAAAAAAAAACACTAGGAACTGTTTTCATGCTTATATAAGTCTCTGGACCACTCAGGATAGCCAATACTTGTTCTAAGACTTTGTACGCAAGAAATTGTCTCTCTTGGTCTCATGCTATGCACCAAACAACCAATGACTGACTGCTTACTGGATTCTTCGAAGATTTGAGGCTCTCACAGACCCTGAGCCCAGGACCCTCATTAGCCAGCTTCCCATCATGAAAATTGCACCCCACAATCTTGACATGGCTACAGAGCCTCATTAAGACAGCGTATAGCCAGGTGTGGTGGTGCACACCTATAATCCCAGCAATTTGGGAGGGTGAGAAGGAAGATTGCAAGTTCTAGGCCAGTCTCACCAATTTAGTGAGGCCCTAAATAATTGAGAAAGATTCTGTTTCAAAATAAAAAAGGGCTGGGCATGTAGCTCAGTGACAACGTGCCCCTGGGTTCAATCCCAACTACCCTACTCCCCTCAAAAAATACAGGATACAACCAAATCTAGGCCCTCGGATATATTCCACCCGAACATTAGGGTGTCCTCCCTTCTCCTCAGTGCCTTGCCACATGTCAGAGTGTTGAAGGAGGATATCTGTACCTCAGATCCCTGAACTACATGGGAAACCTCTTGGTATAAACTGAGTGAATACTAATAGGAGTTCACTGAATACACATACAACAATTTTCACCATCATATGATACAGAGCTTAATGGAAAGAATTCCTTTCCATCACTTAAGTAGGACGTCCCTCATAAGGGACAGGACCCAAACAATGTACTTGGCCAAACTTCAGGCAAAAATCTTAGCACTGGATACCCTGCTCAAGATATAGTCCCGGGAAGGATGTGGCTCCAGCGGTGGCGCGCTCGCCTGGTGTGCGTGCGGCCCGGATTCGATCTTCAGCACCACATACAAAACAAAGATGTTGTGTCCGGCGAAAGCTACAAAATAAATGTTAAAAAATTCTCTCTCTCTCTCTCTCTCTCTAAAAAAAAAAAAAAAAAAAAAGATATAGTCCCATCTACACATTTATTACAAAAATTGTGTCTTTGAAGATAAAAACAAAACACTATGAGAACCTCTTGCCTCAGATGCCCAAAATATAAAGCAAAGTCAGAAGCTTCCACATATACTAAGGATTGAATAAAAGGCTTCATGAATAATCATTATTACTTCAGAGTTATTGACATTATTCATAGTAACAAGACATTCATTCCACTTAAAATGTGCACTGCTGAGTTCTTTTGTGTGTGTGTCAAAGGGGGTGGTGCTGGGGATTAGAACCCAGGGCCTTGTGCATGAAACATACGCTATATCCCCAGCCCTGCAATGCTGAGTTCTTGATAAGAACATTCAATAGAATCTTCGTTGTCCTTCTAGGTCACAGATACCTGGTTTAATTTGTATACATAATAACCTGCTCAATATCTATTTTTGAAATTATAATCCAACAAATAAACTGATACATTTCTATTTCGTCCCAGGCATTAACCCAACTTTTATTATCATTATCATTATCATTATCATCATTATTTGTGGTACTGGGATACCAGTTACCACCAGTCCTACTTATTTTTATTAATATTTTTTTTTAGTTGTTCATACACCTTTATTTTATTTATTTGTATGTGGTGCTAAGAATTGAACCCAGTGCCTCACACATGCCAGGCAAGTGTGCCACCACTGAGACACAGCTCCAGTTCCCCAGTCCTACGTTTTAAAATGTTTTTATTAGTGCATTATATTTACAACATAATAGAGGGGTTCATTTTGACATAATCATTTGTTCCATTTCAGTCCCCAGTGCTTCCTCTTTCCCTCCCCTCCTCCTGCCCACATTCCCCATCCTCTACTGGTCTTTCTTCTATTTATTTATTGTTTTTTAAATTGGTGCTTTACAGATATAGATAAACGTGGACTTCAGTGTGGTATATTCATATGTACATAGCATAATTTTGCAATTTCATTCTGTATTTCTTTCTTTTCCCTCTCCTTACTCCCCCCATTCCCCTTTCTCTAGTTTACTGATCTCCCCTCTATTTTAATGGGATCCATCCCTCAGTCCTTTTTCCCCCGTTACTTGGCTCTAGCTTCCACATATGAAAGAAAACATTTTACCCTGAAATTTCTGAGGCTGCCTTATTACTCTTAGCATGATGTTGTCCAATTTCATCCATTTACCAGCAAATTCCATAATTTCGATTCTTCTTTATGACTGAGGATACAGGGTCTCCCTCAGTTGCTCATGCTGAACTAGAATTTTAAACCCTCCTGCTGCAGCCTTCAGGGTTTCGGGGTTCACAGACATGCACCACCATGCTGGCTCAATCTTTACTGGCATCATACACACCTACCCTTCCATACCTACAGAAAAAAAAAAAAAAAAAAGGTCACCAAACTTAAGAGAGATTCTTTCTTTCCCTAGAAATCAACCTGTATCACATAAGTCAACCCCTTGTTGCTGGGGACAGGATCACACACTCCCTGATCTCTCTGCCTGCTACACACCTTGAGCTTTCCCCAAGGTCTTTCAGTTGGCATCTCCAAGCCTCAGCACCTGAACACCTTCTCTTTACACTTATTGTCTCTACCAGTGAACCACAACTGCCTTACATCTAAAAGTGATGCTGAGGCACTAAGTTTTAGTGAATTTTTGTAACTGTATGTGGCCTGAACAACTCTTTTAAGTAAATGTATAATTTCTCACATCAGAAGCAGGGCTTACTCTTGTCACAGATTCCAGTTCTCCACTCCCTCCCAGGTCCTTATTGTGATCTATCCAGCTTTCTAGTACATGAACTCACCTTCTGGTAATCACCACCTTAAGGGACAGCTCAAACAACCTACTTGACTCACCAAGAGACCTCCACATCCCACATGTGCCTCCATGGAATTCATACCTGCTTAGTTTAAACTCACAAATTAGAACTCTCCTCAGGAAATCTGCTTCTAAGGATGTGCACCCCAGTAAGAGCTTGACCCTCAGGCCAGTCCCTCTCCTGTACCACTCAATCCCAGAACATCATGCCCTTCTTATTGGCCCTGCATAGTGTACTGACCTCTGTTCTCTGGGATTCAAAATAAATGCATGTATTAAAATATCAAACTAAAGCCTATAATAGACAAAATTATTATTTACAAATTAAAAGTGAAACTAAACTTAAAAATTTGAAATAAAATTCTGTTGCTGTTATTATTTCATATGAATTTTATTTTTATTTTTTCTGCTGCTGCCTCTGTGTCTCCTCTGACCATCAAATATCCCATCTTGAAATTTATTATGAAACATTAGTCCATTGCCTAAGTATCTTTCTTTTAGAGCAAACAACTCTGGAAATCCCTTGCTCCAAAGAAACCCAAATTATCAAGGAAAGCCAGGTGCGGTGGCGCACATCTATAATCTCAGCAGCTGGGGAGGCTGAGGCAGGAGGATCAAGAGTTCAAAGCCAGCCTCAGCAAAAGCAAGGTACTAAGCAACTCAGTGAGACCCTGTCTCTAAATAAAATACAGAATAGGGCTCAGTGGCTGAATGCCCTTGAGTTCAATCCTCAATACCCCCAAAAAAATTATCAAGCAAAATCACAAGACTCTAGTTTATATAAACTAGGTACACAATATAAAGTATCACAAGACACTGCTTATAACTGAGTCACACATTTCACTTCTCAAAATACAAAATGCTGGGCTCTTAAGAAGTTATTTAATAGAGCTTTGATGTCCCTGATAAGTCACACATAGCTGGCTAACTTGAGAGACTTCATGGTCTCCTCAAAAAACTTCTTTCCAAATTCAAGTCAACTGGGAGTGGTAGTGCATGCCTGTAATCCCAGTGATCTGAAAGACTGAGGCATGAGGATTCCAAATTCAAGGCCAACATGAGCGATTTAGGGCGACCCCCCCACCACACACACACACAGGAGGAGGAGGAGGAGGAAGAGGAGGAGGAGGAGGAGGAAGAGTGTTGGGGATATAGCTCAGTTGATAGAGTGCTTGCCTTGCATGCACAAGGCCCTGGGTTCAATCCCCAGAACCACACTAAATAAATAAATAAAACAGGGTGATTTCAATACACTTCTCTCAGCAATAGACAGGTCATCCAGATATTAATTCAGTAAAGAATCTTCAAACCTAAAAAATATTATAAATCAAATAGACCTAATAGACATCTATAGAATATTTCACAACAACTGAATATGCCTACTTCTCAGCTGCTCATGGAACCTTCCTCCAAATAGATCATATTTTATGTCACAGAAGAAAGGAAATGAAAAGCCTGCTCATGTTCTTGATAGGCATAATTAATTGTTAAAATGGCCATATTACCAAAAGCAATATGCAGGTTTAATGCAATTCCCATAAAAATACCAATGGCATTCTTCAAAGACTGTGAAAAACAGTTCTAAAATTCACATAGAAGAGTACAAGGACCAGATTATCCAAAGTAATTTGGAGCAATATGAGCAGTGCCGGAAGCATTGTGACTTCAAAAACTTCAAATTATAATTCAGAGCTATGGTAACGAAAACTGTGTGATACTGGCATAAAAATGGACAAATGGACCCACAGAAGACACAGAGACAAAGGTATACAGACACAATCATGAGATCCTTGACAAAGATGCCAAAAATTAAAGTTGGAGAAATGATAGCCTTTTGAATAAATGGTACTAAGAAAATTGGATATCCATATGTAGAAGGACGAAACTACATCCTCATCTCTCTCACCCTGTACAAAGTCATCTCAAAATGGTGTAAAGACCTAAGAATTATACCAGAAACTCTGCAACTGGTAATAGAAAATATAGGATAAACACTCTGACACATAGGCTCAGGCATCAACTTCCTTAGTAACCTTCCTGACACTCAGGAAATAAAGCCAAGAATTAATGAATGGGATTGCATCAAATTAAGTAACTTCTGCACAGCAAAGGAAACAAGGATGTAAACAGAGAGCCTATAAAATGGAAGAAAATCTTTGCCAGTCAATCTTCTGACAGAGGAGTAATATGCAGGATACATAAAGAACTCAAGAAACTAGGGCTGAGATGTACCTCAGTGGTAGAGCATTTGCCTATCATCATATTCAAGGCCTGGGTTCACTCCCCAGCACCTAAAAAACAAACAAACAAAAACAAAACAAACAAACAAAAAATCAACTAATGGGCAAATGAAGTAAACACATTTCTCAAAAGACACATCTGTAAAGCCAAAGCACAGATGGCCAATCATTAAATGAAAAAATGCTCAATATCGCCAGCCATCAAAGAAATGCAAATCAAAACTACACTGAGATTCTATCTCACCATGGTCAGAATGGCTGTTATCTAAATAAATAAATGATCAAAAAATGATAGTGAGATGTAGAGAAAACACATAGGAATAAATCTAATCAAGATTTGTGGGGAGGGGAGTGCTGAGGTTATAGTTCAGTGGTAGAGCACTTGATTACCACGTGTGAGGTACTGGGTTTGATTCCCAGCACTACAAATGAAAAAATAAAAGTATTATATCCATCCAAAACTAAAAATATATTAAAAAAAAAGATTTGTGGAAATGTAAGTTACACATACACTTACATTTTCCAAATGTAAGCCACTTTGGAAAACAGCATGGAGGTTCCTCAAAAATAAAAATAAAATAAAAATAGAATGACCATATCATCCAGCTATACCACTTTTGGTATTTATCTGAAGGAAAATGTCAGCATACAAAAGACATATCTGTATACCCACATTTATCATGACCCTATTCACAAAAGCCAAGATATGGAATCAGCCTAGGTGTGTATCACCACACGAATAGATAAAAAAGAAAATGTACTATCTATACACAATGGAATTTTATATAGTCATAAAGAAGAATGAAATGATGATACTTCCAGGAAAATTAATGCAACTTGAGGTCATCATGTTAAATGACATAAGCCTAGCTATAGAAAGACTAATATTACATGTTTCCTATTATATGTAGAAAAACAAAAGAAAGAAATAAAGAAAAAAATATGAGCTAGAAATCAAAGAGGTACTATTAGGGAAGGGGAAAGGAACAAGGGATTGGGAAGAAAGAGGGAAGAGGAAGAGAGGGCAGAAGGGGGGTTGGATACCATCAAAGCATGATATTTACATGTAAGGAAATTTCACAGTGAAACCCCTTAATTTCTCCAATTAATATGCATTAATTATAATAAAAATAATTACAATTTAAGAATGTACACATAGTAGACAAGACAGTATTGACTTTTTATTTGTTTTACTTTTTAAATTAAAAAAAAATTTCAACCATGAATAAAAAGGAAACAGTAACATCAGCAAGATGGTTGGAATAGGAAGTCCAGCCTTCATGTTCCCACAGAGGTATCAACTTAACCACCATATATGGACCAACATACTTTTATAAGAATTCTAGAATCCAGATAGGCAATCTCAGCACACTATAGAAAAAAAAGACCCAGAACATATGGATTGTAGGAACAGTTTCACTTTATCCAAATCAACCAATTCCTCACACTGGAACAAACACCTCCACACAGAAAGAGAACCACTTTGGCTGCAAATTATCCACAGGGGAAAGAAAAATCAAAGTGTTTATCAATTATCCCCAGCCTTTTGGAGCACTATCCAAAGGATCTGTTTCAGTCTTACCTCACTCAGAGTGTTAAGGGTTCTCATCATAGCTGGAGGGGTCTGGAGGCTGCTAAGAGCAAAGCATGAAGGGTGGTGGCTCTCAGCAAACAGTGTGGCTCTTGTCAAATGACAGGGATTTCAGATGATGGATGGTGTGGATCTCAGGAGTCAGCATAGTTTCCAGCTGACAGTGCAGAGCTTGGCAACTGATCTTTATCTCTGCAGCTAATGTGGGTCTCAGAAGCTGTCACTGATCTTATTGGACAGCATGGCTCCTAATAGTTGGCAAACATCCCAGAAGATAGCACACCTCTCAGCAGGCTGCACGGATCTTAACAGCTAGTACATCTCTCAACAATCAGTGTGACTCTGAGTTGACAGCAAACCATGGCATTCAGCCAGCCCCTCAGCTAATGGCAAGGATCCCTAGAGGCCAGGGTGGCTTTCAGCAAATGGCATGAACCATAACAGCTGGTAACACTACTAGCACCCAGTTTGGCTCAGTAGGATTGAGAGAAAGTGCACAATTCAGAAATTTTTCCATGAGTGAGAATGGAAAGAAAGGGAAGCTATACCATCATTCTCTCATCAGAGTATACTGACCTAGGATAAAGGAGCAGGCAACTGTCAACACCTAAAATAATTTTGTGGGGTTGACAAAAGACATAGAAACCCAAGACTTCTCCAACAGAAGAGATGGAGAAGTGTGAAGCATGAAGACCTATAGCAAAATTTTGAGAGATACCCAGAAATGCTAACAAGGCTGACTGAGGGTGATTTTCCCTGCCAAAGAAAATCTGCAAAAATTGGAAGGAGTGGCTGCATCTACAGAAGGGTAAATACCAATGCAAAGCTAAAAGAAACAAAAAACAATTAGGAAATAAGGAGGCTGAGGCAGGAGGATAGCAAGTTTGAAGCTAGCATTGGAAACTTAGTGAGACCCTGTCTCACAACTAAAAATATAAAGCGGGCTGATGATGTAGTTCAGTGGTAGACCACATTTCTAGCAAGCATGAGGTCCTAGGTTCAATCCCTAGTACCACAAAATCATCATCATTGTCATCGAAATAAGACACTATCAAATGCACAAAATAAGTCTTCAGTAACTGATCTTCAAGATATGGAGATAAATAATTGCCTGGTGAGGAATTCAAAATAATCATCTAAAAGAAGCTAATTGAGCTAAAAGACAACATAGAGAAATGAAATCTTTTTAAAAAACAATACATGAATAAAATGAAAAGTTTAATAAAAGTAAAGAAACCTAAAAGGAATCAGAAAGCTGGGCATGGTGGCACATGCCTATAATCCCAGCTGTTTTAGAGGCTGAGGGAGGAGATTGCAAGTTACCCGGGGCAATTTACCAAGACCCTGCCTTAAAATCAAAAACTACAATGGCTGGAGATGTAACTCAGCGGTAAAACACCCCTGGGTTCAATTCCCAGTGGGGTCGAAGGAGGAAGAATCAAACAAATATTCTTGAAATTATGTATATTTTAATTAAACTGAAAAAGTCAATATAAAGCTTCCAGCAAAATTATCCAGTCAGAGGAGCAAGAAGGAGCAAAAAGACAGGAGTGAACAAAGCCTAAGGAGTTTATGGAATATCAAGCAAACCAATATAGGCGGTATAGTTGTCCTGGAACCAGCAAAAAAAAAAAAAAAGACAAAGAATTTTGAGGACGGTGAGAGAAAAGCAACTCATTACTTACAAAGGAGCAAGCATGAGAGGTTTACTCAGCAGACATCTGGAAACCTCAAGGGGATGGGATGACATACACAAAGCTATAAAAGAAAAAATTATAAAACAAGAACACTATATCTGGAAAATATAAAAGAGAGCTGCGCTCAGTGACATATACCTGTAATCCCAGTGGCTCTGGAGGCTGAGAAGGGAGGATTGTGAGTTCAAAGCCAGCCTCAGCAATGGCCAGGCACTCAGCAACACACTGAGGCCCTGTCTATAAATAAAATACAAAATAGGGCTGGGGATGTGGCTCAGTGCCCCACAGTTCAATCCCGGAAACACACCACCACAACCCAGCAATTTTAAATAAATAAATAAAGAGATCAGTGACCATGGCAACTGACAAACACCACATCTGTGGTTCATGGAAGTCTGGATGGTGGCTGCTTGTGAATCTTCTTGTTTTTGTTTGTTTAGTACTGGGGATTAAATTTAGGGCCTCGATAAATTGCTGAGGCTAGCTTTGAACTCACCATCTTCCTGCCTCAGCCTCCCAAGCCGCTGGGATTATAGGTGTGCACCACTATGCCTGCTCAACCTACTTATTTTTAAGAAGCCCAGGGAGGGCTGGGGATGTGGCTCAAGTGGTAGCGGGCTCACCTGGCATGCGCGGAGTGCCGGGTTGGATAGTTAGCAGCACATACAAATAAAAAAATAAAGATGTTGTGTCCACCGAAAACTAAAATATAAATATTAAAAAAATTCTCTCTCTCTCTCTCTCTCTCTCTCTCTCTCTCTTAAAAAAAAAAAAAAAGAAGAAGAAGAAGAAGAAGCCCAGGGAATGGAGCCAGAACTCACTGTGGTCCAATGTGCCTTCCTAGGTGTCCAAGTGATAGGGTTTATGGCATTAGTGCACAGATTCATCCTGACATGCAAGTTGAA
Organism: Marmota monax; assembly: GCF_021218885.2. Taxonomy (NCBI): domain Eukaryota; kingdom Metazoa; phylum Chordata; class Mammalia; order Rodentia; family Sciuridae; genus Marmota; species Marmota monax. Next base: position 612,805 of record NW_026693786.1, read on the forward strand.
CACGACAAACTGGCCCATACCTTGACTGAATACATTAATGAAATCATGAAACATGTGCTCGTTTTTGGAGGGATGTCCTCAATATCATGGGGAATGTGGCCCTCGCACTCTAGACTATGGATGTAACCAACTGAGTGACATGTTATCCTGTGGCAAATTACAATCTGGATACATTTGGGATTTACCATATCAGAGAAGGCCAGGACCTACAGTAAAAGATAAGTAGTAGCCCTTAAGAGTGATCCAAGCAGGGCATAGTGGCATATGTCTGTAATCCCAACGGATTGAGAGGCTGAGGCAGGGGAGGATCACAAATTCAAAGCTAGCCTCAGCAACATAACAAGGCCATAAGCAGCTCAGTGAGACTCTGTCTCTTAAAAAAAAAAAAAAATGGGCTAGGGATGTGGATCTGTGCTTAACTGCCCCTAAATTATTATATTCCCAGTACCAAAAAAAAAAAAAAAAAAGATAGAGAAAGAATGATCCAACTAGGAAAATATATAGGGGTTTAGACAGCTCAGTGGTAGAGCACTTGCCTAGAATTCATAAAGCCCTGGGTTAAATCCCCAACACCACACACACATTCTCAAAAAATAAATGGGTCAAAAAAGAAATCAAAAGGGAAATAAGAAACTATTTTGGGTTGGAGACATAGCTCAATTAGTAGAGTGCTTGCCTCATATGCACAAGGGGTAGGGTTAGGGTTCAATCCCGAGCACCTTAAAAAAAAAAAATGTCTGAAGATGAATGAAAAGGGGGCTGAAGTTGAGGCTCAGTGGTAGAGTGCTTGCCTAGCATGTGTGAGGCACTGAGTGCCTCAGCACCACATATGAATAAATAAATGAATAAATAAATGAAGGTCCATCAACAACTAATAAAAATATTTTATAAAAAATACCACACAAAAACTTATGGGATGCAGCAAAAGAAATTCTAAGGGTGAATTTAATAGTAATAAACACCTACATCAAAAAAGATCTTAAATAAACAACTTAATGTTATACTGCAAGAAACTAGTAAAAGAAGGGCAAATTAAAACAAAAAAAAAAAATTGGGGAGGAAATAACAAAGGTCAGAGCAGAAATAAATCAAAGACACTAAAAAATATATAAAAAATCAGCGAAATCCACAGTAGCTGAACAGTTTTACAATCCTTGAAGATTCTTACCTAGGAAGACTCCAATTTCTCTATATAATTCAACATCTGTTATTTTCTGTTTTAGCCATCATGATGAGTTATATCCCACTGTGGTTTGGGTTTCCATTTCCCTAATAATACTGTTAAGCATCTTTTAATATATTCATTGGCCAACTGTATCTTCTCAAGAGAAAAGTGTATTCAAATACACACTTTCATTGAGCTGTGTTTTTTAAATGAAACTTTAGGAGTTTATCGTCAATATTAACTGTTATCCACTGTCCCCCGCAGCCACCAGAGGCACAGAAAAGGGAACACCAGGAATGGATCCACATGCAGGAGAATCCTAGAGGTTCCCTCACCGTCATTAGTTGGATTGCAGGCATAGCTTCAACAACAAATTTCACAGTGTGAAAACTTAAAAGACTTTTTTTCTTACTTGTTTATTGTTTTAGTACCAGGGATTGAACCAGGGGGTGCTTAACCACTGGCCTACATCCTCAGTCCACTTATAAGTGTTTTAAAATTTTGAGACAGTCTCTAAATTGCTCAAGGACTCGCTAAGATGCTGAAGCTATCTTTCAACTTGCAAGCCTCCTACCTTAGCCTCCCAAGCTGCTGGGGGATTACAGGTGTACACCACCACATCTGGCAAAAGTAAAAGACTTCTTATAATTTACAGTCCCTAGGGGGTACATGACATGCCGAAAAGCCAAACACGCATGCGAGCGCACACACACATGTCAGGGAGAATAGGAAAAGGAAGATCAAGAAAGAATGTAGAGAAAAGGGACCCATGGATTAATGCCTTTATTGAGTTTAGGGCATTATCCAAACAAATCTGCTTGGCAATTTTAATTGGTAGGTTTGAAGTAGGCAGTCACTGTTTCCAGGAGGTTATGCTGTGACAAAAGCATTTATATAAGTTCACAGGTTAATGTCTAAATGTCCTGTTAAAAGGAAGTGATGGAGAAATGGAGAGATGCCCCTAAACTCTTATCTCTGGACACTGCTGCAGGCATGTGGATGGGTTGTAGAAACTGAAAACTGTACCAAGAATGATTGAGCCCTGATGCTACAAGGAGTAATTAAACTTATATTTAAAAAATGGATGCTGGGGCTGGGGTTGTGACTCAGTGGTAGACCGCTTGCCTTGAACGTGTGAGGCACTGGGTTCAATCCTCAGCACCACATAAAATAAAGGTATTATGTCCATCTACAACTAAAAAGAATACTTAAAATTTTTTTTAAAATTAATGTTAATTCAAAATAAAAGTTATAAGTACTCATCACATGCTGTATTTTTATTAAGTTACATGAATTTTTAAAATATATGCTAGATAGCAAGGGGTTATTTCAATGGCAGAGCTTTTGCCTGGCACGTGCTAGCCTAAAGTTTCATTTCATACATATGAGGTGCTGGGTTCAAATCCTATTAACCTAAGTACCTACCTTTAGATGTCAATGTAGGTAATTATATCTTTATAATATTTTCTCCTGCTATATGCGGTGACACATGGCTGTAATCCCAGAGGCTTGGGAGCCAGGAGGATCTCAAGTTCAAAGCCAGCCTGAGCAAAAAAAAAAAAAAAAAAAGTTCTTAGTTTTGAAAATTACCTATGTTGTGGGTTGAATTGTGTATCCTCAAAATTCAAATGCTAAAATCATAATACCCACCTCTTTACAATAAGACTATATTTGAAGGAGGACCTTTAATGAGGTGATTAAAATAAAAAATGAGGTCATTAGGGAGAGCCCTAATCCAATCTGGATGGTGTCCTGAGAAGTGGAGGAAAGTTGGACAGAGAAATTTCAGGAACACATTCTCCTGGCAGAGAAAAGACCATGTAAAGAGGAAATAAAAAGCAGGCCATCTGTAAGACAAGGAGAGGAGCTTTAGAAGAAACCCGTCTTTCCAAAACATTAATCTTGGACTTTCAGATTCCAGAACTGTACAAAACAAAAACAAAAAACAAACTTCCTTTTCTTTGTACCACATAGACTGATAATTTGTTACAACATACCTAGCAAACTAGCACAAACAAGACATCTTTATTTCTTTCTGTCTTTTACTACCTATGCTTTTGGTGTCATATTTAACAACTGTTGACTAATGCCAAGGTCATGCATATTTATATCTACTTCCTTCTCAGAGTTTTACAGCTTTATGTTGTATATTAGGCCTTTGCTCTCTTTTGGAGCTGATTTCTGTAAATGGTGTGTAATGGTGTAACAAAGAGGTCTGAATTCATTCTTTGGCCTTTACCTCTCTTTTTAAGCAGCATTATTTGTTGAAAAGAATACTTCTGGACCCTCAATTCTATTACAATGTCAACACCGCCTTCTTTTGATTATTCTTCATAGTAAATTTTGAGATCAGGAAGAGTGAGACTTCCAACTTCTTTTCAAAATTGTTTTAGGCATTCAGGATACCATGCATTTCCATATGAACTTTAAAATCACCTTTTCCATTTCTGAAAAAAATATGCTGTTTGATATTGATAAGAAATGCAAGAGTAGTATTATTACTATTATTATTTTGCAATACTGGGGATTGAACCCAGGGGTACTTTACCAGCGAGTTATCCCTAGTCCTTTTTTTTTTTTTTTTTTTTTTTGGTACCAGGGATTGAATTTAGGGGCACATGGCCACTGAGCCACATTCCCAGCCTTATTTTTGTATTTTATTTAGAGACAGGGTCTCACTGAGTTGCTTAGTGCCTTGACCTTGCTGAGGCTGGCTTTGAACTCACAATCCTCCTTTCTCAGACTTCCAAACCACTAGGATTACAGGCGTTCTCCACTGCACCTGGCTTACCATTTGTATTCTTGATGATTTCCATTCTAACTGGATAATAAAATACAAAATTGGACTTGGGATGTTGAGTACCCCTGAGTTCAATCCCTGGTACCAAAACAAAAAACAAACAAACAAAAATCCTGTTTCTAAATAAAATATAAAAAAGGGCTGGGAACGTGGCTCAGTGGTTACCAAAAACAAAACAAAAATTACAAGGTCCTTAAGAAATTTTTTTTTTTTTTTTTTTTTTTTTTTTTTGAGAGAATTTTTTAATATTTTTTAGTATTTGGCGGACACAACATCTTTGTTTGTATGTGGTGCTGAGGATCGAACCCGGGCCGCACGCATGCCAGGCGAGCGCGCTACCGCTTGAGCCACATCCCAGCCCCCCTTAAGAAATTTTTATACAACCATCTCAGAGACACAGAAAGGTGAAGTTACTAGCCTGTGGCCACTGTTTTCAGTTAGCATGCATTCAGTAAACATTTATTCAGGGGCCTCTATTTATTGTAGAGGCTTGCTAGAGAGACTGGAGACAGAAAAGTGAACAAAAGAAACAAAAATTGGGCTGGGACTGTGGCTCAGCGGTAGAGCGCTCGGCTAGCACGGGCGGGACCCAGGTTCGATTCTCAGCACCACATAAAAATAAAGGCATTGTGTTGTGTCCATCTACAAAAAAAAAAAGATTCTCTCTCTCTCTCTCCTTTAAAAAAGGAGAGAAAAGAAAGAAAAAAAGAGAAAAAAGAAAGAAAAGAAACAAAAATTCCTGCCCTCAAGTTTATATTCTAGTGGAAGGAAAATAGAGGGAAGAAAAGTAAAATATCTAAATCACCTGATATATGTAAGTGCTGTGAAGAAACAAAGGAGGAAAGGGAAGAAGAATTATTAAAGAAGGGAGGAGTGATTTTTAATCACTCCTCAGAATGGTCTGAGAAGACCCAAGAGATCAGAGGGCATTGAGCTGAGGTATACAGCAGGTAAGGGACAGGTCCCATGGGCCAGGGTGAAGAGGGTCAGACAATAGAAACTGCAAAGGTGTGAGACACGTTTGCCTTGTTTAGGAAACAACATGGAGGCCAAAGAGGCCAGAACATATTGAGCAAAGGGAGGAATAGGAGATGATGTCCCTGGTTGAAGAGGGTGCAGGGAAGAACTTGCAGAACTAAAAAGAACTCAGCTTCTGAGTAGCAGAGTGAGCTAATGTAACTGACTCATGTGGAGCATAGACAGTTCTAGGAAAAGGACAAAACTAGAGACCATTTAGGAGGTGATAGTACTAATCCTGAAGAGAGGTGACATTGTTTGGAACCAGGGTGCTAGATATGGAGCTTGTGAGAAGGGGTCAAATTTGGTTTCCTGGCGCTTATGCGTTCATTTTGACACACCTTATTGCTGAATCATTTTTAAAGAAACAATTTTCAAGGAATATTTTGATTTCCCAGACATGATTAATAATTAGAGTTGTAATTATTATTTACACAACTGGGGCACAGCTCACAATCACTATACCAAGAAAACTAGTAATTATAATAGGCTACATTGGCCTATCAGAAGGAAGGACATTTTAATGGCCTCAGCTTGTTGATTCAGTTAGCCACTGGATAACTAACTGAAGCTTAGTTAACCTGTGGCTAATGGAAGCTGTTAACTCATCAGTAGCAGATCTAGAATTTAAGCTCCAGTCAGCCCTCACACTCCAGAGTACCACCTCAAAAAGTGTTTTTCTACATACATATATTTACAAATAATAGCTTGTAGTAATGAACTTCATTTGTAAAAATGAGCATAATTTCAAAGCAGATTGCCCAACAACAAGGTCTTCAAATATGCATTTCATGGAACATTAATATTCCAAAGATATTTTTATTTCTGAATATTAAGGAAATAAACAGCTTGCCTCTGGTGGAGATTTAGAATGTACACGGGTATAGTGAAGGACCTGAGAAGTTGCACAATAATAAAATATGTTTAACTGGAGCTGAAGCTGTAGATCAATGTACAGCATTTGCCTAGCATGTACAGGGCCCTGGGTTTGATCCCATTACTGCAAAGAAAAAAATATCTGTCCAACATAACCGAGCATAATGACAGAAACTGCTATAATGACAGAATGCTTTAAAAACTGTCTACTATATTAAGAGACACTGGTGCTCAAGACACACAGTTTGGGAAATGCCAAATGGATGTCTAGTAAGATTTAGCTCTACACAAGTTCCCCAGAGGCAATGTAAGGCATTCCTGGGAATTACATGCCCAGGGCAGCAAAAGTAAGAAACAAACAAAAAAAAACAGGGGAAGACTGGATGCCAATATGAAGAGATACTGCACCTAACCTGGTCGCTGATCCATGAACTACAATCAATACAGCCAATCATGTAGCCACATAGGATGTTGGTAAATGGAACAAAAAAATTATCTGCTGATTCCATCTGTGATCTCTCACTGGGAAGCATACCTTCCATGGGTAGACTCACAAATCAGGGTTGTCATCTGGCTTCTTCAAGCAGCTGCTGGTAAAGCAAAATCCCATACCCAGTAGTCAGTAGCCAGGAGCCAGGAGCTTCAGATGCATATGGCAGTAGGTGGAGCCAGAACTGCCAAGGCTACAACTGGATCAGGTCTGGGAAGTGGCACTGCAGAGGTTGTCCCTATAGCAGTTGTGTCATGGTTTGGATATGAAGTTTCAGCTAAAAGATCCCATTAATGCAGGAATATTCAGAAGTAAAATAATTGCATTATGAGAGCTGTCACTGAATCAGTTCCTCTTAGTTTGAATGGACTGACTACACAAGTTCCCCAGGGTAGTAACTGTCAGCAAGTGGGGAGTGGCTGTTCAAGGTGGGCAACTGGAGGCATGCCCTGGAAGGGTGCAACCACTCCACACACTTCTGGACATAATCATAAATCAAGTAGCTTTCCTCCACTGATCCTTCACCCATGATGTGCAGCCTCGTCTTGGTCCCAGAGGCAATGGAACTCTGAAATTTTGAGCCCCAAATAAATGCTCCTGTTTGGTATTCTGGTCACAGTGATGCAAAAGCAGAAAAAAAACCAAAGTGCTATTGAGGCCAGAGTCTGACACCCCAGGGAGGAGACTGCCAGCTGTGTTAGTGCCTGTGGCAGGACCAGTGAGGGGTACCCATGAACAAGCAGTCAAGTGTCTGAGATACAGATGTAGCCAAAAGAGAGGACACCCACATATCCAGGAAATGTAAAAGGGGAGAGGTACAAGGGACAAAATGTACCTAGAAGAGAGATGAAGGGACAGAGCATACCTAGGGAAGGGATGGAGGACAGGTGAAAGGGGACAAAATGTACCTAGGAAGGAAAGTGGGACTGAGATGCTCTGAGATGATTTCCAATGATCATTTTAAACTGGGCTGTTTCCTAGGGGAAAAAAAATGTTTTGTATATAAATAAACAATTTTACAGAAAAAAACCCAGAACTTATACAGGAACAGATTGAAGATTTTATCATGAGAAAGGATTTAACGAGCCGCAGACTGGGGCTGGGGTTGTGGCTCAGCAGTAGAGTGCTCACCTTGCACGTGAGAGACCCTGGGTTTGATCTTCGTCACCACATAAAAATAAATAAGTGAAATAAAAAATATATATATATATAAAATAAAAAAATAAAGTGCCTCAGACTGAGGCCAAAAAATTTGTTAGCCCAGGGAAAGTATGAAGCATGATACCAGTCACCTAGGTTATTCTGACTCAGCATGGCATATTCGGCAACCTCTTTGATGTCATAAAGATAATAAATAAAAAATCATAAAATAAAAAAGCCTTTCCCACTTATGGAAGTTTCTTCCTGAATCTATAACAGAAGTAAGCAATGACAAATCAATCACCTGTGCTATTCTTGTTGATCAATGTAACTGTTTAACAACCCACTTACTAAAACTCCCTTCTTATTCTATTTTTAACCTATAAAACCAGACCCAGATCAGGATGCCATTTTGGAGCACTAAATCTGGGCAACTAAAATACATATTTCCCAGAAGGCCATCCTCATTTTGGTTTGAATAAAATTCCTTGTTCTCACATTTGGTGTGCCTCCCTGAAAAAAAGTGTTAAGGACTCCATATTTCTCTTTACCTGACCCATGTATTTTTTCTCTGACCTTTGTATTCTCCTATAATACATTCACATAACACTTCTGACACTAAAATGGGTAGGTTTCCCCACCATAGCAAACAATTCTCCAACTTTATGGACACAAACTGAGTGTCCTACAAGTCAGATCTGACACTACCTGGAGTTAGCACAGACCCCACAAGTTAAGGCCTCAGCCCCAATAATATTTCCCTCGATTTAGAAACCACTCACAAATAGTGGGTCCCCAAGTACCACACTTGTCTGATGTTGCAACAAATTGAGGGTTCCCACAACCCTCTCATGGGTTTGGTAATCTGCTAGGATTCACAAGACTGAAGAAAACACTTCACGTAAGTTTACTAGTTTTTATAAAGGGTATAACAGATACAGAAATAAACAGCCAAATGAAGAGGTACACAGGGTAAACTTCAGAAGGGTCCCAAGCGCAGGAGCTTCTGTCCTTGTCCAAGTGGGGTACACCATCTTCCTGGCACATCAATGTTTTTTGCCATCAAAGCTCTCAGAATTCCATCATTTAGGGATCTTTATGGTAGCATCATCTTGACATCATGGATTACTAACTCAATCTCCAGCTCCTCTCCACTTCTTGGAGCAGGGTGGAGTGTGGGGGAGGTGAGAGAACAGCTAAAAGTTGGAAGGAAGCATCTATTCATGCCTTTGTCTTTGTGATCAAATCCTATTCTAAAGCTGTTCAGGAGTCCACCAAGAATCATTTCATTAGAAGCTCAAAAAAAATGGTCCTATCACCAGGAAATTTGCGGGGATTTGAGAGCTTTGTATCAGGAGACAAAAGATGCATGACTAGCATTCAGGGCATAACAAAAGTTTTAGGAGCCTCAAACAAGGACCTGAGAAGATAAATATATATTTATTTATTTTAGGTGAGCTGGTCCCTATGGACATATGGGAAAGTACAATAATCAAACAGATAAGCCACCTCCAAATCCACTTGGAGGAAGTCTACCTTCAGACTGAAATGCTTTGAATGGAATTTAGATAGTAATGTTCAATTCCAAAGGGTCTGGGTATACTTGACTTTATCTTCTTGAACTTTTTCTTCCAACATCACATCTATACCAATTTGATTGGGGTCTGTAGCATTGTCCACTAAGTACAAAAGTAGACATGAGCAATTTTTTAGTTTCATACTATGCATAGTATAGAGGCTTATTTAGCAGTTAGATAAATATTTGCCTAAAGGGAATGATTTTGAAAATACATGTGGTTTATGAAAAAAATGGTTTTATTTATACAAAAAAAAAACAGGACTGAAAAATGAAAAATGAAAAGGACTAGAAAATGAAAAGCTAAAGAAACATAAAAAAATTATAGGACGGTATACCCTACTGTCATTCAGTTACAAAGTTGACAAAGGACTCAGGTTATGACATAAAGGATGAGTCCTCCCCCTCCATCCTCTGAGAAGCTCTCAGCAATGTCGCAAAATAGTCAGGTAACAAGAAACCTCTTGTCAGCTTTCAAAGTCGTGAATTCCTTTACGTTCCCTCTATAAAATAATGATCTTAAGTATTCCTTGTTTTTCATTAATCAATTTGAGAATTTTTCAGAATTCAGTTTTTTGTTTCATGTGTAATCATAGTAAATACCATCTTGATTTCTTTAATAATATCATTGATTTGACAATAAGTTAGTCAAATGGGATTTCATGTAAGGCAGGAATACCATCGAACTCATCAGTAGAATTTCTTCAACATTGTTCTTTAGGGAATTTCTTTATGGGTGCAGATTGCTCAATTTTGGTTCTTTAGAGTCAAGATAAGATCCTTTAACCCCTTAGTGTATCGATGCTTTGTTCTTGATTATTCCTATTCAAATTTAGAATTTCATTTACTATAATGATATCATCTTCTATTTTATTTAATATCATCTTCTGGGAAGGTTCCTGGCCAAATTTTCTTAATAACAGAGGTTTTTTAATATTGCCAATCTTTTCATTAACATGAGAGCATAACTGATTCAGATCTGAGACCACCCTTTAAGACTCCATTCTGGGAGCAAACGTACCATTGCTTGCTGGTTACCAGCTGCAGGTACTTTAGTATAGAAAGGAATCCTGGAATGCCAGGAAATGAAAATCAAACTCTTTTTTTCTCCTACTTTGGTTCCAGGGATTGAACCCAGCAGCCATTGAGCCACATCCCCAGCACTTTTTTTTATTTTATTTAGAGACAGGGTCTCACTACGTTGCTTAGGGTCTCTAAATGCTGAGATTGTCTTTGAACTTGCAATCCTCCTGCCTCAGCCTCCCAATACACTGGGATTACAGGCATGAGACACCATTCCTGGCTGTTTTGTTTATGTTTTTTTCCTTTTATTAGTGCATTACACTTGTACATAATAGTGAGGATCATTTTGACACATTCATAAATGCATGTATTCTTCTTCATTTCAACCCCCAGTACTACTTCTTTTCCTCTCCTCCTCCCTCTTCCTGATGCCCTTGCTCTACTTGGTTGTTCTTCCTAATTAATTAAATAATTTTTATTTGGTGTGTTAGTTACATATAAAGTTTAAATATATTATGATATATTCATACAGACACCTAGTATAATTTGTTCAACTTCATTCTTCAATTCATGCACAACCCAATTTGGTCCTGCTTTTGATCTAATGATCTCCCTTCTGTTTTCCTAAGATCCTTTTTTTTTTTTTTTTTTAGGTACTGGGGATTGAACCCAGGGCCTTATGCATGTGAGGCAGGAACTCTACGAACTGAGTTATATCCCCAGCCCAAGATCCATCTCCTTTTTAATTTCTTTTTTCACTCTAGCTTCCACATATGAGAAAGAACATCTGACCCTTGACTTTCTGCGTCTGGTTTATTTCACTCAGCATGATGTTCTCCAGTTTCCTCCATTTACCAACAAATACCAAAATTCCATTCATCTTTATGACCAAGTAATGTTTATATACCACATTTTCTTTATCCATTTGTCTGTTGATGGGCACCTAGTTTGAATCCATAATTTGGCTATTTTAGGGACTATTATTAATCATTCTGTAAACATTCAGTAGAATTCATAGTTGAACTCATTCCCTTCTGGGCTTTCTTTCATTGGAAGGTTTTTGATTACTGACTCAATTATTTTCCTCATTACAGCTATATTAAAAATTTGTTTATCTTTTCTGTTTAAACTAGCTTTGGTACGTTGTGTCTTTCTTGGGATTATTTCTCTTTACCTAGCTTACCTAATTGGTTGGCGTAGGATTGTTCATATGATCCTCACATAATAGTTTTTAATTCTGTACAGTGGATAGCAATATCTCTTGATCTTAGTAAGTCATCTTTCTTGGACACTTAGCTTAAAATTTTGTCAATTTTACTGATGATTTCAAAGAGTCAACATTCATTTTCATTGATTATGTTTTTTCTCTTTATTATATCCTTCTTTGTGCTTGCTTTTTCTCTATTTTTTTTTCCTTTCCCCAGTATTACAGATTGAAACAGGGGGTACTTTACCACTAAGCTACACCACTGGCACCAACCTTATTTATTTCAAAACAGGGTCTTGCTAAGTTGCCCAATACCATCTTTTTCCTTCAGCCTCCTGAGGATTACAAGTGTGTATCACACACTAGGCTTTTTTCTAGTTTCTTTTTTTTTTTAATATTTTATTTTTCAGTTTTCGGTGGACACAACATCTTTATTTTATTTTTATGTGATGCTGAGGATCGAACCCAGTGCCCCGAGCATGCCAGGCGTTAACGCTTGAGCCACATCCCCAGCCCCTTTTTTCTAGTTTCTTAAGGCTTTTCAGTATGTTTCAATTTGGGGAGTATGCTAACGCCATCTATTTTTTCTCAAAATTGTTTTACTATTTGGAGTCCCTTAGATTCCAGGTGAAATTTAGGATAGATGAATGGATTGATGGATGAATTTGTTTCTTTGTTTGTTTACAGTGCTAGTGATAAAACCTGGGGCCTTATACATGCTAGGAAAGTGATACAACTCCAAGCTACACCCCGGGCCTAGGATAGATCTTTCTATTTTTACCAAAATAAAACTGAGATTTTGACAGGAATTACACTAAATCTGTAGAAAACATTGGGTAGAATGAAGATCTTATGAATATAAAGTTTTCCAATCCATGAACATCCAATATCATTTCTTTTGGGGATGTTTTCTTTCTTTCAGTTTCTTTCATTTGTAATTTTCAGTATACAAGTCTTTCATCTCCTTGGTTAAATCCTAAGTATCTTTTGATGCTATTGTAAATATGTTTTCTTAACTTCCTTTTCAGATGGTTTAATGTCCTGCAACTTTTGTAGGGTCATTCATTAGGTGTAACATTTTACAGTTTTTGTTTATTTATTTATTTTTGGTGCTAGGGATTGAACCCACAGATGCTTAACCACTGAGCCATATATACAGCAAACATTCTACCACTGAGCTATACTGTTGACTTCTGTATATGGTTTCTCAGTAATTGAAAGGAACTTTTGAACTTAGTTGAATTTGTCTATGAATTTCTATAAATTAATGCCCTGTACATTTAAAAAAAATTGTAGTTGTAGATGGACAGAATACCTTGATGTGTTTATTTTTATGTGGTACTAAGGCTTGAACCCAGTGCCTCACACATGTGAGGCAAGTGCTCTGCCAGTGAGCTACAGCCCTAGCCTGTCTTTTGAGGCTATTTTTAAAAGTGCACATAATATTATGCCAACATTTTCATGAAAAAGGCATCCCATCACCTTTGCAGGATCCTATTGGTTAGAATAGGATATTCTAATAGAAGAAATATTCAAATAGAAGAAATGACATGCTATGTAAATACCAGGAGGTAAGGATTATAAGGACTTTCTTTTAAATCTCCCGAGTCTTTCTGCCACAGTTAAGTGCTTCCTAGATTAATATGTGGCCTAGAACACATCAGCTGTATTTATACACATCATAGCTATACTACCATCTTTTGTCTTTATATATGTATATCTAGATTTTATAAATTAAACTATTATTTATTGAAATGTAACATACAAAAAATATATAAATCAGGAGTGTGAAGGTATGTAAATTATAACTAAGTGAACCAATAAGAACTACTCTATCAAGAATCAGGGGGCTGGGGATATAGCTCAGTTGGTAGATTGCTCGCCCAGCATACAAGAGGCCCTGGGTTTAATCACCAACACCACACACACAAAAAAAAGGCCAAGAATCAGAATATCATCAGCATTCTAGAAGCTGCTTTTTATCATAATGTTTGTGGTATTCCTCCATGGATTTTTTTTTATGTCCATTTTAGTTATTTACAGTCTGAGATTATTATAATACTGTTAAAATGAATATATATATATATCTATTAGTGTACATATGCACATACTTTTCATATGGTTTTCATATGGTGTTTCACTCAGTGAAATCTGAGGGTCATAAGGTATGCTTTTGAAACCATCACAATGCGTGCTTATTAAGCCATGCTATAATAACATACATCAATCCACATATTTACCACTCTCTTTATTTTCCAGTCCTTATTTTTCAGATTAACAGTATGGATAAAAAGCAAGAACCACTGATGTGATTTCCACAGGAAACCTCTTTATATATTACTTATAAATATGCAAACACTAATCAATTAAAAACTGTTATGGCTATACTGATATCAGAAAAACAAATGTCAACATGAGGATATTAGCAAGGAGGAGGATATGAAAAAATGATTAGATTGTCAAGAAGACAACAAAACCATTCTAAATAAAACAAAGATTGATAGAACTAAAGAAACAAAGTTTCAATTATACTTGGATATAACAGTTTCAGTAATTCACAGAATGAGTTGAAAAAAAAATCATTCCATACAAGACATGAACACCAATCATCAATCGTATTCACCTAAAAGACATCTATACCACACTTTCCCCCAAAAAACAAGAGAATACAAACTGCTTTAAAATAGACATGGAACATTCAAGAAAATAAACAAACTTGTGAATCACAAATAAAACAATACTAAAGCTAAAGGAATTGAACTAATTGAAAGTATGTTCTCTGGCCATAACGTAATTCAATTGGAAATCAATAGCAGAAAGACACACAGAAAGTCTACAAACAATTAGAAATTAAACAATACATTACTAAGACATGTAATGGATAAATATCAAATTTTGAAGGAAATTAGAAAATATTTTGAACTGAATGAAAATGAAAAGATGAGATATAAAATTGTGATAGCTGAAGCACTGCTTAAAAATTTTACAATAGGGCTGGGGCTGTAGCTCAGTGGCTGAGTGCTCGCCTCACATGCGTGAGGCACTGGGTTCGATCCTCAGCACCAGATACAAAAATAAATAAATAAAACAAAGATACTGTGTCCATCTACAACTAAAAAAAAAAATTAAAAAAAAAATTTTTACAATAAATAGTGATGTTAACAAATGAGAAAATTCTCTAAATAAAAACCTAGGATTATACCTTAACTTTTGTTTGTTTTAATATTTTTAGCTGCAGATGGACATAATATCTTTATTTATTCATTTATTTTTTATGTGGTGCTGAGGATCAAACCCAGTGCCTCACGTGTGAGTCAAGAGCTCAACCACTGAGCCCCAGCCCCAGTCCTGTACCTTAAAAACTTTAAAAAAGAGCTGGGACTATGGCTCAGTAGAGCACTTGCCTTGCACATGTGAGGCACTGCGTTCGATACTCAGCACCACATAAAAATAAATAAAGATATTGTGTTCATTTACAACTAAAAAATATTTTTTAATAAACTTTAAAAAAGATGCTTTGAAAAGGAAGTTAAACACCAAAAACAAGCAGAAGAAATAAAATTTAAATATGATATAACCTCAGTTGGGTTTGCAAGAGCTTTAAGCAGAGGGTGTCTGAAGAACAGGAAGTAAAGTCATAGCTATTCAGATGCAGCCTGAAGCAAATGCAGATACTTCAGTGGAAGAAGAAAGCTTCAGCCCACACTCTATTTCACAGTTAGAGGAATGGAGAACAATGATGTGAAAAAAATCAGAAGAAACTGGATTCCATACTGCAAAGGCAATCTTCTCTCCACCAAAGGGCTAATAAAGGTAATTGCTGAGGCAGCTAAATTAGTTCAAGTGAGTTTCAGCAATGCAAACGAATTCTACCAAAGGCAGTCAGAAATCAAATATATTACAACTGGCTCCAAAGTGTTTGAAAGACAACTTCCTTGTAGAATTGAGACAGGATCACAGAGATGTTTGGAGAATAGTAAACTGGGAAAACCAGAGCTGTCATACACTAACTGTTAATTTGCCAGCTTCTCATTGACTTGGGTAGAGGGGAAGGAAGTCCATATACACTGACACAGAGGGCACCTGTAATCCTCAACACTACATAAAAAATAAAGAGAGATATGGCCTTTATGGCAGTCATGTTCTGGACAACATAGCTTATTCCTGAGTATTCAACACAGACCATCAAAATAAGCTTCTTTTTTTGTATTTGTTTTGCACAACTGAGGACAAACCATGCCTTGTGCATGACAGGTAACTGCTCTACCACTAAGTTACAACTGCAGCCCCAGTTTCTTTATAAAGCATCAACCATGAAGGTGGAGTCCAGGTATGTAACTGTGTATTATAGATAGTATATATACTCTCTGTAGAACAGACTACTTGGGTTAAGGAGAGCTCTCCACCAAACAGGTGGTCAGATTTCCACAGATGCTTCTACAACTTGCTGATAAGTTTGGTATAGTAATGATAATCACAAACCAGGTGGAAAGAGAATCCTGTTTGCTGCAGATCCAAAAAAGCCAACTGAAGTAAACATTGCTCATGCATCAATAACCAGACTGTATCTGAGGAAAGGAAGAGGGGATTGCAGAAGTTCTTGAAGCTGAAACTGTTTGCAATCCATGTGGATATGATGAAGAGATTCCAAAGACTTAATCATTGTTCACTTTCTTGTGATAAATTTTAACTACTGCGGCCCAATGGAGAGGACTATTCTGTGGGGTTCTTCACAGGCCTCTTCCTATTGTGATTGCCAGGAAAAGGTTCCCAGGAAAGCAGCTATCATATTAGCTTTTCTCATGGTTTGAACAGGAGACAGATCAGTATTTAAAAACTGATCTGAAATGTTCACTGCTTCTGGAATGTATTATCACTATGCGATTTCTCTGATTTTTGGAGGAGAGGTAAGAATACCAATCCTATGACAAGTTTGCTGTTTACTCACGTTGAACAGGTGTCTATTGGACAATCTTCAAGAAAGCCAAAATTGGGGAGATATGACTCTTTTTGAATAATTTGAATAATTATTTGAATAATTCTAAAATAAAATGCCTGACCTCTGTAGACAAGGGAATGTCTCTCTTCACAGCTCCATCAGTGAAACTCAAGACAAGTGTTAAAGTTTTGTACCTAAACTCTCTCATATGTAAAAATCTGTTTTGCTTAAGAAGTCTTCCACAAGTCTTGCTGGACCATCAGCCCTTCATATTTAGGATAATTCTGGAATCTTAAACATTTCAGAGGCTGTATAAGCAGATTTGGTGCTTGATAAGACATTGGGATGATTAGACAAAAATTTTTAATCAATTATTTAAAATATGCTCAAAGAGCTAAAGAAACAATCACAATGTAGCTTACCACTAAGAAAATATCAATAAAGAGATGGAAATTATAAAAAAGGAAACATGCAGAAATTCTGCAGTTAAAAAGTATAACCATTGAAATAAAAAATTCACTAGAAGGGTGCAAAAGCAGATTGGAGTAGACAGAAGAAAAATATCAGTGAATTTACAGTTGATCCCATCTGAGGAAAGAAAATAAAAACAAACACACTAACATATATATAATGTGAACACCAGAAAGAGGTGGGAGATAGAAAAAAGAAGAAAACATACTTGAAGATATATATAATGGTGCCCAATTCCCCAAGTTTTATGAAATACATGAATCTAAACATTCAACAAGCTCAACAAAACCTGGTGTCACAGACCTGTAATCCAGAAGAAGCAGGAGGTTGAAGGTTGAGGATCACAAGTTCAAGGGCATCCTTGGCAGCTTAGCGTGACCCTGTCTCAAAATAAAAAATAAAAAGGCCTAAGAATGTGGCTCAGTGGTTAAGCACCCTGGGTTTAATCCCCTATACCAAAAGGAAACACAGAAACAAACAAACAAATATCTGAACACACACACACACACACACCACACACAAAGAAACAGCTTCACTAGTGAATTCTGGTAGGATCTGAAAGAGAAATTTTTAAATGAATGCTTGCCAGTATTATTGATAAATAACCAAAAGATGGAATCAACTCACGTGTACATCCATGGATGAATGGAACAATATGTGGCATATACCTACAATGAAATATTTTTCAGTCTTAAAAAGGAAGGAATTCCTGACACAAAGTACAACACAAATGAACCTTGAGGATATTATGCTATATAAATTTGGTCAGGCACAAATGAACAAATTCTGTACCATTCTACTTAAATGAAGTACTAGGAATAGTAAAATTCACAGAAAAAATACAATGGTGGTTGCTTGGAACTGAACAGAGGGGAAAATGAGATATTTTTGTTTAATGGATGCACAGTTTCAACTTAGCAAGATGAAGAGTTCTAGAGACTGATGATGGTAACTGTTGCAAAGCAATGTGAATATAAGAATTGACAGTTAATTGTACCTTTAAAAATGGTTAAGATGGCAAATTTCATGTTCATGATTTATTTATTTTCATAACTAAAAATAAATAAAATATGTAAGAACAAAACTTTTTCCAAAGATTAAAAAAATTCATTGGGAGAGAATATATTTCTTAATCATTCTATAAAAGTAAAATTACTACAACAAAATCAGACAAAGGAATAACAAGAAGATTGCAGAACCGTATCTCTTAAAAGTATAAATACAAAAGTACTCAACAAAATATTAGCAACCCAAATGCAGGAGCACATTAAAATAATTATATACCCTGACCAACTGAAATTTATCCCAGTAATGCAACTGTGTTTGAGCATATGAAAAACAGTTGGTATTCATTAATAAACTCTTATAATTAAGTATCAAAAAGATGAATAAATACATGGTCATCTCAACTGATGCAAAAAAAGCATTTGAATAAACTCAGTGCTTTTTCATAATAAAACCATTCAACAAACTAAGGATATAAGGGAACAAACACAACTTGAGAAGGGAATCTAAGAAAATCCCACTGGTAACATCATACTTCAAAGAGAAAAATTGAAAACTTTCCAAAAATATTAGAAAAATGCCCAGCATGGTAGCACATGACTTATCCTAGTGTTTCAGGAGACTGAGGCAAGAGCATCCAAAGTTCAGCTTTGGCAACTTAGTGAGAGACTCTGACTCCAAATGAAAAACAAAAAATTATAAAGGGTTAGGATGCAGCTTGGTGGTAAACCACCCTGAGTTCAATCCCCAGTACCTAAAACAAAACAAAACAAAAATTAGCTGGGCATGGTGGCACATGCCTGTAATCCCAGCGGCTCAGGAGGATCAGGCAGGAGGATCGTGAATTCAAACCCAGCCTCAGCAACAGGGAGGCACTAAGCAACTCAGTGAGACCTTCTGTCTAAACAAAATACAGAATAGGGACAGCCTGAGCAGAGCGTCTCTGGGGGAGCGGCGACCCCCGAGACCCACGAGAGGTGCGTCCCTCTCAGCCTGGCAGCGCTCCCAGGCCGCAGCGCCAGCGCCTTCAGCTCGTTTGACTTCCTTCCCTGCGGAGGGCTGCGCCCTGGCAATGGCGTTGGCGGCGCTGGCAGAGGTGGAGCCGGCCTATGGCAGCTGGTACCAACAGTTGCAGAATGAAGAGCCTGGGGAACCTGAGCAGGCTGCAGGTGATGCTCCACCACCTTACAGCAGCATCTCTGCAGATAGTGCAGCCTATTTTGACTACAACAACGAATCTGGGTTTCCAAAGCCCCCATCTTATAACGTGGCCACAACACTGCCCACTTATGATGAGGTTGAAAGCTGAAGAGATGAAGATTTTGTGGGCCGGGATGATTTTGATGATGCTGAACAGCTGAGGATAGGAAATGATGGGATTTTCATGTCAACTTTTTTCATGGCATTCATCTTCAACTGGATTGAGTTTTTCCTGTCTTTTTGCCTGACCACCTCAGCTACAGGAAGGTATGGGGCCATCTCAGGATTTGGTCTCTCTCCAATTAAGTGGATCCTGATTGTCAAGTTTTCCACCTACTTCCCTGGATACTTTGATGGTTCAGTACTGGTTCTGGTGGGTGTTACTGGTTTTAGGCTCTCTCCTGTTTCTCAGAGGATTTATCAATTATGCAAAAGTCCGGAAGATGCCAGAAACTTTCTCAAATCTCCCCAGGACCAGAGTTCTCTTTATTTATTAAAGATGTTTTCTGGCAAAGGCCTTACTGCGTTTATGAATTCTCTCTCAAGAAGCAAGAGAACACCTGCAGGAAGTGAATCAAGATGCAGAACACAGAGTAATAATCACCTGCTTTAAAATATAAAGTACTGTTGAAAAAGATCATTTCTTTCTATTTGTTCCTAGGTATAAAATTTTAATAGTTAATGCAGAATTCTGTAATCATTGAATCATTAGTGGTTAATGTTTTTAAAAGCTCTTGCAATCAAGTATGTGATGTATTAATAATGCCTTACATATTGTTTGGAGTCATTTTAAATAGCATGAGCTATGTCAGTTTAGTCAGTAGGGGGCAGTCTTGCTTTATTCATGCTCCATCTCAAAGCAAATTAGGAAATTAAAAAAGATTTTAGTGTCAGATTTGTTTAAGGCTAGCTATTTTAAAGGGGTTTTCTCAAAAGGAAAAATTTTTGTTATGACTGCATTTCTGCACATAATCCATATTTGCTGTTAAAATTAATCTACAAATTTATTGTACTATGTGTGAACACCTAGAAGCAAAATTATAGTGCAAAAATACATTTAAGGTGTGGTCAAAAATATGTTCTTAATTGATAAATAAACATTAATTTTTTATGGTCTGTATTTGAAATTTTTCAGTACCTTATTTTTACATGGTGTGTACCTAAGGAATTCTAAAGGTTTTGTCACTGTATAAAATAGAAAGGGTAAGGAGAAATACAAATTAGTTACTAAAATGTAATTCTTCACACTGTATAATTAGAGTCCCAGAGGATTAGGTACTAAGAACAAAGAATTAGTTTGGAACTTCTGAGATGATCCCTAACATACTGTACTACTTGCTTTTACAATGTGTTAGCAGAAACTGATGCATTATAAATGTAGAATGATGTGCTTTCTGCCCAAATGGTAATTCACCTTGGTTTGCTATATTAAAACTATAAATACAACAGAACATTAATAAATGTCTCGTGTAGCACCTTTCAAAAAAAATACAAAATAGGACTGGGGATATGTCCTCAGTGTTTGAGTGTCCCTGAGTTCAATCCCCAGTATTAAAAAAAAAAAAAAAAAAAAAACATGTAATGTACAACTATATCCTCTTACCAATTCTGTTCAACACAGTACAAGAAACTGTAGCCAAGGCAATTAAATTTAAAAAAAAAGAGAGAGAGAGAGACATCATAATGTGGAAAAATAAAACTATTCAGAGATTACAGGATCTAAACTATGTAAAAACTATTAGAGATAATAAATTAATTCAGAAAAGTTGTAAGACAAAAGATAAGTACTGTTCTTTACCACATAATTTTCACCACTGCATAAATGTATATTCATAAGTATTCCATGCATTCTAATCTTGCAGCAAAGATAATCTAGTAATAAATGATTTAAATACAGCAAAATTCTTAAAAGCTTCACATAATGGTTGTAACTTACAAAAAAAAAAAAGGCATTAAATCTGTTACAATTATGTAGTGAAATACAGTATACATGTATAACTAATTACAACAAATTTTTTTTAAAAAATTAGGGGACTGGAGGTAGTGCCCAGTGGTAAAGCACTTGCCTAGCACATTTGAGACCCGAGATTTGCCTCTCAACAATGAAATACCACACATACATTGGTGCTCTTTCTACACACTAGCAATGAAAAATCCGAAAAAGAAATTAAAACAATTTCATTTATAAAAGGATCAAAAGAATAAAATATTTACCAAGAAATATAACAAATACAAGATATGTACACTGAAAATGGCAAAACGTTATTGAATGAAATTAAAGACGTCAGTAAATGGAAATGCATCGTACTTTCATGCATTACAAAATGTCATACTGTTAAGACACAAATAATCACACTGATTTACAAACTTAAAGTATTCATCAAATTTCCATCTGTTCTTTTTGCACAATTAAAAAGCTGATCTTAAAATTTATATGGAATTACAATGGACTCCAAATAGCCAAAACAATATTGTAAATAAGAATAAAGCTGGAAGATTTATACTTCACGCTTTCAAAACACACTATAAAGTTATAGTAATCAAAAGAATGTGGTGATGGTATAAGGATAGACATATAATATATTGAGAGTCCAGATTTAGAGCTTAAAGATATCATGTTTGCCATGCTAGGTTTCAGTCTTGCTTGGGGCTGATTCCGCTTTTCTACTTTCCTATTTATTTCTCTTTTAGAATGGGAATGTATACTTTGCGTATCCCACAATTATATCTTAGAAGTAGACAGGTTGCCTTGACTCTCAGATGAGATTTGGGATTTGGCCTTTTGAATTTAGAATTATTGGGGAATGAAATCACTGTATGTAGTATGCGAGAAGGACATGAGTTTGAGGAGGAGAGCTGGCAGGGACAGAATATTAGTTTGGACACATGCAGGAATTTAATGACAAAAATCTGATGTTAATTGATTAAGAGGGTGGAAACTTAATTTAGTTATGGTGTTTAGAGTTGAAAGGCCTCTAGGAAGTAATTAGATTAACTGATTAGGGTGAGACCCATATTACAGAATCCTGGTATTCTTATAAGAGAGAGAGACCACAAATACTCCAGAAATATGAGTCCCCAAAACTCTGTTTTAAAGTAGATTTCCTTAGGTAAATTGTTATAGTAACAAAGCTATCTAACAAACCATGTTTGTAGCCTAGAAGACAAAATATCGTTCACATGTAAATTTTTTCCAAATTCTTCTACAGATTGAATTCAATCTTTTTTTTTTTTTTCCCCAGGTACCAGGGATTGAACTCAGGGGCACTCAGCCACAGAGTCACATCCCCAGTCCTATTTTGTATTTCATTTAGAGACAGATTCTCCCTGACTTGCTTAGCACCTCGCTTTTACTGAAGCTGGCTTTGAACTCGTGATCCTCCTGCTTCAGCC
This sequence comes from Marmota monax, assembly GCF_021218885.2. Taxonomy (NCBI): domain Eukaryota; kingdom Metazoa; phylum Chordata; class Mammalia; order Rodentia; family Sciuridae; genus Marmota; species Marmota monax. The sequence continues at coordinate 635,107 of NW_026693786.1, forward strand.
TCCCGAACTGCTAGGATTACAGGTGTGTGCCACTATGCCCAGATTGAATTCAGTCTTAATAGGCACATTAATAGAATTATTCATAGAAAGCAAGAACAAGAATTTAAAAATTTATAAGAAAAAGCAAAGAACACAATTTATAAGTCTTCCTATAAATCTAAAAATCAATAAATCTATAAATCAAGAAAGTGTGGTATTAGAGAATGGATAAACATATATAACAGTGGACAAAACAGGCAGCCCAAAACCACCCAAAATATGGTCCATTAACTTTTGACAAAGGTACAAAAACAGTTCAGTGAAAAGAAATAGTCTACTCAATCAATGGCACAACTATATAAGCATATTTTAAAAAATTGAACGAACTATAGTTAAATCTTGTATGAATACTTACTCAAAAATGATCAAAAGCGGGGGCTGTGATTGTGGCTCAGCGGTAGAGCACTTGTCTAGCACGTGCAAGGCCCTGATCCTCAGCACACATAAAAATAAATAAATAAAGGTATTGTGTCCAACTAGTTCTAAAAAATAAATGTTTTTAAAAAATGATCAAAGGGGCTAGGGGTAAAGTTCAGCATTTGCTTAGCAGGCATAAGACCCACATTTTAATCCCTAGCACCATTTAAAAAAATATATATTCTTCAGATTTCTTTCTAGGCTTCCTTCCCTATACTCAGGAGGCCCAGCTTTCTCTGTTACACAGGAGCTGAAAGATCTATAGGGGAGAGCTCTGCATTCTTAAAGTCAGGAAATGGTGCTAGAGGTTTTGTAGAGGTTGCTTAGACACACAAGAAGCCAGGAAATGGAACTGTTGACATTCGGATGTAGCCACTGATTTCTCTCTAGAAGAAAGGGAATGCTTGGACAACCCTGCTCATCAGAATTTGCATAGAGATTTGATGTTAGAAAACTATAGAAACCTGGTCTTCTGGGTCTGTCTCCAAGCCATCCTGGCCACCTTTCTGAGAATAAAGGAAAGAGTCCTGAAATTTGAAGAGAAGAGACATTAGACAGGGGAAGAAGGTGGCAGAGCAGAGGTAGGCAGAGGTCACCGATCTCTCTACAACACAGTGAAGGAAGGGCATACTGGAGAGGTGTGTGATAGAAAAAATGCTCTAAGACCCAATATTAGACAATATGAAACCTGGAGACTTAAATTACTGGAACAGAAAATAAGGACAGAGTTCCCCAACCCTGAACCAGAACCAAAGGAGGGGAAATGGGAAAGAGCAACAGAGACAAGAAAAGCATATAACCTCACATCCTTAACAATAGCTGCAAAGAAAAGCAGAACAAATTGAAATGCCACAGGAATAGTGGGGTCACCGAAGGGCATTAAGTAGTTTTGTAATGGGTAACTAACCCAGGCCTGGATACAAAATACTAAGGACACTATCCATGATAATTAGTGCCTGGGTTCCCCTTCTCTCCCCTTTCCAGCCACGTGATTTTCAGGGAACCTAATTAGTACCATTCATACCTACCTTTTGGACTGTAATGGACTTTCCCTAGGATCTGACTACTTTGAAATGTAAACGTCCCTGTGAAAGCTCTGGGCCCAAGGCTAAGATTTACCAAAGGCCTTTTAAGAGGAGCCAGTCTCCCTTATTGCACTCTACTTTTGTAAACAAGCTTCCTGCTGAAAAATTCTTTACACATAATCACATATTGTTTTTGAAACCTTGTGCAAAACCATGTATCATTTTAGACTAGAAAATTTATGATACTAGGTAGCCTATAAACGTTGTGAAAAACTTCACAAAAGCTAAACTGTGGAGCCAACCTAGAAGCCCTTCAGTAGATGAATGGATAAAAAAAATCTGGCATATATACACAATGGAATTACTCAGCAATAAAAGAGAACAAAATCATGACATCTGCAGGTAAATGGATGGTGTTGGAGAAGATAATGCTAAGTGAAGTTAGCCAATCCAAAAAAAAAAAAAAAAATGCCAAATGTTTTCTCTGATATAAGGAGGCTGACTCATTGTGGGGTAGGGAAGGGGAGCATGGGAGGATTAGATGAATTCTAGATAGGGAAGAGAGGAGGGAAGGAAAGGGGATTAGCAAGGATGGCGAAATGTGATGGACATCATTATCAAAAGTACATGTATGAAAACATGAATTGGTGTGAACATACTTTATATACAACCAGAGATATGAAAAATTGTGCTGTATGTGTAATGAAAATTATAATGTATTCCCCTGTCATTTATTTTTTTAAAAAATCAATTAAAAATTTAAAAAAATAAAAAATAAAATGTTATGAAAAACTGGTAAAGGAAGCTCAGAATCAGGAGTTTTGATCTCTGGGGCCGCGGCGTAAAATAAAGTTTGGTTTCTCCCACTCTTTGAATGCTGTTTGCTGCCTCTTGCCTGATTCCTTCAACAGTTTAACCAAAATAGAAGCCAGAAATCTATGTTGGACATGGCAGCCAAATTGTGGCACCCATAGTGAATAAGCTGCCCAAGAAAAAATTAAATCCACACACTATCTTCCCACCTTCAGATAGCAACAAATTACTGGTACCCTTGTAGTGGGATATCTTTAAAATCCTTCTAGAAAGAATTTGTAGAAGAATTGCTACTAGTTAAAAGTTGCTGAAACCTCAGGAAGTGAGAGCTCAGATCCAAGTGGAAGGTAGTTTTGGTCCATGACAGAGGAAAGGGAAGGTGTCCAGATTACGGTAGTCATTGGAGGCCCATAAGGGCAGGAAACTACTTACAGCCTGGGCAGCTTAGATGGATGGTCCCCAGATTGTAGTTGTAGCCAGACAGAGGCATGTCAATACAGGAAGTTGCCTGTGTCCCAGGAGGCCTAGATCATGGCCAATGCTGGCAGGTATTTGGACATTGACTAGATGCTGTTTCAGTCCCAGTCAGCAGAGGGAAGCAATGCCCATGGTTTAGAACCATGGTTTAGAACTATTACCCAGCTGAACCAATGATTGAGTCTTTTTAGCCAGTAGTAAGGGCAATACTCCGCCGAGTTGTATTAGCCAGGGAAAACAGTTCTGCACCACAGATCACCAATAGAGAATCCACAACCACAGGACCTGTGTTTGCACACAGCCACCAGGATCTATGCCACTTTGAAAAGGATCCTGTAGAGGGCAGTGAACACATGGTGACTGGCAGAAATCACAGAAACAGCCCAGATCCCTGCCTACTGAACTCCTGCACACAGTAGAAACAACCAACAGACACAATATCGCACCCTCAGAACATTCAGACTCAGGCCCCTAGATTGATGAAAAAGAATGGGCTGGGGATTGGACAGCAGGGAATGGGGGGAAGGAAGCAGGGGGGAGATGGGAAAGGCAGTGGAATAAATCAAACATAACTTTCCTATGTTCACATATGAATATATGACCAGTATAACTGCATATCATGTACAATCACAAGAATGGGAAGTGATACTCCATGTATATATGTTAAAATACATTCTATTATCATGTTTCACTAAAAAAATTTAAAGAAAAAAAAGGCTAGTGGAAGGTTCATAGCAACCAGGGGAGTGGATCCTGTACCCAACATCTGTGGAGGGATCTAGAGTTAAAGAATGATGGATATCTTCTAAAGGTACCAAGTCTGATAAAATCAATTCAAGACACAATAAGAATTTTCTTCACCTTGGCTTAGTTTAAATAGCTCTAAATTCAACTTTGATTAAATACACAAAATCACTCTTCTCTTTGATTTGTTATCATAAAGGACAAAATTGTGCTCTCAACCCATTTGATTGTATTTCTTCTATTTTTCTAATATTTAACTTTTTTTAGTTGTTGTTGAATACAATGCCTTTATTTTATTTATGTATTGTTATCTGATGCTGAGGATTGAACCCAGGGCCTCACATGTGCTAGGCGAGCGCTGAGCCACAACCCCAGCTCTCTTCTAAAATTTTAAAGCATTGATTGGAATCATTCTGATCAAGCAGAATGATCTATACTTTCTGCTCTTATCCCCTCTTTTTACTCTTAAATTATCTGCTACTTCCTGAAATCCACCCATTCATCTTTTTCTTCTTTTTACCTTGGTTTGTATTATTCTTTCTAGCTTTCCTCCTTTATTTTCTCTCTTTTGACGAAGTTTTTCTCTCTTACGCCTTTGAGCCCTATAACGTTATAGCAATTTTATTATATTTAATAATTAATTTTTGAACCTACTTATTCCAAAACTTTACTATAGTTATGTCCTGGAATTAAAGGAACTGTGGAAAAGAGTATCAACAAGTTTTTCATTTTTCATAAGGTTGAATAGTACATGGCTTTGCTCTGAAGTGATTGTACTAAATAGGGTTCAGTAGCTTCTCTCAAAGGAGGCCACACACTGAATTAAATTATCAATACCTAAATATTCACCCAGTCCATGCCTCTTAAAGAAAAAAGCTCAGAAAAATAGCCCCCTGGATAAAAGAAGTGATAAACATCCCAATACATGGATAGACATATAAACAATATGGAAAAAGCAAGAGAACAAACCATCCAATACAGGCCACAACAACTGACTCCATAAACACCACAGAGTAGGAAATGTCAGAGAAAGAATTCAGAAAGCTCAGAGTTTAAATGTTCAACAAGTTAAAACAAGATAGAGGATTAAAATTAGAACATACAGAAAGTAAGAGAACATTTCAATGAAGAGAGAGAGATTGTGTTAAAGAACCACCACTAGATCAGTCATCTAGACATAAGCAAACTAAAGATTCTTCAGAACAACAACAAAAAAATACTGTTAATCAAATATACCTAACAGACATCTATATAATATTTCAACCATTGACAACAGAATACTCTTTCTTCATAGCAGCACATGAAACATTCTATAAAATACATCACATTATAGGGCACAAAGCAAATCTTAGCAAATATAAAATATAGAGATAATTTCTTGCATCTTATCAGATCATAATTAAATGAAATTAGACATCAATAATAAGATAGAAAAAAAACAAACTACTCTAAAACCTGGAGATTAAATAATATGCTTTTTTAAAAGTATTTCTTAGTTGTAAATGGACCTGAGAATCAAACCCAGTGCCTCATACATAATAGGCAAGAGCTCACAACTGAGCCACAACCCCAGCCCTAAATAATATACTTTTGAATGATAAATGCATAGCAGGAAAAAGCAGGGGATACAGTGATATATCTCTGAGACAATATAAAGCATATTACAGACTTCCTACACTAGGAAAAAATAGAAAGATCCCAAATAATTTAACATTACACTTCAACCTAGTAAAAGAAGAACAAACTAATACTAAAATGGTAGAAGACAGAAAATAATTAAAATCAGAGCCAAAATCAATAAACTGAGAATAAAAAAATAAAAAATATTAACAAAACTAGGAATTAGTTTTTTGAAACTAATCAAAAGAAAAAGAAGACCCAAATTAACAAAGTTAGAGATGGAAAAGGAAATATCAAAGATACTACTGAAATCCAGAGGAATATGAGAAACTATTTTGAAAATTTATACACCAATAAGCTAGCAATATTGAAGTACCAACAAATTCCTAGAGATATACGACCTACCCAAATTGAAATATGAAGATAAAGAAACCTTAAACAGGGCTGGGGATGTAGCTCAGTTGGTAGAGTGCTTTCCTCACATGAATAAGGCCATGGGTTCCATCCCCAGTACCACAAAAAAAAAAAAAGAAAGAAAGAACCCAAGAAAGAAAGAAAAAACCTTAAATAAATCAAAATGAAGTAATGAAATTGATGCAGTTATTAAGCTTTCCAACAAAGAAAACCCAGGGACCAGATGGATTCATAGCATAGGTCTACCAAATCTTTAAAGAATGAATACCAATCCTTTTCAAATTATTCCACAAAATGTAATTGGTGGGAACACTACAAAATTCATTCTAGTAAATCAGTTTAATCTTGATTAAAGAACCAAAGACACATCAAGGACAGAAAATTTCAGGGCAATATCCCTGATGAACATAGATGCAAAAATTCTGTTTTGACTTCCCCTGTACTGGGGATCAAACCTAGGGCCACTTAACCACTGAGACATGTCCCCAACCCTTCTATTTTTTTATTCTTTACTTTTTTTTTTTTTTTTTTTTTTTGAGACAGGGTCTAACTAAATTAGAGAGACTGGCTTTGAATTTTTTTTTAATATTTTATTTTTTAGTTATTGGCAGACATAACATCTTTGTTTGTATGTGGTGCTGAGGATCGAACCCGGGCCGCACGCATGCCAGGCGAGCGTGCTACCGCTTGAGCCACATCCCCAGCCCCTGGCTTTGAATTCTTGATCCTCCTTGCCTCAGGCTCCTGAGTCACTGAAATTATAGGCATATGCCAATGCACCCAGCTTTGATGCAAAAATTCTTAATATTAGCAAACTGCATTTAGATAGTGCACCATAATCAAGTGTGTTTCACCCTAGGGATACAAGATTCATTCAACATATGCAAATCAATAAATGTAATTTATCATATAATATATAAGTTAACGAAAAGAAACACGTTTATCTCAATAGATGCAGAAAAAGCATTCAGTACCCATTCATACTTAAAAAAACTAGAGAAAATAGGGATATAAGGAATTTGCCAACATGGAAAAGATTATAAATGACAAACCCAAGGTCAACATCATACTGAATGGAGAAAAACTGTAAGTATTTCCTCTATAATCAGCAATTAAAAATGTGTATTTTCACTACCCCTTTTCAACTTGAAACTCTAGGCAGAGTAATCAGACAAGAAAAAGAAATTAAAGGACACAAATGGGAAGTCAAATTACCTATTGGCTATGAAGATAAAAATTTCCACCAGAACACTTCTAGAGCTAATAAATTTGTATGTTGATCTTGTATTTGGGGATTTCAGGCATGCACAAATGCAGCTGGCTGCCGGGCTTAGATGAAAATATTAAAGCATACATATCAACATATAAAATCAATCACTTTGTTATTCTCCAATAATGAATCTTCTGAAAAAGAAATTAGGAGAACTATCCCATTCATAATAAACCACCAATATAAAATACTTGGGAATTAGCCTAATGAAGGAAGTAAAGGACCTCTACAACCAAAACTATACAACACCAAGATGTTAGATAATGAAGCAGAGGACACAGATGAGAAGTCCAAATATCAAGAAAGAAGCCACACTTACGGTAGTTGAAACTGTTTTTCAGAAAACTAGGTTTATTTCTCTTCTTATCATAGACATGTCCTGCCCTGTTTATCATGCTTTCAAATTCTTTAAGGCTCCTTCTTTCCCTCGATCTCCCAGTACATCTCCCAGTACATTCCCCTTTCCCTGTGAGGGTATAATGACCTAATAGCTCTTGATATTGTTCTTGGGGGTCTCTAGCAAATCCATGCACATTTCTGAAGACATCTAGGTTTAGCTATTACAATGTTAATATAATTAATAGATATTTATTCAAGCTGTCACATCAATGCTCTTTATGAATGGCCATAATGGATTTTATGTAGAAATTTTCTGCCATATAATGAATGTCAGTAATTCAACATACCTCGGTAATCATTTTGTGATTACAGCTGAAAACTGTAGTTCTATAGAAGGCTTTTTAAAACTAACATATCTATGATTGTTCATAATTTTTCATGATTTCTTTTTCTTGTTCCGTGTCATTGAGTAGGTTCCTCCAGATCAGTTAATAACATTTTTTATATTTTTATCTACATATTATAATTGGATGTAATTTTAATCACTTCATAATTTAGGACAGTGTAAGTTGAAATTAAAATATGCATGAACCCGACTGAGGTTGTGGCTTAGCGGTAGAGAGCTCACCTTGCACATGCGAGGCCCTGAGCTCGATCCTCAGCACCACTTAAAAAATAAAGTACTGACAACTACAACTAAACCATAAACATTTTTTTAAAAAATTCATGAACCATGTGATGTCAATAAAATTATGTATCTTTTAAAGGGTCAGATATTAAATATAAGTGTAAAACTATAACATTACTAGATGAATACATGAAAAGATGTGACAATCTTCATGACAAAGAGTAGACAAGAATTCTTACATGTCACACAGAAGGCATAATCTACAATGTTAATAAGTGAAAAAGTGGACTTCATCAAAATTGAAAACCTTTGCTCTGAAAAAGGTAGTGTTAAAAGAATGAAATGAGGTACAAACTGGGAGAACATTTTTCAACATAATGTATCTTAAAGGAATTATACAAAGAATATATAAAAAACAGTAAGAAAAGGAAAAGCCCAGTAAAAAGTGGCACAAAAGATTTGAAAAATAAGTGTTCAAGAGATTTACAAGCCAGGTGTGGTGGCGCATTCCTGCTATCCCAGTTATTTGGGCTGCTGAAGCAAGAAGATTGTCAGTTTGAGAGCAATCTAGGCAACAAAGGGAAATACTGTCTCAAGAGGAAAAAAAAAAATAAAAGATTCAGATGTGTCAGATAATCATATGAAAACATACACACCACCACATGTCCTCAGAGAACTGCAAACTCAATCATGATAGCTAAAAATCATATATATACATATATATATGATTATACACACACACACACACACATATATATAAAATACCAAGTAATGCTAATGATGTGGAGCCATTGGAACGCTTGTATTTTTGTGGTGAACATGCAAACTGATAAAAACAATTTAGGAAATAGTTTGATACTCATTTCTATTCCTACACATTTAACCTACAGAAATGAACATTTTTGTTCACACAAAATTCGTACCTAAAAGTTGATCGCAAACTTATTCATAATCATCAAAACTAGAACTATCTCAAGTGTCCATTGGTTAGTGAAAGGATAAGGAGCTGGTCCATCCATACAATGAAATGACTCAGGAATACAAATAAATGATCCAATGAAACACATAACAACATGAGTGATGCTTAAATGCATTTTACTAAGTGAATAAGAAGCCAGACAAAAAGTCCACATATTGCATGATTCCATTTATATGACCTTCTGATGAAGGCAAAACCATGGGGATGGAAACAAATCAATGGTGTCCAGATTTGTGGGGTAGAAATGGATCAAATATAAAAATTATTAAATTGATAACTGAATTGGATTGGAATAATTGGATTGATAAACTGAATGGATTGGAATATACATGACTACATGCATTTGTCAAAATCCATAGAACTATATGACATACAGAGAGTTGTTTACTGTGCATAAATTAGAAATAAAACTTTAAAGACAACAAAAGTACATTTTTATCTATCAAATGAGTAGAGATTTACAAATAGAAAAACCATGCTTTGATGAATGTGTAAAGAAATATTCACATTTGTACATGACTGGTAGGAATATAATCCCTACAACTTTACTGAGAACAATTTAAACATCATCTTTGAATTGATGTTCTAATACTGTTCTCATCATTCAAACCAAATAATACCAATTTTTTAGAAATTTATTTTAAAGAGATACATAGAAACATTAATTTACAATGATATTCATTACATTTAAATTTTATAAGCAATATTTGCAATATCCAAAATGTGCAGCAACCTGGTATCATCAAAATAAAATTTGTTAGAGCCATATACTATTTAGCACTTAATGTTTTGTTTCTCAAACAACAATAATGACATGGAAATATGCTTGTCAATTTTCAAATGGAAAAAACATATACAATGTCAGTTGTTATAAAATTATATTAAATACACTTAGTTTTTGAGACTTTAAGGGAAATAAACCCAAATGTTACAAATTATTGTTTTATGGCTAATAAATTTATACATGTTCTTTACTTTTTAATGTATACTTTTCACTGTATCATTTAAATGATGACTATCCGTTACTTTTATTATCAAAGAAAAAAGTTTTTTACTTAAAATTTTAAAAAAGACTAGCCCAATCTAGCCAATCCCATGATTTTTTTTAAAGTTGCTACTTCACTCAAAAGGCCAGACTCTTGTCCACTGGGAGGTTGTCAACTTGTTCCTTTAAGTACCTGAGTCTACTAACAAATACCTGACAAAGTGAGCAGGTGTCTGAATCACTCCAAGACCATAAAAGTTAAAGTTAAACTGCACTAGTAAGCCACAAGTGATACTGAAATACATCTCCATGACCCACATAGGAAATCTTTAAAAAAAAAAAATCTTGAAAAGCTATAATCTTATTTAATTGGTAGTTTTCCCTCTTCTCTCTTCCATGAAAGAATCTTTTATAGTCCTTCTTGGAAGCAGTTTTTTCTTAAAAGATAAGATATAAAACATAGATACTCCAATATGCCTTGGGGAATGACAAATAGTTCTAAGGACTGAACTTTCATTGACAATATTTTTTCCTTCTGCCAGATAACTGTGTTTTGGACTGCGTTGAGCCATTCTGCCCACTGTTCCTGAACTATGTCCTAGGTACCTTTAACACCCTGCCACAGAGAATTCTAGGTTGCAAAATTTGTTGTGGGTGGGTTCTCAATTGGGTTAACAAAAATCTCTATTCAACAGAGATAAGGAAGAACAACAACTCTCCAATCCAATTGAATTAGATCTCCAATTTAATTTCCAATTTTGAAGTAAGTCTCATTGCCTACTCCATTGAAGCAAAGCATATTATGTCATCTCTCACTTTTCACCTTTCCTGTCTCCATTCATAAGGGCAATAAGGAATTCACTCCTAAATTCACTCACAATATCAGAGATTGCAGGTTTCCTTCCTTCATCCATACAAACTTAATAGTCCATTAACCACTAAAAAAGGCAAAGCATTTGTTCCTCTACCATGGTATTCCAAAGCCTCCCTCGCCTTCTTCTGTCCTCATTGCCTCTCTCTTTATATTCACTAGTTGACAATAAAGCTCCTCCCAGAAAGAGAATGGAGCTGATATGGCCTAGGGAGAAGGAAAGTAAGAGAGACCTGCTGAAATTCATCAGGATGGGGGAAGAAAAATGGACAGAGGTTAGTGACAGCAAAATTTTCACTAAGACTCCATAAAGAAATTAGACAGACCCAGGGTAAGGCACCATAAGGTGTGATCAAGGGTGTTCTAGGGATTGATCACACTTTCCCTTCTATGTCCTATACCATTCATCCATAACAGAGGAAAGCGATTACTCCATAAAATTTCTTTCCTTACATGTGTCCTAAAAAAAAATGCTAATATCTGAACAAGTCATAACCAGAAATTGAAGTAGAGAAGGCCATCCAGTAATTTTATGACTTGTTGAAACATAAGGAGTAAATCATGGGGCTGGGGTTCATGGAGATGCTGTCCTTGTCTATAACTTCTCCAATGACCACCCTGACATCAGGTGGGGAATGGGTACAGAATGATTAACAAGAACCTTCCCCACCGAAACACTAACAAATTCAGCCTCAAACTTGGTGTTCAGACCTGTGCTAACAAAAGCCATTTATCATATCCCAAATAAACTGAATCATAAAAGAAAAATCTACTTGCCATGTTAAAGGTTCACAATCTCTCTTCTCCTTTGCTTTACCTTCTAATTCCATAAGGATATCTCTATGCTTCAATTTCCCGTTCTCTTTCTGAACATCATGGAAAAACTCTACACCATAAGCCACTAAACCGGATATAACCTGGATATAACCTGACCTAGAATAGCGTTAACTAAGTGATCAGGTTACTACTCACCTATTGATGTGAGCTTTCTTTTCTCTATACTACATCCTAAAAGCAGAATTAGATAATTAATAAAACTATGTCTTGTTCTAGTTGTGCAATGTATATTTTAAAGTACTTTACTTTTCACAGGGCAGCAGTAGCTCTCCCTTCACCTTAGAGGCTCTGAAACCAAAGTACTTTATAGAACATGGTCAACAAAAACATGTTACATATAGTGAACATAAATCGAGGTCAAAGGAAAGAAATCTACCTAAAGATATAATTTTATGCTACTCCAAAATGACTAGCCTATTATATTTTCAAAGAATTAGAAGATGGCCACAGATTTCCAGCAGGATTAAGGTCCGGCAACCTCTCTAACTGTGTTTAACAAGAATTGCTATACATTCTCACACAGGTGAAATGGGACAGATTCAAGAGGTAAACGGATAGCACAAAACAAGTTGGCAGGTACAGAATGGGTACTTAATAAAGGGATTACCTGGAATGTTACCTGGAATGTCACTATTCTTTAAGACTCATGCTACAATCCCATTACAACCTCTCATCACTAGCATTTGTAGTCATTGAAGGCTTTTGTGCCTGGCCCAGAGTACATTTCAGGCCTTCCTTACATTATAAACCTTGGGGACTTCAACATTCACATAAATCACACCTGAAATCCATTTCACTGGTATCTTATCTTGATCACTCCAGTTCTGAAATCTTAACACTCCAAAATCTGATTATAGGTGCTATCATTCCAATTTTCCCAAGTGCTAGATCTCCATCTTCTTTATACTAAAACCCTTCATTTCTGTGCCCAGATTGAATCTACTCCTGACCTTACCTCCTTCTATGCCCATTATAGATTTTTCGAATTCATTTCTGAGCTAGGAATGTCGCTCAGTGGTAGAGTACTTGTCTAGCATGTGTGAAGCCCTTCAATCCCTAGCACCACAAAAAAATTAGACAAAAAGCAATGAAATCCAATCCCATGTAGCTCCTCACTTACTAGCTATCTATTCCTCAATCAATCAAAGCAACCAAACACTACTTGTGACAGTGGCTCAAAACCACTGATATTTTCCTGGGTTTCTAATCTGGTTACAGACTTGTCACTTTAATATACTATAAGCTCTGGTTGTTTTGCCCAACTTCAGCCTTTTGGCCTGGATATTACTCATTTTAGTCCCAACTACTCATCTTCCTGTTCCAGCAGCTTCATGTTCATAATCCTGGTTAGCTACCTTTCCATTATCCATCTTCATAATTATGAATCTTAAAAAACCAGCCATGTTCTCTTCCTTACTCCTGTCCCTATGTTCTAGTGAAGTAGTAGTTCCTTTAATCTAAGGGTAAACCTCTACCTATGTTCTAAGAAAGCATAGGTTTCATTCTTCAACCAATACGTGTATCATCATTGAAGATGTTATTTCACCTGTTATCATCTCATTCCCACTTCTACAAAGATTCCCTCCCATCCTCTTCCTGCTCCATGGCCTTGAAAGTACACTGCATTTTTTCCCCATATTAGAAGAGTGACTATACAACTCATTGTAGGGCACAGAAAGGGGTGCTTTAATTTGTATTCTGGTTGTCACATCTACAAAAAGAAGATTCTCATGGAAGACTAATGATTAAGTACACTAAATAAGAAAAAGGAACTATGAGCATGGTGACTGGGTAGAGAGGAAAGTGGAAAACTACCTACCACTGCAGGTAAGTGGATAGCTACCAGGAAGTTGAAAGGGAAAAATTGTGAATACCAACCAAAGAACCCAAGCTGTGAGGATGAGGCTCCTGCACAAACAGTGATTTCTCTGGTCCAACCCAATAAGCAATTGGCAAAAATTATAACAGCAGCAGGAGGCATGCAATATTTGCAATTAGCCAAGACTAAAATTGAGGTATACAATATCAAATGACATATGAAACACTTGAGGTCCCACCCCCACTTTAGCCAACCTTTAGCAAATATCACTAATTATTTATAACTCTCTTTCACACTGAGGTAAGACCTGGCTTGGGAATTCTTTTTATAAAACACAATCAAGGCAGGCATTATAGTCAACTGCAGATGGTACTTGAGATGAAGTGTATTTCCTATCATTGCAATACACAGATAAGTCCTCAGCACAAGAATTAGAAAACAGGAGTAAACTTCAGGAGTAAGCATTTTGAAGAGCTTGGACGTTGTAGGCAACTGGCGGGGACAAGCTGAGCCCATGGAGATCACAGAGCAGGCGCCCAATTAATGTCTGTTGATGATTCATTTTTTCATTCAACAAACATTTAATGAGGCCTACAATGTGCACCGGATTAGGCACTGTGAATACAAAGATGAATAAGGCACTGTCCTTGCCCTTATGGAATTTAGTCTGGTAGACGAGAGCCATAGACTCGGACAATGATAATACAACCTGATAAGTGCTAGGACACTTAGCAGGTTGTATTATATCCATCCGAGTAGGATTTCTTCAGAGGAGCACCACTCCAGGTTGCTGATGGATCCATGAAGTCCTCACAGGCACCAGGGCCTTCTGTTGTTTCTGTCACGCGGTGAGTGTCCCAAGAACTAACAATAATAGCTATAACTTATAGAGTGCCTATGATATACACTTTACAGGTATCTTCATGGAACCCCTGAAAATTAATCATTGGATGAAGAAACAGAGGTTCAATGACGTTAAGTAACATTTATTAGATCACATAACTAGTAAGCAGTTGAATTAGACTCAGTTTTGAATAGCTCCAAAGAATTTTTTTTTCTCACTTTACGATAACCTTTATTCAGTTGTAACACAACTTTTCCACAGCTTTCTATTTGGTACTATGAGCAAAGGCAGTAGGTTACACTGGCTAGACCATGAACTCAAGGCTTAACCTGGTTTCCTACTCTTCCTAGCAGAGAGAAAAATTTGAAGTGACTTCATACTAGTGTTCTACTGAAAACAATCATAGTTTTCCTTTCTTTCTCAACCCTAACGTCATTAATTACTAGAAAAAAGTAACAATAGTCAACCATCATCTTTTAGTCCTTGTGGTAGTCAACGATTATCAGCAACAACTATGTTGCTATGTCATTTAGCATATTCCAGAGCTATTTCAAATGATTGCCATAAATAATCTCCTTACATTTCACTCCCTTTTTCCAGATCCTTGAAAGGAAATTCTATTCCTATTTTCCATAAAAGGAAACAAACTCCTAGAGGGATAAGGAATCATGCTCAAGACCACATTGTAAAGTATCAAAAGAAGTCTGAGTCCCAAGTCCGAGACTCTCACTCCACAAAGTTCACTGCTGAGAGCTTACATTACTAACTCTGCATTCCGTATTGCCCAGAGTATGGCAGGTTATATATATAAGGCCTTGTTAAAAAAAAAATTATATATATATATATATATATATATATTACTAAAATATAATCATTCTAGGGCCTGGAGTTGTGGCTCAGCGGTAGAGTGCTCGCCTAGTACATTTGAGGCCCTGGGTTCACTCCTCAGTGCCACATAAAAATAAATAAATAAAATAAAGGTATTGTGTCCAATTACAACTAAAAAATAAATATTTTAGAAAATAAAATATAATCATTCTAATCACAGAAAGTGCTTCTCGGAATCACAAAGATAAGCAATGACCTAAGCTTTAAAAGTACAAAATGCCCCTAAAAACACCATGTTTATATTGCTTTGAGGGGAAGAAAAAAAAAAACCCTTAATATATTTGGATTTTTAACTGTTGTATTTGTATTTTTGTTTTTTCTACTTGCAGGTATAAGAATTTCTAAGTCCCTAAGTAAAGTAACTGAGCCTATAACGAATAATATCATTCTTCCTTCAGTGGGGTTAGAAACAAAAGTCTATATTTTTATCTAAAAAAATAAAATTAAAAAAAACTTTCAGACATATGACAGTGAGAGTAGGTCTGATACTTATGAACAATAATAGGAACTTAGTAATACTTATATAAGGGCTGCTGCTATTCATATGGTTCCTTGAGAATCGATGTTTGTTATACAGTTGTTTCCCAAAAAGAATTGTGTACAATGTGTGCACCAAGCTATGGACCAAAGAACACAAGAGGATTTTTCATCAAGGCCAGGAATGGGGAGAATGGGAGTGTACATTTGCCAAAGTCAGAAAACCCTGTACTTTACTTTCTTTGCCATGCTAATTTTGTAATAAATTCTATTATCTATGTCTATATCCTCTTATATATGTTTCCCAACTCCTATTTCTCAACTTAGCCACTAATGTGTCCTTTTAACTCATATCCCTGTACAGATTTCAACACCTTCTAGAACATACTTCACACTTCTACCAGAGTTATCATTAAAAGCATCCCCTTCTAGAAACACCCTCAATGAAACCCATGGCATGATGTGAGGATCGATTTCTAACTTTGTAGCCTAATTTCATAAAATAGTTGCAGTTTCCCCCAACGCATCATTCTGTTTCCAATGTTCATACTTTGATATAAAGTCCTTTCCCTGTTTTCTGCTGAGGAAACATTTGCTACCCACCCCCCAACCCTGGGTACTGAGTATTGAAATTAGGGGCACTCTACCATCTACATCCTCAGTCCCATTTATTTATTTGTTTAGAGAGGGTATTGTGCCAAGGCTGGCCCTGAACTTGCGATCTTCCTGCCTCAGCCTCCTGAATGGCTGGGATTACAGGCGTGTGCCACCTGTGGTTCAATCTTTACTTTTTTTAAGATATCAGTTACTCTGACTTCTGGCATCTCTGGACTCATTAAAGTGTTTTTCTTTTGAATTCCATAGTACCTCATACATACCACCATTGTAGAGCATACCATACTGTTGTAATTATCTGTGTATATATGATCTTTCTCACTAAACTGAGAACTCCTTGAGCACAGGGACTGAGACTAATTAATCTCCATATCCCCATCACCCAGCACAGTCCCTGGCAGCACATAAGGCAGCAAAGAGGAGAGTAGCTAAAGATGCAGGAGAAAATAAAGCAATATTCTTGAATGGGAGTACAATATAATTATGATAAACTTGTTGAAGCTGTATTAAACAAATTTATCTCAATATTACAAAGTTTCAGAAATAAGACAAGTTGATTCAAGGAGTTCCCCATCACTAAGTAAGACCATTTATTGTCTCTTACAAAGGGATTTGTGATCAGATTAAAACCTAATAATCTATGGGGATAGTAGGTTTTCAAAATTTATCCTTGAGGTTTGAAATCTAAATTAGCAGAATCATGACTTTGAGCCTATACCAAAGACACATGACTAAAGAGTGACTTCTATAGCTGTGGACAGGGGCTAAGGCCTCATTCTCATTCATAATAAACTGATTATAAACTTGTAACATAACCCATTCTCCAGTGGTCATCTTCCCACCTGACTCTTGGACCTGAAGGAGGAAAAGAAACTGCATAAAAGGCCAAAGAGAAGGAGCTCATGACCCAAATTTCTCCAACAACCTGCTACCTAGAACTATAAATCCCTAAAACATTTAATGCCTTTGATTGTTTGCTAAAATGCCCCTCAGTCTAACATAGTGAGCTAGAATCCATCAAGTTTATAATACTTGGTGGATTCAAGGAAGGTACTTCCCACCCCTGGATTCCAAAAGATTATCTAGTCTAACGTTCCTCCTCCCAACACAAAAGAATGTATACAAAATATCCACATTTAAACTCTGGTACTAAGCTTCCCCCAAAATATGAAGATTATAAGGAGTAATCTCACTGATCTCTTATCAGAGATAATCCAAGTAGTCTCCAAGACTATCTTCCATTTACAAATTAGATACACTGGTGGACTCTACCCTTCCTATTTCACCAGATATGTGTAAGGGCCAAGAAAAACCATGTAATAAAAGGTTTTTACAAACAATAAAGTACTGTAGAGTAGGAATTACTCTCAGAGATTAAGAAATATGGGGAAGTAAAAAAAAAAAAACATGCAATGTCATTAATTACATGCTACCTTATTAAATTTATTCTACCTTTTAGGATGCCTAAGGGGATTGTGATGGTAATTTAAATAGGAGCAGGTGAAGCAGTCATACAATGCAAGGCAGCTTCATTTACCAACTAAGAACTTCAAAGAATATTAGCAATAAAAGTGACCTTCAGGGGCTGGGGTTGTGATTCAGTGGTAGAGCACTTGCCTAGCGTGTGTGAGGCCCTGGGTTCGATTCTCAACACCGCATATAAATAAATGAATAGAATAAAGGTCCATCAACAACTAAAAATATATATTTAAAAAAAGTGACCTTCAGAGCTGGGGATGCAGATCATTGATAAAGCACTGGCCCAGCATATATAAGTCCCTAGGTACATCCTGAGCACCACAAGGAGACAGAGAGAAAAAAAAAAGTGACCTTCAAGTGCGTGTAATACAAATCAGAATTCCATACAAGGAAATCCTCAAATTTGATCAAAAGTTGTCACTTAAATTTGTAGGTATCACTTCAGAGTCTCTGAATCTTTAGATAGATCTCTTTTTTTTTTTTTTTGGTACCAAGGATTGAACCCAGGGATATGTAACCACTTTGGTACATCGCCAACCCTTTTCCCACTGAGTTGCTTAGGTCTCACTAAGTTGCTAAGGTTGGCCTTGAATTTAAGATCCTCCTGCCTCAGCAGGGATTATAGGTATGCCACTGTGCTAGCTAAACAGTTCTTAAATCTACTTTTCTATTAATTACAACTGCCTGGAAAAAGCAGCAAAATCCAACCATCCCTGACCTGAAAACACAGCACTTAACTCTTTTGAGTTCTTCCCTACAAAATAAACAGTACTAATTCCTATGATGATTCTCAGAGGATTTAAGGTCAGATCACTCTCTGTATCATGCAAGTCCTTTAACTCCTATCAGAATTGTCCTTAACACAGAAATAAAACCATCAAACACAATAGAATTCTTACCTCCTTAGTTCTAAATACTTTCCAGGAAGACAACCAGTTAGCTCTCTATTAGAAGATATAAAGATCATCAAGTGCTACAAATCCTATTGACAATGAGCTCTAAATCTCCAGGAAACTACAGGATGAAGGAAGTACTTCTACATGGAAAGATAAAAGTCAAGAGGATGCTGACATTACCAAAACAAATGGCTCACTATGCAATTTTCCTAAAATTAGCTCACACTTGTACACTTACCCAAACCAGGAATATAAAATATTTTTATAAATAAGGAACTTATTTATAAAATATTATTTATAAAATATTATTTATAAAATATTCCTTGGAACTTCTAGAAGAAATGGTAACATCAATCTCAAAACATACTGAATGGCCTTCAATGAGCCCTAGTCTATGCAGATGACATCTTCTACATCTCAGAGTTGTAGTTCCTAAGATGTCTATTTCGTTCAAAAACTAAGAAATATTGAAGGTAATAAGTAGAATATAAATACAAACACATAAAGACTTGAATAAAAAGACATACCACATTAACATATGGAAGATGGTAAAATGATACCTCTCAAAATTAACCTATATAAATTCAATTCCGTTTCAGTTGAAAAACAAATGATATTTGTGATGAACACTTCACAGGCGGTTTCTAAAGTTCGCATGGAAAAATAACAAACAAAAAAAAAAAAACAATGAAGAAATTTTGAAAAAAGTACAATCAGCAATTTTCCTTACTAGATAAAGTTACCATTAAAAACTAGGCCAGGGGCTGGGTGCAATGGTGCATGCCTATAATCCCAGTAGCTTAGGAAGCTAAGGTAGGAGAATAGTGAGTTCAAAGCCAGCCTCAGCAATTTAGCAAGGCCCTAAGCAACTCCTTGAGACCCTGTCTTTAAGTAATATACAAAAAGGGATGGGGGCTGGGGTTGTGGCTCAGCAGTAGAGCGCTCACCTCCCACGTGAGAAACCCTGGTTTGATCCTCAGCACCACATACAAAAATAAACAAGTTAAATAAAGGTACTGTGCCCAACTACAACTAAAAAATAAATATTTTTTAAAAAAGGGATGGGGATGTGACTTAGTGGTTAAGCGCCCCTGGGTTCAATCCCAATAATAAAGGATACTTAACACACTAGTGGAATCACGTGGAAATTCTACAACAAAATTTGGGACCAATTTCTGATACAATGCTTGTGCCAGGGGCATCACGAAGTAGGAAAAATGTCTTACTACAAATCTATACATGTCAATACTAGTTAACATACTACTAAGTTAATTTACATGGCTCTTACTTTTACAAGGACTTAAAGACGGGGCTGGGGATGTGGCTCAAGTGGTAGCGCGCTCGCCTGGCATGCGTGCAGCCCGGGTTCGATCCTCAGCACCACATACAAACAAAGATGTTGTGTCCACCGAAAAATAAATAAATAAATATTAAAAAAAAAAGGACTTAAAGACGTGTAACTGTCTTAATATAATAGCATATTAAAACAATAAAAAATGACAGTTAAAAATTACAATATAAGGGCTGGGGCGGTATAGCTCAGCGGCAGAGCACTTGACTAGCATGTGTGAGGCACTGGGTTCAATCCTCAGCATGACATAAAAATAAACAAAATAGAGGCATTTTTTTAAAAGTTAAAAAAAATTAGACTATAAAAACTAAAAAGTTCTCTACCAATTTCAATCCATTTCTGGCTTCATAGCACTCAGCCATTAAACTGTTTTACTAATGGAACTACCTTCCAGAGTACACATGAACTTCCAACCATCTAAAAAAAAAAAAAAAGAAAGAAAATACTACATGGTACATACTGAGTACAACAGGATTTTTGGTTAGGTATACTATGTGGTCAGAATTCAAAGACAGGACTGGGGATGTGGCTCAAGTGGTAGTGCGCTTGCCTGGCATGCGTGCGGCCAGGGTTCAATCCTCAGCACCACATACAAACAAAGATGTTGTGTCCGCAGAAAACTAAAAAATAAATATTAAAAAAGATTCTTTTTCTCTCTCTCTCTCTTTAAAAAAAAAAAAAAAAGAATTCAAAGACAAATCTGGAAAAGACCAATATTCAGCAACTTACGAAAACTGCACATCATTTTAGTTCCCTATTATCAATTGGAATTAACAAATGGCCCCGACACACAATATGAGAACCAAAAAAGTTTGTATGAAGATTCCCATTAACTAGAACCAAACTTGGATTCCCAATTTTAGACTATCTCCAGTTAAATAACACTGCTATATGGGCAAATTGAGTACAAAATTTCCGGCTCATTACTCCAAAGGAGCTCCGAACTTGAAATGTACATTTATGACAGGAAAAACACATACTACTAATGATGGGCTACAGTTGGTGAAAAATTACTTCCGAATCACAATAGTAATAAACCAAATGCTGTTACGAAATCTTGAAGCTAAAGGACCCAAAGCATATATACCTCTACATTTAAATGTTGACTGTTCAACATATTTTTTAATATATTGTTCAACAAATACATTTATCGATAAATTTTTTGTTTTCAATATTGCCAATGGAGGCAATGCAGGATGAAGAACAATCCCATTTCGACGATTCATGGTAATGCGTATTTTCTTCAAAATGTAGAACCAAGTTTGAGATTTAGACATGTTAAAAATATGACTGGTAGTGAAATTCTACCTAACATTACCAAAAATTCAAAAGAATAATAACCCCCTCCCCCAAAAAATTTAAAAAGCATACAGGTACATAAATTATGAAAATACATTTACATTGAATAATTTAGTTCAAAAGCCTTTAATAGCTAGTGGTGACATGCCTGTATTTTCAGCATCTCTGAAGGCAGAGGCAGTATTGCAAACTCAAGGCCAGCTTCAGCAACTTAGTGAGACCCCGTCTCAAAATAAAAATAAAAAGGGATGAGGAAGTAGTTCAGTGGTAATATGCCCCTGAGTTCAATCCCTAGTACCAAAAGAATAAAAGAAAAAGGGTTGGTGGTATAGCTCAGTAATAGAGGGCCTGTGTTAAAACTCCAGGATTGGGTTGGGGATGTGGCTCAAGTGGTAGCGTGCTCACCTAGCATGCATGAGGCCCTGGGTTCAATTCTCAGCACCACATAAAAATAAAATAAAGAATATTGTGTCCACCCAAAAAACAAATATTTAAAAAAAAAAAAAAAAAAAAAAAAAAAACTCCAGGATAAAGAAACAACAACAAAAAAGACCATGGAAGAGAAGAAACCTAATACATTGTGATTTTTAAGTATTAGAAATTTGCAAACAATGTCCTCCCTAATGTGGCAACTGAGAAATTAGAGAGTTCTTTGTATAATCTGTAGAATGTAGTTGGCTAAATTTAAGACTTTACATTAGTAACACAAATGTTGATAACACATTTGACAAAGTATAGGTAACCAAGTTTGATGTGTATCCATTATCAGTTTCTCAAATTACAAGACTAAATATCCCACACAAAACTGACATATGGTAATGAAACTTACAATAGGGACTATGAATGATCCTATTAGTAGTTTACCATTTCAAAACCAGGTGCCAATATGAGCATGGTGGCATATGCCTGTAATCCCAGAAGCTTGGGAGGCTAAGACAGGAAGATCACAAGTTTGAGGCCAGCCTAAATTTCTTAGCAAGATTGTCGCAAAGTAAATTTTTTTAAAAGGTCGGGGATGTACCTCAGTGGTAAAGCTATCCTGGGTTCAATCTCTAGTACTAAAGGAGAAACAAAAACAAAAAACAGGCAAATCTTTCATCTTATTGAGCAAATTTATTGCACAGGATGGAAATAAAAATGCCTACTAGCTAGATGGATTAGTTAAATGTAAATGAAGGACAGTGCACCTAGAAAGGTAGTATGACTAGACAATCACTATGTACAAATGAGTATGAACATGCATCTCCTGAAAGTAAGCCCTTTTGGTTTTATTACTAGTAAAACAATGTACTGCTAAACACACTGGATTTAAACTTCAGAAGACACTTCTATACAAGTTATTTCTAAAAGCTAAACCCATGCAACTGTATTTGAAAGTATTCCATTGTTTCCATACACACAGGAGTCAAAAATGGAAAACTCATTATAATCCTACTCCAGAATACTCCATTTGCCTAGTTTAGCTGTCAATTGGGTTTAAATCCAATTTGAAATATCAATGAAGCTAGAAAGTAGAGTATTAACTTTTTAAAGTTATTTACCCTACTTCAGGATAGTAGTTCTCCAACAGTGTATATTGGCAATTCTGTAGCAAAGCAGCGTGTACTGTAGTATCCTTTAAATACATTGGAGGGGCAGATGCACAATGATTAAAACAGGATAGGGCAGCAATATTCCTCTTTAGGAGCCAAAATATTTCACAAGTATTTATGAAAAACTGGTAAGAAATCTTAGCTATACTACCAGCGTTAAGTCTTAGCCTGTTTAACCTTATGTCCTCGACAGACTGTTTGACAACAGTAAGTCACTTAACATAGTAGAATTATTAACTGGTTCAAATATGAACTAGCCAACCAAGGGAAGTTTCAGAACCACAACAGATGGTACCCAGTTGGCAAAGAGGCAAAAAATTTTACTGCTCTTAATAAACAATCTCGTGCCCACTTGCAGAAAAATTACCCTTAGATCTATCATTTCACCAATAGGCAAACATATGGTTCCCCAAGAGCAGGAGCACTCCGTACCAGAAAAAAATTATATCAGAACTTTTTCAGAAAGCAAGTAAAAATGGGCACAAATCATTAAGAATTCCAATAAAGTAAGCAGTGGAGTGCACCTGCATTCCAAGCAACACTAAGGTAGGAGGCCATGAGATAGAGGCCAGTCTGGACAAGATAGCAAAGACTTTCTATTTAAAAAAAAAAAAAAAAATCCATCGACTTTTTAGGATTTAGTACTGTTGTGTATTTTCTGATAGTGATGGTAAACACTCATCCAAAGTTCTGCTGTCTAGTTCATCTTAGTTAACACTTTATTAAGTGCTATAATTAGGCAATTCTGGATTTTTTATTAGCTGTCACAGAACACTTAATATTCTGATAAGTCCCAGATTTCTGTGTTAAAATAACATGGACACCTATGTATTTCTACATTACACACTTTAGTCCAAGTTAGAGAAGGACCAATGAAAGAAAACTAACCTTAACATCCAACGATGAAAAATCTTCTGTGCTGCAACATGGGGCTCCTTCGCATTATGCAGACAGCCAAACAGGTAAGTATATACGTGGATCCCACCCTCACTCCAAGGACACAGAAAAAAGTATTTATTCCCCCCCACTTGTGGGAAAGCACCCCCCAGACTACATGTAGTACCCCATGCATAAAACCCAATCCTTTTTGGTTGAAAACATTTTATGAGCTAGGGTCTAAATTAAAAGATTTTGAAGTAGGTTCATTTACCAGTGCCACTATGTAACTTTAGAAGCTAAAATAAATCACTGTTTTCTTGACTATTTTTAACATGTGGTAGTGTAGGAATTTGAACTGGTAAGTGCAAAGGAAGCTTTCAGGGCCCTAAAAACTGAGTAAAATAAATATCTCATCCAATCAAAAGACTGATAACTTAACACTAGTTGCACTGGCCATTCCATCTGGCAGTGTACGGGGATTACCTTTCTCAATGTTTCTGGGCATCATAGAGCTGATTTGGCTATGTGCAGCACAAGCAGAGGGCGCTATTTTCAGGCTCATTCCTCCTCCAGATGAATTGAGGGGTATTCTTTGTTCTCTTCATTGGAAAAACTTTTTGCAGACATTGAGGTTGACGAACACAAGAATCCTTCTGGTACAAAATCATCACGCTACAATCTTTACCACATACTTGGTCCTAACAAGACATGGAATTTCTTAAATCTTTTATTTTGGAATCCCAGATAAGACCCCCTAACTCAAAATACAAACTGCACTACTGTACTAACTTAAAATCTAATATGCAACAAATCCCCAAAATAAACATGAAGAGATCAGAATAGTAGCATGTGTTGGGGCACTTGCCCCACAGTGCAAAGCAGAAGCTTCTGAGAAGCAGGATTAAGATAAAGATACCCTTTCTAGTTTCCATAAAAAGGGACACCTGGAGTTTCACCGGTACTACATATAGGTGACTAAGGGCCTAGTTTAAATGGTGTACTATTCCCTGGGGAGAAAATGGACATTGGTATTTATCATCTTATGGAGGTATTTGCGTCTTTTTTGAAAAGGATTGGCTTCCTCTTTGGGGTGAATATAGTTCTGGGATCAATGAAACTATTCAGTTAACTTTTCTTAAACATATCAAGTGTAAAACATGGGAAATGAGGGATACTTAAAGCCAAGTTGTTGAAGCAGAGGGTCCCTAATATCTTTAGTTGTATAATAGTATCTTCTGAAATGTGAAATCCACAAGAAATCATTAAGATTTTAACAAAGCCCAACTTCCCCATTTTAGCCTTACTCTCTCTCTTATCCCATCAACCCAGAAACTGAACATAAAAGTACTCAGAAAGCACTGATAGGACACAGGAGCACATCAAACCAAATAAGGCACTAGAAGCTAGGGAAGGGGAAGAGAGTAAGTCTGGATATAATAATTTTGCCATCACAACTTGGAACTTCTTACTTAGCATACTGACCAAGTTGGAAGTGAAATGGGAAGTTGCAAAAGAGTAATTTTTTCCTCAAAGTCACTGCTACTAACCACAATACTTGTTAGATAGGGCTAGGCAATAGAACTACAACTATCACTGGGGGTGGGGTGGGGAACAGTTGATGTTTTATAAAAACCTGTGACCACTGATTCTACAGGATATGCATCCTTCCCCCATGCTGCTCCTTCCCAAGTACCTCCCCCTCTGCTGCTTCCCTTGGCACCACATTCCAATAACAAAGAAAAACACTCCCTTCTACTCTGCTCTAGCTAACTAAATGAATGTTCCCTTACTCAATGTTTCAGCTTGCTGCACGTGCGTGCACACACACACACACACACACGAAATATATAAAACCAGCATTAAATAGGTAAAAGTGGGGCTATGCTTTCTCAACAAGATGGGGGCAGGATTGGGGGTGATTTGAAGATGACTGCTGAGATCATGTTTCTTCTTGGAATGATGCTCAATGTCTTCAAAGCACTATGCAGCTTTTTCTTCTCTGAAACAGATTCCAGATGGATCATCTTTCCCTCTTGTCCCAAATCCTTAGGCTCCCACCCCTAGCTATCCTCCCTACCCACATATTATCAATTCACTATCTGGCTCCTACTATTTCCCTTCTGTTACTTAATAAATGAGAAGTTAAGACTCTTAAAACCCTTCAACTTCAAAAAGGAAAAGTATCGGATGGGCTAATGCAGTTTGCTTGAATTCTGAATCTACTTCTCAGAAGCCTACAGAAGCCACGCCACACTAAACCCCAGGTCTCAGTGGTCACACCTAAAAACTGATGAGGCCTAATCAGGTAATCTGTTGAGCTCATACCATACACTATGGACTTGCATATTTCCCTTCTCAAACCACATACCCTTTACCTTGAGGTTCTGTAAGGGTACTGCCAAACCCAGAACATGGGGTAGCAGTGGCCCCAAAGTACTTGGATCAATTTTCTAAAGATGCAACAGGTCTTCTGAAGAAGCAGAAGGCTGCACAAAATGTCAAAGTCTAATGCCAAATCAGCTCTTGTCATACCACCTTACTCACTATATGGGAAATTGCCTCCCAGCTAAGGTTTAGTATAAGGGGACATTAGGCATCCAATGGCACAGTAAATGATTATAATCTGTGATGTCTGGCATTGCTCAGGGCTCAGGGTGAAACAAAGCAACTTCTAACTTCCATTGGCACTGGGATAATGAGAGGACTCTGGAGATACTGTATCAGGCTAAAGATAAATGAGGGAGGGCTGGGGGTGTGACTCAGCAGTTGAGTGCTAGCCTAGTACATGCAAGGCCCTGGGTTTGATCCTCAGCACTACATAAAAATAAATAAATAAAATAAAGGTATTGTGTCCAACTACAACTAAAAAATTTTAAAAAATTAAAAAAAAAAAAGATAAATGGGGGAAACCTACCAAGGGCTCCCTAAATCACTACGGAGCACTCTCTCAGTATGTCAGTATTTATATATAATCTTATTAGGCAAATATTGGGAAATTTAAGTATATGAAGATTATCCACACTTCTTTTCCTTAGTTACATTCTAAACAATTTGAAGCTTCCTTGGGCTATATAAAATGCTATGAATTGGGCCTTTAAATATAAACCATAACTTAAAGGCATTCTGAGCCAGGTGTGGTGGTGCACACCTGTAATCCCAGTGGGTCAGGAGGTCAAGGCAGGAAGATCACAGGTTCAAAGCCAGCAACTTAGTGAGGCACTAAGCAACTAAGTGAGACCCTGTCTCAAAATAAAATTTTTAAAAGGGGCTAGGGGGGCTGGGGATATAGCTCAGTTGGTGGAGTGCTTACCCTGAATGCACAAGGCCCTGGGTTCAATTCCCAGCACCACAAAAAGGGGGGGGAGGGGGTCCTAGGGATGTGGTTAGGCACTCCTGGGTTCAATTTCTAGTACAAAAAGGAGGGAGGCAGGGGCATTCGGATCTTGTCCAAATTATTTCCTCTCAAATTCACACTTATCTGTACAATGTATGTGATATTAATATTAATAATAAAATCGTTAGAGGATGTGGAGAAGAGACTATGTACAAGGCCTAGAGTAGATAATAATAAACAGGTACATAGACATAAAATGTTTGGTTTGGAATAATAGTTATATTATTAATGGGTTTTCTTTATAAATAAGACAATTAAGCAATGCATTACAATTTATGACTTGTTCTATAGCTTAAATGAATTAAAACTCACCCCTCTTACAAAAAGACAGACCTCTTCACAGCAATATTCCCGGTTACTTGATGGAATGATTCCTCATCTGACATAATTCTGCAATGCTCAGTGCATAAGATAGGAAGTTAAATGGAGGCTGAAGACCTGAAGGTAAAGGGAACTGAATGTGGAAAGAAACATCTAGGACAAAACAGCTGACTTAATGGCAGGTAAACTCCTCTAAGAATCTGTCTTAATAGCCAAACGAAAGAATCAAAAAGCAATCCTCTAACTTGCAAAGCCAATGGAACCCTATGGAACAAGTCTCATGTTAAAAAGATTCTTACATGGAGTGAAGTTAAGCTGCAAAAACGTGTTTATAAGAGACATTCGTCATGAGAAGAAACAGCAGCAACATCAAGGGATTCTAGAAAAGTCCAAAGATGACACTATACAACAACTGGAACAATTAAGAATTAGGTTACTTATCAGTCCAGTTATTCAGGAGACTGAGGCAATAGGACTAAGTTTGAGGTCACCTGGGCAACTTACCAAAACCTGATATTGAAGTTTTTTTTCAAAAAGAGGAGCTAGGGATGCAGTTCAGTGGTCGAGCGCTTGCTTACCATGCATGAGCCATGGGTTCAAATCCCAATACCGCTCAGGGGGGAAAAAAAAAAAAAAAAACAGAAAAAGGTTGTGCTTTTGCTCCATAAGACATGGGTTCAAAAATGGCTTACAGTAGCTAGCCGTTCTTGACCAAGTTCTAAACTTCCATTTGTTTGATGTCCTATCTTTGAAATGTAATGAAAACAACAGTTAACATTGGAGTTGGTGAGATGATTGAATCAATTAGACACAATTAGAATTATTTACAGGTCTGACTATTCCTAAAAAATGAACCAACATTGAGGAAGAAATGGCGTTTTAAAGGTTATTTCTGTTACAGGCAAGGTAGTACACACCTATAATAACCAAGAGGCTAAGCAAGAAGGTTCATAAGTTCAAGGTCGGCCTCAGCAACTTAGCAAGCCCTGGTCTCAAAATAAAAATGAAAAGAACTGGGGTATTAGCTCATTGGTAAAACATCCCTGGGTTCAACCCCCAGTACTAAAACAAAACAAAACACCCAATAAAGGTCACTTCTGTATGTACTTGCCTGGTTTGAAAATCAAATGTGGAGATAATCGATACATTCAAGTGTTCTACTAGCAGTTAATCATAATGTTACTATGCTATAAACTTTTCTGTTTCTCCTTTGCTGATATTCCTAGAAGCACAATCATCACAAGAAATTGAAGAGGACCTCACTTTTACCTCCAACTTAAGCATCATTGATAATGAGAGAGAGTCTTCACTCTGACATTTGGGAGCAATGTTACTGAGTGTATTTGACCTCAATTACCCGATCTGAAAAATTAAGAGATCAAATTAGAATTTACTTCCATAAAAACCATTATTACACATGTTAAACACTTAAAGTGTACTCAGGTAATGGTCACTATCATTATCAAAAGACAATAATATAAAAAACAATACTATACAAAAAAACACTGTTATCTATAACATAACAAGTAGATGAGATATGATTAATAGGTATTTAAATGTGAAGGAATGTATGCAGTTGTATTTGGTACAAAGTGCTGGAAAAGCAGATCAAGAGGGCAGAATCATCTTGCAAACACTAAAATTCATTAAAATTATCCAGTGAGGGCAAGGCACATAGTTCAGTGATAAAGTGCTTACCTACCAAGGATGAGGCTCTGAGTTTAACCTCCAGCACAATGAGAAAAAAATGAAAATCATCCAATAAAAGAGAAATGAACAGAACCCAATCCTAGTAAACAAAAAGTGCTGAACAAAAGGCAAAGAATGGTGCATAATAGCAGGGCACAGGAAGCTTATGTGTTTCAGTAGGAAGAATGAAGAAAGTGTGAAGGAATGAAGTGTGAATATGTGACTAATATCTGTTTAATATCGGTCTAATTACCCCTGGCAATTACTCCTCACTCTCTTCAGGTATTCAAGACACTGAATGAATGAATGAATGAACGAATAAATAAATAAATAAATACCAAAAAAAAAAGTCAAACCAAGTCTCTAATAACTTCAGTTTATAATAAAAGAAACTGTCAGGGACATATGCATACAAACATGTTTTCAATGAGTATGCTAACTGCACTGTTATATTCAAACTAAAAACTCTCCCAATGACTAAAAAGGATGGAAATGTTCTAAATAAATCAATCATGATCCAAATTAAGATATCTTTATGTACTCATATATCTAAAGACAGGAAAATTTTCTCATAAGAGCCATCTTAAAACATTAATGATATGTACACATTAAAAAGAAATACAGTACAAATATGAGATTCTACAAATGCTTTCATTAATTGTGATATGCTCCTTTTCAAATTTTTGAAAATGAGTAACTATATCTATTATAATTTTTTAGACATAGTATATTGGGGTAAACGAAAAAGAATCCATGTAAACCTGAGAGACAGATATAGATTTAAACATATTCTTCCCTACAGAAATTAACTAGAGGCCCTCAAGAGAATACAGAGAACAGGAAGAAAAAAAGGAAAGAAAATAATAGAGATTCGGGGAGTTGACATCAATTTTACAGAACACACCTAACTATATTAAAGACAGTTAAAAGACGATATTTTTAAATTACATACCACTATTTACTCAATAAGATTATTTCATTTTAATCAAGAAGAACAGGCAATGATGCCAAAGATATCATATCCAGAATAAGAAAATGTTCGTGTTAATTTTTGGATAACATATACTAATACTGATATGACTACCTCATAATTACAGTGGATCAAAGTTGTATCTTAATAGGTCAGCATCGATTTCAAATTTTTATTCCAAGAGTTAAATAATTCTCTAATATACACTTTACACCAAATTAATTACCTTAATAAGATGTGGGAACAATTAAGAAAAGCATTACAGCCGAAAGTAGTGGCACACGCCTATAATCCCAGCAGCTCGGGAGGCTGAGGCAGGAGTTCTGGGAGTCCAAAGCCAGCCTCAGCAACTTAGTGAGGCACTATTCAACTTAGCAAGACCCGTCTCAAAATAAAATATAAAAAGGCTGGGGATGCGGTTCAGTGGTACCAAAAAAGAAAAAGAAAAAGAAAAGCATTACATGTATGTTCTAAAGCAGCACTAGCCATAAATAGCAGAAAAACAAAATGCTTTATATAAACACATCTATACTAATGTATATGTGACATATATATAAACAATAGTACATAAACAAAACCAATAGATAAACAAAATGGCATGAAAATAATGAAATATTTTCCAGCCATCATAAAGAATGAAGTTCTAACATGCTACAACAGAGATGAACCTCAAACACTGTGCTAAGAGAAATTACACACAAAAGGAGAACACAATACCAATTATATGAGGTACCTAGAATAAGAAAATTCACAGAAATTTTAAAATATACTAGAGGTTATCAAGAGCTGGTATGAGGGGCAATTGTGGAAGTGGCAAAAGCACCAGACTAATGTAATGGGAATTCTCTGTACAATCTTTGTAACTTTTCCATATATCAAATATTATTCTGAAACATAATGTTAAATAAAGAGAACAAGAACATCCAACCTCCCACCGATCTTAACCAATAAATAACACAAATTTTGACTTTTCTGTGTGCTAAAAACTAGACTTTACAAATTAAATAAAGTGAATGAAATTTATAATTTCCCAGTGAGATCGTTCTGCAAGGGAAGTTTTGGAGAAATTGTTATGTGATACATTGTCAAAATACCCGTTAAATGTCCCATATTGTGGTAATTTTGAAGGAAATTTATTTTCTTTCTTTTACTTTTCCCCCTAGTGCCAGGGATCAAGCCCAAGGCCTTAAGCATTCTAGGTAAGCACAAGGAAATTTCTTAAGCAACTATAAAGGGGTTAGGTAAAAACTATGTAGTATAAATTAAAACATTTTGGGGAAGGCAATGTGAAAGGAATTTTAATAAATAAAAGCTGCTCATATTTTTACCAGCTTTTCCAAAGATGCATCATATAGAAATCTTTGTTTTAGGTTTGTCTGGGGGTTTTTTGGCATTTTTAAAAATTGATTGTTTTTTTTTTTAGTTATTCCTAAGAGCAGAACCCATTTGGATATAATTATACAAGCATGGAATATATCTTATTCTAGTTAGATAGAAATCTTATTAGAAATACTCACACAAGGACACACGGATCAAGTTTTCATTGCACCATTATTTGTGAAAGGGACAACCTAAAGACGTGTTAATAAGTAAACTGTTAGATAAATCATATTACATAAATAATGTATCTACACATTTTCATTTCAAACTAAGAGCCAAATATTATGACATTCAGTCCAGTCACGATAAATGCTAAAACTGATGCTACTTAAAATATAAAACTGAAAGACTTATGTATGAAAAAGAGGTCTTATTTAAGCCATGGAAAGACCCATGTCAAAGCAGAACATTATGAATATAATGGTCATGACATAACCCATAAAAATTATTTATCACTCAACCAAGAACAAAAGCAATTTGCAACCAGGCATGGTGGCGCACACCTGTAATCCTAGTGGCTCGTGAGGCTGAGAAAGGAGGATTTCAAGTTCAAAGCCAGCCTCAGCAAAAAGGAGAGGGGCTTAGCAACTCAGTGAGACCCTGTCTCTGAATACAATACAAAATAGGGCTGAGGATGTGGCTCAGTGGTGGAGTGCCCCTGAATTCAATCTTCAGTACCAAAAAAAAAAAAAAAAAAAATTGCAGCAATTGGCATGCAAGAAAGCACAGATCATGAAATATTACCAAATGCAGTTTTTAATGTAGCTCTGCTACTGTTATAAACATTATAGTTAAAATAATCCTGCTACATATTTATTTTTTTCACTACATATTAATTTTTATAGGTAAATTCTACTAGAAAGATCCATATATGTGACAACCTTATAGGACAGTTGCTAGACATAAAGTAGTAGAAGGGAAAGATAAAAGGGCCAGATAGAATTAACACAAAACACAATAGTGAAAACATTCAAGATGAAGATGACTTTAGTAAACTCTTAAAGTAAGGAAGTCAAAAGCTATAAAGATGAACAGTAATTGATACATTGGTCCAATCACTTGACAATTTAAGTTCATACAGCTGCTGCGATCAAAATAAGATCCAAATGATCAATGACTTAAAAATGAATTATATAATAAAAGTATTAAGAAGAAATTCCATTTATAGAACTACACATATAATTTTATTTTCCTCTGACCTAACAGATTTCCTAAAATTAAACCATCCCTGCATGGTTGGTATGAATGACTTGTTTATTGTATATTATTACTCATATATTTACTCCTGCATTTTTCCTTACATATCACTATCAAAAATGGGACTTAAGTGTTACTTTTCAGTTCCTATCAAGTTACTGTTTCTATAATATGTAGACTTAATAATAACACTATTGTCGTATTTGCAGAAACTATCTGTGAAAGGTGAAACATGAAATTAATAGTACATATAATCTGAGGAAAAGGAAAAAATGTTGAGGACTAAGAAATCAGGATTGGGAAGAAAATTTACACCTAGATCAACTTTATAAAAATTGAATTTTATACTATTTACCATTTGCATGTAGTATAGATTTGAAAAATATATGTAATCTGTGAGGGACAGTAAAATTGGTACATTTTCAAAGGGTAATCAAATCCAATTTTTGAATATGCATACCATTTACTGAAAAATTTATCATACATAGTTACTAGTACAAGTACCTAAAAATGAACATATGAGACATATATAACATGCTATTTACATTTATGGGATGATATGCAGGGTATTATGTACATGGTAAGAGATCCATTATTTATGCTTATTCAACATTTACTATGAATCTACTATGTATCAGGCAGTTAGAGGAGCTGGAGTCACAGCATTCCAAAGGACAAAAATCCTTTGTTGACATCCTCTTTGAATTTACATAGTGGCAGCCACAACCAAATCTCTACCAAGCTGACAGTAAATCAGAGTGCAAAAAAAGCATTGCAATGCAAAACAGCAGACCAACATAAATTTTTCCAACCTAACACAGCCCGCCCCCCCCAAGTATTAATGCAGAGCAAACGAATCACTACAAATTCTAAAATATATGACACTTTGACCTCTATGACTATGGTAGAAGTTCACTGATTTTAAGAGATTCATCCAATCTACTAAAAAGTATGTTATTATGTATAATTGTTTATACATAATACACCTTAGAAACATATAGTAGTATACATATGAAATACTATAGCAAACATTAAAGGTATTGGGCTGAGGATGAAGCTTATTGGTAGACCACCAGGCAAGGCCCTGGGTTCAACCCCCAGCACTGGAAAAAATAAATAAAAAGCATTATGTCATTTTTCTTAGAAAATTATTTTAAAGTAAGTAATATGTTCACACATTTCAAAAATAAAAAATAAAAAGAGCTGGGGATGTGGCTTCGCAATACAGCATTTGCCTAACATGGGTGAGGCTGTGAGTTCCATCCTCAGACCTAAAAAAAAAAAGAAAGAAAAAAGGAAACAAAAGGAAAGAAAGAAAAATGCCAATGAATTATACTACAAAAATGTAAAAATGGCAATTTTTTTATGTTATGCATACTTATCGCAAAAAAAAAAAAAAGAAACAAATCACCTGAAACTTACAAATACTGGTATATCAAGTCTTCTACCAAAAGAACTCCAACTGTACATAGAAAATTCTTATGACAGGCGAGGGGGCAGACACCTGTCATCCCAGCTGCTTGGGAGGCTGAGGCAGTAAGATCACCAGCTCAAAGGCAGCCTCAACAATGGCAAGGTGCTAAGCAACTCATTGAGACCCTGTTTCTAAATAAAATAAAAAATAGGGACGGGGATATAACTCAGTGGCCGAGTACCCCTGGGTTCAATCCAATGTACCAAAAAACAATTCTTATTCTTACCCTGGATATACCTGCCCCATTATCCCAGCACTTAAAGATGACTATTTTCACAATGCAGTATCAATTTTTTTAAAAATCCCTGAACACATATAGTTCATCCATTTTCCACCAGAAAGGAAGCTTTATGTAGTACCTTTTACACACCTTACGTTTTTCAATTAATGTTCTTTAAATTTCCTATTATTTCATAGACTGTTTCCTCACTGAATATTACAGCATTCTAGTATTCCATTGTGTGAATGCATCAGTTTATCCAGTCTCTTGGGTTGTTCCTTATCTTTCATTATTTTACTACATTTGATAAATGTTATCCAATGAGACATGGTGATGCATGCCTATAATACCAGCTACTGACGCCGAGGAAGAAGGATAGCAAATTTGAGGCCACTCTGAGCAACCCAGTGACACTCTCAAAATAAAAATCAAAAGACCCGGGGAGGAAGCTCAATGGTAGAATGCCTCTCTAGGTTCAACCACCAGTACCCCCCCCCCCCACACACACACACAAAGAAATCCAAGATTACATATGAAATTTTTGTATCAAATTTGCAGATATATAGGATCATTCTGAGATCACTAGATAAAAAAAAAATAGAAAACTTTAATTCTGATAAATGTCAAAAATGCTGTTCATATTTTTGCACTGTAACATTCTACAATCTTTCCAGCCTCCACACAAAGTTCTCAAATATTAACTTTCTGTGCTTTTGTTTTACTCTTCTCTTAAAATAAACTTGAATATTCTTTCACATTTAAGTGCCATTTGTTTTCCTGTGAACTACCTATTCATGCCTTCACTCATTTTTCCCCTTATATTTACTTTTTAGTTTTAGGTGGACACAATATCTTTATCTTATTTTTATGAGGTGCTAAGGATCGAACCCAGTGCCTCAGGCATGCTAGGTAAGCACTCTACCCCTTGAGCCACAACCCAAGTCCCCATGACTCATTTTTAACTAGAGTTTCCTGACTTAATGTTTTAGAAGATTTTTATATATTAATGAGGATTAACATTTACTTGGTAGTGTTATAAATATTTTTTCCCAATTTCTTATCTTTTGACTTCATTTCTAGAGACTTTTTACAGGAAGTATGTTTGTTCTTTTTAGCCGCATTTTTTTAATCTTATGGCTTCTATTTCTGAAAACGGAAAAATAATCCAAAAGCAAAGGATGGGTTCACTCACAAATTGAACACATATTTAACCAATTGGGATAAAGAAAAAGTAAATACTTTCATTATTTAAAAAAAATCAGATTAAAACTGGGAGTTTTAATAATCCCAGCTAGTGGCCCATAATACCAGTTATTTGGGAGGCTGAATAAGATGAACAGAAGTTCCAGGCAAGCCTTAGCAACTGAACAAAACTTTTCCTCAGAATAAAATTTTTTTTTTCTTAAATATTTATTTTTTAGTTTTCGGCGGACACAACATCTTTGTTTGTATGTGGTGCTGAGGATCGAACCCGGGCAGCACGCATGCCAGGCGAGCGCGCTACCGCTTGAGCCACATCCCCAGCCCCAGAATAAAATTTTTAAAAAGGTGTCTGGGGCAGTGATCAGAGGTGCAACACTTGCCTAGCATGCAGGAAGCACTGGGTTTAATCTCCAGTATCACTAAAATAAATAAATAAATAACATTAAGAATTAAAAGATATGGGTGGGGGGGCGCTAGAATAACCCACATTATGATGTACATGTATACCTCAACAGTAGAACAAGTGCTCGACATGCCCAAAGCCCTGGGTTCAATCCTCAACATCCCCGGCCTATCCCCCACCCCCGAAAAAAAAAAAAAAAGGGAGAGAGAGAAAGCCACTTTAGAAGAATAAGGAAAAATATAAAACAAATATATTGATTTGGTCTTAGAGTTACGAATTCCTTTCTCAAACTACATACCAAGTCAAACATTTATTTAAATGTTAAACTCAACTGAATTTTGTTATGACATTCATCAATCAATTTTTTAATTTTAGGAATACTTCTTTAGTATTAGCAAAGGAATTGATATATTTAATATCCAATTATTTTCAGTATTCATTTTTTTGTTTGTTTGTTTGTTTGTTTGTTTTTGTGTGTGTGTGGTGCTGAAGATCAAACCCAGGATCGAACCCAGGGCCTTGTGGATACAAGGCAAGCACTCTGCCAACGGAGCTATATACTGAGTCCCCTATTTTCAGCAATCTTTACACAGACATTTAAATGTTTTCAAAGGGCTTTCCATTTTAATAAGCCTGCCTGCCCTCTTGACGCCTATGAGAAACTTCTCTATCTTGAACATAAGAACTAGTCTCAATTTCTAACCCCCCAGCTATTTTGTTGTTGTTTATTTGTTTATTTATTTTCTGTGGTATTGGAGGACTGAACCAGGAGTGATCTCCCACTGAGCTGCATTTCTCAGGCACTTTGTTTTTAATATTTACAAGCACTCTGTAAATTGCTGAGTCTGCCCTCAATCTTCCAATCCTCCTGCCTCCTCCTCCATATGGTATGATATGATACCATACAACAAAAATTGAGTTGAGATTATAAGGATGGGCCACTGTATCCAGCTGAAATAGTATATTTTTAAAAAAATGTTTTAGTTGTAGGTGGACACAATAACCTTTATTTTTATGTGGTGCTGAGGATCTCGCAGTGTTTCCCACATGTGAGGCAAGCGCTCTGCCACTGAGCTATAGCCCCAGCCCTGAAATAGTACATTTTAAGCCAAAAATATTTTTACTTTTAATTAAAGCACCCCAATGGAAATTATATTACTTATGTAAACCTCTCTAGAATAACCAACATGATGTACATACTTTGCTTTTAGAGAAGGGGGTAAGGAGTTGCTAGAGATGAAACCCAAGGCCTTATATTTCTTAGGCAATTAATTACTCTTACCACTGAGCTATATCTCCAAACAACATTTTAAACTTTATTACGAAAATGCACTCAAAAAGTTTATAACAATTACTTAAATTGTGAGTATAGGGGGAAAAGTACCTGAAGCAAATTATTCCCAGTACCACAATCTGTTTTTCTAAATCTTATCAAATGGAAAGGACTGCAACTCTCTGTATTCTAATTAAACTGATATAATACCATATAACAAAAATTTAATATTCCC
Source organism: Marmota monax (assembly GCF_021218885.2). NCBI lineage: Eukaryota > Metazoa > Chordata > Mammalia > Rodentia > Sciuridae > Marmota > Marmota monax. The sequence goes on from NW_026693786.1 coordinate 672,463, forward strand.
TTGGACTTCTTTGTTAAAGAATAGCTCTGGGCTGGAGTTGTGGCTCAGCGGTAGAGCACTCGCCTAGCACATGTGAGGCCCTGGGTTCGATTCTCAGCACCACATAAAAATAAATAAATAAAGATATTGTGTCCAGCTAAAAAATAAATTAAAAGAAAAAAAAGAATAGCTCCTTAGGAGTGTCTGGCACATGCCTGTAATGCTAGCTACTCATTAGGCTGAAGCACAGGGGTCACAAGCTTGAGGCCAGCCACAGCAATTTACCAAGACCCTGTCTCAAAATAAAAATAAAAAGGGCTGGAGATGTAGTTCAGTATACCCTGGATCCAATCCCCAGTACCACAAAAATAAATAGATACATAGATATATAGATAAATGCTAAGGGTGTATTATATGAATGATAAAAACTCTTGCTACTGCCATACCCAGTTCTGTCTTGGAAACACTTTCAAACTCAGAAAGGAAACTGAATTTCATTTCCTTAAATTTTATCTTGATTTCAATAGACAGTTTTCCTATTTGAAGAGATCCTTGTTCACCTCAGGGCTGGCCATGCCTAGTTCTGGGATTTCAAAATTGTTTGGCTGGCTTTAGAGTATTCTTATTTCTTGACAATTCAGGTGACCATTATACCAGAAACTGCTAACAGAATTTCAGCCACAACTGAAGCTTACCAAGAATATGTGTTTTCTGCAACTGGTTGAAGTGCCACAGTAGGAAGTAAGGAAATGAGAATCCCCCACACTGGCACATGACAATAGCCCCTAGTAGTCTAAGACAAAGTGGTAATTAGGCATTTAAAACCACTAAAGCTAATTTTGTCAGGGACCTGGCAGCTGTGCCAACAGGCTCATTTGAAATTTGTTGTCTGTTCAGGTCCTTGGCCCATTTGTTAATTGGGTTATTTGTTATCTTATTGTCTAATTTTTTTGAGTTCTTTGTATACTCTGGATATTAGGGCTCTATCTAAAGTGTGAGGAGTAAAAATTTGTTCCCATGATGTAGGCTCCCTATTTACCTCTCTTATTGTTTCTCTTGCTGAGAAAAAACTTTTTAGTTTAAGTAAGTCCCATTTGTTGATTCTTGTTATTAACTCTTGTGCTATGGGTGTCCTGTTAAGGAATTTGGAGCCCGACCCCACAATATGTAAATCGGAGCCAACTTTTTCTTCTATCAGACGCAGAGTCTCTGATTTGATATCAAGCTCCTTGATCCATTTTGAGTTAAATTTTGTGCATGGCGAGAGGAGGGGATTCAGTTTCATTTTGTTGCATATGGATTTCTAGTTTTCCCAACACCATTTGTTGAAGATGCTATCCTTCCTCCATTGCATGCTTTTAGCCCCTTTATCAAATATAAGATAGTTGTAGTTTTGTGGATTGGTGTCTGTGTCCTCTATTCTGTACCATTGGTCCACCCGCCTGTTTTGGTACCAGTACCATGCTGTTTTTGTTACTATTGCTCTGTAATATAGTTGGAAATCTGGTATCGCTATACCGCCTGATTCACACTTCCTGCTTAGAGTTGCTTTTGCTATTCTGGATCTTTTGTTTTTCCATATGAATTTCATGATTGCTTTATCTATTTCTACAAGAAATGCCAAATGTCTTCTTTGATATAATGAGAGCAACTAAGAACAGAGCAGGGAGGAAGAGCAGGAGGAAAAGATTAACATTAAACAGAGACATGAGGTGGGAGGGAAAGGGAGAGAAGAGGGAAATTGCATGGAAATGGAAGGAGACCCTCATTGTTATACAAAATTACATATAAGAGGTTGTGAGGGGAATGGGAAAAAAAATAAGGAGAGAAATGAATTACAGTAGATGGGGTAGAGAGAGAAGATGGGAGGGGAGGGGAGGGGGGATAGTAGAGGATAGGAAAGGTAGCAGAATACAACAGTTACTAGTATGGCATTATGTAAAAATGTGGATGTGTAACCGATGTGATTCTGCAATCTGTATTTGGGGTAAAAATGGGAGTTCATAACCCACTTGAATCTAATGTATGAAATATGATATGTCAAGAGCTTTGTAATGTTTTGAACAACCAATAAAAAAAAAAGGTCACATAAAAACTTGTCCAGATCCACTTGCTCTGTCAGAGAATCCATCCATCTCTACAAAAATGAAAATTCATACTCAAAGAGTCATTCTGAGAAGAGACTTTTAAACCAACATCTTTGGATTATCTATACAATATATAAAGGACTAAAAATAACAGGTAAAAAGCAATAATATGAAAATTACAATGAATAAAAATTCTAAACTCAATTAAAAAACTGTACACAAGTTGAATGGCAGACTAAAAGAGTGGTGTAACCAGAAAACACAGACCTGTACCAAAAAACAAGATAAAAATAAAAAGCATGTAAGGAAAAAAAAAAAGAAATTTGTTGTCAGTGGGCAAGTAAATATTTTTCACTTTTGCAGACCATATGGTCTCTGTCCCAATTAGTCTACTCTGCTACAGTAGCATAAAAGTTACATACACAAAAATTAGAAGCTGTCACTGTGTTTATTTAATAAATTTATCATCATTGTGCATGAAATATCATAATCCTTTTGATTTTCTTCAACCATTAAAAAACTAACACCATTCTCAGCTCATAGGCTATACAAAAATTTTGGTGGGCCAAATTTGGCTCATATGCCAGTTTTTTTGAACCCTCACATATACAGAATTAGTTAGGCATCCTTTTTGTTTGAAGATGTTTTTTGAAGAAAAACAGAATTGAACAAAGTTCAATTTCAAAGCCAGAGAAACAGTTTTCTTTTGTGGGGTGCCAAATCAAGACAAACATGGAACAAGCCTATGCTGTGACTTGCTACATTTTTAATATATTCTGATAGTTGTGTATATTTAATATATTCTGATAGCTGTCTATATAGTGTAATATTCTACCTATATTTTTTGTCACCTTAAACATTTTAGGTATTATAGTTCAGTACTATATTCACATTGTTGTGCAAGAATCTCCAGAAATTTTTTCCTCCTACAAAACTGACTCTATTCCCAGTAAACAATTCTCTATTTCCTCCTTACCCCAGTCCCTGGCAACCAACATTCTACTTTGTTCTATCAATTTGGGTCATGTTCATTGTGGGATTTTTTTTTTTTTTGTAATGGAGATTGAACCCAGGGGTGCTTTATCATTGAGCTACATTCCCCAGAGCTTTTTCTTTTTTATTTTGAGATAGGGTCTCATTAAGTTGCTGGTGCTGTCCTTGAACTTGCAATCCTTTGGCCTCAGCCTCCAGAATCACTGGGATTACAGGTGTGAGCCACAATGCCCACCTGGGTCACATACTTTTGAATCTATCCCATACCATCATTTTGGGACACAAGTGCTAGATGGCAATTTGTATTATTACTATTTAGAGCAGCAAAACTGAATCCACTAGGGAATCTATACATGAAAACTGTAAGGTATTTTAGGCTAAAAATATTTATCTGCCTAGCAGCCACATACTAAAATATACCTGTCAGATCAGTCATGGTATCTGCCACACATTCCCTCAACCTACCTATTCTGAGGAAAACAGAATTGTACAAATTTCCTATCAAATACAAAACCATCCATAGAAAATATGTTCTTTTATAGGGCACCAAATCAAAGGACAAAAATGGAGCCAGTCTATGTTATGACCTTAAGTAAAAAGCTCTAGCCAAAAAAAAGATTTAAGCCAAAAAGGTTTTCTAGTTCCCAGGAATTTGAGTCATAGAACAATCAGGTAAAAGGACAAAAGCTGAGGCTGAAGGTTTCACAAAATAAAAAGTTATGAAGGATATATAAGCTCAAATTGTCGAGAAGATGAAACTATGCATGAAAGAGAAAATAATTAAAGATAAACTGAAACAGAGTCAATAGCACCAATCTAGAACAATGATTCTTACCCAGAACAGTAGAACCCTTGGGCAGTGTTGTGAAAACTTTGTAGGGACCTTTTTACTTGTCATAGTGGTTGAGTTGAGATCACTACTGATGCTTGGAGGAAGGCAGCCAGGGATGTAACATATCCTACAATGTAGCACACAGTACCTCAAAACAAAGAACTGAAATATAACAGACTCGCTACAAATACAAATTTATATTTGTATTTGTAGGGGCTGGGGTTGTGGCTCAGCAGTAGAGCACTCACCTAGCATGTGCAAGGCACTGGGTTTGATCCTCAGGACCACATAAAAATAAATAAAATAAAGATATTATGTCCAATTACAACTAAAAAATAAAAAAAATAGTACTTTGATACATAACAAAAACTTAAAAACAAGAAGTGACATGATCAGCTCAGTAATTCATGACATGTTAGGGAAACGAAGTTCAAATAGGGGTGTTGACACAAGATTTCAATACTGTGCCAAATTATAAAGCTTGTTGAAAACCTGAATCTAAAAATGCTAGTTACTGACAGATCTCGTTGCAAATAAGAGACAGTTTTTCAGGCAGAGTAAAGAACTGAGGACGTTCTTAAACTTCCTTAAATTCCTTACTGTTCCCAAGAGGAATGGCAACCAACTTCTAAAATTAGATTCCTGTGAAATACAAGCTCACACACTGAAAATGCCTTCAGTAGCTAGGCAGGTAATATAAAACCTCCCACTACTTGGCCTCAGCCCCTAATAAGATGAGGCTTTTCATTTTCTTTCTTTACTTTTTTTTTTTTTCCTGGTGCTGGATTGAACCCAGGGCCACAGGCATACTGTACCACTGAGGTACACTGCCAGCCCTCAGTGAAAAGTCAAACTCAATCTCTGATATTTCAGAAACACATTAAAAATAAAATATAGATTTTTATGTAAAACATTAAAAATTTTTATGTATTCTCCCAATTTTAAAGAACTGCTGTTTGGGGATTCAAAGGAGACTGTCTATAGCAAGGATCTAGTCCAGGGTAACTTTGTTTGCTCACAATCTATCAATATCTGATAAAGTTGTTTAATCCACAGTTAAGAAATATAATCACAAACAGCAGGGCACAGTGGTACATGCCTGTAATCCCAGAGACTGGGGAGGGTGAGAGGTCTAAGCAACAAAGTGAAACCCTGTCTCAAAATAAAAAATAAACAGGGCTGGGGGTGTAGCTCAGTGGTGAAGCACCCCAGGTTCAATCCCAAATACCAAAAATATATATTTATATGGATAGTTACAGGCTGGGGGTGTAGCTCATTGGTAAAGCACTTGCCTAGCATACACAAGGCCTTAGGCTTGATACCCACACCTGCAAAAAAGAAAGCAAATGTTAAGTACACTAAAGCCTGGTGCAGTGACACTCGTGGATAATCCCAGGTACTCTGGGGGTTGAGGCAGGAGGATCACAAGCTCCAGGCCAGCCTCAGGAATTTAGTGAAGCCCTATGCAACTTATTAAGACCCTGTCTCAAAATAAAATTAAAAATATGGGGCTGGGGTTGTGGCTCAGTGGTAGAGTGCTTGCCTGGCATGCATGGGGCACTGGGTTTGATCCTCAGCACCACATAAATGTAAAATAAAGATATTGTGTCCACCTGGAACTAAAAAATAAATATTAAAAATAAATAAATAAGGTCTGGGGATGTGGCTCAGTGGTAGAGGGCCCCAGGTTCAGGTTCAATCCCTCTCACCAAAAAAAAAAAAAAAAAAAGTACACTGGACTGAAGATGACACAAATGGCTGAGACAAAAATCTCACAAAATACTTACCCTTTGCAAGTTGGAAGTTAGTTTGTTCCTAGAAACTTATCTTAATCTATTCTTTCCCAATCTATTTCATTCTAATTTATACAGCTGAATTCAAATAAACTGGTCCAATTCCAAACACTTCCAAAACAAACTGCTAAGCCCAAGCCCCAAACTGAGTTGAACAGATAGCGTGTCATGACATACGAGAAATGGTAACATTACAATAAGCCAAAATTGTGAAAAAGCAGAAACTATTCATAAAATTATAAAAGTATTTATAAAAATATTCCATCGGACTGACGCATTTAAAAAAAAAAAAAGAATTGAAGCCAACCAGATTTCTTATACAGAGCCAAATATCCTGGCATCCCTAGGCCCAAGTATCAACAAGTTGTGCCCCCCCTTTAGATGAATGGTGAATGTTCCAGTTAATAACCACAATCCCAAACACTCCCCTAACCTCTTAGAAGCATAAGTTGCCCTTACCATCACATTTGTTTATATTTCACAATAAACTGTCTTCTAACATCTCTATCAAAGGTAAATAAAAAAGAAAATGAAAGAGAAAAAAAATAACAAAAGATAGTGCTTCAAGAAAAAGGAGAATGAATACCAGAACCATCTCACACATTTACCCCATGTGGTTCCTGCAGGCATTTGCAATTGCAACCCCTGAAACAAAGGATGAAGAAATTAGATGTTAATGGCTATGTTAGAAGCTGAGAAACAAGCAGAGTAAAAGCAGCAGAGACAAGTGACTTAACTGAAGAACACAAAACACTGTTGTATGTTACTAACTAAAATGGGATAGGACAGATCTAGTAAAATTGTGTTCTCAGGAACTAGAATCTGGCTGTCAAAAGTTATCACAGGGGGCTGGGGATGTGGCTCAAGCGGTAGTGCGCTCGCCTGGAATGCGTGTGGCCCGGGTTCGATCCTCAGCACCACATACCAACAAAGATGTTGTGTCTGTCGAGAACTAACTAACTAAATAAATAAATATTAAAAAAAAAAAAAAAAGTTATCACAGTAAAAGGAACTAAAACTGAAAGAATATGCAGGAAGCCAACACACAACACACAGGTGAGGCCATGAGGGCCACAAGCAGCAAAGGAAGGTGGCATAAGAAAGCAAAACCTAGCCAGGTGCTGTGGCGCATGCCTATAATCCCAGCAGCTTGGGAGGCTGAGCCAGGAGTATTGCGAGTTTAAAGCCAGCCTTAGCAGCTTACCGAGGCCCTAAGCAATTTAGTGAGATCCTGTCTGAAAATGAAAAAATAAAAAGGGCTAGAAATGAGGCTTGGTGGTTAGGGTGCCCCTGGGTTCAATTCCTGGTCCTGCTGCCAAAAAAAAAAAAGAAAAGAAGCAAAACCTATGTATGAGCTAAAAACATGTAGTAGAGAAAAACCAAAGTGGACAGACAGGCCAACACCTAAAAGGACAAATTATAAGATACAAAAGATCATCAGAGAGACAGACAAGTTCAGTGATATGAATGAGACAACTCCAATGTAAAGATATAGCTGTTTCCTGGTGCTTCTCTAAACCCAGTTATTACCACTAAGAGGCTTAAACATATTAATGTCTCCTACATTTGTAACTGCAGGTGATCTCAGTCAGCATTATCTCTCTACAGGTGGACTGCCTATCATTATGGGAGCTCACCGATTTTACTTCTAGCAATCAAAAGTGCCTAATCTAGTCAAGCATGGTAGCACACATCTATAACCCCAGCAATTTAGGAGGCTAAGACAGGAGCATCACAAGTTTGAACTCAGCCACACTGACTTAGTAAGGCCCTAGCAACTTAGCAAGATGCTGCCTCAAAATAAAAAACCTAAAGAGTTTTATTTTATGAACTACATTGAATATAGCTCAGTGGTAGAGCACCCCTGGATTCAATTCCCAGTAACGCCAAAAAAAAAAAGAAAAGAATAAAGAGGAAAAGGAAAAGTACCCAACTAATACCAATATTAAGAAGCAAAAGAGGGGCTGGGGTTGTGGCTCAGTGTTAGAGCACTCGCCAAGTACACTTGAGGCACTGGGTTCAAACCTCACCACCACATAACAATGAAATAAAGATATTATGTCCAGGGCTGGGGATGTGGCTCAAGTGGTAGCATGCTTGCCTAGCATGCATAAGGCACTGGGTTCGATTCTCAGCAATAAGTAAAGATATTGTGTCCACCTAAAACTAAAAAATAAATATTAAAAAAAAAAAAGATTTATTATGTCCACCTACAACTAAAAAATAAATATTAAAAAAAAAAAAAAGAAGAAGCAAAAGAGTCCCTCAGGAGGAATATAGTTGGGGAACTGACTATGAACTTGTGGACAGGTATGATACTTCTAGATGCTCTATGACTGAGCTGAGTTCTAGTTTTAGAGCAATTAAATGATACTAGAAATATTCATAGTAACTGGATTATGTTAGGCTAAAGCAATTTTGAATTATATATAAAGAAAAAAGGATGGTCACATTTAGCAATCAATAGGAGGAAATGCCCTGGATGTGTTAAATTGCAACCCCTACAATCTCAGGAAACTTAAGAACTCAAAAGGAATCAGACATTCTCACTTTAATGACAACTGAACACCCTAGAGTTAAAACAGATAGTCTATGAAGACAAAGATGAGCTAAAATGAAGGCCATGTCTACAGAGATCACAAAAGCTCAATTGAGATTCAAATTGAAAAAAAACAAGCCTCCAGAAGCTAGGGGGTAAAGGAAGACAGATTATGAGGAACAAGTCTATAGTAGAAAGCAAGACCACAAGCACATGGAATCAAAAACAAGCTAAACTGAATCACAGAAATGATACCACACCAAAAAGAAGTTCTTTGGACATTTTAAAATTGATATAAATCAGCTTATTTCTTGAAATGAAATCTGAATTGCAAAAAACAGACCCTCAAAAACAATGTAGCTACGTGAAATTAGTCATACTGAAGCAGGGAGGCAGGCAGGCAAGCACAACTTGTACATCCCAGCACATGATACAAATAACATGCAAAGCATGCAGTTTAGTTACCACCTGTGCTCTCCAAAACTTCAGAAATGTGAAATATGGAAACAGGTAATAAGTAGCAAAGACTGGAGGTGAAAATAGTAATCTAAAAGGTTATAGGGAGATTCATTGTAGTGGCACACACCTATATCCCCAGCCATTTGGGAGGCTAAGGAAAGAGGATTACAAGTTCAAGTCCAGCCTGGGCAATTTAGCAAAATCCTAAGTCAAAATAAAAATTAAAAAGAGCTGAAAGCTGGGACTGGGGGCTGGGAACGTAGCTCATTGGTAGAGCAGTTGCCTAGCATGTGTGAAGACCTTAGTTCAACCCCCAGTATAATAAAAAAAGGGGCAGGGAGATGGAATGCTGGGGATGTCGCAAATAGCTCAGTAAATGGTAGACTTGCCTAGCCTAGCATGCATTAAACCCTGGGTTTCATCCCCAGTACTACCAAAAATAAAACAGTAAAATGACATAAAAAGCAGGCATTGGCAAATTATAGCCCACAGACCAAATGCAGCTACCAGCTATATTTTGTAAATAGTTGTTGGAACAACAACTATTGTTGTTGAAACAGTCACATTCATTTATGCATGGTCTATAGCTGCTTTCCCTGAGACACTGAAAGAACCCACATAGCCCCCAGAGCCTAAACTACTCAGTATCAGGCCATAGATAGAAAAAGTTTGCCAATTCCTGTCATAAAGAACACAAACCAGTGGTAGCAAAACTGACAAGACACTTACAGAAAAGAGGGACTGAGGGGCTGGGGTTGTGGCTCAGCGGTAGAGCGCTTGCCTAGTACATGCAAGGCCCTGGGTTCGATACTCAGCACCACATAAAAAAAAATAAAATAAAGGTATTGTGTCCAACTACAACTAAAAAATAAATATTAAAAAAAAAAAGAGGGACAGAGATAATATTTATTCATGTTAAAAGCAGAGCTCTGGGGGCTGGGATTGTGGCTCAGTGGTACAGTGCTCACCTAGCACGTGTGAGGCCCTGGGTTCTATCCTCAGCACCACATAAAAATAAAATAAAGGGGGCTAGGGTTGTGGCTGAGCAGTAGAGTGCTTGCCTCGCACGTGCAAGACCCTGGGTTTAATCTTCAGCACCACATAAAAATAAATGAATAAAATAAAGGTATTGTGTCCAACAACAACTAAAAAAAAAATTTTTTTTAAATAAATACATAAATAAAATAAAGGTACTGTGTCCAACTAAAACAAATATTTAAAAAAAAAAAAAAAAAAGCAGAGCTCTGGAGCCAGGAGTGATAGAGGCTGAAGAAGGAGGATCAAGTTTGAGGTCAGCCTCAGCAATTTAGCAAGACCCTGTCTCAAAAAATAAAGAGGGCTGGGGATGGGGTTCATGGTAGAATATCCCTAGGTTCACTCTCTAGTATGGCGGGTGAAGTAGGGGTGAGGGAGATAGGAGTCAAATATTGGAAAAAGATTCTGAAACTCACCGGGCGTGGTGGCACACACCTATAACCCCAGCGGCTTGGGAAGCTGAGACAGAAGGATCACAAGTTCAAAGCCAGCCTCAGCAAAGGGCAAGGCACTAAATAACTCTGTGAGACCCTGTCTCTAAATAAAATACAAAAAAATAGGACTGGGGATGTGGCTCAGTGGTCAAGTGTCCCTGAGTTCAACACCAGTGTAAAAAAAAAAAAGATTCTGGAACTCCTGCTGAGATACCCCTCTTATTCTTTGAATGCTAAATGTGCTGAACATTTAGAAAATTAATTACATGCCATACACCAAAGAGATCCACACTGGAAAAGACTCATTAAAAAATAAGTAAAACATAAGTGAATTATGAAATATATTCATCTTCATAATATGGAAAGAAAAGGGAGAATGCATTATTAAAAAAAAGACATTTGGAGGGAATGAGGAAGGGAGGAGGAGAGGCAAAGGGGAAATACTGGGAAATTATATTGGCCAAATTATATTGTTACACTGTGTGAGTGTATGAATATGTAACATCAAATCCCAGTGTACAAGTACAATGCATCACTTTTAAAATATGGGGAAAAAAGATATTTAAGCTATATGAAATTATAATTTTTACTTAGGAGGCTGAGAGATGAACATAACAAGTTCAAGACTAGCCTGGACAACTGAGCAAGACCTTGTCTCAAAATAAAAATTTGAAAAAATGGGTTAGGAATGTAGCTCAGTAGTAGAGCACTTCCTAGCAAGTTGGAGGCTTTGTGTTCAATTCCAGTACCATCTAAAAAAAGTATGAAAAAGAAACTAAAAAATTAGGACCCAAGTAAGATTTTTATCTCCTCTACCTCATTAGGAATCAAAGGCATATACTGAGGGCTGGAGTTGTGGCTCAGCAGTAGAGCACTCGCCTAGCACATGCGAGGCGCTGGGTTTGATCCTCAGCACCACATAAAACTAAATAAGTTAAATTAAGGTATTGTGTCCAACTACAACTAAAAAAATTTTTTTTAAAAAGACATATATTGAATTTTCAAAGGAGAACATTTTTTCACCTGTACAATTGGCAGATTTATTAAAAACCTTAATACAGTATATTGGTAAGGATATGTAAAAATGGGAATGCTCATACTACTAGAGGAACTGTACGTTTTATTCAATGTTACAATATAAACATGAATATGCAGTTGCCTAGCATGTGTGAAGACCTTATCTACAGGATGTTCACTACAGCACTATTTACACACAATTAAAGGGGTACTGCAGGCCGGGCTCAGTGGCACATGCCTGTAATCCCAACAGCTTGGGAGGCTGAGACAGGAGGATCACAAGTTCAAAGCCAGCCTTAGCAACAGGGAAGAACCAAGCAGTGCCTGAGTTCAATCTCTAGTACCCAAAAAAGAAAAAAAAAAATATGGGGAGAGTAGTGTATGACTGAGTGGTAAAGTACTTGCCTAGAGAGACCCAGAATAGCAAACAAACAAAAACAAAAAAGGTAATAACTGAAACAAGGTTCCAAATATCAGAAAACAAAATTGATTTTTACATTCATAGTGTTATATGATAGTATGTACAAATTTGAAAATCATGTTATTAAAGCATATTTAAGGGCTGGGGATATAGCTCAGTTGGTAGAGTGCTTGTCTCACATGCACAAGGCCCTGGGTTCAATCCCCAGCACCACAAAAAGTAAATAAAGCACATTTAACTGCATGCAAGATGTCTGATATGCTTAAATAGAGAGCAACAAAAAATTTCACTCATGATCCTAACATTAACAGACAAAGACTGTCATCCTACCCCAAACTAACTCACTTTTGAACCTCGAAAGATAATATTAATTTAAAAAAATAGAAAACAAAACTCAAATAATAAATTTAACAAATATAATTAAAAATCCTTGAAAAGTAGAAATTGTCTTCCAGAAATGCAAGGTTAGTTCATTATTAGGAAACCTATTAACAAATACAACAAAAAGGCCAAAGAAAAATAGTTGCCTTCATGTTCAATAATCACTTACCTGATTGAGAGGTCTCTGTTCCATTGTCTAGATCACCTTTTGAGATAGCAATGGAAGGATTAATTCCTCCAAATCCTGAAAGCCAAATTTAGAGATTGACATAGCAAATTACCAAAACCACAGGACCCCTATACTTTGACTGTTGGGACAGTGACTGTAACCCATTAGATTCCTCTACTAGCATCAGTAAGGTAGAAGACATACTGGTGAAAAAGGCAAATACTGGGGCTGATAATGTAAGGATAAGAATAAGTAACAAAGACAATGTCCCTTCTAAGCCATGCAAAGACCCACAGGAAGGAGATTCCTCTATGGGGATAGTAATAGCATGGCCCATGAAGATTATGTGTCACTCTACCATGCACTTATGGTATAGATCATAAGAGACTTTCCACTGCTGGTTCAAGTACAGATGTATTATTGTTATTTTATTAGAATATGACTAAAATCGCTCTGAATGTTTGCTTTATTGTATAATTCTGTTCTAAAAGTCTGAGTACATATACTGTAAAGTAATAAGGAACAGCACACTGGCCTGTAGTCCAAATCTCACCTATTGCCTGTTTTTGTAAATGAAGTTTTATCAGAACATAATCATGTCCATATTGTCCACGGATGCTTTCATGCTACAACTGCAGAGTTGAATAGATATTATCTTGCTCTTTACAGAAAATGTTTGCCGACATCTGCCACAGAGAATTCCTTTACATGACAGCTGGACTAAACCTAAAACTAGCAGAAAGCTTAGACTTAGACCTAGCAGGATGAGGGAGATTTATATTCTTTTTTTTTGGTACCGGAGATTGAACTCAGGGGCACTCGACCACTAAGCCACATCCCCAGCCCTTTTTTGTATTTATTTAGAGGCAGGGTCTCACTGAATTGCTTAGTGCCTGGCCATTGCTGAGGCTGCCTCAGCCTCCCGAGTTGCTGGGATTATCAGCATGAGCCACCGCGCCTGGCCGGGAGATTTATATTCTTATTGTTTGCCAAATTAATTAAGACTATTCCAAATAAACTTAGTGAAGTTAGTCAAGTTAGAATACTATGTTATGAAAAAAATAAATAATAAAAAAAAAGAATACTATGTTATGATATGGTACAAGGGAAAGGACAACAAGTGATTAGAACAAATGATGCCTATAAACAATGACAACAAAATGTATATGTGACTTCACAAGGGGTTTCTTATGAATAACTTCCAAAATTAGGTCCTACAGAAAAATGTAGATGTGAGAGAATCTATAACAGGTTGAACATACCTAATCTAAAAATCCAAGATGCAAAATAATCTCCAAAATTCTCCTAAATGCAAGACAGATTATTTTGGATTTCAGATTTTCAGATTACGTATAACCAGTATATAAATACACCCAAAATATTAAAAACTCTGAATCTAAATAATTCTAGTCCCAAACATTTCAGATAAGAGAAATTCAACCTGTGGACATTTACAATAGCATAACATTATCATTGGTAAAGAGGTATCAATGTAAGCCATTACTATATGGGACAGACTTAGAACTATATGCATCTATGAATACCTCTATATGGTCCCCATTATATTGCATTTTCCTTTTTTTTATTTCTTTGAGGATCACCACGAGGTATTGTAATATATCAAAAGTACAAATGATCACAAAACACTTATAATGATAATAATCTCTCTGGCCCTGTCCTTTTTTTTTAATACTTACTTTTTAGTTGTAGTTGGACAATACCTTTATTTCACTTATTTATCTTTATACAGTGTTGAGGATCAAAGCCAGGGTCTCACACGTGCAAGGCGAGCACTCTACCACTGAGCCACAACCCCAGCTCCTGTCTTTAAAAACATTTTTAGCTAGGCATGGTATAATCCAGTGACTCTGGAGGCTGAGGCAGGAAGATCACAAGCTTGAGATCAGTCTCAGCAATTTAGTAAGACTCTCAACAATTTAGCAAGATCCTGTCTCAAAATAAAAAAAAGACTGAGCTATAGCTCAGTGGTAAAGGGCCCTTGGATTCAATCACCAATACACAAAGGAAATTTTTACTTAGCAGGGCCTAGTGGTGCACACCTCAGGAGGCTGAGGAAGCTGAGGAAGATTTCAAGTTCGAGGCCAGCTGTGGCAACTTTGCAAGACCCTGTCTCAAAATAAGAAATAAAAAAGGTAGGGATATAGGGCTGGGGCTGAGTGGAAGAGCGCTTGCCTATCATGTGTGGGGCTATTTTTAGCACCACATAAAAATAAATAAAGACATTCTGTCCATGAATAACAACAACAAAAAAATAAAATTTTTAAAAAAAGGTAGGGATATAGCTCAGTGTTAAAGTACCCCTAGGCTCAATCCCCATTACTGCAAAAAAAAAAAAAAATTAAAAATTAAAAAATATGGGCTGGGGATGTGGCTCAAGCGGTAATGCGCTCGCCTGGCATGCGTGCGGCCCGGGTTCGATCCTCAGCACCACATACAAACAAAGACTGCAAGGCCTTTTTGATTACATACCATTTTGAGTCTGAAAGCCCAATGCTGAGTACTACTCCACCTATTAAAGGGTAGTACAATCGAGAAGGTCTTGTAGGCTAGTACAGTGGCACATGCCTATAATCCCAACAACTGGAGAGGTTGAGACTGAAGGGTTTTAAATTCAAGGACAGCCTGGGCTGTGAGACCTGTCGCCAAATAAAAATAAAAACACCTGGGGATACAGCTCAGTTTAAAGCCCTTCTGGGTTCAATTCCCAGTACCATTACCTACAGACCCCCCCAAAAAAGAGACGATCTTATAGTCTTTAAAATTCTCCATTTATGTAACCTAAAACAAATGAGCCACAGCCAGGAATGGTGGCACATATCTGTAACCCCAGCAACATGGGAGGCTGAGATAGGAGGACTGTAAGTTCAAGACCAATTTAGCATGATCCTGTATCAAAACAGTAAAAAGGGCTGGGGACGGACCTAGGTGCCATAGGGCCCCTGGGTTCAATCTCAAGTGCCACAGGGGGAAAAAAAATCCTGATTCTAAAAGGCCCTTTTATGGCTCATTTTCTGTGGGGTACCATTATGCCTACCATATTTTAATATTCTGCTACACAAACAATAGTCACATCAATGTGTTCTATCACTACTACAGAGGAATCATGGTTATCCAAATATACCAATGCTGGGAATTCTTCTCTCTAGGAAGATTTATCAGGCCCCATTTGACATTCAAATTCTAAAAAGTTGGGGTAGGAAGTCCTTCAATCTTCAGTCTCGGCTACTCAGAAGCCTTAGAGGGGCTAAGACATGAAAAATCACTTGAGGGCTGGGGATGTGGCTCACGCGGTAACATGCTCACCTGGCATGCATGGGACGCTGGGTTCGATCCTCAGCACCACATAAAAATAAAATAAAGATGTCAACCAAAAACTGAAAAATAAATATTAAAAAAATTAATTCTCTCTCTCTCTCTTTAAAAAAAAAATCACTTGAGCCCAGCCAGGACAGCATGGAGAGACCCCATTTCAAAAAAGAGAAAATTAACAGAATTCTTAAAGGTTCCCAGACCCTCCCTGAATCCCAGTCACCCCAAAATCATTAGCTATTAAGTAAAAAAACTCCTCATCTCCTCATCTAGTCTCTTTGAGCATAAGGACCTATAAAAAGCTATCATTGGACTTGACCAAAATAAGACAGTAAGGTTTCTATGGGCTGGGGATATAGCTTAGTTGGTAGAGTGCCTGTCTGGCATGCACAAGACCCTGTGTTCAATTACCAGCAAAAGAAAAAAAAAGACAATAAGGTTTCTAGAGAGTAGATATGTGGCTGACCTCAGACAGAAAGAGACAGAAAGGAGAAAATGCTGAGAAGGGTTTTAGATAGAACAGTATTACCAATTTACCCTAAGTTGTTGAAAAGGAAAACAGAATGAATAGCCTGATATGCAAGGGAAGGAGAACATGTAGGGTTAGGTGACTGGCTTCTGACTCCTGATTACAGTGAATATTTCACTTCAACGAAGTCTCTCATAAAGAATTTTCCCAAGGGGCTGGGGATGTGGCTCAAGTGGTAGCGCGCTCGCCTGGCATGCGTGCGGCCCGGGTTCGATCCTCAGCACCACATACAAACAAAGATGTTGTGTCCGCCGAAAACCAAAAAAATAAATAAACATTAAAAAGTTCTCTCTCTCTTTCTCTTTAAAAAAAAAAAAAAAAAAAAAACTTTGATAATACTTACATAGAAAATGGAAGGGCTAGGGGCTATAGCTTAGTGGTTAAATACTTGCCTAGCATGTGGCAAAGCCCTGGGTTTGATCCCCAGCAACATAAACCACAAAAAAAAAAAAAAGAAAGAAAAGAAAAGGAAGAGAAAAAGGGCTGGGCCCAGTGGTACACTCCTATAATCCAGCAGCTCAGAAGGCTGAGGCAGAGGATTTGCAAGTTCAAACCAGCAACAGCAACTTATTGAGGCCTTAAGCAACTCAGCAAGACCATCTCTGAATAAAATATAAACAAGGGCTGAAGAAGGGCTGGGGAGATAGTAGTAAAGCGCTTGCCTAACATGTGTGAGACACTGGGTTTGATCTTCAGCACCACATAAAAATACATAAATAAAATAAAGCTCTTCAAAAAGGGCTGGGGGAAGGGAGGGAGATAGCTTGGTGAAAAAGCACTTTCCTAGCATGCATGAGGCCCTGGGTTCAATCCCCAGCTCCAAAAAAAAAAAAAGAAAGAACAGAGGCAGGGGTTGTAGCTCAGTGGAAGAGCGCTTGCCTAGCATGTGGAGGCACTGGGTCCCATCCTCAATACAACATAAAAATAAATAAAAATAAAGGTGTTAAAAAAAGGGCAATAATTTAAAAAGGGGGGGGAGGTGTGGGATGTGGCTCAGTGGTTAAGTGTCCCTGGATTCAATCCTTGGTACCAAAAAAAAGAGAGAGAGAGAGAGAAAAGAAAAGGGGGGCTGGGGTGCAGCTAAGGGGTAGAGGTAGAGTATATGCTTAGCATGCACAAGACCCTGGGTTCAAATCCAAGACCAACCAACCAATAAGTAAACAAATAAGGAGGGCTGGAGATGTAGCTCAGTAGTAGAGTGCTTGCCTGGCATGTGTGAGGCACTGAATTCAATTCCCAGTACCAAAGAGTAACATATTCTTTTAAGTCCCATTTGTACTACTAATTAGCAATATGATTTAGGAAAAGTCACTTGTGCTTTCAAAGATTCATCCTTGAAATGGAGATAACTTGCCAACACATCTTTAATCCCAGCAGCTCAGGAAGCTGAAGAAGGAGGATCACAAGTTCAAAGCCAATCCTAGCAATTTAGTGAGGCCCTGTTTCAAAAAATAAAAAGAGATGGGGATGTGGGGATGTGACTCAATAATTGAATGTCCCTGAGTTCAATCTCTGGTATGGAAAGAAAAAAAAAATAGATAACTAGATAACTGATTAACATGCAAATCTTTGGGTTTGAGCAGATTCTATGAAAGTATGCATAGGCTCCTAGTAGATGCTCAATAAATGGCATTAAATGCACAAAAAGCTATAAGTTGCATATTTCCCCAATATAGAACTACAGAAAATTATGTTCTAAGGTGACTTTTCTCCCCAGAAAAGTCAAAACATCTGCAGAAATATGCAAAAAAGCCACAGTGGGGAAGTATACTAAAATCAGGAAAAGGTTAAAGTAGGGATCATAAGTTATAACTTTCTGGATACTTATGAATGGCCTAATTTTAAAATGGTTATAAAAAAAAGAAGTAATGCAAGAACCATATATAATAAATAAATTAACTACAAGGAAGCATATAAAACATAGTTCCTTCTATATATTTCTTAAATTTATAATTTGTGAATGTACTTTCTTGGAGAGTTTGAAAAGAAATTAAAAAGCAAATTGATTCCATATATCCTAGGATCAGCTGTAAACACATACCCCATATAAAGAAAGTGGGATAAGGACGATTTTGGACATAATACATTTAACCTATACCAGGAGTTGGCAAACTTCCTATAAAGAGTCACATGATAATACCTCAGGCTCTACAGACCATAGAGTCTCTCTCACAAGATCCTGCTGTAGAAAAAAAAAAAAAAAAACAGACAATAATGAATGATAACTACATTCCAATAAAACCTTACAAAACCAGAAGCTCACGGGCTGGGAGTGTAACCCAGGGATAGGACATGAGCTTAACATGCACAAGGCCCTGGGTTTGAGCCCCAACACCAAAATTCTGGAGTTTATGCCATCTTGGTTACTTAGGAACCATTTCAGTTCTTCTGATCCTCAGCAGTGGTGATCACAAACTGAGTAAATACATATATCCCCCCAAACTATTTTGAGAATACATTTTAGAGAAAGTTTCAGGCTTTCTAAGTGGTTTGAAAATGGCATTTCTAAGAGCCTCCCTGACAGGAGTCATCTCCTACTTACCTTTTTCACTATATTACCTTAATCACTGCGAACCCCCTTCTCTTCTTCTATGTGGTCACTCACATGGAACATTTGCTGGACTCTGAAACACTTTTCAAAGATATGCCTTCACAATTCAGCCTAATAAAGAGTTACAAAAATAAATAAATAAATAAATATTATTATCTGCATTCAGCTAGGTCAGCCTCCATTGCATTAAGAAACAGTGGCAGGTATAAAAAGGGAAAATGAATAGAAGGGAGAAAAACACACGATGTTGCACAGTTTAACTCAACCATTTTAAATGCAATTTTTCACTTCACCATGGGAAAAAATCCAATATAAAAATCTCAATATTTTACTCTTTTTTGATGGTCGGGGCAGAGCTGCAGATTAAACCCAGGGCCTCACACATGCTAGGCAAGTGCTTGACCACTGAGTTATATCCCCAGTCCACATTTCACATTTATTGGTTATTTATCCTTTTGTCCAAACTCACAAGAATTAAAGTTCTGTGACTTTGTTAATGTCAAGAACAGTTTCTAGCATTTAGTAAGTACTTAATAACTATCTGCTGAAAGAAGGCTGAAAGTGCCACATCATGACCACTTTCCCTTCTCTACTACCAAAGAAACTACTCACAACTTACCAAGGTTTCCAAACTGCCTCACCAGGATATCCTCAGAAATAGTGATTGATCCTGGCACTCTGGTGAATTTGCTGAGCAGGCAGAGCCATGTGTGGTGGTACACACTTGTAATCCCAGCAACTCCAGAGGCTGAAGCAGGAGGATCACAAGTTTCAAGCCAATCTGAGCAACTTCGCAAGACTCTTGGCAACTTAGCAAGAACCTGTCTTAAAAATAAAAAAAAAAAAATTATTAGAAAAAGGGCTCGGGATGGGAATGGAGTTGTAGCTCAGTGGTAAAGAGCTTGCCTCGCATGTGTGAGGCCCTGGGTTCAATCCTCAGCACCACATAAAAATAAACAAATAAAAATAAATATATTAAAAAAAAACATTGAAGATTTTTCTTTAAAAAAAGCGATGGGCAAAAATTGTTAAAAATGGGCTGGGGATATAGCTCAGTTGGTAGAGTACTTGCCTCGCAGGCACAAGGCCACTGGATTCAATCCCCAGCACCTCATACACACACACAAAAAAACAAATTGGCAAATCTTACTGTATGTTAATTGTACCTTAATAAAACTGACACAAAAATTGTTAAAAAAAAAAAAAAAAAAAGGGAGGGGGGGGGATGAAGCTCACTGGTAGAGGGCCCCTGGGTTCAATCCCCAGTACCTAAAAATAATACAAGAAACAGGCAGATCCTTATTTTGCTTTTGACTAATGAAAAGGTTTCTAGCTGCCCAGGAATCTGCATGTTTAACAAGCACCAAGTAACTAACTTTATGCATAACAATATTTTATACCATGGAAATTTCCATCATCAGGTAAGTACAATCTCAGAAGCTATTACAAAAATCTTTAGTGTGAGGACTGAGGATGTAGCTCAATGGTAGAGTGCTTGCCTAGCATGTATGAGGTCCTGGGTTCGATCCCCAGTGCTGCAAAAAAATAATAATAATTATAGCATTGACACAACAATAATTTTTTATTGTGAAATAAAATAATTTCTGTCTCACATGGCCTCCTTATATTTGGATGGAATCTAAATAGAAGCACTGAGTAAAAGACAACAGTCTTGACTTGAATTCAAATCTATTTTCTACCAATATAATCTCAAGCAATTTCCAATTCTCCTATCTGTAAAAATGGGAGAATGGGGAAAATAGGCTAGATTCTTTATTCTCTAGTACATCCTGATCTTAACATGTTTTCAGATCATAATGGGAAAATGTCAAGTAATTACCTACTCCCTATTTAAACCACCTTCCTTGTCCCATTCCTACTAATTGGGCAAGACCATCAAAATCACTGACCACTTACCAAAATTTCACAATAGTTTGCATGCTGATTTGAGCCTCTCCCAATTCACTAATAACCTCACTGGACCAAGCAGGGCTCAATGTATTTCTTCACCAGCACATGCTTTCTGACAGCATTACGCATCACCTGTCTGACAGGGAAAAGAAACATATAACATGAAACAGTCAAGCTTTAAGATCTAGATTTATTTTTAACACCTTAAGTCCTCTCTATCCAGCCATACCATGGACCTCAGATTTCACTCTTGCTAAGTATTCACATTAGCATCACAATTATGCTTTTTTTTTGGTGCTGGGGGTTGAACCCAGGGCCTTGTGCATGCAAGGCAAGCACTTCACCAACTGAGCTACATATCCCCAGCCCCACAATTATGTGCTTTATCTGGCAAAAGCTGTTGCAAGGTCTATAATTTTTATTTAATAAAGGATACTTGCTCCTATTTTAAATGAGGTTAGTTAACTTGGGTGCAGAGGCACTAAGTGACTATACCAGGGTGTTAGAACTCAGATGTAAACTCTGACTCTGACCTTCCTATTTCCCATCAATATCCCCATCTTTGAATAAGGAGCAAACTTTATCCCTTAGCAACCTTGCTACATATGGCAGTTTATGAACCTATATTCTATACTCCTGACTAAAACAGGCCCCAAAAGGTGAACAAAACCTTCTTCATCTAGTCATCAGTATCTGGGTCACACTGTTAGGTAATAAAACTTGTTATTAATAAGTTCCATTCCCACCAGGACTCATCAAAAATGAAAAGGAAGACCCATCTGTCTGGACTATCTAAAGGAACACAAGGAGCGAAGTGGACTAGTGGCTAGTCCCCTAACCCTAAGACTCAGTCCTGGAGAAACAAGGCTCTGAGGAGTAAGAGTCCACAGGACAAGCCAAGATATACCCCTCCCCCCATAACCACCACTCAAGGATCTTTCTTTCTAAAAAAGCTGCCTACTGCTTGTACATTTCCCAGTCCCTTGCTGCTTAGAACAAAATGCAACAAAGAAATCTGGCAATTCAGCTTAGGCTACTAATTTTTATCATTAGATGTTGGTAGCACTAGTTAATGCTGCCAGGTTTGGTTTCCTGTTACTATAAGATGCAGGCAATCCTCAATTCAAACCTCAAGGAGCGGTTTCCTAGGGTTCATTTTATAACTATTTCACTCACCACTCAACACCACCAAAAAAGAAAAAAAAAATCTGTTCTCTAATCTACTAGTGACCATGAGACCTAGAAAGTCAAATATTCATCTACACGATTATTTTTATTTTTCATGATTTTGTTTTATTATGTAAGTACATCATAATTTATTTTACCAAATTCCTATTCATGAACAAGTTTTGCATTGCTCATTGCTATGAACACTATAAACATGCCCATTTCTAAACCTTTTTATTCGGCAGTACTGGGAATTGAACCCAGGGCCTCATGCATACTAGGCAAGCACCCCACCACTGAGCTATATCCCCAGTCCTTTTTATTTTATTTTGAGATCAGGTCTAGCTAAAGTACCCATACTGTCCTTGACTGTACAATCCTCCTGCCTCAGTCTCCTGAGTGTTGAGAATTATGGGCATGTAACACCACACCCAGGTCATCACTAAATCTTTTCAAATATCCTTAAATGCATAAATGCATATTTGGGGGTATAGTTCTAGACATGAATAGAAACAAACAACTACAAAGATGAACAAGACATGGTCTCTCTAACCTTGAGCTTAAATCAAGGGAGATAAACATTTACCACTATCATGTACTTGATAATTTCAGTTCATGGTGCTTCCTAATTAAAATTATGGCTGTTGTTAACATAAAACTATTAAGAGAAGGCGCAAGCGTGGCAAGGCGAGAGCTGCGGCTGTGAGATCTCCGGGTAAGTTAGCAGCTGGACTGTAGCGGTTTAAACACGAGTCTCCATTGCTCAGAACCGGGGGGAAGGACCTTGTAAGAAAGGGAAGGCGAGATATGCTGCTTTGGCTTGGTTTTCATCACGTGGACACCTCTGCTGTAAAGATGGTCAATGTACCTAAAACTCGAAGGACTTTCTGTAAAAAGTGTGGCAAGCACCAGCCTCACAAAGTGACCCAGTATAAGAAGGGCAAGGATTCCCTTTACGCCCAAGGAAAGAGGCGCGATGATCGGAAGCAGAGTGGATATGGTGGGCAGACAAAGCCAATTTTCCGCAAGAAGGCTAAAACCACAAAGAAGATTGTGCTAAGACTTGAATGCGTTGAACCAAACTGCAGATCCAAGAGGATGCTGGCCATCAAGAGATGCAAGCATTTCGAACTGGGAGGAGACAAGAAGAGAAAAGGCCAAGTGATTTAGTTTTAAACTTTTTTATTTTTTTTCCCATTTAATTTTGATGCGAAAATACTGAAACTAGAAAAATTACCTGTAGGAAAATAAATGACAATTATATAATCATACCTAAAGAAAAAAACATTAGAGCTGGCAGCTCAGTGGTAGACCACTTGCCTAGTGTGTGCAAAGACCTGGGTTCAACTGCCAGCACCAAAAAGTATTAAAATAAAAAAATACTATTGGAATTCCAAAATTATTTATATTACTGCTGAATATCATCTCACTGGCACTTTATCAAGTTTTAAATTAAAGAACCAAATGAGGGGCTGGGGATGTGGCTCAAGTGGTAGCGCGCTCGCCTGGCATGCGTGAGGCCCAGGTTTGATCCTCAGCACCACATACAAACAAAGATGTTGTGTCCGCCGAAAACTAAAAAATTAATATTAAAAAAAAATTCTCTCTCTCTCTCCCCGCCTCTCTCTTAAAAAAAAAAAAAAATGAACCAAATGAAAGAAGCTCCCTTTTAAAACCCACTTGCCCCAAAGCCAAATAAGTGAATGAGCTGGGCTCTGTGGCACAGGCCTATAATCCCAGCGGCTCAGGAGGCTGAGGCAGGATTGTGAGTTCAAAGCCAGCCTCAGCAACTTAGTGAAGCCCTAAGCAACTCTGCAAGATTCTGTCTCTAGTAAAAATACAAAAAAAGGAGTGGGGGCTTTGGAATGTGGCTCAGTGGTTAAATGCCCAAGGGTTCAATCCCCAATACCCAAAAAAAAAAAAGGCAGGGGGAGGGGAGTGAAGTGCAGGGCAGTGTACACATTGGGCTTGGGCTTCCATCTTTCCTTCCCCCTACTATTTCCAGTATATAACAGTGAAATGCAGCCATTTTCTTTCAAAAACAAAAAGACTCCCTCTCTCTGGATCTCTCATTCCCAGGTAGACCTGCTGATACATAGTTAGGCTATAATAATATTCATCCCAACCTAGAAGATTCAGGTAAAAATCAAAAGAATATTTTTCAGCACTGTAATGCATTAGATACAGATGAGATTCAAATGGATGACAGAAGTATTTTAAAGACCTATCCAGCCTGGGGCCGTGGAAGATGCTTGTAATCCCAGCGGCTCTGGAGGCTGAGGCAGGAGGATCGCAAGTTCAAAGCCAGCCTCAGCAAAAGCAAGGCACTAAGCAAC
The DNA here is from genome assembly GCF_021218885.2 of Marmota monax. NCBI lineage: Eukaryota > Metazoa > Chordata > Mammalia > Rodentia > Sciuridae > Marmota > Marmota monax. The sequence goes on from NW_026693786.1 coordinate 696,426, forward strand.
TCAGTGAGACCCTGTCTCTAAATAAAATACAAAACAGGTTTGGGGACGTGGCTCAGTGATCATGTGTCCTGGCTCAGGAACGCAAAGTGCCCCTGAGTTCAATCCCTAGTATCCTTCCCCAAAAAAAGACCTATCCAACAAAGATGAGTTAATGTGATAAAGCAAATACTGTAAAATATTATGGGCATACAGGTTATCACTATAAGATTCTTATCAACTTTTCTGTATGTATGTATGTATGTTATGTTTGAAATTTTTCTTTATATAATGCTGGGAAGCTGAGTGTGATGAAATATGCCTGCAATCTCAGATAACCTGGGAGGCTGAGGCAGGAGGATCATAAGTTCAAAGCAAGCCTGTGCAATTTAGCAAGACTGTCTCAAAATAATGTGGTGCTGGGATGAAGCCCAGGGCCTGGTTAGACAAATACTCTACCACTGGGCGATAATCCTAGACAAGCATTCTTTTTTTAAAATTTAGCTTTCTAAATTGTCTGACCTAAAGCTATTTAACATTTTGTTTAATATTTATTTTTCAGTTTTGGGTGGACACAATACCTTTATTTTTATGTGGTGCTGAGAATCAAACCCAGTGCCTCACGCATGCTAGGAGAGCATGCTACCACTTGAGCCACATCCCCAGCCCCCTATTTAACATTTTTAAAAATATTTTTAGTTGTAGTTGGACATAATACCTTTATTTTATTTTTATGTGGTGCTGAGGACAGAACTCAGCGCCCTCCCCATGTAATAGGCAGCCCCTCTTTAACATTTTTTTTAATTTAAGTCTTTTTTTAATATTTATTTTTTAATTGTAGTTGGACACAATACCTTTAGTTTATTGATTTGTATTTGGTGCTGAGGATCAAGCGCTCTACCACTGAGCCACAACCCCAGCCCCTTTAACATTTTTTTTAATATATTTTTTTTTAGTTTAGTTAGACACAATACCTTTATTTTTTTAATTTATTGTTATGTGGTGCTAAGGATCAAACCGGGTGCCTCGCCCATGCTAGGTGAGTGCTCTCCCACTGAGCCACAACCCAGCCCCCCCCAGTATAACATTTTAATGAGATGAAATCAATCACACTGTGCTCAAAGGTAGGTTACTAAAATAATACAAATCAGGCTGAGAGGCTAAAGGGTAGGGCTCTAAACTCTTTGAAATTCTAGCTAGATACCTAAGTAAATCTGGATGAATTACCAGTCCATATTAACTTTAGAGCTGGGCATGGTGGCGTAGGACTGTAATCCCAGCAGCTCTGGAGGCTGAGGGAGGAGGATCCCTACTTCAAAAGCCAGCCTCAGAGAGGTGCTAAGCAACTCAGTGAGATCCTGTCTCTAATAAAATACAAAATAGGGCTGGGGATGCAGTTCAGTGGTTGAGTGCTCCCAAGTTCAATCCCTGGTACACCCCCCCCAAAAAAAAGCATTAGAGCTGTGGCTCTAGAGTCTGAGGCAGGAGGATTGCAAGTTTAAAGACAGCCTCAGTAAAAGCAAGGCACTAAGTAACTCAATGAGTGCGGACCCTGTCTCTAAATGAAATTTAAAATAGGGTTGGGGATGTGGCTCAGTGGTTGAGTGCCCTAGAGTTCAATCCTGGGTACCCCAAAAAAAAAAAAAAAAAAAAAAAATTTGCATTAGAACCCTTTAAACACTGAGCGGGGGAATATAGCTCAAGGGTAGAGCAGTTGCCTAGCATGAGCATGCAGGATGCCCTGGGTTAGATACATAGCACCAGGTTTAAATAAATAGAAAAGAAAAAGAACTCTCTAAACATTGCTTCATTCGGCCTACCTTTCTTTTCTGCCTTATCCCATACTAATTCCTTATTTTCGATATTCTCACTGCAAACAGCTGTGTAGACAGCTGGCAGGGAGGGAGAAGGCATCAAAGAATAACCTTGGTTTTTTTTGGTGGTGTTGGAGATTGAACCCATGGCCTTGTGCACGTTAAGTGTGCACTCTACCAACTGAGCTATATCCCCAGCCCCCTTGTGTTTCAAATTAGGATATAATAAAAGGAATTTCTAGAGTTCAAGCTCAATATTTTATGTTGAAGCACCCTGTACAACTGATCAAACAGGACCCTGGAAGAGGCCATATAATCTCCAAGTTTAAAATATGTCCTAGTTGACCCATCTGTAAAACTGGAAAAAGACTTGTCACAAGAAATAACAAATGAAATCAATAAATATATGAGTTTCTGAAATGCTAAAAGGATCTCTGGTGAATGAAATAGGGAATAAACCATCACTGATGGGTGATGATCCAGAATAAGGCTAGTAATTTTTCAGTTTTATACTTTTTTTTTTTAAATATTTATTTTTTAGTTTTCGGCGGACACATCTTTGTTTGTATGTGGTGCTGAGGACCGAACCCGGGCCACACGCATGCCAGGCGAGCGTGCTACCGCTTGAGCCACATCCCCAGCCAGAGTTTTATAAACTTTTATAAACTTTATAAATTTTTCAGGCCTTATAAACTTTTCTGTATAGGCTTTTGTGGGGCCACAACATATCTAACACAACCCAATTCTCCTTGCCTTTATGGTGCTCAAGCAGCCCCAGGTGAAATGTCAAAGAATGTGTTCTTTTAGAACTCCGCAAAAATAGGCAACCTAGGTTTTGCTCACCCCTGATCTAAAATGTGAAATCCTGTGTAGGAATACTATTTAGAGGATGGCCTAGGGATGAGTGGGCTGGGGATGTAGCTCAGTGGTAGAGCGTGTACCTATACAAGGTGCTGAGTTCGATCCCTAGCACAGGAAAAGCTCAACTAAAATAAAATAAAAGGGACAAGCTACAAATAGGAATCATTTAGCCAACACTGACCCTTGAGGATGAGGCTCTGGCAATTATCCCCCCCACCAAGGAAGAAACTGTCAGCAGTACCAACAGGAGCAACATCACATCTGCAAATACCAAGGACTGAAGTCCAAATATTCCACTGCCTCATGAAAACCTCTTGAGAAGATGCATATATAACTAGAAAGAATTAGTAAGTTTCTGACCACATACATTTTGAAGAAATAGTTGACCATCCAGAGCCTGCGGAGACCACTTTAGCAGACACACAATAAATGTTTGTTGATGACTCATTCACGTATTCATCCAATAAACATTTACTGAGGCCTACTAATGTGCCAGGCTGGGCTCTGACAAAGACACCATCCCTGCCCACAAGGAGCTTACAGTCTGTAAACATAGAAGAGAGACAGGTATATACACAGACAATTACAATACAATCTGATAAGTTCTGTAATACTTATCAGGTTGTATTATAATGGCCGATGTAAAATTTCTTTCCAAGGGTTGCTGCTCCAGGCTGCTGCTGGCTATAACATCGAGAGGGGAAGAAACAAATGGTAGAAATCAAAAATTAAACGCTTTTCAGTTACTTCAAATATCCAGACTCTCCCTAATCCCTGATCACAGATAAATATGGGAACTAGATATATACTGGCATGATATAAAATGAGACTTAAATGCTTAAGATAAGCAGAGGCCTTATAAAGAAGGTCCTCAACCACCTCTTCTAAAATGAGCTTCCCTCCCTCTTCTGGCTTATCCATCTCTCAACTACCCCACCCTACCACATACAAGCCTGGTTTAATATCTACAATTAGAAAAATGCTGAAAGGCTAGGCATGGTGGTGCATGCCTATAATCCTAGCTACTTGGGAGGCTGAGGCAGGAAGATAACAAGTTTGAGGCCAGTCTCCGGGATTTAGTGAGACCCTGTCCCAAAATAAAAATATAAAGGGCAAGAGATGTGGCTCTCAGTGAGAGGGGGCCCCTGGGTTCAATCCTCAGTAAAAAAAAAAAAAAAAGGCCATAAGGGCTGGAGATATGTCTCAGTTGTATATCGTTCCTGGGTTCAGTCCCCAGTACCAGGGGGGGAAAATGGCTGAAAAAGAGCAACTCACAACTAACTGGATTAACGCAGTGTAACTAGTTAGCAAAAATCAATTTGGGGGGATGTGGCTCAAGTGGTAGTGCGATTGTCCGGCATGCGTGCCGCCCAGGTTCGATCCTCAGCACCACATACCAACAAAGATGTTGTGTCTGCCGAAAACTAAAAAATAAATATTAAAAAATCAATTTGGTTCATTTGGCACCTCTAAATCCAATAATCCCGCCCTTCACTGAAATGTTATTAAATGCAAAATAGATAACATATGGCTAATGGAGTAGGAATAACAAATTAGAAGGGTTTATTTAATAAACATAATTAAACAGATTCTATAAAGCAGAAATAACAAATCTACTTTCAGGAAAGCAGATTGAGACCCCTCCCTCAAGATCTCTGAGACAGATCTAATTCACTAACATATTACAAACAAGAAAAATGAAAGAGGTAACACACTCTTCCTCTTCCCTTTTTCAAAACTGGGTGACAGTAAGAGACTCCTTCAAGAGATTACCATTGTGGGCTGGGAAGGTGGCTCAAGCGGTAATGCGCTCCCCTGGCATGCGCAGGGCCCTGGGTTTGATCCTCAGCACCACATAAAAAAAAAAAAATAAAGATGTTGTGTCCACGGAAAAAACTAAAAAATATTTAAAAATAAATATTTAAAAATTCTCTCTTTAAAAAAAAAAGAGATTACCATTGTAGTTATGTGTTCAGACAGTTTTATACAAAGACAGGATGAAATTTTTTCTGTGTCCCATCGTTATTTTTTTTTTTTTCAGGTTGAGCCATACTATTATTTTTTATTTTTTGTTAGTACTGGGGATTTAAGTTGTTGTTGTATGAGTCAGTCTAGCTAAATTGTAGAGGTTGGTCTCGAACTTGTGATCCTCCTGCCTCAGTCTCCAGAGTTGTTGGGATTACAGGTGTGCACCACCATGCAAAAAAACTAATAAATGTTTAAAATAAGATCAATCCCTGAATGGATAGACTACTGTTTTGTTTCTTGTCCAAGTTGGTTTATTTTTAGGGACAAAATGTATTCTACCCACAACCACAGCCAGGGAGCACCACTTCTGTGCAGCACTCAAAAATGATTTCCTTTTAATAAAAAGAAATGGCTATCTTTCTAAAGGACAGACAAGTGTTATATCAAAATGGCTACCAAGAACCTGATACATATTTCACAGAGCAGTTATCTTTGGAATCACAAATATTTCTTAAGACTCAGTGCAACAAACATACCAGGAGTGTATTGGCAACAAATGTCATTTACAAATAGATAACATTTAGGCCCAAATCAAATAATTCACAAAACGAAATAAGATCTAATAACTAAGATCTGACTTCTGACTGGTGGCCCTGGATTCAATCTCCAGAACCAAAAATAATAATTAAGATCTGAAAGTCCAGCCTCATTGATAATCAGAAAAATGTGTGATAAAACAATGATATCATTCTTTTAAGTGTTAAGTTAGCAAAAATGAAAAAAATTTAAGTACCTAAATAACTGGGTACAGAAACTGATGTAATTTTTTGGGTTATGGTGAATATTTATAATGCTCAAACCTTTTGACAAATAATTCTAATTCTGGAACTTTATTCTATAGGAAATAACCCAAAATAGACAAGTAATAGAAACTGAAAAAACATTCATTATATAATTTACTGAAAATGTATAAAATACTTCCACAACAGAATATCATGAAACTATTAAATGATAATTAGAAAGAATATTTAACATGAAAATATGCATGTTATAATGTTAAATACAAAATGCAGTATAAAATAGTATAGAAAAATGGAGAGAAAGAAATTAACAAATTTATTAATACTAGTTGTCTCTGGGTGGTGAAATTATAGACCTTCTTTCACCACAATTGATGGCTATCTTCAGACAAAGCTGCAACTAATATTTATCTAATTTCCGGATTAAGGAAGCTATTCAAACTTAAATCAAAAAAATAAAGTCGATTTGATCCAATGATTTCACCTCGACTACAGATATAAAAACAAAAATGAAAAGGCAAAAAATAACCTGAAATAGGTATTTATAACATATTACAGAAATCTGAGTAACAGTGTTTATTTACAAAACACAATCTAATAGAAAATAATAAACACTAAATTTAAAACTCCTATAGATAAATCAGTGTAAGATATGAACTATATCACATTAATGTAAATTAAAATTCTAAGAAATTAAGGAAAATGGAACCTAATCTCATCGATAACCAAAAAATGAAAAAAAATGGCTTTTATTTATAAAAATAAGTTTTAAGGAAGAAAATTGGCAATATATATTGGGTGTTAAAAATATTCATAGCCTTTATGTAGTAATTCCAATTCAACAGATGTCATCTTAACCAAATAATACAAATACTTGTATTTTCAGACCTTAATTACAGAAGAGGCAATAATCTTTACTACCCCACATTTGGATCAACGCACTAAAATATTAATCTTAAGATTAAAAAAAAAAAATCTCTACTACAGCAAAGCCTTAGACCAGATCACAAAACAGGGAGGGTGTGTCCAGCCTGCTGCAGTCGGCCATTTTAGACCCTCTATAGAACAACAAAAAAAAAGTGTAGATGAGGATAGCAACCCCAGGAGGCTCCAAATCAACAATTGTTTACTTTTTTATTCCTGCATATATAGCCCTGTACTGTGCACTAAGTCAAAAGCAGTAAACAGGTCTCCTTCCTTTTTAGTTTTCGGTGAACACAACATCTTTATTTTTTTAATGTGGTGCTGAGTTTTATGATTTCAAAACGAAAAGTTTCCTTTAAATGTGTCCCTTTACTTTAGGAAATAAAACAATGTTTAGGCACACAGGATTCTGGACATATACTATCTATATTAAAATCCAGTCTGCCATTCAACTGACTATACAGTCTTGGACAAATTAATCTGGGACCTTCAAATTTCTCATTTGTAAAAAATGAACAAAGTACTGCTATTTCATAGGATTGTGGAGAATACTAAATGAGTTAAATAATATGTAAAAGCATGTAGGCCAACCAGTACTTGGCACTAGTAAATACTAGACATTTAAGTGTAATTATTATAAATAGGTCCAGAAAAGGAAAAGGACTAGCCTAAGGTCATGGATAGGATTACTGGAAAAGATCTGTCTCTTCACTTTTGAATCCTGAGCCTTCTCCACTAAAATCTATATCTAAGTGTTAACTATTGTTTTTAGAAATTAACAAACTCCATCCTCACTGGCAGCACTCAGCCACAACACTGCAGCTGCATCCCCCCCAAAAAAAAGGAAAAAAGAGAAACATAAATCCCCCACCACTCCCCACCCCCGAGGAAACCATGTAGGAAATTCTTCAGAAGAAAAAGTAATTTAGAGAAAAGTGTGTAAGCCCAGGTCACTTTCATACTAACAATAACCACTAAATACTTTTCAAATTTCTCTCCCTGCCCTTTGGGTGCCCCTGGCAGCCATTTGCCCAAATCCCAGGTTTCAAGCAAAATCTAACAAACATTTGGAAACAGCTAAATCCTCACCCCTATGTTCTAAAGGGGAGAAAGATCAGAGATTTTCAACCAACATAACAGTAGTTTCTCACATTGCAACCACTATGCTGTGCTATTCCGATGAGATGAAAAAAATGTATCCAGAATCACATATAGCGGCCCAAAATCCGAAAGCCTTTCAAATATATATTGAAATATATTCCGAAAGTGGCAAAGAACGGTCTCTAAGTGATGACCTTTTACGCCCCTCCTACACACAGCCAGCTGCCGCAACCTTTTACAGTCATCTCCGCATTTTTAAACGCACACTATCCGTAAGCCAGTAAGAAGCTAAGACTCCGGGTTACTTCCTTGTGGATTTAGCCACAACCTATAACTTTCAAATCAGGCTGATACCTTCATTAACTAGAAAGGAAGATCTGCTTCTCTGCAGACCCTTCTGGCCCAAAGCGGCCAAAGACAACTTACCGACCCCCTCGCCATTTTGTAACCTTAATTACCCATGCGCAGCGCGCCTCCCTCCCTCCCTCCCGGCTTTCTGACGGAAATACGCAGGCACGCTGCTCCTTCCAGACAGTTGAACTCAACCGTCACCATGTTGTCTGAAATACGCATGCGCACCCTCGCTCTCTCTCCCTCCCCCTCCAGCCGCTGGCGCAACTTTGATTTCTCCGCAGAATTCGCCTCTTTCACTTTCGACCCTCCACGCCCACCCCCACCCAAGCCTTGCGCCTGCGTGCCTCTCTCTTCCCCGCCACTGAAGCCCCTTCGCTTCACATTAGGCCTTCTCATAAAATACTTGAATGCCGCCACTCCGCGCCGCGCCGCCTCATCCCAGCCTCTCAAATGCCGCGCACACCGCGCCTGTCCTCCTTATTCTCCCCACTCCAGCTACCACCTCCGTCATGCACACGCGCGCGTGCACATACACACACAGGCCTAATGACATCTGGATGTGTTTCTCGCTATAGTTATGCCCCAGTGCCCAAAATGAGTCATTACCAGCCTTCCCTAATACAGTCTGATAAACTAGGGAAGTTGAATACGGGGGAAAAAGGCGTTACGGGTGATCAGAGCATATCCCAGAACTAGGTTTATCCTCCCCGACCCCAAGGGAGGAGCTAGAGTACTCTCGGATTCACATAATGTATTATAAGGCCCGCCAACCTGAACAAAAGCTAGAAAGCTTTCTCATAAACCATCGGATGAGCCTAATCCTAAACCCTCACCTGCTACAAATAGGAAAATCGCCCCCCCAAACTGTTTAAACATGAGGCATTATAGAAAATATCGATGCTCAGATGCCTCAACCCTATTTAAAGGAAAGCTTGTATCCCTTTCACAATGAGAAATAAATGCTCAACATCTTTTTGGAGGTCTGAAGCCCGTACTGGCCCTCATTTTCGCCGGTCAACCGGGGGGAATGCAGAAATTAAGGATCTCCATGGCCCGAGTTTCCTCGGCCACCCTCCACATTATGTTCTCCCCCTCTGTCCTTCCTTTACCTCCTGGCTGAATCGAGTGCCATAGCGAGAATTCCTAGAGCCGGCTGTCCCAAGACAGTGTGCAGAGAGTAAGAGATGCCTGGGTGGCGGCAGCAGGCCTTAGAAGCAGTGGGTATTGGGCAGGAAACCTGCCATGCCTCCAGCCGCAGGGCTGATGCCAGAAACCCACAGCTTGTCCTGCAGCTCTGCAGTGTGCTTCTGGCGCATGCGCAATCACCCCACCCCACCCTCGGCTCCGATTGAAGTCGAAGCAGGCGCCTTAACCCATTACCAAGTATCTGGATCTCTAGTCCACCCAGCTTCTTCAATGTTCGGCTCCCCTACGTGGCACCAGCTTCCAACACCATACTTTCCTCAGCCCATTCGTCTTTCGTCAATCCCTCTCCCATTCTTCTTAGCCCACTCTTCCATCGCCAAGTTTGACTACCCTTATTCTGCGTGTTACCTTGGTGATCTAAACTTCAATTCTTGGCCTTCAGGGTCTGCAGCCCTACCGGGCCTCTTACTCCTCCCCTGTTGTTTCTGATATTACAAATTGTAAAAGAAAAAGGAGAAGAAAAAAATGGAAAAACAAAAAAACAAACTTGCAAAAACCGAAGAAAGAGTCAGCCGGGCTCAATGACTCATGCCTGTAATCCCAGCTTCTTAGGAAGCTAAAGCAGGAGAATCAAAATTTCAAGGCCCCCTCAGCAATCTTTAACAAGACTTTGTCTCAAAATTAAAAAAAAAAAGGACTGGGGATGTAACTCAGAGGTAGAGCGCCCCTGGGTTCAATCCCAGTACCTGAAAAAAGACAAAAAAAAAAAAAAAAGAAAGAAAGAAGAGAAAAAGGGAAAGTGTGCATTAGTCATAGAGCACTGACCTAGCATACACAAGGCCTTAGGTTCACTCCCTAGCACTGCAAATAGAAAAACAAAGAAGACAATGATGTTTCAGTGTTAATTATGTTGTGTGTCCCCCCCCCTTATCTTTTTTGTGGTGCTGGGGATCTGATTGAGAACCATGTGCATGCCAAGAACAAGCTGTACCACTGAGTCAGAGCCCTTACTCTAATATTTGTTTCTGTTATCTATATGAATGTACATCATGTCCATAAATCCTTGTGAAGTTTATACAATCTATAAACAATTTGGGAAACAACAAAGAAGAAATGTCTAAATATTTCTGACTTTGTAATATGTTTTCTAAGGAATAAGCTTTTTTTATATTGAATGCTTCAATATTATTCTGTTTTATAAATTAAATGATGGTGATAATGTTGAAAACTAAGATTCCTGCAATAAGCACGCTTGTAATTCCAGCTAGTTTGGAGACTAAGATAGGAGGATCACAAATTCAAAGCTGGCCTTAGCAATTCAGGGAAACCCTGTTTTAAATTTGAAAGGGGGGCGCTAGGGATGTGGCTCAAGCGGTAGCAAGCTCGCCTGGCATGCATGTGGCCTGGGTTCCATCCTCAGCACCACATACAAACAAAGATGTTGTGTCCGGGGAAAACCAAAAAATAAATATTAAAATTCTCTCTATATATATAAATAAATAAATAAATAATTTGAAAGGGGGGCGCTGGGGATTAGCTCAGTGGTAGATGGTCCCTAGGTTAAACAAAGAAGAGTTTGTGGGGGCGGGGATAAATTTTGAGCATGTCTTTTCACTGTGGCATTTTACAGATTTTTTTTTCTATCTTATCAGCACACGTTTTATTGTGTAGATAGATATATAGATGGATGGATTAGCTGTGGATGAACCTTTGTTTTTATTTATTTATTTTTATGTGGTGCTGAGAATCGAACCCAGTGCCTCACACATGCTAGGCAAGCGCTCTACCACTGAGCCACAAATAGCCCCACGTTTTATTTTTTTAAAACAACAATGACCACAAAAAGAAGAAAAGAGAGAGAGAGAGCGCTCTGGGAGCCAAGCTGGTGGCACACGCCTGTATTCCCTGCAATTCAGGAGCCTGAGGCAGGAGAATTACAAGTTTGAGGCCAGCCTCAGCAATTCAGCAAAACACTGTCAAATTCTCAAACTAAAAAAAAAAAAAAAAAATTAAAGGCTGGGGAATGTAGCACGGTGGTGAAGCACCACTGGATTCAATCCCCAGTACCCTCCACACGGCCAAATAAATAAGGTCTGGGAATGTAGATCAGTGGTAGAGCAGGTGCCTAATATGTGAGAGGCCCTGGATTCCATCACACACACACACCGCTCCTGAACAAAAAAGATAGGAAAAAATAGTCTACTCTAATTTGTATAATTTCTTTCCTTTATTGGATTAACTTCTCACATATTGTATCCACAAAACATATATAAAAACTGATTATCTACTAGACCACAAATAAAGGGTTTTTTTTTTTTTTGGGGGGGGGAGTGAGCCCAGAGCCTTGCGCCTGTGCCATACCACTTAACAACCTTGGGCCCGGAAGCCTCCTAGTTATGAAAAATTGTACCGGTCACATTGTCTTAACAAACTCATACTTAGCGGTTCAAATGTTAAAAATAAAACTGAGCCGGGCAGGTGGCACATGCCTGTAATCCCAGTGACTCGGAATGCTGAGGCAGGAGGATCAGGAGTTGAAAGCCAGCCTCAGCAATGGCGAGGCCTAAGCAACTCAGCAAGGCCCTGTCTCAAAATAAAATATTAAAAAGGGCTGGGGATGTGGCTCAGTAGTTAAGCGCCCCTAGGCTCAATACCTGGTAACAAACAAACTGAAAACAACACTTAATCTATTATCAATTCTGACTGCTTGAGTAGGAGGGAGAAGGCGGTTAGAACACCTGTGAATGAGGCCGTGCGCAAACCTCATGTGACGTCACAGAGCTCCCGGTAGGAAAAGAGTCATTTCCATCTAAGCCATCCTAAGGGGAGTTGCCTCTGGGCCTCCCTGGCACCGGTGGGTGGGCCTGCTCACCAAAAGATCTCACCGCGGCCATGAGCGGTAAAGAATGTTTCAAGTGTGGAGGGTCTGGCCACTGGGCCCGGGAGTGCCCTAAAGGAGGAGCTCGAGGGCGAGGACCTAGAGGCCGCGGCAGAGGTCCTCAGTGCAGTTCCACCACCCAATCTGACATCTGTTACCGCTGTGGTAAGACTGGTCATCATGTCAAAAACTGTGACCTTCACCAGAACATCTGCTACAACTGTGGGAGAAGTGGCCACATCGCCAAAGACTGTATGGATCCTAAAAGAGACAGAGAACAGTGCTGTTACACCTGCGGCAGACCAGGCCATTTAGCTCGTGATTGTGACCATCAGGAAGAACAGAAATGCTACTCTTGCGGTGAATTCGGGCACATCCAGAAAGACTGTACCCAAGTCAAATGCTACCGATGTGGCGAGACCGGCCATGTAGCAGTGAACTGTAGTAAGGCAAGCGAAGTGAACTGCTACCGCTGTGGCGAATCTGGACATCTAGCCAGGGAATGCCCCATTGAGGCTACTGCTTAGATCACTCCCCTACCCCCCTCTTCTTGGCTGATTTAGTTGTATTTTCGCTAAAATCTCTTCATTGACCAAAAGATTGATATGGAAGCTACTCTTAGGCCAGCAAACTTTATTTACCACGTTAAAGGAGGAAAGGGCTGGGAGGAAAAAGTAAAAAAAAAAAAAAAAAAAAATTATTGTAATTAATGTGCTGTTTCTGTACCACCCAGGAATCCAGATGTTGAATAGTCATTCTGAGCACTAGGCAATTTCTTGGTTCTTTGGGTGTATTTTGATTTCCACACTTAGAAGATACTAGTAAACAAATCGGAATGGGTGTAGGAACCCAGCCCTTGAGTCTTATCACCATGGAAACGGATAAAATATATAGTGTGTCCAATGGAGGTAAATTTCCATAGAGAAAAAGAATACCAAGTAAGAGGATTGAAAGCCTGTATATGTGGAGGGGGGAAGACAATGTAGTTCTCTTTTAAATTCACAAGGTCATCCTGAGGAGATAACATTTCCTCAGAGATCCATGGAGCAAATAAAGTTGATTTTGGAAATGTTTGTGATCTTATTGGTTTTATTATGTTGATGACTTTAAATTATTTTACCTCATTAGCTTTTAAATAAAAGACATGGCGTTTAATGAAAATAAATTAGAAAAAGCTTTGAGAAAGAGAGTATTCAGAAAAACAAAAACATCATTTCCCATGTGTCAGAAAACAAGTATTAAAATTAAACACAGTTTGAGGCTTAGTAATTTCAAAAATACTCTTCATAGTAATGAAATTTAAGTTTTTGAAAAAAAAATCTATTTTTACATTTATAAAAATGTTGAGTTATGGGGTGGGGGTGTAGCTTAGTAGTAGAGCACTTGGCTAGCATGGGCAAGGATCTGGGTAATGTGGGAGATAGGGTGGAGTTAATTTTGTGTCAGGAGAAACCGGAAGTTGTAATGGGAAATGGTTTAGAAAATAATAATGGCAATACTACATATCAAACTTGGAATATGAGGCAGGAGAATTACAGCAGGTAGACTAGCATAGGAGGTACAATTTTTGTCCTAGAAACTCAAATGATCAAAAAGTGTAACTTAAAAAAATGTAATTTATAACAGACCACATTCTGTTATGAATCTTCATAAGTGTTGCCATGTAATCTTTCATTCCCATCTGAGAGACTCTTCTATTTCAGCCGAGTTCCTTTCCACTTCTGTAACTCTCTTGAACTCCTAGAAATTGATTTTGTCGCTCTCTGTGCTGTCTCAAGAAAATAAACTCAGGCACAGTCTCAGCCCCTAAATGGAACAATCAGAGTCTAATCCGCCAAAACACAACGTGAAACTCCAACGTTAGACTGTGCCAAACAAATTCCTTGGTCTCAGCACAGTCCTTGACTCTATTTAGTATTTAGGGAAGGAGGAAAGAAGAATTCTGTATCCATGCTCCCCACCATGCCCACCAGTGCTGAGGGATAAAAATCCAGGGCCTCACAATGCTAAAACACAACTCTACCAGTAAGCTATTCCAGGATTCTGAACTTGAGCCCCTCAAAACCATCTGGAATTTCATTTCCCATGTGTCAGGAGTTTGGCCCAGAGTTGGAGGAGGAAAAGAAACTGAGTCCCTTTATTAAGGAAACACTCAATGTTTAAGTCTTCTCCATTTCTACTCTCTAGGAAATCTTTTCCAGTTCTAGGGAGAGAGAAGCCTTATTTTGACTCATTAGTATCCCTATACCAGAAGACATAAAATGACAGCCCTCTTACTGAATCAGATTCACCAATGAGTTTAGTTTGACCTATACATTGTTGAACAATATTTCTGAAATTGATGTAACATCTGAAAAGTGGAACGCTTTTTTGCCCTTCATTTGGGCAAAAGGAGAAAAATATCCAAGAACTAGCTGACAAAGACTTTTTTCTTAATCCAGGTCTTTTGGGTTATCTTTTTAACTAGGGCTGGAATATATATCAGAGGTAGAGAGCTTGCATAGCACGTGCTAGACCCTGGATTCAGTCCCCAGTACTGCATGGGCACTCCCTCAGCATCCTGTGAATGTACCACACAGTGGACTGGCAGCTGGCCTGGGATCAGAGGAGCCTTCCAGAATGCCTTAACATCTCTCTCTCTTTCTTTTTTTTTCTACTGGAGTTGTAACCCAGGGGCACTTTACCACTGAACTACATTCCCAGACCTTTTTATTTTTTATTTTGAAATAGGGTCTTGCTAAATTTCTTAGGGCCTTGCTAAATTGCTGAAGCTGGCCTTGAATTTCCAATCCTCCTCAGCCTCCTGAGGGGCTGGGATTACAGGCCTACACCACTGTACTTGGCATCTTAATATTTTTTTTCCTTTAAAAAATCTTTTTACTTGTAGATGGACACAATACCTTTAATTAATTAATTTATTTATTTTTATGTGGTGCTGATAATCAAACCCAGTGCCTCATACATGCTAGGGAAGTGCTCTACCACTGAGCCACAACCCCAGCCCCATCTTGGCATCTTTTGATCATATACTCTACCACTGAGCTATAGGAGCTACACTTGTTTTCTTTTCTGTTCTAGGTTTTTGTTTTTGTTTTTGTTTTGAGATGGATTTCTCCATGTTGTTCAGGCTGGCCTGGAATTCCCCATCCTCCTGCCTAAACCTCCCCAGTAGCTGGGATTACAGGCATTCAAGAAGAAAGAAGCCTTTGTTTTGCTCTTCCTGCCTCTTCACACCTCTTTGTGTGCTGTTTTTTAGATAGTCACGATGGTTAGTTTTTAGCCACATTATAGCAATCACTAAAACACTAAAAGAACAGAAACATGGGGCTGGGGATGTGGCTCAAGTGGTAACTCGCTCCCCTGGCATGCACGGGGCGCCGGGTTCGATCCTCAGCACCACATAAAAATAAAATAAAGATGTTGTGGGCTGGGGACGTGGCTCAAGCGGTAGCGTGCTCGCCTCAGCACCACATACAAACAAAGTTGTGTGTCCGCCAAAAACTAAAAAATAAATATTAAAATTCTCTCTCTCTCTCTCCCAAGAAAAAGAAAAAAGATGTTGTGTCCACCCAAAAGTAAATCTCTCTCTCTCTTTAAAAAAAAAAAACAAAAAAACAGAAACATCAGCCAGCACCTGGGAGCCCCAGGGCTTTAAGTGTGCTGAGAGCTATTTCATGAGGTGAAAATCTATTGTAACTAAACAAATGATGTCATCGTTAATTGTAAACTGTTTTGTAAGGTCACATTTACATAATAATGTCAGATGACTCCCACCAAAGAAATAAGTGAATTAGCAGACAAAAACACAATTGATAAATAAAAAGAAACTTGCTTCCTTGAAAAAAAATGTAAAATAAAAAAAATTAAGGCAGGTGACATTGTTTAAAGAGGACAAAGCAAAACACAAATTGGCCAGAGCCAAAGGTATTCTAAAATTGCATATATTTTATACAGACTTGGATATACTCCCCTGCTGTACTGTGAGACATTAAGCAAGCCTCAATTCTTGTGAGACTATTTTCTCATCTGTAAAATAAGCAATAATGCCTGGAAAAGTCATTATGAGGCTGGGGATGAAGCTCAGTGGTAGAGGGATCACTCAGCATAAGTTAGGTCTTGTATTTAATCCCCAGCACCACACACACACACACACACACACACAGAGACAGAGAGAGAGAGACACAGAGAGAGAGAGACAGAGAATTACTTGAGATTTTACATTTCAGTTGCTTTACACAATATGAAGTACAAGGTAAACTTTAAATTCCTTGGGGCAGGGCTGGGGTTGTAGTTCAGCGGTAGAGTGCTTGCTTAGCATGTATGAGGCACTGGGTTCACCGCATGCAAACACAGTAAAAGATCCATTGACAACTAAAAAAAATTTTTTTCCTTCGGGCAATGAATTGTGAGAAGACAAATATGTAGGGAAACTGGTGATAAATAAGGGCCAGTTTTAGCAAAATTTATTATGTGTATTGCTCTGGTGCCATCTCCAGGTTAAAAGTCTAGAGTTAAGGTGATTAAATTCTGTCCTTCCTGGTAGAGAAGGGAGTGTGGACACCTTTACAAACTTATGTTTTCCCTGTAGGTAAAAAGGGGAGGGTAGGCAGAGAGTAGGGTTTTTTGTTTGTTTGTTTGTTTGTTTTGGTGGTGTTGGGGATGGAACTCAGGGCCTCATGCATGCTAGGCAACATTCTAGCACCAGAGCTTTTGTTTGTTTGTTGTTTGTGTTTTTCTGCAGTGCTAGGGTTAAAACTCAAAACCTTGCTCAGCTAGTCTCTGCCATTTGGTCACACCTTTATCCCTCAGAGAGCTTTTCTTTCATTTGTTTCTTTCTTTTTTTTAAAAAAAAAATATGTTTAGTTGTAGATGGACAGGATACCTTTATTTGTTTATTTATGTGGTGCTGAGAATCAAACCCAGTGCCTCACACATGCTAGGCAAGTGCTCTACCACAGAGCCACAACCCCAGCCCCTCATTTGTTTCTTCTCAATGCCTTTGGCTCAAAATAATACCTATGCCAAAGTGACATATTTTGGGATGGCATATGCTGCTACCCTTCATATTTAACTAGGAAGGCAGAAATTACTTTATGTGTTTACAACAGAAGGAATATGTTGCAGGGAACTGGCATTCCAAAGGGAATGCCACAGATTTACAAGAGCAGGATTCTACAATAATGCCTGGGTTGAAGAGACGGAAGTAATAGACAATGTCACTGGATCTTAGACATCATCAAATATAAGCTAGAACTGTAGCAGGCCTATGTAGCTGGAGCCACAGAGAAAATGGAGCCAACTGCCAGATAGGCTATCTGAAGTAGAAAGAGAAGAATCCTGCTCTGGCTTCTATCTTCCAATCGATTATGGAAGCTTTTTTCCCAAGAGGCTGGAAGAAAGGGGAAGTGGAAGAATGGTTTTGAATGCCAGTGGTAGCACAGATTCTAAAAAGCTACACTGCATGTCAAAGGTGAGAGTGAAACAGTACTAAAATATCCTTCTCCCTTATAATTTGTAGTCTTCCTGCTCCATTTGAAATGCAGATGACCCAAAGCACCAGGACACAATTTTTACAGTAGAGTAGAAGTTAGATTGTATGTAATTAAATTGGAAGACCCAATTTTGTGAGACACTGTCTTAAAAATTAAAAAACAAAAAGAACAGTCCATAGTGGCACATGCCTGTAACCCCAGTGACTCGGGAGGGAGGCTGAGGCAGGAGGATCACAAGTTCAAGTCTAGCTTCAGCAACTTAGGGAGGCTCTGAGCAACTTAGCAAGACACAAGACAGTCTCAAATTTAAAAATAAAAAGGGTCGGGGATGTTGCTCAGTGGTTAAGTAATGCCCCTGGGTTCAATCCTGGTACCAAAAAAAAAAAAAAAACAGCTCCAATATTGGTGTCCTGATTGGGGGGAGCAGCAAACTGTAAAGATTGCATTTCTTTACTTCCTTGGGGAAGAATGAATGAAGCTTTTACATCTTAATAATATTTTGCCCCTTCATTTGAGCAAAAGGAGAAAACTATCCAAGAACTAGCTGACAAAGACTTTTTTCTTAATCCAGGGTTGTTTTTTTAACTAGACCACACCTTTGGACTCTGTTCCTGTCCCTCTTAGCACAGTTTTAACAAGAATCCTGTTGGGTCAGTTTGGCAAGATCTTTCCAACCTCCATATCTTATCATCCCTGGCTTGCCTTCAGCAAATACACTGACAAATCAGTTTAGCCTGAATCCCCCTTAACTCTAATATTTCATCTTAGTAAAATTACCCATCCCTACCTTGCTCTTTGACTATAAATTCCCTCTTGTCCTTATTATATTCAGAATGGAGCCCGGTTCCATACTGAGGTCACTTTCCCCATATTGTAATAGTTTCTGAAGAAAATTTGCCTTTACCCTTTTAACTTGTGTGCAGCTCTGATTTTCTTTGACACTGTTCTTAGGGCAAGCCAAAGAATTCTGCCTGGCAGTTCTTGCAGAAAAACTTGCCCCAACCTCCCCCCACCTTTTCTTTTTCTTTTTTTTTTTTGTGTGTGTGTGCTGGAGATTGAACCCAAGACATTTTTTTATACCACTGAGCTATATCCCTGGTCTTTTTTATTTTTATTTTTTAATTTTCAGACAGTGTCTCCCTAATTCGCTGAGGATCTTGTTAAATTGCTGAGACTGGCCCCAAATTTTGATTCTGTGTGTGTGTGTGTGTGTGTGTGTGTGGATTGAACCCAGGGGCACTTACCCACTGAGCCACATCCCCAGCCCTTTTTATATTTTATTTAGAGACAGGGTCTTACTGAGTTGCATTAGGCCTCAGTAAATTGCTGAGGCTGTCTTTAAACCTATGGTCCTCCTGCCTCAGCCTCCTGAGATGCTGGGATTATAGGCATGTACAACTATGCCCTGCTTCAGTTTTGATTTTACTGCCTCAGCCTCCCCTCCCCAGTCTCAGATTACAGGCCTATGCCCAACTAGTGTTTTTTTTTTGTTGTTGTTGTTGTTTGTTTGTTTAAGTTGTAGATGAACACAATACCTTTATTTTACTTATTTATTTTTATATGGTGCTGAGAATCTAACCCAGTGCCTCACATATGCAAGACAAGTGGTCTGCCACTGAATTAGAACCACTGCCCCAGCTAGTGTTGTTTTTTTTTTTTTTTTTTTGGGGGGGGGTACCAGGGATTGGACTCAGGGGCATTCGATCACTGAGCCACATCCCCAACCCTATTTTGTATTTTATTTAGAGACAGGGTCTCACTGAGTTGCTTAGTGCCTTGCTGTTGCTAAGGCTGGATTTGAACTCTCAGTCCTCCTGACTCAAACTCCCAAGCCGCTGGGATTATAGGCATGTACCACAATGCGTGGCCCAGATAGAGGTTTTTTTTTTAAATACCAAGTTTTTTTTTAAAGAGAGAGAGAAAGAGAGAGAGAGAGAGAATTTTTAATATTTATTTTTTAGTTTTCGGCGGACACAACATCTTTGTATGTGGTGCTGAGGATCGAACCCGGGCCGCACGCATGCCAGGCGAGCGCGCTACCTCTTGAGCCACATCCCCAGCCCCAGATAGTGTTTTTAATAATAAAATGATTATATGCATAGGGTCAGAAAATTCTAAAAGAATAGCAGGTAAGCCAAGTGCACACCTGTAATCCCAGCTGCTCCAGAAGTTGAGGCAGGAGGATTGTGAGTTGAGGCCCTAAGCAATTTAGCGAGACCCTATCTCTAAATGAAATACAGACAAGGGCTGGGGATGTGGCTAGTGGTTAAGCACCCCTGGGTTTACTTCCCAGTACCAAAAAATAGATAAATAAACAAATAACAGATGATGGTACTGGGCATGGCAAAAAAAAAAAAATCTTTCCAATTTCTTTGCCTCTTCATTTTCAAAGGCTCTTATGTTACCTCAAATTTACATCAAAAAATTAACATGTTTCTTTGTTAATCTGTATTTTATTATAGAAGACTTGGCCATAAATCTAGCAAAGAGTGAGGAAAAGAAAAATTTTCCCCTATTAAAGGTAAAAAAGAAAAGTTTCCTGTTACCATCCTATACCCTCTTTTCCTCCTCAAAGGTAAAGGAACTCCTAACACTTTCCCGTGTATTCTTATTTATTTATTTATTTATTTTTAAGTTGTCGATGGACACATACCTTTATTTATTTATTTATTTTGATGTGGTGCTAAGGATTGAACCCAATGCCTCACATGTGCTAGGCAAGCAGTCCACCACTGAGCCACAAACCCAGTCCCTCTTGTGTATTCTTCCAGAGAGATTTTTATGCATATACTAACCTATGTGTACCACATAGTATGATGGGGTTCAGGGTACAGTACCCCCAAGATATGGCACCTTAGCATATTGAATACTTTAAGCTGAAGGAATTTGGGAAAATGGAGGAAACAAGAATTTCACAATGGGACTGGGGTTGTGGCTCAGTGGTAAAGCTCTTGCCCAGCATGTGTGAGGCACTGGGTTGGATTCTCAGCACCACATTAAAATAAATAAATAAATAAAGGGCCACCAACAACTAATAAAGTATTAAAAAAAAAAGAATTTCACAATGACTTTCACCTTGCCTTTCTCCCCTGAAGCAGATAGTAAAACCTAGAAAGGATTTTTCTGACTTTTCCCTGAGGCAAGTCATGAAAGCCTCAGCTTCAGTACCCTCCTTGTTCATGCAGGGAAGGAACATCCTTATCTCTGGAGACAAAAAAGAATCTGAACAAACAAGCCCAGTTTATTACCATTAGATCATACCTGTATTTCTCTGTGACTATTTTTATCAAACTTACTACTATAACACACAAATACTCAGGTTTAATCATTTCTCTGGATGTTCATTTCCTTATTAAACTTCCTATGACACATAAAATTTATGTAAATTTGTATGCTTTTCTCAGGTTAATCTGACTTTTTTTTTTTTAAGGCAGGTCCTCATGTGTGCTAGTCAAGCCTTTGACCACTTTGTTACACCCTAGGCTCTTAATCTGGGTTTTGTTCATGAACCTAAGATAATAGAAATATCTTGAAAACTCTGGAGCACACCGCAGTCTGAAAATTCTTCTTCTGTATCAAGATGATAGGAAAAAAACTAGTGACAATTTTTCACTGAATGGAAACCCTGTGCTCCTGGAAAACAAGATGATTGAGAACTCAACACCCCTGTCCTTTTGTGTTCTGAGGAATGGATAACCACAAAGGATCACCTTGTCCCCCTTACATTCCTCTCTATTCTTCTTTATAACTTAGATAAAATTTGCTGTCCTCTCTTCAGGATGGCTCCCTTGTTTACTTGCCTCTATAAAACCACTGCCCCCTTCCTTTTCTTTGAAACATTCTTCCACAGAACTATTTTCCTTATTGCAATACCCTGAATATTGTCTAGTCCATTTTGCCTTTTATACTAATAATTGAGCAATTCTGTTTTCTTCCTATAAGCAAAAAAGACACCCTAACCCCAACATTAGGTCAAATTCTTTGTGTAACTTTTAGCTTTTTCTGTTTTCTCACTTTGAAATACAAAAATGAGGCACTAGAGAATCCTTCAATTTTCTGACCAGGACTTCTACATCCCTAAAAATGTCTTCCCCACTCCTTTGTTTGTTTGTTTGTTTTAGTTTTGGTACCTGGGATCTAACCCAGGGGTGCTTAACCACTGAGCAACATCCCCAGCCTTTTATTTTTTATTTTGAGGCAGGGTCTCACTGAGTTGCTGAGGCTAGTCTTGAACTTGCCATCCTCCTGCCTCAGCCTCCCTAATTTCTAAGATTACAGGTGTGCACCACTGTACCCATTTTTTTTTTCTTTTACAGTCCTGGGGATTGAACCTAGGGCCTTCTACATTGTAAACAAGTGCTCTACCACTGAGCTACATCCTCAGCCCTAATTACCGCCATTTTGTTTTTTAAATTATTCTTATTTTTTATTTATTTCTTTATTTTCATTTTTGGTACTGGGAATTGAACCCAGGGGTGTTCTACCACTCTGTTATGTCCCCAGCAATTTTCAAAAAATTTTGAGACAGGATCTTGCTAAATTGCCCAGCTGGCCTCAAACTTGTGATCCTCCTGCCTCAGCCTCCTCAGTCAGCATTACCACCATTTTCAGAAGGTTTTTTTTTCTCTTAAAATTTATTTTCCTCGTCTCCCCCCCCACACCCCGCTTTAGTATTATTCCCATAGTCCCTAGATCCAGTCCTTCCATGTTCTCTTGTTCCATCATTTTTTTCCTCTCCTTACTGGCAATGATAAAGGCTATGTATGTAGGGCAATTGGAAGAGCACAGGGCTTGGAGCTATAATATAAGTTCCAGCACTGGCGCCATGACAAATGAAAAGGACTGCATTAAGCAGAACAGGAATTGCCAAGTTTCTCTCTAATGGCAACAGAGCAGCAATAAGACTCTCAAGCCTAGAGCATTGAGTGGTCTCATAGTTTCTACCTTTGACTCCAAACAGTCTACTCTTGGCACAATTACCAGAGTGATCCAGTTAAAGACAAGATTATAGTTTTACAACTTTCCTGAATCTCTGTAATTATGTCCCTTTTCACTGTGAATAAAAGCCAATTTTTACCATGGGCTGCAAGGTCATATATGAACTGATTTTCTCACTCTAATTCTCTGCTATCATGATCTAACATTCTAACCCCCTCTTCTCATTACAGGGACACAGACCTTCTTACTGGTTCTTCTAACATACCTCAAGGACTTATTCTTATTGTTTCTACCTAACTTTTTTTTGTTTTTTTCCTGTATGAGGAATTGAGCCCAAGGGCACTTTACCACTGAGCCACATCCCAGCCCTTTTTATTTTGAGACAGGGTCTTCCTGAGTTGCTTAGGGCCTCACTAAATTGCTGAGGCTGGCTTTGAATTTGCAATCCCCCTGCCCAAGCCTCCCAAATTGCTGGGATTACAGGCATCACCATGCCTGGTTGTTTTTAAATTTTAAGACAGGGTCTCACTAAGTTACTGAAGCTGGCCTTGAATTTGTGATCCTCCTGTCTCAACCTTCTGAGGAGCTGGGATTACAGACATGTGACACCATGTCCTTCTATGAGCATTTTTCCTCCAAATAATCATATGTTCCCTCATTTTCTTCAAGTTTCTTCTCAAGTGTTACTTCCATAAAGAGAATGGTCCTATAAAAGAAATGTCCACACTACATTGCAACAAACTGTATATTCCTGCTAATCTCTTCAGTGTTTTCCTCCATTAGACTACAAGATTCATGTGGGCAGAAGATATTGTCTACTTTTATTCATATGGCAAGTACTCAATAAATATCGGTTGAGTAAATGAATGTAATAGGAGATTAGCATTATGTTGTCTATTTTTGAAATACCTTAGTTTATCTTCAAGAGTTACATTTTAGGGCTGGAATATAGCTCAGTTGGTAGAGTGCTTCCCTTGCATACACAAGGCCCCAGCACCACAAAAAAACAAAAAACAAACAAACAAACAAACAAAAAGTTACTTTTTAAAACTGGTGTGGTAGTACATGCCTGTAATCCCAGAAATTTGGGGTGCTGAGGCAGGGGGATTATAACAGTGGTTCACTTCATGCTTTGAATGTAGCCCTTGATGCTGTGCCACTGAGGTTTATTTTAAAATGGATTTGTTTTTTCCTCTTCTCCCTCTCCAAATTAGCAAGTAAATTTTGACCCCCCAACCCCCACCCCAACTCCTGTCAGGGCACACCTGGAATCCTCATGGGTAGAATCACAGCCTCTGGGACAGCAATCCCCTGTGGTTCTCCTTTGCTAGCAAAACAACAAAACTAACTTTTCCTTTTTTTTTAAAACTGTGTCCTCACTATTGCATTGGCATCTGGGCAAGGACCTAGGTTTGGTAACAGGATCAGAAATTGGAGGCCAGCCTCAGCAACTTAGCAAGGCTCTGTTTCAAAATAAAATAAAAATGAAAATAAAAATAAAGATCTGGGATGTGACTCAGAGATCAAGCACCCCTGGGTTCAATTCCAGTACCATAAAAAAAAAAAAAGTTGCCTTTCAAAGATAACTTAGGGCTTAGTGTGGGGTAGCTCTGTACAGCAAGTGCTTAGTATGCACAAGGTGCTGTGTTCCATTTCCAGGATCAGGAAAAAAGAAAAGAAAAAGAAAATTGCCTTGTTTTTCCTGGAATAAGAGGAAGTGTGTACTCTGCCTTGGTTTTCAGCAACCAAAAAGAAGGGACTGGATACTATCAAAGAAAACCAGAGCTGGACACTAGTTAGAGTGGTAAAGATGGATTTTATTCAGAAACTATTGCAATAGAAGAAAAGAGACCTCAGTATGGAACTGGGCTCAATTCCAAAAACTGCAAAGATAGCTTGAGATTTGTAGGCAAGGAACAGAGTGTATATGTATGTGTATGTGTGTGTTTTGTGGGAGTATTGATGGAAAATTACTGAGAGAAGACATCAAAGGTAGGGGAGATTCTTGCTAGAATTCTTGCTGATGGCTGATTAGATATCAGGGGGTGAGGGTCTGAGGAATGTGATAAGATATCAAGTGATCAGTTATCAAGGGTAGGGGATTCTGTCTAAATTGACATAGTTGGATTCTTGCTAAAGCTGGACAATGCAGGTCTGGCAAACATGAGGCCAGGGATCTTTGTTTTTCCAAAGTTTATTCAGGCTCTGGAAACTTCTCTTAAGCCCTTCTGTGTGCACTTCCTTGTAAAATCCAGTTTTAGCAATTCTGTTAAGTCAGTTTAGCAAGACCCCTCCACCCCTGACCACACCCATGTACTCGCTAGCTGATCACTCTTTTTTTTTTTTTTTTAAAGAGAGAGTGAGAGACAGACAGAGAGAGAGAGAGAATTTTTTTTTTAATATTTTTTTTTTTTAGTTTTCGGCGGACACAACATCTTTGTTTGTATGTGGTGCTGAGGATGGAACCCAGGCCGCACGCATGCCAGGCGAGCGCACTACCGCTTGAGCCACATCCCCAGCCCCAACTAGCTGATCACTCTTGATATCTGAATGGGTTCTTCATCTTCCATTATCCTTCAGATGATGTCTGATCACTGTGTCTTCTTTTCAGCAAGTATGTTAGGTCAAGAATCCACCTTAACCAGATGTTTCCTTTTGGTAATTTTCTATCCCCTGACTCCCACCCTGCTCTTTGTCTAAAAATCTCACTGCCCATGCTTTATTCAGAATTAAGCCCAAACTCTCTTCTCTACTGTGCCAAGCTGTTACAATCCAATTAGTGGTGCCTATACTTGAATTACTTGAATAAAGTTTTTCTCCCTTTCCTGTTTTTTTTTTTTTTTTTGGGATAGGGGATTGAACTCAAGGGCACTGTACCATGAGCTACATCTGAGCTATATCCCCAGCTCTTCTCTTTTCTTTCTTTCTTTTTTTAAATTTTGAGACAGAGTCTCACTAAGTTACTTAGAGCCTTATTAAATTGCTGAGGCAGGGCTGGGGGTGTGGCTCAAGCGGTAGCGCGCTCGCCTGGCATGCGTGCAGCCCGGGTTCCATCCTCAGCACCACATACAAACAAAGATGTTGTGTCCGCCGAGAATTAAAATAAATAAATAAATATTAAAAAAAAAATTGCTGAGGCAGGCCTTGAACTTGGGATTCTCCTGCTTCTGCCTCCCAAATGCTAGGACAACTGGCCTCCACCACCATGCCTGGCTGAACTCAGGGCCTTGCACATGCTAGGCAAGCACTCTACCACTGACTGACCTACATCTCCAGCCTTTTCCTTAAATTTTATTTTGAGACAGGGTCTCACTGTGTTGTCTAGACTGGTCTAAAATTGGTAATTTTCCTGAGTCACTGGGATTATAGGTGTGTGCCACCACCCTCAGCCTAGATCATTTTCTTGTAACTCATAAGGGTGAACTGAAAGTTTTAAAGAGAAGGCAGTAATGATTTGTTGACAATAGGACTGATTACTTATTTATTTGTTTATTTTTGTTATCAGGGATTGAACTCAGGGCACTCAATCATTGAGCCACATCCCAATTCCTATTTTGTATTTTATTTAAAGACAGGGTCTCACTGAATTGCTTAGTGCCTTGCCTTTGCTGAGGCTGGCTTTGAACTTGCACAAGTCTTTGTTTGCCAACTATATCTGTTCTTTGCTCTTTCCATGGTGGTCCATGTTGTATAAACCACACACAATGATTGAGATGATAGACTCAGAAGTTATCTTTCCTAACACCATTGGGTGTTTTCAAAATTCATCTATGTGGATTAAACATTTGATTTTTCCCGTTTTTTGTGTAGTACTGAAGCAACCCAGAGCTTTGTGCATGCTATGCAAATGCTCTACCAGTGAGCTATTTCCCACATCCCAATTTTTCCCACCTGATTCTATTTATTTATTAATGTGTTTATTTATTTATTTATTGTGCCAGGGATTGAACCCAGGGGTGCTTAACCACTGAGCAACCTTTCCAGCCAGCCAGCTTTTTATTTTATTATTTATTTTTTTGGTGGGGGGGGAGGATTGGGGGGCGATTGAATCAGGGGCACTTTGACCACTGAGCCACATCCCAAGCCCATTTTTGTATTTTATTTAGAGACAGGGTCTCACTGAGTTGCTTAGCGCCTCAATATTTCTGAGGCTGGCTTTGAACAGGCGATCCTCCTTCCTCAGTCTCCTGAACAGCTGGGATTGCAGGCTTGCACCACAGCACTCAGCCCCATCTGATTCTTTATGAGACTGAAGCTTTATTTAGGCCATAAGATCTCTTTTATTAATTCCTTAGTAACCATCTTAAAGAAGTTGTTTTCCTTCAAGGAAGGGTGAATAATCCCACTATTTGTATAGGGTCTCAAAGTAAGATCTATGGTACACACCTAATATTTAGAAACTTCTTGGATTTCCTGAGATTTGGAAATGAGGCTCACAGTTTAGGATATCTGTCAGTCAATCTATTCTCTAGGCCTTGTCTGAGAAATAGGCCTTGTTTTTGTTACCATCTCCCTAGATTTTAACTATAACCATCTGTAGGAGTAATAAAAATGCCTCTAGAAACTCTACTATTTGGGATCCATATTTTTAGACAATCTCACTATGTTGCCCAGACTGCCCACAAACTCCTGGACTCAAGTGGTCCTCTTGCCTCAGTCTTTAGAGTAGGTGATTTTACAGGTCCATGTGGTTACCTTGGAGTCATTTTTTACTGGGTTATGAGGTGTGTTAGTCAGCCTTTTGTCACTGAGACCAAAATACCTGGCAAGAACAACTAAGAGGAAGAAAAGTTTACTTTGGGCTCATGGTTTCAGAGGTTCAGGCTGCTCAGTTCCTGGCAGCTGGAAAACAATGGGAGAGAGAGAGAGAGAGAGAGAGAGAGAGAGAGAGAGAGAGAGAGAGAGAGAGAGAGCGCGCATGAGGAGCTAGGGAGAAGACATAACACCCAAAGGCACACCCCCAGTGACTTACTTCCTCTAGCCGTGCCAACCTGCCTACTGTTACCACCCAGTAGTCCATTTTAATTAGTAATCCAATCCACTGATGAAGTAACTTCTCCTGTAATCTAATCATTTCAACTCTAAACATTCTTTTTTAAAAAATATTTTATTTACATTTTAGTTTTTCTGCAGATTCAACATCTTCTTTGTATGTGGTGACGAGGATCGAACCCGGGCTGCACCCATGCCAGGGGAGCGTGCTACCACTTGAGCCACATCCCCAGCCCCTCTAAACATTCTTATATTGCTTAACACAAACCATGAGATCATGTGTTTTCATGAATCCTCTGTTTAAATTTTTTTTTAAATCATGCAAAATCCCCAAAGCATTAACAGCAATCAATAAAAATATTAATGTTCATTTTCTCTGTTTTTTTTTTTTTTTTTTAGCGGGGGCGGGGGGCAAACACCAGGGATTAAACCCAGGGGTGTTTTATCTTAACTACAACTACAACCTTTTATTTAAATTTTTATTTTGAGACAAGATCTCCCTTAGTTGCTGAGGATCTCACCAGGTTTGAGACTGGTCTCAAACTTGTAATCCTATGTCGAACCTCCTAAATCACTGGAATTTCAGATATGTGCCACTGCACCTGGCTCATTTTTTCTTTCTTTCTTTCTTTTTTTTTAAATATATTTTTTAGTTGCTGATAGATCTTCAATTTTTTTTTTAATATGTGGTGCTGAGAATCGAACCTAGTGCCTCACACATACCAGGCACGTGTGCTACCTTTGAGCCCCAGCCCCTAATTTTTTCTTATGTAAGTTTAATTAAGAGTAATTAATTTGGCCACCTGGGCTGGTTTAACATTTGCCAGGGCTTCACATTCAAGATGTTGTGTTGGTACAAGTTTGAGTCCAACTTTGGCAACTAAATGAGACTCTGTCTCAAAATAAAAAATGAAAAGGGCTGGAGATGTGGTTCAGTGGTTAAGCACCCTTGGGTTCAATTCCCAGTAGCAAAAATAAAATAAAAAATAAAAATAAAGAAGGGCTGGGATGTGGCTCAGTGGTAGGGTGCCCCTGGGTTCAATCCCCAATGCCACACATTAAAAAAAAAAAAAGTTCTTTTCTTTCCCTATTTCTTTTGTGCTGGTGATTGAACCCAAGGTCACTTGTGCTCTATCTACCTCTAAGCAATACCCTCAGCCCCCTGGGGGAAAGTCCTTCTAAATTGACTCAGCAGAATTCTTGCTAAAACTGGGTTAGGCAGGTCTAGCAAGTACAGGGCCACAGTCCAGGCCTAGATAACCGTAGGGCTTAGAAGAGCCTGACTAAAGTTTGCTGAACGAGAGATTCTTTGCAAATGCTATTACACCTGTGCTTTCTTTCTCATCTAAGGTCTAACGGGGGTAGAGATTGACCTGGAATGAGATAAGGGAGATAGGAACCCTGGGTCCCTAAGTTTTGAAGACCCACTGGGATCCCTATTTTTCATGGACTTAGGGCCCTCCCGCACCAGGGGGCAGCTACAAAGAGAGAGTACCCCTGGGGTGGATAGGGAGTCAGGAAGAGTCATGTAAGGGACCAGACATTTCTCTTCCAAGAAAACACACACTTCCTCAAGGGCTCAACATTTACAAGTCAGTCCGAAAAACAAGACATGGAAACCAAGCAGCTAAATGAAGCCATTTCCTTCAAATTGAAACTTCCATGAAAGTTTCAGTAAAACATTTTTTTGCATGTCACTGACCCTAATGTAGAATCCACAGGATGTTTTTCCAGTGTTTTCCCTCTTCCTTCCAGTGTCCTTCTCCCCTACATACATAACAGGAAAAGACCAGCAGGGATGGACAAAATGGACCTCTTGCTCAAACATCTTTAACTTAATCCTCAGTCAATGGAAGCTGAATCACAGACACAGGTTAGAGGAAGGGAACATTTTAGTCTGCATCAGTTGGGGAAAAAAAGGAAACGTGAGCTTGGCGCAGTGGCACACACCTGTAGTCCCAACAGCTCAGGAGGCTAAGGTAGGAGGATTGCCAGTCAAAGCCAGCCCCAACAAAAGCAAAGAGTTAAGCAACTCAGTGAGACACTGTCTCTAAATTAAATATATATATATATATATATATATATATATATATATATATATATATATATATATATTTACATACACACACACAAAAATAGGGCTGGCGATGTGGCTCAGGGTTGAGAGTACCCCTGAGTTCAATCCCCAGGACCCACCCCCAATAAAAAAAGAAAAAGAAAGAAAACATGTGCACCATTGAAGTAGTGCCATGTTTTGATGTCCCTAAACCCACACTTCATATCAAGACAGCCACTGAGAGAAATGGCACTGAGTTTGCATGCAACTTCTGGGACTGGGGGTGTAGCTCAGTGGTAGAATGCTTTCCCAGCATGTGCAAAGCCCTGGTTTGATCCCCAGCAGTGGAAAAAAAGAAAAGAAACATAACTCTGCACTTCTGCTTGGAAAAACCATTGATGCCTTCACAGTGAGCTTTGGGATTCCAATTTGCCACTTGGAGAACCCCTAGCCTAAAGAAAGGGAGCCAAGCCTGATGAGGTGGTGCACACCTGTAATCCGAGCGACTCAGGAGAATGAGGCAAGAGGATCTCCAGATTGCAGCCAACCTCAGTAACTTAGTGAGACCCTCAGCAATTCAGTGAGACCCTGTCTCAAAAAGAAATACAAATGACAGGGGATTAGCTCAGTGGTAGAACAGTTGCCTAGCATGGGCAAGGCCCTGGGTTTGATCCCCAGCACTGAAAAAAGAAAAGAAAGAAATACATATGCAGTTTCTACTTTGAAAGATCACTGAGCTTTGGGGTCCCATCCTATTACTTGGAGAACCTCTGGCCTAAAGAAAGGGAACCGCGGGGCTACGGTTGTGGCTCAGCGGTAGAGTGCTCCCCTAGCAGGTGTGAGGCCCTGGGTTCCATCCTCAGCGCCACATTAAAATAAATAAATAATTAAAAAGTATATATATGTAGAATAAAGGTATTGTGTCCAACTACAACTAAAAAATAAATATATAAAGAAAAAAGAAAAGATAAGAAAGGGAATTGCACCTCTCCTCCAAGCCCCAGAAGCTGCCCAATTCTTGCTGGCATGTTAATTGTCAAGGGCAATGTATGCTACATCACAGATACAAGTTTGAGGAAGAAAACATTTTGGCCTTCTGCATTAGCAGAGAAAGAAAACTCTTTTCAGAACCATTGAACTTGTGCCATGTTTTGAGGCCCCGAAGAACACATTTCAAATAACGAGCCAATGAGAGAAAGGATGCTCAGTTTACATGCAAGTGGTAGAGTGCTTGCCTAGCATGTGCAGAGCCCTGGTTTGATCCTCAGTGTTGGAAAAAAAAAAAAAAGAAAAAGAAAGAAAGAAAGATGCATGTAGCTTTGCTTGAGAAGGTCATTGAAAATTCCACGGTGAGCTTTGGGGTCCCAACCTGCTACTCAGAGAAACTCTGGCCTAAAGAAGGGTAGCCTCACCTCTGCCCTAAACCTCAGAAGGGGGTCCAACTCTTTTTTTTTTTTTCCTGCAGTACTGTAGATTGAATGCAAGGTTGCCCAACCACGGAGCCACATCCCCAGCCCTTTTTATCTTTATTTTGAGACAGGGCCTCTGGACTGGGGATATAGCTCAGTTGGTAGAGTGCTTGCCTTGAATGCACATGGCCCTGGGTTCAATCCCCATCGAGAGAGAGAGAGAGAGAGAGAGAGAGAGAGAGAGAGAGAGAGAGAGAGAGAGAGAGAGCGCGCCTCACTGAATTGCTGAGGCTGGCTTTGAACTTGCAATCCTGCTTTAGCCTCTCCAGCCACTGGGATTACAGGCTTAGGCCACCATGCCCTATAGAAGAAGTGGCCTAAATCTTGCCAACATGTACCTGAAGGTCAGCCACATCCTTGGCCTTCCTTGTCTATCCTGGAGAGGGGACACCAACTGCTTTCAAGGGCTACCTTCTCTGACTACCCAGAACTGACTTCTCTAGAAATGGGCACAGCCAGGGCAGTGTCTGTAGCACAGGACTGCCCATGAGCCCCTGAGATGGGCTCTTTTGGGTTCCTACTGCCTCCTGGCTTACTTCAGCCTGGGGTTAGCCTGGGTTGGAATTGCCTCCCTGTTGTAGGGACAAAGGAGGCAAGGCACCAAAGATAGCAGGAAACAGTTTTATTTGGCTGCAGCCAGGTTCAGAGGGCAGAGCTTCTGCTGTAATCAATGAATCCCCTGAACCCCGATTTCAGGCAGTTTCAGAATTTTATACCCAGCATGTGAGGGGAGGGGCTCAGAAGTTCACAGTCTGCAGAAGTTCACATAAAAGCAGCATTTTCTTTCACTGTTTTGGGCAAGTTAGCCCTTTAAGGACAACACCTGAGAAGGGGAGAGCTTCTTCTCCCCTTTATTCCTCTCCCTGCCATCTGTTACCATAGAGCCCAATTGTAACATATCTTAAAAATGTAGACATCTCTGTGAAGCCCAGCTCAAGGCCAGAGGCCTTGTTTGCACATTTCTACAAACTACTATACTGGATACGTTTGTGAAAAACTAGTAAGGGGTGTCCAGCACCTGGAGTGCTGCTATCTTCTCGGCCAGTGGCCAAGTAAACAGGGCAACATGAAAATAGGAAGTTTATCTACATTGGACTCTTTTGCAGAGACTCTTTTGCTGACAGTTCTAAAATTAGTCTGGGTGAATATTTCTGCAGAGGCCCAGTTAAGACTTTTCAGTGGAGAAAGGGGGTGCCACTTTATCCCTACTAGAGTACAAGGCTCCAAGTGGTGGTGGGGGGCCCGATTCTCTTGTTCACTGTAAAGTTCCCAATAACGCAGCCACTATTGGTTGAATAATGAAGCTGCTGGGAGACTCAGTGGTTCTTGGGTGGGGTGGTCAGGTTTGAGTCTCAGCTCACACACCTGGCCTCTTCCCTGCTATGTGCATGTATGCAGGCATGCACGTGTCTGGTCCTCCCCCAGGAGGACTCAGGAGCTCCTGAGTGTGGGGGCTACAGACTGGTTTTAGTTCACACCCCAACTGTTCTCTCCTAGGTGACTGGCTCTCCATTTCACAATTTCCTTACTGCCCAGGAAGGATCTCCCCTGAGGGGGTAAGTGTCCATCCCTCATGTACCCCAGGCTCCCCCTGTCTCAGCTCTGTGCCACCTAGAGCAGGTTCCCAGTTCTTTGTGTGGAAGTTGGGGAGCAGGGCTAATTGCAGAGTTTTGCCTAGACACTGCTGCCTCCTGAATCTTGGGATCAGGAGCAGAGAGAGACTCAAGGGCATAGTCTTCACTCTCCCACTGTGCCTTGAGTTGTGGTGATGAAAATGCCTGTCACTCACTCAGGCACTTCTGGGATGATCAACATACACAGCCCTTGACCAGAGGAGACAAGGCTAAGAGACAGTAGGCATGAAGCAGGAAGACCCTCCTGACAGAAAGGTCATTAAGGCCAGAAACCATTTACCAAGTCATGTGAGGGTCTCCTTTTGCTGGAGGTGATAGAAACTTGGAAGTTAATGGGTCTCTCAAGATCATCTGGCCTAGGCTCTTCATTTTCCAGATAAGGAAACTGAGACCCACAGAGAGGAAGTTGCCTGTTGGGGGTCACAGAGCTGCATGATGAAGAGCGGAGACCAAGCCCTGAAGCCAGGACTCACTGGCCAGAGTGGTTTCCATTACTCTAAGCTGAGAAGCCTCCTCAACTGCAGGACAGCCAGGCTGACTCTGGAGCATCTTCACTGTGCAGGTGAGAACTCCCCGTGGTCCCCAGAAGGTAAATGGCCAGTGGCAGGAGGGTTAAGATCAAAGCCCTTATCTTTAGGATAGTCAGGGCCAAGCTGTTCCCTGGACACTGCCTTGCCTCCTCTGAGGACAAGATCGGCCACTGTAACTCTGGAATGTGTGATGGCTGGCTCCCGTCTGGGGTCTGGGATCTCTCCTCAAAGACTGGCCAGTAATTTCCACCCCACCCCAAGACCTCAGGAAAATAAACAGTTGGCTCCCACTTGGGTAGCACCTTCCAAATGGTTCTGGCTGAGATTTGGCTGGGGTGGGAGGCGCAGGTACCCAGGAGCCAAAGTCCCTCCCTGCATGTGCATGGCTGCTGGATCCAGGGAGACCAAGGCACATGCACCCAAGGGTAGATATGTGGGAGGACAGAGCTGGGCCAGAGATGAGAGGAGATCACAGGAGGTGGGGCTGCATTGGCCTTTGACAGATGCTGGGTAGGATCTGGACCAGGCATGGGGTGTCAGTGGTGGAGCCTCCCCTGCCTTCACCTTCCTGCTGGGCAGGCACAGGTGGCAGAATGTGGGGGTCAGGGCATATGCAGAAGTCAGGATGCCTGACATGAGTTAAAACCTGACCCAGTCACTCCCTTGCTGGGTGACAGAGAGCTCTTCACTTCATTGCTTTGAATGTCAGTCTCTTCTGGAAACTTGGGAGCTAGTATAGCCTGAAGTGGGGAAGGCAGAGCTCATGGTGGTCTCAGGAGGAGCCTGAAGGTCAGTGGTTATGAGACAATTCTAGTTCCTGTAACTTCAGACTATTCAAGAGGGGAAACTGATGGATTAATGTGTGGACTTCATGTAGATCCTGACTGAAATAAAGAGGAAAATAACCTCACAAAAACCAAAGCCTTCCATGACATTGATGAGACAGACATTTGGATACTGACCAGGTATTTGATCGTATTGTGGGATGATAGTCATTTTAGGCTTTATAATGATATCGTACTAGTGTTTAAAGAGGTGCAATCTTTCAGAGCTACCTTCTGAAATTCTTAGGGATGCATCAATAAGATGAATAGCCAGGACCTGATAATCGCTGAAGCAGGTGTTGTGTACAGCGGGGATCATTATGCCACTCCACTTGTGTATAGGCTTGAAATTTTCCATAACAATAAGCTTTACATATGAAATAGAGAAGGGTGCATGGGGAAGGTGTTTACCCAAATGTGGCTTATCTGTCCCCCTTTGGAAGACCATTCACATGGAGAACAACATTGGAAAGGTGTGAAAAGCCTTGTGTTCCTGGGATTGTGAGTACCAGAGGCACTGCTGCAGGTGGCTTGTGTCCCCTCATTTCAGCCCCCTCATTCTGACAACATCTGTGCTGCTCTGCTCAGCTTGTGGTGGCAGATTTGGTTGCCAAACAGTGGAAGGCAGAGATCAGAAGCCTTTTTCTTGGGAGGGAGAGAAACAAGAAATAAGATCCTCATGGAAGGCTTGTTTCTGTCCCAGAACCAGCCTGGGGGATAAATGGGGTGTCCCTTGATTCCAGTTTTCCCAGGGCCACACTTTCTGTGGTTCGCTCCTGGGGGCAGCCTCACTGTCAGGGCTTGAAGTCCTGGGTAATGGGTGGGGAATACCAGCACCTGCACCTCCTGTGAGAGCCAGGCAGCTCTGTGACTAAGGAAGATACCCATGATCACCCTTTGCACAGAGTCAGAATTCCAGAGAGGCCTCTTCTGGGCACAGTGACCTAGCAGTGTCATGGATCCTGACTGTGTTGGGGGACCCTGTGTTCTGGTGTTGAGTCATAGCAAGTGCTCTCTGAAAGGCTGTGTGGGCCTGAGCTAGGCTATGACTGTTTCCTTGAGCTCTGGGAGCAAGTTATCTTGTATGGCTTCTTGCCCCCTCAGGTTCAGATGTACTGGGATTACAATGTGTGCCCCTTACCCCCTCCAGGCAGGAATCGCTGTCACCTGGGTTGAAAGGACTTGGCTCACCCTATTACCACCTACCAGATCTGCTGGAGGAACTAACACATCCAGTGACCTCCACCCCTCTTTAATGAATGCGCTTCCTAGAGCCACCCTGTTATGATACCACCTGGGAGGTGGGATTCAGAGAGGCTCCAGGCTGGCAGCATGGTGGGGCATGATGTCATTTAGCTGCCCCAGATATCAGCAAATTTCAAGAGTCAGTATCAGAGAGAGAAAGAATGTCTGTACTTTATGTAAAAAACATCAGGGGGGACAGCAATCAGTAGCTAAGCAAGAGCAGGTCCTGCCAGCCCCCTCTTTCAGCAGCATCTTTGTGGCTCCCAGTTGCTATGAGATGGTGCTTCTGTTGCTAAGCAATGGGAGCCTTGTGGATTAAAATCAATTTCCTTATTCACTGGAAGTGGGAAGGAGAGAAGGTGTTATGCAGTTGTTCTGGGAAAGCTTATCCCTGCTTCTAAGCTTTCTGGAAAGATGCATGTGCAGGGTGACTATGCATAAGGTTGTCAGTGTGAAGATTTGAAAGACAAAGAGGGTGGCAATTAATATACTGATTAGAACACTAACAAATGGTAATGCTGCCTGAGCTCCCAGGAAAGGGCAGCAGTCACTGGTGTCTTTCTGAGCCACTTGACCAGTCCACTGAGAATTGGTGGGGTTTGTGCTCCAAGAGAGGATCCCAGAATTTTAGAGTCTATGGTCCCTAGAGTTCGTAAGATCCAATCTGTAGTTGAATGACAGAAGCCCCTGTCTCTCTGCTTAGAGAAGCCAGCAAAATCAAGAAACTCACTTCCAGAGGCAGCCCTTTCTGTGTCTTGCGCTTAAAAAGAAAATGTTTTGTCCTGTTCATACCAAGTCAATGTCCTTTTGCTCCTTCTTGCAGGGGTCAAGGGGGCTATTCGAGTGTGCCTTTTTGTGGGGTCCTGTAGCTTCTCTCTTCTGTGGGTTCCAGCTTCCCATCTCTAGCCACCTCTCAGGGGATGGACTTGAAGTAGGGAGGAAGAGCCTCCCGCTGAGCTCTTTTTTTTTTTTTTTAATATCTTTATTTATTTTTATGTGATGCTGAGGATGGAACCCAGTGCCTCACATGTGGGAGGCGGGTGCTCTACCACTGAGCTACAACCCCAGCCCCTCCCCTTGAGCTTTTGCTGTCTCATTGCTCACTATTTACCAGGTGTTTATGCATTTTTTTCCTTCAGGGGTGAGATACTAGTTTTGATTATTTTACAAACTGAGTCAAGGACCCAATTTCTGCCCCAGACTTCTCTCACTGAGCTGCCAAGGCAGGAACTTGCAGGCCCAGGGCCAGGTCAGTGAGTGTTCTTCCCTGTGGATAAAGAGGAGAGGGCAGTGGTTCCTCTTCCTGCTGGATGTTGGTCTTCTGATCTTGAAACTCTTGTTTTCAGCTCTTGGCTCTTGGCTCCTGACTTCTCATACCTTTTTTTTTTTATTATTATTTTTAAATATTTTTTTTAGTTGTAGGCGAACACAATACCTTTATTTTATTTTTATGTGGTGCTGAGGATTGAACCCAGTGCCTCCCATGGGCTAGGCAAGCGCTCTATCACTGAGCTACAACCCCAGCCCATCTCAGCCTATTTTTTTTGGTGGTGGTGGTAAAGAGGATAGAACCCAGGGCCTCTTGCAGGCTCCTACTGAGCCCCAGTCCCAGCCCTTGGCTCCTGATTTCTAAATAGGAATCCTCCCTGCTCTGGGGTCTGGCTAGGCTTTGAGAAGATAGGCTTGGCCTACAGACCACCTTCCCCATATATGTTCCCTTTGATGACCAAGGGCACAGTTAGGCCAAATAAATATTTCATATAACTTTATAACACTTTACATGTTTTTGTTTGGTGCTAGGGATTGAACCCAGGGCCTTGTGCATGTGAAGCAAGCACTCTACCAATTGAGCTATATCCCCAGCCCACATTTTACATGTTTTAAAAAATGTTTTTAGTTATAGATGAACATAATACCTTTATTTTATTTATTTATTTTTTAATGTGGTGCTGAGGATTGAACCCATTGCCTCACATGTACTAGGCAAGTACTCTGCCACTGAGCCACATCCCAGCCCAACACTATATGTTTTTACATATACATATACATATATAGATAGATAGATAGATAGATAGATAGATATTTTAAAGAGAGAGAGAGAGAAGAGAGAGAAAGAGAGAATTTTTTAATATTTATTTTTCAGGTTTTGGTGGACATAATATCTTTATTTTATTTTATGTGGTGCTGAGGATCGAACCCAGCGCCCCACGCATGTCAGGCGAGCGCGCTACTGCTTGAGCCACATCCCCTATTTATATTTTTGATTCTAGGGACTGAAGCTTGTGTATATTAAGGCCTTATGCATATTAAGCACATATTCTACCACTCAGCTCCATTCCCTAGTCCCTGGATACATAGTTTTCATGGGGTACTTTTTTGTGGTTTTTAAAGTTTTGTACCATTGTTACAGACCTGGGAAACTGAGGCAACATGAAGACCCTCCCTTCAAACCCTGATTCTTGTGATCAAGTCAGAAAGATTTCAGACATGTCATTCAGAGTAATAATGCTAGGTAGGTTAGTTAGCCATGGGGAGAGGGAAAGGACAAAGAATGACAGATATTAGGCCTAAGCACCAAGAAGAATCCAGGAGTCATAAAACTGAAACTGTGGGGAACCTTATCTAAATAGGCAAGCATTGGGAAATGAGATCTGGAATGCCTAACTTTCCCAGGTTGCAAAGAACTATAATGCCTTGAGGGAATTATTACTTAAAATAATCCTAACTAAAATAGATAAGTATCAGAAAAGTGGGGTCTGGTACATCAAGACTCCCAGCTATAGCTAATTATGACCTCTCAAGGGGCACTATGGTTTTCAGATAAGAGCCACCATTATATCTTGCAACCAACTATATCACAACCACCCTGTCAACCAGAGTATCCAGGCCCTCACAAAGGAAGTTGTTGGGGGCTATACACAGGGCAATAAACCAATTTAGGGGAGACAGGAAAATCAAGGCAAAAACAAAGGACTGTTTCCTTAAAAACTCCAGCCCCATGAGCACCACACTGTCCTGTCTTTGAGGCAGTCTGTGCAGTCCCTATGCTGTATGTAACCCTTTCCTTTCACTCTATTAAACTTTTGCTTACTACTCTGTGTTTTGTTCGAGTTCTTTCTTGTGAAGTCACAAGGACCAACACCAGAGGACTGTGGTGGCTGCCCTGGCTCAACCCAGTAGATCCCCAGCTCTGTAACAATAGGAATGAGTTTATTGAAGGGATAGGAAGAAGAAATACTTTCGAGGGAGAAAGTGAGTCATCTCAGAGAGGAGAGGGACAATGTGCCTTTCCTGATCTTCAGTTTTATTGAGTCACCTTTTTATTTATTTTATTTTTTTATTTTTTGGCGGACACAACATCTTTGTATGTGGTGCTGAGGATTGAACCCGGGCCGCATGCATGCCAGGCGAGCGCACTACCACTTGAGCCACATCCCCAGCCCCTTTTGATTTTTTTTTAAACATTTATTTTTTAGTTATAGGTGGACACAATATCTTTATCTTAACCTTATGTGGTGCTGAGGATCAAACCCAGTGCCTCACACATGTCAGGGGAGTGCTCTACCTCTAAGCCTCAACCCCAGCCCCCACCTCTTGATTTTTAACTGAAAGCAGGGTGACAACAGATTTTCAAGTACCCATTACCATGACAACTCTAGGTCATCTTGGCCCATGCTGACTGGTTCTAATTGGATTCTTTTTTTTTTTTTTTTTAATATTTTTTAGTTTTAGGTGGATACAATATCTTTATTTCATTTTCATGTGGTGCTGAGGATCGAACCCCGTGCCTCATGCATGATAGGCTAGCGCTCTACCTCTGAGCCACAACCCTAGCCCATCTAATTGGATTCTTAACCTTACTTTCTTACAGATTTTATAGTTAGGAGGAACTATTCTTATCTCCAAGAGTTTCAGGATCTGGTCACAAAAGTCTCTCCATTCAGGGCAGCTTGGGTTCCTCTTATCAACATTATTTTGGGCCTGCATTTCTCCTGCAGTTAACCCGTAGTTTACTAAGGAATGTGACATAGCCAGGCAGGGCTGCAGGCTAATTGCTTCATGGAAAGAAAAGCATGTGGGGGTCAGTATAGTGGGCCAAGTGGGCCAATTTTATAGAATAATTCTCCTTTTTTAAAATTTTTATAGTTGTAGATGGACAGCATGCCTTCATTTGTTTAGTTTTTTATGTGGTGCTAAGGATCAAACCCAGTGCCTCACACATGCCAGGCAAGCACTCTGCCACTAAGCTACAGCTACAGCCCCCTAGAATAATTCTCTTAACCTCATGTTCCCACCATCCTCATCTTCCCTTAACACTATTAACATGTACTACTTATTGGGCTGAGGTTGTAGCTCAGTGGTAGTGAAGTGGCACCCCCTTTCTCCACAGAAAAGCCCTCTTCACCATGGCTGATTTTAGGACTATCAGAAAGAGTCCAATGTAGATAAACTTCCTATTTTCATGCTGCCCTGTTTACTTGGCCACTGGCGGAGAAGATACCAGCACTCCAGGTGCTGGACACCCCCTTACTAGTTTTTCACAAATGTATCCAGTATAGTACTTTGAAGAAATGTGCAAACAAGGCCTCTTGTCACAGAGATGTCTACATTTTAAGATAAGTTACAACTGGGCTCCATGGTAACAGGTGGCAGGGGGAGGAAAGAAAGGGGAGAAGAAGCTCTCCCCTTCTCAGGTGTTGTCCTTGAAGAGTTAATGTGCCCAGGACTGTGAAAGAAAAAGCTGCTTTTATGTGAACTTCTGCAGACTGTGAACTTCTGAGCCCCTCCCCTTACATGCTGGGTATAAAACTCTGAAACTCCCTGAGCTCGGGGTTCAGGGGATTGATTGATTACAGCAAAGGCTCTGAACCTGGCTGCAGCCAAATAAAACTGTTTCCTGCTATCTTTGGTGCCTTGCCTCCTTTGTCCCTACAACAGTAGAGTGCTCGCCTAGCACGTAAGAGGCCCTGGGTTTGATCCTCAGCACCACATAAAAATAAATAAGTAAAATAAAGGTATTGTGTCCACCTACAACTAAAAAATAAATATTTTTAAAAAATCATGTACTACTTATATAAATATTTTTATTAAAAATTTAAAGATTAAGGGTTGGTGATGTGTCCTGCCTACCATGCATGAGGCCATGGGTTTGATCCCCTGCACTTGAAAATAAATAAATACATTTAAAGATTAAAAAGAATCATAAAACCTCAAAAATAAAAATCAATTCACAGAGTCACTGCCAGCAAACTCAGACACTACTATTTGTGAGTGTGCTTGTCAAACACTAGTCATATGAGCTTGTGTTATGCAGTCCCCCAACTGCCATCTTCTAGGTTGTCCATATTTATCCCAATAACACCTTTACCAAGGCAAGATATGGCTTATGTTGAAACAAACAAATTTATGTTATATGCCAAACATTTTAAACTTCGTTAGCTTCAGTCAGCAGAATTTCATTCTCTCGTTCTCTCCTATCAAAGCTTAATAATCATTTCCCTTTCTATAATGTGAATATATCTACATTTTTGGTGAAATAAACCCTCTATTTACAGTTCTTGGAAATGTAAATTACTACTGTTTTTCCAGAAGGTGGCATATCTGTATATACTAGAGTTTAAAAATCTTTATCCTCCTGAGCATCTATTTCTCCATGTTCTAAAGAAAATATTAGAAAAGGGCATCATAGGGGCTGGGATTGTGGCTCAGTAGTAGAATGCTTGCCTAGCATGCATGAGGCCCACATAAATGTAAAATAAAGATATTGTGTTCACCTACAACTAAAAAATAAATTAAAAAAAAAAAAAAAAGGGCATCATATGCCTGTAATCCCAGTGGTTCAGGAGGTGGAGGCAGGAGGATTACAAATTCAAAGCCAGTCTCAGCAATTTAGTAGCAATTTATGGAGCACTAAGCAACTCAGTGAGGCCCTGTCTCTAAATAAAAGACAAAATAGGGCTAGGGATGTGGCTTAGTGGTCAAGTGCCCCTGAGTTCAATCCCTGGTATCCCCTCCACAAAAAAGGACATCATGTTTTATGCATAAAGATATTTGTCATCGTGTTATTCATAATGGGAAAATATTTGAAATCCTATAAATGTTCAAGAAGGGGGAAATAGTGTTAAAATAAATTCTGACATGACCACAAAATGGAATATTATGTATCATTTTAAAACATCACATTTTGTGAGAAAAAAAATTTTTTTGAGTACCCAGAGTTGAACTCGGGAGCGCTTAACTACTGAGCCACATCCAAAGACCTTTAAAAAAAATTTTTTTTTTTAAAATTTTGAGGCAGGGGGCTGGGGTTGTGGCTCAGTGGGAGAGCACTTGCCTAGCATCTGTGAGGCACTGGGTTCGATTCTCAACACAACATAAAAATAAATAAATGAAATAATAAAGGTCCATCAACAACTAAAAAATAAATAAATAAAATTTGAGGCAAAGCCTTGCTAAGTTGCTTAGGGCCTCTATAATTTGCTGAGACTGGCCTTGAATTTATGATCCTCTTGCCTCAGCCACTGGGATTACAGGCGTGTGCCACTGCATCCAGCAAAAAATTTAATTTAATCATAATGAAGAATGTTGAATGAAGTGATTAACCATATGTTCTGTTAAAGAAAACCCAATCTGGACAGTAGTAAAAGCAGCAAAAACGGATTTTTATTCAGGAGTTGTTGCAATAGGGGGAAATGAGACTCAGTTACAGAATTGGGCTCAATTTTCAATACAAGGAAAAGTGGGGATTTATAACCAAGGTGTAGGTGGGGGTGAGGAGGAGTGAATTAGACTTTGGAAAATTACTAAGAGGAGACATCCGGGGTAATGGGTATTCTTGCTAAGTTGATCTACCACATTTCTTACTAAAAGCAGACAAGGGTGAAGACCTATCAAGAGAGGGAAGTTAGAAA
Organism: Marmota monax; assembly: GCF_021218885.2. Classification (NCBI taxonomy): domain Eukaryota; kingdom Metazoa; phylum Chordata; class Mammalia; order Rodentia; family Sciuridae; genus Marmota; species Marmota monax. The sequence goes on from NW_026693786.1 coordinate 738,339, forward strand.
AACTTGACACAGGCAACACCATTTTGAAACATCCTCCATTTTAGAACAAAAGTCATCTCAAGGTCACTCTGACTCAGCCTGACCTAAACTACAGACAATACTTCATTATCATACAAAGAAACTGTTATCTGAGACTGAAATCCTGGAAAGCACCTGGTTTGAAGTGTAACACTGACTACCTCAAAGAATGGAAGTGACTATGTAAGGACCCTTCCCTGACAACCTCCTAGCCTAACCATAAAAATTCCCCCACTCCCTCATTTCCCTTTTTCTACCTCAGGCTGTAAACTGAAGATGAGTCTCAGTCTCCAATGGGCCCACCTCCGCAGGTTAGTTGAGCCACCTCTCCTCTCTATCTCCTTCATTTGCTTCTTTCTTTACAAGGGAGGGATTCTCTCTAAATTGAATTAGTAGGATTCTTGCTAAAAATCACAATGGAAACCTGAGAAAGATGGGCACTGAAGCCCAAGTCTAAGTACTAGTTGAGTACTGAAGCTTAAAGGATGCTGACTAAGGTTTGCTCAAGGAGAGTATTTTATTTTTGTCAGTTTCTCCTTTTGTTCAAGGAAGAAACTTTTTTCCCCCTTGACCAATACTACTTCAATTTTTTCTCTATCCCGCCCCCCCCCCCATTTTTTTTTGCAGTACTGGGATTGAACCTAGGGCCTAATATGTGCTAGGCAAGTGCTCTACCACTGAACTACAGCCCCAGCCCTTTTAATTTTTCATTTTGAGGTGATCTTCCTAAATTGCCCAGACTGGCCTCAAACTTGTGATCTTCCTGCTGGGTTACAGGTGTGTCCTAAGTGCCTGGCCCAGCCTGTAGAGTTTTTTAGATAGCCCCAATAAGAATCTAGGCAGTCAGGTTTTAGTTCTCAGTTATGTCAAGTTAGGAGAGTGGGAGAAAAATTGGAAATATTTATTTGGAGAGTTGTAGTCAAATATTAGAGGAAATAAGAATTGATAATTTGGTAAGGATTAAAAAATATGCAAAGGTGGCAAGATCCAGGCCAATTTATGTGAGAGAACAAATGGGAAAGTAAAATAGTGCTTACCGCTGGGCATGGTGGTGCATGCCTGTAATCCCAGCGCCTCCAGGGACTGAGGCAGGAGGATTGAGAGTTCAAAGCCAGCCTCAGCAATTTAGCAGCAAGGCGCTAAGCTAAAAAAAGAAAGGAGATGGGCTGGGGATGTGGCTCAAGCCATAGCGAGCTCGCCTGGCATGTGTGCGGCCCGGCTGCCCGGCTTCGATTCTCTCCACCACATACAAACAAAGATGTTGTGTCCACCGAAAACTGAAAAATAAATACTAAAAAAAATTCTCTCTCTCTCTTTAAAAAAAAAAAAAGGAGAAAAGTTTTCCTTAAATCTGGAAAGTAAAACATTAAAGAACCAGAAATGTTTCAAAAAGAAGTTATTAAAAATTATAATAGGATGAGGGTGTAGCTTAGTGTTGCTTGCTTAGAATGACTGAGGCTTGCCCTGAGGCACATGCCTGTAATCACAACATCTCAGGAGGCTGAGGCAGGAGGATCTTGAGTTCAAAGCCAGCCTCAGCAAAAGCAAGGTGCTAAGCAACTCAGTGAGACTCTGTCTCTAAATAAAAATACAAAATAGGGCTGGGGATGTGGCTCAGTGGCCCAGTGCCCCTGAGTTCAATCCCTATTACCGCCCCTCCCCCGCAAAAAAAAAAATAACGACTGAGGCTCTTAATTCAATTCCCAGCATCAAAAGAAAAAGAAAAGGAAAAAAAATCATAATCATCTTCATCTGTTAATTCAGCCTCATGTAATTCTTATTCTCTTTGAGCTTTGATTAACACTTCTTTGTTGCTGTTTGTTTTTTCTTTCTTGTACCTTATGTCCAGCCCTTATTAGTTTTTATTTTGAGACAGGGTCTCACTAAGTTACTTAGGGCCTTGCCAAGTTGCTGAGGTTGGCCTTGAACTTCAGTCCTCTTATCTTAGCCTCCAGAGTCACTAGGATTATAGGTGTGCACCACCACACTGGTGGTCTTGGGTTTATCATTAGTTTTAATTTCATAGTAACTGTCAGAATCATCTTCATGAATCTCTCTCTTTGAAGATGAAGCATTTGGTCTATAGTGATAGCAAATGCCTTAACAGGATCAGAGTAAAATAAAAACCACAGGGCCTGGGGAGATGGCTCAGTGAGAGCAATTGTGTAGCATGCTCAAGGGCCTGGGTGCAATCCCCAGCACCAAAAAAAAAAAAAAAAATCTGATCTGAGTTTATTTGATAAGGAAATTTGGTTATTTCTCTGGCCCACTGCATTTTACCATAATAACTGGAATTATGAATTTTGTGGGGTGGCACACCAGTTCCTTGAGAGGCTGAAGCAGGAGGATCAGGCCAGTGTGGGTAACTTAGACCCTGTCTCAAAATAAAAATGGCTGGGCATGTTGCTCAGTGGTAGAATGCTTGCCTATCTTGCGCAAGGCTCACTGAAATTATTTAAATTATATAAATAACAATTATGCTAGACATATTATTAACAGCATGTATATCTGTACTGACAAATTTCTGTGAACTTCTGAAACATTTATATTATTAGCATATGCCCTTACAAATATAATATCAAGTGTTAGGGCTGGGGGCTGGGGGTATAACTTAATGGTAGAGAACTCTTGCCTTACATGCAAGAGGCTCAGGATCTACACCAGAACTTCAATTAAAAAAAAAAAAGTTAAATATTGCATTCATTTGATAATGTTTCCCACGTTCCCATGTAATTTAATATATCAAATAACCTAATTAGTTTAATTGCTCTGTCTCTCATTTTTTTTTTTTTTCAGGGATGGGGATCAAACCCAGGGCCTGGAATATGCTAGGCAAGCACTGTACCACAGAGCTACACCCCTAATCCTAATATCTTTCTTCTAATAAGGACACAGAACAAGTGTTTTGAGATTTTTCAGAGGCTCTTTGGAAAATTCCAAATTTATTGAGAGTTTACATAATTGAAACAAAACTTAGCTCTTTCAATATTTAGAAGTACTCTCTTTTCATAAGTTATCAGAAGACCTGATAAAGATAATATGAAGCACAGAAAACTAATTTGTTTGTTTGGTACTGGGGATCAAACCCAGGGCTACTCTCCCACTGAACTACATCCCCAGGTCTTTTTATCTTTTATTTTGAGACAGGGTCTCACTAAGTTGCTGAGACTAACATTGAATCTGAGATCCTAATGCCTTAGCCTCCAGAGTTGCTGGGATTACAGGCATGTGTCACGGCACTTGGCTCAGAAAAAAATATTTTAATATACAAAATCTTACTTTCCTAGTCTTTTTTTTTTTTTTTGTGTGTGTGTGTGTGTGTGATATTGGTGTTTGACCCAGGGCCTTGAGCATGCTAGGCAAGTGACCCGCTACTGTGCTTCATCCACAGACCCCAGATGTATTACCCAAAAAGTAACAAAACAAAACAAAATGAAAAAAAAAAAAAACAAACAAAAAAAACAACCTTCACAATCTCTTATTAAGAACATACTTTAATTCAGGGAAACTTTCTCCTTTTTTTTTTTTTTTTAATTTGTTACTGGGGATTGAAACAAGGAGGGGGTGCTCTACCCTGAGTTACATGCCCAACAGGGTCTCACTAAATCAATCAGGCTGGTCTCTATTTTGTGATTCTCCTTCCTCAGTCTTCCAAGTAGTTGGGGTTACAATTGAGCCCCACCACAGGTAATTTTCTCCTTTTAACAGCGAGAAAAGACTAAATCCTAGTTTTATGTCAGTGTATTGTCAATACTAAAACTAATTTATTTATTATTATTATTATTAGGTATTGGGGATTGAAAACAGGAGTGATTTTCCACTGAGCTACATCCCTGGCTCTTTTTATTTTTTTATTTTATTTTTAAATTTTTTGGTATCAGGAATTGAATCAAGGGGTGTTTAATCACTGAGTCACATCCCCAGCCCCCACTTTTAATTAATTAATTAATTTTTAAATTTTGAGACAGGGTCTCATTAAGTTGCTTAGGACCTTGCTAAATTGCTGAGGCTGGCCTGGCTGAGATTACAGGCATGTAGCCACCATGCCCATCTTACTTTTTATTTTGAGATAGGGTCTCCCTAAGTTGATTAGGGCCTTGCTCAGTTGCTGAGACTGGCCTCAAACTTGTGATCCTCCTACCTCAGCCTCCTGAGTTACTGGGATTACAGGAATGTCTCACTGAGACCAGCTTTTTTCAGATGGGGTCTTGCTATATTGCTTGTCCAGGCTCACCTTGAACTCTTGGTTTCAAAGGATCCTCCTGCCTATCCTCCCTAACAGCTAGTACTACAGGTATATGCCACCATGCTTGGTTATTAAAACTAATTTTTATAAAAATGTCATAAATAAACCCATCCTGATATTGGCCAATTTATGTTTTATAGTTTGTGCATTTACAAATACATAACAATGAATCCCACCATTATGTACAATTATAATACACTGATAAAAGCGTGAAAAAAACCCAGTAAAATAAATAAATCCATCCAATCTTAGCCAGCTTTGACCACACAGAAGTGTCCTTTTCCAAAGTTTTTTTCTCATAAACTCTCTACATTTGAAAAATATCCATTCAAAGTTAGCCGTGATGACACATTCCCTTAATCCCAGCAACTCCGGAAGAGGTTAAGGCAGAAGGATTGCAAGTTCAAGGCCAGATTCAGCAACTTAGTTGAGACACTGTCTCAAAATAAAAAATAAAAAAAGACAGCTCAGTGATAAAGTGTCCCTGGATCCAATCCTTGGTATCAAAATAACAATAAAATAAAAATATTCATTCAGCTTTTATTCTACTCTACTAATAAGTCTACTATAAATTGCATTAACTCTCCTTCTCCCTTACCAAAAACATGATCTTCATACTTTGCATAGTTTGCATACAGGAACAAAGTTGTTTTCCTTCATCCTTTATGTTTCCTTGTAGTTTCATTCACATATATTGAAGATAATTTAATAATTGAAGATAATAATTGAATAATAATAATAATTGAATAATAATAATAATAATAATTGAAGATAATTCTAATTTTCAGTGAAAACTAGGAAGCAGATAACTGAACTGTCATACATCAGCATCACAGAGGGTATGGTAGTACACACCTGTAATCTCAGCACCTCAAGAGGCTGAGGCAGGAAGATTGCAAGTATGAGGGGGGTCTTAAAAATTTAGTAAGACCCTATCTCAAAATAAAAAATGAAAAGGACGGGAGATGCAGGTCAGTGGTAAAGCATTCCCTGGGTTCAATCCCTAATACCAAATAAATAAATACATAAATAAACAAATAAATAAAATAAATAAATCAGCATCCAATAGTAGATTAGGTCTGGGGATGGAGCTCAGTGATAAAGTGCCTCTGGGTGTAAACCTCAGTACCAAAGTAAGTAAGTAAGTAAGTAAATAAATAAATAAAATTTCTAGAGGCCTATACTTCCTCACAGTACAATCTTTCAATGTAGTAAAGGACATGCTTACCAACAGATACAATGTCATGTCTTTTTGTAAAAATTAAGAATCCAGAAGTAGATATCCTAAAATTTATGCTTGATAATTAATATTTCCATGTTTTATTTTATTCAGGAATGAGCCACATTTTTAATGACTTATTTTATTGCTAATTTTTTTTTTTTTTTATACCAGGGAGTGAACTCAGGGGTACTCAACCACTGAGCCACATCCCCAGCCCTTTTTTTGTGTTTTATTTAGAGACAGGGTCTCACTGAGTTGCTTAGCACTTCACCATTGCTGATTCTGGCTTTGAACTTGCAATTCTCCTATCTCAGCCTCTGGATCTGCTGGGATTACAGGCATGTGCCACCGCGCCCGGCTTGCTTAATTCTTTTATTTTTATTTCATGGTGCTGGGGATTGAACTCAGGGTCATTTTACTACTTAGTTACATCCCCAGTCTTTTTGATTTTTTAAAATTTTGAGACAGGATCTTGCTAAATTGCTGAGGTTGGCCTGAAATTTGGGATCATCTTGCCTCAGACTCCTCAGTCTCTGGGATTATAGGCATGCACCACTGAGCCTGGCTCTGTTGCTTAATTTAATTTAACATTCAAGTTGCAAGTCACCAAAAATATTTGGGAAAGTATTTAATACACACACAGTTGTGCTGGGGATTGAACCCAGGCCTTTATTCATGCTACGCATGTACTCTAAAACTTAGCTACAGCCCCAAATTTTTTTTTTTTTTTTTTTTTTAAATATTTATTTATTTATTTATTTATTTTTAGTTATTGGCGGACACAACATCTTTGTTTGTATGTGGTGCTGAGGATCGAACCCAGGCCGCATGCATGCCAGGCGAGCGCGCTACTGCTTGAGCCACATCCCCAGCCCCTACAGCCCCAAATTTAAGAAGACATAATAAATATGATTATTAGCTAAGTGGGGTAGCACAGGCCTATAATCCCAGTGACTTTGGAAGGAAAGGGAGGAGGATCACAAGTTCTAGGCCAGTAAGGGCAATTAAGTGAGAACATGTCTCAAAAGGAAAATAAAAAAGACTGGGGATGTAGCTTAGAGGAAAAGGGCCTCTGGGTTCATTCCCCACTACTGTAAATAAACAAACAAAATTCCTCGTAATTATTATTGAAAATTCATTTATACTGGAGGGACAGAATAAGATGATAGAATAAGACCCTCTAGGGCTGGGGCTGGGGCTCAGTGGTAGAGCGCTTGCCTAGCATGTGTGAGGTACTGGGTTCGATTCTCAGCACCACATATAAATAAGTAAATAAAATAAAGGTCCTTTAACAATTAATAAAAATATTTTTAAAAAAGACCCTCTAGATGGGCTGGGGTTGTGGCTCAGTGGTAGAGTGCTCGCCTAGCACTTGAGAGGCCCTGGGTTTGATCCTCAGCACCACATAAACATAAATAAATAAAATAAAGGTATTGTGTCCATCTACAACTAAAAAATAAATACATATATATTTTATTTAAAAACTGTTTTTAGTTGCAGGACACAATACCTTTATTTTATTTACTTATGTGGCACTGAGGATCGAACCTAGTGCCCCATACATGCAAGGCAAGCACTCTACCACTGAGCCACAACCCTAGCCCTACATAAAAATTTTTAAAAAGACCCTGTAGAGACACAGTCACATCAATTTTTCTAGCAGCACAATTCACAATAGCTAAACTGTGGAGCCAACCTAGATGTCCTTCAGTGGATGAATGGATAAAAAAAAAAATGTGGCATTTATACACAATGGAATATTACTCAGCAATAAAAAAGAATAAGATCATGGCATTTGCAGGGAAATGGATGGCGTTAGAGAAGATTATGCTAAGTTAGCCAACCAAAAAAACAAATGCCGAATGTCTTCTCTGCTATAAGGGGGGTGACTCAAAATGGGGTTGGGAGGGAGAGAAAGAAAGGAAGATTACCTCTAGATAGGGAATAGGGGTGGGAGAGAAAGGGAGAAAGAAGGGGGAATAGCATGGATGGTGGAAGGAGACCCTCATCATTATACAAAATACATGTATGAAGATGTGAATTTGGTGTCAACATACCTTATATAAATCAGAGATATGATAAATTGTGGTATAAAGGTGTATTAAGAATTGTAATGCAGGGCTGGGGATGTGGCTCAAGCGGTAGCACGCTCGCCTGGCATGCGTGCGGCCTGGGTTCGATCCTCAGCACCACATACAAACAAAGATGTTGTGTCCGCCAAAAACTAAAATAATAAATATCAAAAATTCAAAAAAAAAAAGAATTGTAATGCAAATAATAATAATAATGATAACAACAACAACAACAACAACAACAGAGCTCATGTATAATGGCAAAAAAAAAAAAAAACTCTGTAGAGATAAGCTCCTCACAGAATCATCAATTTAAACAAGTATCCACGCAAATATCCAGCTCTTGTGACAGTGCCTTCACAAGAGCTAAGGAAACCAGGTGAGAGATCATGGTATTTGGTTATAGAATAATTATAGACATTGAAGAATATACAAAAGACAGAGCTGCATTGTCCATGCCACCCCTTCCCCAATTCCAAACAGTACAGAATTGGAGACACTCACTTATGGGAGATGGAGGAAGTAATTTCTGGCCTTTGCCTTGGAACTCAGTAATGGGCCTGCCCTGGTGAAACCCAGTACTGAGCAACTCCATGGTCCCTGAAAAATCAGATCTGTGCCTATGGATGGCGTCTCCATCACCAGAGCAGGCAGAATCCTGTAACTTTAGCAGGATGGACCTGTGTTCTGGCCCACATCACTGAGGACTGGGTGCAACTCAGGACTGTGCTGGTCTCATTGGATATGACCTTCTGGTGAAACTCAGGGTAGTGACAGTCCAAGGTTCTAGGGAGTATAGAAATCCCCACCTCCACCCTCAACCCCAGGCTACATAGCTTTTAGGAAGGCTCCATCTGGTGATGGGAAGGAGGCTGGAATAAGTGCAGGACTTTGGATATTCTTTTTTTTTTTTTTTTCAATTTTTAGAAGGAGTAGTATTTCTTTTCTTTTTTTTTTTTTTAAAGTTTTTTGTAGTTGTAGATGGACAGCATGACTTTATTTTATTTGTTTATTTGTATGTGGTGCTGAAGATCGAACCCAGTGCTCCATGCATGCAAGGCAAGCGCTCTGCTGCTGAGCTACAGCCCCAGCCCATATTTTCTGTTAGAACATAATGCCATCATTTATCTTTAATTTTAAATATTTTTAATTACATATGACAACAGAATGCATTACAATTCTTATTACACATATAGAGCACAAGACTTTGGATATTCTTGCATAGTACTTTGAACCTGTCACAGCTGAACCCAACATCAGACAGAACCCAATAGCTCCTGACCCCGGGGGGGGGGGGTGGGGGTCAGGGGCTGAAATATACAATGAAAGAAATGCAAAATGCAGTGCCTAAGGGTAGAGCTTCTGGACTCACACTGGTGCCAGGAAAAGATGTGACGTCCTGGTGGGATGGACTTGTGTTGTGGTCTCCATCACTACAGATCAACTGCAGCAGCCTTACCTGTCTTGGGTGGCAAATTCTAAATCTGAGCACCAGGCAGGCTGTATCAGCATGGGCCTTGTCCTGCCCTCACACTCTCCTTATCTTGGTGGCTATAGGTGTCAAGTGTGATCCAGTAAATCCAGGCATAGTGGTACATGCCTGTAATCCCAGCTAGTTGGGAAGCCGATGCAGGAGGACTACAAAGTTGAGGCCAGCCTTGGAAAATTAGCAAGACCCTGTCTAAAAATAAAAACAAAAAAAGAGGGCTGGAGATATAGCTCAGTGGTAGAGTGCCCTGGGTTCAGTTTCTAGTGCTATAAAAAATTGTGACCAGGGGCTTGGGTTGTAGCTCAATGGTAGAGCACTTGCCTAACATGTGTGAGGCAGTGGGTTGTATTCTCAGCACCACATATAAATAAATGAATAAAATAAAGGTCCATCAACAACTAAAAAATATATATATTAAAAAAAAGCGTGACCAGTCTTATGGTACCACAGTTGCTATAGGGCTCCCTCATCCCTCCTCTTACCCCAAGCCTAATAGCATGAACAGAGTTATTGTCTACTGGGGAAGGACAGGGAAATAGGTGCGAGACACTGCTTTGGAGTAGAGTCTTAGCCCAGCACAGGGAGGCCTGGTCCTAAGCAGAGTCCTTCTACATCTGACTGATCCTCTGGACCTTCCCTGGGCCTAGGTAAAAACTTGCTCACTCAGTGAGATTCACTACACCATTTAGGCCTGCTCCAAGCTCATCTGTGCAGAAGTAATCCACCAACTGCAGGCTGAGGGCAAACCTGGGTTTCAGTCGCCATCTAGTGATGAAACAGTTGCAATAACCCGGGTCTCAAAGAACAACATAATCTGCCTGTTTAGATCTGGAAGGACAGGTACAAAACCAAATTGGGAAGAAGGGGATGAATACCTAATCCTTCAATGTACAGATATCTTCATATGTCCAGAAGCATTAAGAGAACTCAGAAACTATGACCCACCTAATACACAACAGAAGGTACTGGAAACTGGCCACAAAATGATGCAGAAGTTTGATCTCCCAGAAAATTAAAAATAGCTGTTTTCATAAACCAAATGAACTTCAAGGGAATACAAAGAAAAATTGAGTAATTTATAATAAAGGTTAGCAGAACAATTGAAATGATAAAATAGTGAAACAGAAACATAGGAGCTAATATACAATGAAAGAAATGGAAAATGCAGTCTGGCACAGTGGCACAGGCCTGTAATCCCAGTGGTTTGGGAGGCTGAGGCAGGAGGATCATGAGTTCAAAGCCAGCCTCAGCAAAAGCGAGGCACTAAGCAACTCAGTAGGACCCTGTCTCTAAATAAAATACAAAATAGGGCTGGGGATGTGGCTCAGTGACTGAGCACCTCTGAGTTCAATCCCTGGTACCCCCCTGCACTCCCACCCCAAATGCAAAACGCAGAGTCAACATCAACAAAATCAACTAAACAGAGGAAGAATCGGTGATCTTAAAGACAGGCTATTTTAAAACAGAGTCGTGGAAGAAAAAAAAAAAGGATGAAAAGAAATGAAGAAAGCTTGTGGGAACTATGGGGCAGCCCCAAAAGAGCAAATACTGAGGTTATTGAGGTTCAAGAGGGACTCATGATTGCCAAAGGGATAGAAAGCTTATTCTGGGAAACTAGAGAAAGCATCCCAACCCTCGAGGAAATGTACAAATACCTAGGTACAAGAAGGTCACCACTCACAAATCAGATTTAATCCAAGTAGGTCTACCCCAACACATATTATAATCAAGCTCTCAAAGTTCACAAAGAATCTGAAAGCAGTAACAGAAAATAAACAAATACTAAACACATGAGGATCTTCTAATTCTCCTGAAAGTTGACTTCCCAGCAGAAAACTTTCATGTAGAGGAAATGGGATGTCATATGTCATATACAGAATGCTGAAGGAAAACAAACAAAAACAAAACAAAACAAAAAAAGCAACCCCCCCCCAAAAAAAAAACCCTGACTACCTAGAATAGTGTACCCAGCAAAGTTATTCTTCAGAAAAGGACAAAATTCTCACAGAAAAATAAAAGCTGAGAGAAGTTTATCATCATCAGACTTCCCTTATAAGAAATCCTAAAGGGAGTTCTTTAAATTCAAAGAAAAAAAAATGGTAACATATAATAAACATCTGAAGGAATAAAACTCACTGGAAAATATAAGAACAAATTCATAATATGTTAATATTGTTGCTAGGCATGGTGGAGCATGCCCCTTATCCCATCAACTCACGAGGCTGAGGCAGGATAATTCCAAATTCAAGACCAAACTGGGCAACTTAGCAAGACCCGCAGAAATTTAGCGGGACTGTGTACATCCACTGGGGATGTACCTCAGTGGTAAAGTGCCCCTGGGTTCAATCCCCAGTACAAAGAAAAATCTATCATTTTTCAGCTGGGATAAGCAGGAAATATTGCTGATAGTGTGTGTGTGTGTGTGTGTGTGTGTTTTGTACTGAGGATTGAACCCAGGGGTGCTCAACCACTGAGCCACATCCTCAGCCCTTTTTAATATTTTATTTATTTATTTATATTTTTTTAAAGAGAGAGTGTGAGAGTGAGAGACACAGAGAGAGAATTTTTTTAATATTTATTTATTTATTTATTTTTAGTTTTCGGCGGACACAACATCCCTGCCTGTATGTGGTGCTGAGGATCGAACCCGGGCCGCACGCATGCCAGGCGAGCGCGCCACCGCTTAAGTCACATCCCCAGCCCCTTAATATTTTATTTAGAGACAGGATCTTACTGAGTTGCTAAGTACCTTGCTAAATTGCTGAGGCTGGCTTTGAACTCACAATCCTCTTGTCTCAGCCTCTCGGGACTCTGGGATTACAGGCATGTGCCACCACACCCAGTTTATGTGTTTTTGTTGTTTGTTTTGTTTTTAGTACTGGGGACTTAACCTATGCACATTCTACCTCTGGGCTATAAATCCAGCCATTTCTATTTTCTTTTGAAGCAAAATCCCACTAAATTGCTGAAATAGGCCTTGACTTTGTCATCGTCCTGTCTCAGCCTTCTGAGTCACTGGGGTTAGAGGCATGGGCTACTCTGTCCAGCCTGGTTTTGAACATGTTAAAGAATTATATTTTCCTTTTTCTTTTAAACAAAAGGGACCTATTAAATAGCTCAAAACCAAAACCAAAAGGCCAGGCATGGTGGCATGTGCTTGTAGTCTCAGATACTGAGAGGCTGAGGCAAGAGAATCTCAAGTTTGAGGCCAGCCCAGGCAACATAGGCACCATAGCAAGACCCTATCTCAGAATAAAAGCAAAAACACACACACACATAAGCCAACATCCCCAAACCAATTAGCATTTAATGATGTGACCATGGATGCAAGAAGTGTCCTCAAGGAAGGTGCAAAGATGCAACCCTTTCAAGACCCAGAACCACTCCCCAAGATAGCAAAATGAAAGAAATTGATAACTTCCCTGACAGCTGGCAGTGGTCACTAGGATGTTAGCTGAATATTGGGTGCTACCCATTTTTCTGTGCAGCCATGTTCTTGGCTAATGTTTGATCACCTGCATGCGTAAGAACCAACAACTTCCATACCCTGACAAGCAGAAAGTCAAACTAAATTCTCAGGATATGGGCTGGGGATGTGGCTCAAGCGGTAGCACACTCGCCTGGCATGCGTGCGGCCCGGGTTCGATCCTCAGCACCACATACAAACAAAGATGTTGTGTCCGCCGAAAACTAAAAAAAAATAAAATAAAAAAAAAAATAAATTCTCAGGACACAAAATGAGACAAACAGGAAACTAACAGGTATCTCTGGGTGGGAAAGTGATCAGTAACCAGTAGGTATTTGAAAACCAAGTTTAACCAGAGTCCAAATCAAAAGAACTAATATTTACAAATATTTTTCTCCTACTAATCTGAATTTTCTCAACCAGGCACTACAGAAAAGAAAGCTCTATCTTTCTCTCTCAACCAGGTAGTACAGAGATTTGGGAGAGCTGACTTTTTTTTGGGGGGGTGGTATTCCAGGGATTTAACTCAGGAGCACTGACCACTGAGCCACATCCCCAGCCCTATTTTGCATTTTACTTAGCGACAGGGTCTCACTGAGTTGCTTAGTGCCTTGTCTTTGCTGAGGCTGGCTTTGATCCTCCTGTCTCAGCTTCCCTGGCAGCTGAGATTACAGGCATGAGTCACAGTGCCCAGCAGAGCTGACTTTGATAAGAATTCTTACCTATCACTGGTTTTTGTCAGTTTTTCCAGGATCCAGAGAAAGTGGAGGTAAACAAAAGGCCCTTCACAGTCACCTGAAATGGTTGGGGAGGGAAAAAATATTTTTATTGTTATATTTTTCTTTGTACTAATCTTAGAGTCATTCTGGAGCCTATATAACAAAAGACAGATCAACAAGACAAAAACATATATTTATTGTTTGTGTAAGTTTTATGTGACATGGAAACCTTCATAAGGAAATGAAGATCTGAAGAAGCAATTAAACCTGAATGTGTTCATGCTGGCTTTAGTGAGGACTGAGAATCATGGAGAAGTGTGATAGGATAAAATAAAAATATAAGCTAAATGTAGTGAATTGAGGGAAACAGTAAGGTCTGTTTCTTCCAATTCTTCTGTGTCCCTTTACATTCAGAAATAAGAATGTTGTTTTCCCCCCGTATACAGGGAAGGCACCTCTCACGTGATGGTCTTTTTATTTTATTTTATTTTTGTTACGGTAGTCATTTTTAATAAAGAAAAATTACATAAACAGTTCCAAGTGCAAAGAGATCCTGTGACTAGATAGTTTCAAACCACTGAGCTTGGGTATTCCTCTCATGTGCAAATTTCACAAGTATAATAGGTTTTGTAGGGCTGGGGCTGTAGCTCAGTGGTAAAGCACTTGCCTTGCATGTGTGAGGCACTGGGTTTGATCCTCAGCACCATATAAAAATATATAAAGATAGTGTGTGTTCATCTACAACTAAAAATATATATTAAAAAATAATAGGTTGTGTAGGTCTTTATTGCATTAAATGATGCATGTGAAAAAGCTAAATATTTACATAATGACCATCTTCATAAATGACTCAATTGATGCTACTTAAAATATTAATTTAAATTTTAGGATAATACAGGGAAGAAGACTAAGCCCTCAAAATGAATGTACTTGCAAACAAGTTTCAGTTTATTATGCATTCAACTGGTTTAAATACATAAATTTTTTTTATAATTTTTATTGTTGGTTGTTCAAAACATTACATAGTTCTTGATATATCATATTTCACATTTTGATTCAAGTGGGTTATGAACTCCCATTTTTACCCCGTATACAGATTGCAGAATCACATCGGTTACACATCCACTGATTTACATATTGCCATACTAGTGTCTGTTGTATTCTGCTGCCTTTCCTATCCTCTACTATCCCCTCTCCCCTCCCCTCCCCTCCCCTCTTCTCTCTCTACCCCATCTACTTTAATTCATTTCTCCCCCTTGTTTTTTTTCCCTTTCCCCTCACTTCCTCTTGTATGTAATTTTGTATAACCCTGAGGGTCTCCTTCCATTTCCATGCAATTTCCCTTCTCTCTCCCTTTCCCTCCCACCTCTCATCCCTGTTTAATGTTAATCTTCTTCTCATGCTCTTCGACCCTACTCTGTTCTTAGTTACTCTCCTTATATCAAAGAAGACATTTGGCATTTGTTTTTTAGGGATTGGCTAGCTTCACTTAGCATAATCTGCTCTAATGCCATCCATTTCCCTGCAAATTCTATGATTTTTTCATTTTTTAATGCAGAATAATACTCCATTGTGTATAAATGCCACATTCTTTTTATCCATTCGTCTATTGAAGGGCATCTAGGTTGGTTCCACAGTCTTGCTATTGTGAATTGTGTTGCTATGAACATCGATGTAGCAGTATCCCTGTAGTATGCTCTTTTTAGGTCTTTAGGGAATAGACCGAGAAGGGGACTAGCTGGGTCAAATGGTGGTTCCATTCCCAGCTTTCCAAGAAATCTCCATACTGCTTTCCAAATTGGCTGCACCAATTTGCAGTCCCACCAGCAATGTACAAGTGTACCCTTTTCCCCACATCCTCGCCAGCACTTGTTGTTGTTTGACTTCATAATGGCTGCCAATCTAACTGGAGTGAGATGGTATCTTAGGGTGGTTTTGATTTGCATTTCGCTGACTGGTAGAGATGGTGAGCATTTTTCCATGTACTTGTTGATTGATTGTATGTCCTCCTCTGAGAAGTGTCTGTTCAGGTCATTGGCCCATTTGTTGATTGGGTTATTTGTTTTCTTATTGTTTAATTTTTTGAGTTCTTTGTATACTCTGGATATTAGGGCTCTATCTGAAGTGTGAGGAGTAAAGATTTGTTCCCAGGATGTAGGCTCCCTATTTATCTCTCTTATTGTCAGCAAGAGAGGGAGTCCCATATGCTCCTTCCTCCACAGAGACAACTTAATGACTATGCACAAGCCAGTTGATTTTGTGAGAAATGAGGAAATCTGTTAGGAGATTCTGGCATCACAGGTGAGCACAAGCCAATGGTATGGTAACCCAGTTGGAAAATTCATAGCATTAACTTACCAGCTTTTTTGTCCTCAATATTCAACTGATGTAGCAAAACTATCCTTCAAAAATGAAGGAAAAATTAAGACTTTTTTGGTAACTAAAAAGTGTGAGGATTGCTCACTGGAAAATTGCCTCTGTAAGAGAGGTCTGAGGTTAGCTTTTATTATTTTTTCCCCCAGTCCTCGGGATTGAATCCAGGGCCTCATGCATACTAGATTCTAGGCATAGGCTCTACCACTGAGTTGCACATCCAGTTCTATGTATGTATGTATGTATGTATGTATTTATTTATTGGATACTGGGGACTGAACTCAGGGGTACTTGACCACTGAGCCACATCCCCAGCCCTATTTTGTATTTTATTTAGAGATAGGGTCTCACTGAATTGCTTAGTCCCTCACTGTTGCTGAGGCTGGCTTTGAACTCATGATCCTCCTGCCTCAGCCTCTTGATCCATTGGGATTTCAGGCATGCACCACCATGCCCGGCAAGTCCTTTCTATTTTTATATTGAGATAGGCCTCACTAAATGCTAGAGGTTGACCTCAAACTTGCCACCCTTTTGCCTCAGCTTCTCCAGTAGCTGAGCTTATAAGCAGGTGCCATGCTGCCCAGCTGAAATAAGTCTTTGAATTGAAATGAAGAGATAATAAATAGCAACACAAAACATACACAAAGCTGGGTTGGTGACTCATGTTTGCAATCCTCACTACTGTTGTATGTGGTGGGCACTGAGACAGCAAGATCCCAAATCTAAGGCCAGCCTGGAAAACTTAGCTACAGTCTACTTCAAAAGAAAATAAAATTGGCTCCTGTTTTAAAAAGCATTTGCATTGCTGTGACCAAACTATCTGACAAAATCAATTTAGCGGAGGAAAAGTTTTTTGGGGCTCATGATTTCAGAGGTCTCAGTGCATGGAGGATTGACTCCATTGCTCTGGGTCCAAGGAGAGAAAGGCTGCACATCGTGGGGCAAGTGTGAAATGGAGGGAAGCTACTCTCTTTATGACAACAAGGAAATAAAGAGGGAGGAGGAAGGTGCTGCAGAGAAGATTCACCCTTGCAGGGAACACTCTCAGTGACTGACCTCTTTTGGTCACACGTCACCTACCTAGAGTTACCACCCAGTTAGTTCCTTTCAAATTAGGATGGACTGAGTAAGTTACAACTCTTGTAATCATTTTACCTCTGAATGTTTCTGCATTATCAGGAGCTTTTGGAGAGACACCTCGTACACAAACCATAACAGCTGAGAATGTGATTCAGTGATAGAGCATTTGCTTAGTATATGTAAGGCCCTGGGTTCAATCCCCAGTATTGCCAAAACACAAGTATGAAATATAAAATTCCCTGACAAAGGAAGATGTGTAGACAAATGTAGAATTCTGTAGTATTATAATGTATGTGTGTATAAACATCTGTCAATTCAATATAAAGTTTTAAAAATAAAAAAGTGAAAAAGCTATAAGTCAATATCAATGAATATAATTATAAAAAGAAGTAATTTGAATAATCAATAACAAAGTAGAGATATGTAAAGGAGCAGACTTTCATATGTGATTGAGATTAAGCTGTTATAGTTTTGAAATAGATTGAATATAACTTTAAAATATTTTATGTAATTTCAAAGATAACCAGAAATATAATATCATAAATATATACAAAGAGAAATGAGAAGGGAATCAAAACGTGTCACAATAAATGCAATGTCACAATGCAACAAAAAGAAGGCAGCAAGAGAGGAAAAGAAGGAGAAAACATCCACAATATACAGCAAAGAACTAGCAGAGTGGCAAAATTCAGTCCATCCTTATCCACAATGATTTCTAATGTAAATGAATTAAAGGCCCAAATCAAAAGACAACGATAAGTTGATAAGTTAGAAGGTTAAATAATCACTAACTGTATTCTCCCTAGGATAGACTGGTTTTATATCTATGGACACATACTTGTGGAAACTGAAGGATGGAAACAGATATTCTTAGCAAATGGACACCTAAGGAGAGCAGGGTTGGTGCTAGGTAGCACCGAGAATATGGACTTTAAGACAAAAATCATCAGAGACCTAGAAGGATGTTATACAATGATTTCAAAAAAGCAATTGAATCACCAAGAAGATATAATAATTGTAAACACATATGCACTAACATTAGAACTTCAAAGTAAATGAAGCAAAAAATGACAGAACTGCAGGGAGAAATACCAATGCAATTTCTCCCATTTTCAGTTATGGACAAAAGAGCTAAGCAGTAGGTCAATAAGGAAGCAGAGGACTTGAAGGACACTGTAGACAAAACCTAACAAACATGGTCAGAACATTTCACCAAACAATAGGGCAGGGAACAGTCTGCCAGATTGATCGCATTTTAGAGAACAATACAAATTTTTACAAATTTAAGAAGTGAAATCATACAATGTCCTTTCTTCAACCACAATGGAATGAAGCTTCAAATCAATAGAAAACAAGAAAAGCCAAAACATGGAAACGAAATGACTCACTTTTAACAACTATTGGGTCAAAGTAGAAATCATGAGAGAATTTTGAAAATTTCTTGAGGCAAAATGGAAATGAATAACCATGAACTATAATGTAAAGAATCGGGCTGGGGTTGTGGCTCAGTGGCAGAGTGCTTGCCTAGCATGTGTGAGGCACTGGGTTCGATTCTCAGCACCACATATCAATAAATAAAATAAAGGTCCATTGACAACTAAAAAAATATTTTATTAAATATTTTAAAAAATAAATAAAATGTATGGAATGCAGCAAAAGCAGTCTAAGAGGAAAGTTTTGATGATAAATTCTGTTTTTACTGTTATCAAATGTAGATTTTTAAATTTGTTCTAATCATTTATACATGACAGCAGAATGCTCTTCAATTCACTGTACACAAATGGAGCACAATTTTTAATACCTCTGGTTGTACACAAAGTAGTGTCACACCATTCATGCAATTATACATGTACCTAGGGTAATGATGTCCATCTCATTCCACCATCTTTCCTACCCCCATGCCCCCTACATCCCTCCTTCCCCTTTGCCCAATCCAAAGTCCTCCACTCATTCCATGACCCATAATGGTCTTATACTTCAGGGAAGGATCAAAAAATCCTACATATGCAATTTCTCAAATTCTTCAGCTTTAAATATTCTATGCCAAAGAGCTATATTTTGGGGTAGCATGTCCTTAACCTTATCATCTTTTACTCTGTTGATATTCTCTGTGTGTGTGTGTATTGCTGAGGATCAAACTCAGAATCTTGAGCACATCAGGCAAGTACTTCATCACTAAGCTACATTCCCAGCTCAATTTGTCTTTTGATGCACAAGATTTTTAAATTTTCACCAAGTTCAATTTTTTTTAAACTTATGCCTTTGGTTTCAAATCCAAGGAATCTTTGCAGAATCTAAAGTCATGAAGATTTTGTCCTGTTTTCTTCTAAGAGTTTTATGTCTTACATTTAGGTCTTTGATCAATTTCAAGATATATATATATATATATATATATATATATATATATATATATATATATATATATATATAGTATAAGGTAAGGATCCAACCTTCCAACTTAACTTTTTTCTTTTGGATGGTACTGAGGATTGAACTCAGGACCTCACACATATCAGGCAAGTGCTCTACCATTGAGCCACTTATTTATATGTGGTGCTGAGAATTGAACCCAGTGCCTCACACATGCAAGGCAAGTGCTATACCACTGAGCCATAACCCCAGCCCTCTTTTTAAAAATTTGAGACAGGGTTTTGCTAAGTTGCTTAGGGCCTCTCTAAATTACTAAGTTGCTTTGAACTTTTGATCCTCCTGCCTCAGCCTCCTGAGCCCCTGGGATGACAGGCATGCATCACTGTACCCAGCTTGTAATGTTTTGAAATTAGGAAGGGAAAGTCTTTTAGTATTGTTCTTCTTCAAGGCTATTTTTACTATTCAAGGTCCCTTGAGATTCCATATGAATTTTAGGATGGGGTTTTCTTCAAAAAATGTTTTTGGTGCCTGGTGTGGTGGAGTTTTGATAATAATTGCATTGAGTTGCTAGATTGCTTTGGGTAGTATTGATTTTGTGTTTGTTTTTTTGTTTTTTGTTACTGAGGATAGAACCTCTGGGCACTTTACCACTGAGCTACATCCCCAGACCTTTTTAAAGTTTTATTTGAGACAAGCCTCACTATGTTATCAAGGGTGGCCTCAAACTTGCCATCCTCTTGTCTCAGCTTCCCAAGTAGCTGGGATTACAGTTGTGTGCCCATTTCTGGCTAATGTTAACATCTTTTTTTTTCTTTTTAGTACCAGGGATTGAACTCAGGGGTACTGGACCACTGAGCCACATCCTCAGCACCATTTCATATTTTATTTGGAGACAGGGTCTCACTGAGTTGCTCAGCACCTCGCTTTTGCTGAGGTTGGCTTTGAACTCTTGATCCTCCTACCTCAGCCTCCCAGGCTGCTGGGATTACAGGCATGAGTTACCATGCCTGGTGTGTTAACATTTTAATAATATTAAGTCTTTCAACTCAAAAGCATGGGACATTTTTCCATTTATTTATGTCTTTTTAATTTCTTTCAGCAATGTTTCATAGTTTTCATTGTATAGTTTTTTTTTTTAATCCAGGGATTAAAAAAGGATCTAGGCCTTCACACATGAGAGGCAAGTGCTCTGCATCCCTGGCTTCTCATGGTACAAGTCTTTCACCTACTCAGCTAATTCCTAACTACTTTATTATTTTTGGTGCTATTGTAAATGGATTTCTTTTATTATAATTATCAGTGAATATTAGTTATACAAAATAATGGGGTTCTTTTTTGTTTTGTTTTTATTTTTGTATTGGTGCATATTAATTATTCAGAATAGTGGGTTTCATTGTGACATTTTCATACATGCATAAAATATGCTTTGATCACAGCACCTTCTCTATTAACCTCTCTCATTACCTCTGTCCACTTCCCCCGGCCCTCTGCCTCTTCCCTAATATAAACTTATTTTCTTAATTTCCTTTTCAGAGTGTTCTTTTCTAGTGTACAGAAATGCAACTAATTTTATTTTATTTTTTTAATTTTTTTTAAACAATTTTGTTTTTTTTTTTGAGAGAGAGAGAGAATTTTTTAATATTTAGTTTTCAGTTTTCAGCGGACACAACATCTTGTGTTTTTATGTGGTGCTGAGGATCGAACCCAGACCGCACGCATGCCAGGCGAGCGTGCTACTGCTTGAGCCACATCCCCAGCCTAATGCAACTAATTTTAGTGCATTGACTTCATATCCTGATGTTTTGCTGAATTTTTTTTGCATGTGGAATCTTTAGGGGTTTCATCATGTAAGAACATATCATCTGCAAACAGAGATAATTTTACTACTTCCTTTCTAATTTGGATGCCTTTTTATTTCCTGATCTTATATGAAAAAACATTTAATTTTTAACAATTATGATGTTCACTGTGTATTTTTCATACAAGGTATTTATTTATTTATCTTTTCAGTGCTGGGGATCAAACTTAGGGTTTTAAACATGCTAGGGAAGTGGTCTGACATTGGGCTACATCCCAGCCTGTACATGGCTTTTATTATGTTGAGGTAGATCCCTTCTATTCCTAAATTGTTGAGTAGTTTTATCATGAAAAGGAATTGAATTTTGTTAATTATTTTTTTCTGCACCAATTGAGATAATCATGTGGGTTTGTTCCTTCATTTTGTTAATGTGGTATATTGCATGGATCAATTTTAATATGTTGAATCATCCTTGCATTCCAGGAATAAATTCCAATTGGTTATGGTATATAATCCTTTAATTTTTTTTTTTTTAGTTGTCAATGGTCCTTTATTTATATGCGGTGCTGAGAATCGAACCCAGTGCTTCATACATGCTAGGCAATCGCTCTTCCACAACCCCAGCCCTATAATCCTTTTAATATGCTGCTGAGAAGTTGATTTGCTAGCATTTTGTTGAGAATTTTTGCATCAGTGTTCAAAAAGATCGGTCTGTAGCTTTGTTTTCTTGTATTATTTTTCTGGCTTTGGTATTAGGGTAATGCTGGTCTTATAGAATAAGTTTGGAATATTCCCTTCTCTTCAATTTTTTGGATAAGTTTGAGGAGGACTAGTATTAGTTCTTTAAATATGGTATAGAACTCATCAGTGAAGTCATCACTTTTAGGGCTTTTCTCAGTCAGGAGATTTTTTTCTCCTTACTGATTCAATCTTACTAATGATACATCTATCCATGTAGATTTTCTATTTCTTTGTGATCTAGAGTAGGTGTGTTTGTGTTTCTAGGAATTTGCCATTTTGTCTAAGTTATTCAGTTGTGGATGTACAATCATTCATGATAGTCTCTTATAATCCTTTTTAAAATCAGGATTAATATCCATATTTTCGTTTCTGATTTAGTAATTGTGCTTGTCAGCTTTTCCTGTTGCTGTGACCAAAATGCCTGACAAGAACAACTTAGAGGGGCTGGGGCTGTAGCTCAGTGGTAGAGTTCATGCCTAGCACATGTGAGGTTCTGAGATAGATCCTTAGCACCACATAAAAATCAATAAATAAAATAAAGGTATTGTGTCCATCTACAACTAAAAAAAATAAAAACAACTTAGAGGAAGAATGATTTATTATAGCTCATAATTTCAGAGGATCCAGTTCATGGTCAGCCAGCTCATAGCTCTGGTCCTGAGGTGAGGCAGAACACCATGGTGGAAGGGTGTGGCAAAGGAAAGTCACTCAGTTCACAGCAGCTGGGAGGACAGAGTGAGAGCAATAGTGAGAATGCAAAGAAGAGCAAGAGAGGGAGAAAAAGAGAGTGAAAGCAAGAAGAAGCCAGAGAGACTTCCAGAGCATATCCCCAGTGACCTACTTCTTCCAACTAGGCCCAAACTCCCAGATGTTCATTCAGCCACCAGTGAATTAATCCATCAAATGGATTAATCCACTGATGAGCTAGCTCCCTGCCCTCATGATCCAGTCATTACCTAAAAACTGCTCCTCTGAACCTTACTGTATTGGAGACTGTGCTTTCAACACAAGATTTTGGGGGACATTCCAGATCCAAATCATAACAAAAACTTTGTCTTCTCTCTTTTTTCCTTAGTCTGTCTAGCTAAAGGTTTGTCAATTTTCTTGATCTTTTCAAAAAAAAAAACAAAAAAACAAAAAAACAAAAAACAACTTTTGGTTTCTTTTCTATGTTGTTTTTCTGTTTTCTATTTCATTCACCTCTTTATTATTTCTTCCTTCAGATTACTTTGGGTTCAGCTTACTCTTTTTTAGTTCTTCAATTTGTAAAGTTAGGCTGTTGATTTGAGATCTTGTTTTTTTAATGCAAACATTTATAGTTATAAATATTCCCCTCAGCACTGCTGTCACTGCACTCTGTAAGTTTTGCTATGTGTTCGTATTTTCATTTCCCTCTTTCTCCCTCTCTCTCTCTTTCTTTCTCAGTGGTGGGGACTGAACCCAGGTTCTCATGCAGATTTAACAAGTACTCTACCACTGAGCTACATCCCTAGTTCCTGTCTCTATGTAGTTTCTAGTTTTCTTTATAATTTCTTGTTTTTTTTAAAATTTTTTATTGTTGGTTGTTCAAAACATTACAAATTTCTTGACATATCATATTCCACACTTTGATTCAAGTGGGTTATAATTTCTTGTTTGATCCATTGGTAGTTTAAGAGTGTTTTTTAATCTTTACATCTTTGTTAATTTTCCAATTTTACTTCTGTTACTTATTTCTAACATCATCCTATTGTGGTCAGAAAAGATACTTTGAATGCTTTCTATCTTTTAAAAACTATTGAGACTGAATTCATGATCTAACACATGGTCTATCCTGGAAAATGCCCCATGTGTACTTGAGAAGAGTGTGTATGCAGTCATCGTTTGGTGGAGTGTTTTGTATATGTCTATTAGATCTAATTGGTTTATGCTGCTGTTTAAGTCTTCTATTTCCTTACTCATCTTCTGTCTGGTTGGTTCACACATTATTATTGTTTTTTTTTTGGTACCAGGGATTGAACTCAGGGGCACTCAATCACTGAGCCACATCCCCAGACCTATTTTAAATTTTATTTAGAAATAGGGTCTCACTCAGTTGCTTAGTGCCTCAACATTGCTGAGGCTGGCTTTGAACTCGCGATCCTCTTGTCTCTGCCTACTGAGCTACTGAGATTACAGGTGTGCGCCACCATGCCCGGTAGCCCACACATTATTGAGAGTGGGGTTTTGAAATCTCCAATATTCTTGCAGAACTGTCCATTTCTTCCTGGAATTCTGTTTTTGCTTCATATATTTTAATGATCTGTCATTAGGTATGTGAATGTTTATAATAATTATACTTTGTATTGAACATTTTAATAACATACAATAGCCTTTTTTGTCTCTTATAAGTTTTTTTTAAAAAATATTCTTTAGTTGTCAATGGGTCTTTATTTTATTTGTTTATATGTGGAGCTGAGAATCGAACCCAGTGCCTCATACATGCTAGGCAAGCGCTCTACCACTGAGTCACAACCCCAGCCCCTCTTATAAGATTTTTTGATTTAAAGTCCATTTTGTCTGATGTAAATATAGCCACCTTTGTTCTCTTTTGGTTTTTTACTTGTAATGAGTACCATTTTCCATTCTTTTACTTTCAGTCTATTTGTGTCTTTGGATATAAAGTGATTTTCTTGTAGATGGTATATAGTTGCATAATGTTTTCTTTTATTCATTCTGCCAGTCTTTCTCTTTTGATTGGAAGGTTTATTTACATTTAAAGTAATTATTGATAGGGAGGAATTGACTTCTGTCACTTTGCTATTTGTTTTGTGTTTATTTGTTTTGGTACCAGGAATTGAAACCAGGGGCACTTTACCACTAAGCTACATTTCTAGCCCATTTTTTTTGGGGAGTACTGGGGATTGAACTCATGGTTGCTTGGCCACTGAGCCACATCCCCAGCCCTATTTTGTATTTTATTTAGAGACAGGGTCTCATTGAGTTGCTTAGTGCCCCACTTTTGCTGAGGTTGGCTTTGAAAACTCAATCCTCCTGCCTCAGCCTCCTTAGCCACTGGGATTACAGATGTGTACCACTGGTGCCCGGTCTCCAGTGCTTTTTGACTTTTATTTTGAGATAGGGTCTTGCTAAGTTGCTTAGGACCTCACTAAGTTGCTGAGGCTGGCCTTGAACTTGGTGGTTCTCCTGCTTTGGCCTCCCAAGTTGCTAGGATTACAGGTTTGTGTCACTACACCTGGCTACTATTTTTAATTTTTTTTTTAGCAGTAGATGAACACAATATCTTTATTTAATTAATTAATTTATTTTCATGTGGTGCTGGGAATTGAACCCAGTGCTTCACATTTGCTAGGCAAGCGCTCTACCACTGAGCCACATCCCCAGCCCTACTATTTGTTTTTTATATGCCTTGTAGCTTTTTTGTTCCCCATTTCCTTCATTTCTGTCTTCTTTTGCGTTTAGTTGATTTTTTTATAGTGACATGTTTATTTTCCTTTCTTGTTTCCTTTTGCATTTATTCTATAGCTATTTTCTTTGTGATTACCATAGGGATTACATTTAACACCATAAAGTTATAACACACTAATTTAAATTTATAATACTTTAACTTCAGTAATATCCAAAACTTTTGTTACTTTATTAGCTTCATCCCCACATCTTTCCATTATTGATGTTGAAGCATTACAAGTTCAAGTTTATATACTGTGTGCCCTCTACCGCCCAATAAACTAGTAATTCTTTGAGCAGAGGGTATACTTGAGTGGTAGAGTGTGTTTCTAGCATGTGTGGAGCACTGGGTTCAATGCCCAGCACTCCTCCCACTCCCAATCTAGTAATTCTTTTAAGCATTAGTCTCTCAAATTAAGTAGAAGACAAAATGTAGAATTACAATAATATTAGCTTTACTTGGGGCACTTTACCACTGAGCCACACTCCCTGCCCTTTTTATTTTTTATTTTGAGACAGGGTTTCACTAAATTGCTTAGGGCCTTGTTAATTTGCTGAGGCAAGCCTTGAACTTGAAATCCTCCTGCCTCAGCCTCCTGAGCTATTCGGATTACAGGCATGTGTCACTATGCCTGGCTTTGTATGTGTCTTTAAATGAGATCTTTGTTTCTTCCTACAGCTTCAAATTACTTTCCAGTGTCATTCCATTTTTAACTTGCATTAGTCCCTTGAGCATCTCTTGCAAGGAAGATATAGTTGTAGTGTCAACAATGTTTCTCAGCTTTTGTTTATCTAGAAGCCTCTTAATTTCTCACTTTTCTTTTTCTTTTTTCTTTTTGGTGCTGGGGATAAAATCCAGGGCCTTGCACATGCTAGGCAGGTGCTCTACCATTAAGTAACACTTGCAGTCCCTCCCCCTAACTAACTTCTGAAGGATAGTTTTGCCAGGTACAGGATTCTTGGTTGACAGTTTTTTTCCTCTCCTTAGTACTTTGAATATCAACACACTGCCTCTAAGGTTTCTTTATTTCTTTTCATTTAAAATATTTTTTGGTCCTGGAGATTGAATCTGGGTGTGCTTTACTATTGAGCCATATCTCCAGTCCTTTTTACTTTTTATTTTGAAGCAGGGTCTTGCTAAATTGCTGAGGATGGCCTCAAACTTGCAATCCTCCAGCCTCTCAAATCACAGGATTGTAGGCATGTGCTTCGGTGCCCAGCCCCTGCTAATCTTACTGATGATTCTTGTATGTGATGAGTTGCTTCCCTATTGCTGGTTATGAGATTTTGTTTTTCTTTTCTTTCACACTGGGTTTTGAACCCATTGGTGCTCTACCACTGAGCTAAATCCCCAGCCCTTTTTGTTATTTCTTATTTTGAGAAAGGGTCTCACTAAGTGGCAAAATTGCCCAGGCTGGCCTTAAACTTGCAATACTCCTGCCTCAGCCTCCTGAGTAGCTGGGATTACCGGCTTGTGTCATTATACCTGGCTTTTTTTGTTTTTGAGTAATTGATTATGATGTATCTGCGTGTAGGTCTCTTTGAGCTCATCTTCCTTAGATTTAATGAGGTTTTAGATGTTTTCCATGAAATTTGTTTTCAGGGCGGCAGCCGTGGAGGTGGCGGCGGCAGCGGTGGCGGCCCGGCATTGAGGAGAGGCCGAGGCCGGCCCGGCGGCCTGAAGGCCGCGAGAGGCGGAGGCCGGGCTACCTTCGCGCGCCGCACGAACGGAGGGGAGGAGGCGGACGCGAGCGAGCCCCGCCCGGTCACTGGGAAGGTGGGGGAGACTCCGCGCTCCTCTCGCCCTCCGGCCGCCCAGCTGGCCCTGCAGCCGCCGCCGCCGCCGCCGCCGCCGCCTCGGGCTTCAGCTCCGGGCCCCGCGGTCCCGGCCGGAGAGGGGGGGCGGCGAGTGCTCCGGGAGCCGCCGGAGATGGCCGGAGGACACTGCGGCAGCTTCGCCGCGGCGGCGGCTGGCAGCGGCGAGATCGTCCAGCTGAACGTGGGGGGGACCAGTTTAGTACCTCAAGACAAACTCTAATGTGGATTCCAGATTCTTTTTTTTCCAGTTTACTGAGTGGAAGAATTTCAACACTTCGAGATGAAACTGGTGCTATATTTATTGATAGAGATCCAGCAGCTTTTGCACCCATTTTAAATTTTCTTCGGACAAAAGAACTAGACTTAAGGGGAGTAAGTATTAATGTTCTCAGGCATGAAGCAGAATTTTATGGAATCACTCCATTAGTAAGAAGGCTTCTCCTATGTGAAGAATTGGAGCGTTCATCTTGTGGCAGTGTCCTTTTTCATGGTTACTTGCCCCCACCAGGCATTCCTAGTCGTAAAATAAACAACACAGCTAGATCTTCTGCTGATTCTCGGAATGGACTAAATT
Organism: Marmota monax; assembly: GCF_021218885.2. Classification (NCBI taxonomy): domain Eukaryota; kingdom Metazoa; phylum Chordata; class Mammalia; order Rodentia; family Sciuridae; genus Marmota; species Marmota monax. Next base: position 765,751 of record NW_026693786.1, read on the forward strand.
CTGCAGAAGGTGAAGCCCGGGGAAATGGTACTCAACCTGTTCTCTCTGGAACTGGAGAAGAGACTGTTAGACTGGGATTTCCTGTGGATCCAGGAAAGGTGCTAATAGTAGCTGGCCATCACAACTGGATTGTAGCTGCATATGCTCATTTTGCTGTGTGTTACAGAATCAAAGAATCTTCAGGATGGCAACAAGTGTTTACAAGCCCCTATTTAGACTGGACTATTGAACGAGTGGCTCTAAATGCAAAAGTAGTTGGAGGTCCACATGGAGACAAAGACAAAATGGTTGCTGTTGCCTCAGAGAGCAGCATCATCCTGTGGAGTGTTCAGGATGGGGGAAGTGGAAGTGAAATTGGAGTGTTCAGCCTTGGTGTTCCTGTAGATGCCCTCTTCTTTATTGGTAACCAGTTGGTGGCCACGAGTCATACAGGGAAAGTAGGAGTGTGGAATGCTGTCACTCAGCACTGGCAGGTTCAAGACGTTGTTCCTATAACTAGTTATGACACTGCTGGGTCATTCCTCCTATTGGGATGTAACAATGGATCAATATATTATATAGATATGCAGAAGTTCCCTTTGCGAATGAAGGATAATGATCTTCTTGTAACTGAACTCTATCATGATCCTTCAAATGATGCTATTACTGCTCTGAGTGTTTACCTCACACCCAAAACAAGTGTCAGTGGTAACTGGATTGAGATCGCCTATGGTACAAGTTCTGGAGCAGTACGAGTGATTGTACAGCACCCAGAGACAGTTGGGTCGGGTCCTCAGCTTTTTCAGACTTTCACAGTTCACCGAAGCCCTGTTACAAAAATCATGCTGTCAGAGAAGCATCTTGTATCTGTCTGTGCAGATAATAATCATGTCCGCACATGGACAGTAACACGATTCAGAGGAATGATCTCTACTCAGCCAGGTTCCACTCCTTTAGCATCATTCAAGATATTGTCTCTGGAGGAGACAGAAAATCATGGTAGCTATTCCTCTGGAAATGACATAGGGCCTTTTGGAGAACGAGATGATCAACAGGTGTTTATCCAGAAAGTTGTTCCCATCACTAACAAACTATTTGTGAGACTTTCATCTACTGGGAAAAGAATATGTGAGATCCAAGCTGTTGACTGTACTACAATATCCTCATTTACAGTGAGAGAATGTGAGGGATCCAGTAGGATGGGCTCAAGGCCAAGGCGCTACTTGTTCACAGGCCATACAAATGGCAGCATTCAAATGTGGGATCTGACCACTGCTATGGATATGGTTAATAAAAGTGAAGATAAGGATGTAGGTGGTCCAACTGAAGAAGAACTACTCAAATTACTAGATCAATGTGATCTCAGCACATCTCGCTGTGCTACACCTAATATTAGTCCAGCAACTTCTGTGGTTCAGCATAGCCGCCTTCGAGAATCAAATTCTAGCCTTCAGCTTCAGCACCATGAAACCATTCATGAAGCAGCTACTTATGGTTCCATGAGGCCTTACAGAGAAAGTCCTTTGTTAGCAAGGGCAAGAAGGACTGAGAGCTTTCATAGTTATAGAGACTTCCAGACTATTAATTTGAACAAAAATGTAGAAAGAGCTGTTCCTGAAAATGGTAATTTGGGTCCAATACAAGCTGAAGTGAAGGGGGCAACAGGGGAATGTAATATATCTGAGAGAAAGTCTCCTGGAGCAGAAATCAGAAGTTTGAAAGAATTGGATAGTGGATTAGAGGTACATAAAACAGCTGAAGTTTTTTCTGAATCCAAGAAGAGGTCATCAGAAGATGAAAATGAAAATAAAGTAGAGTTAAGGAAGAAAGGAGGATTTGAAGGGGGAGGATTCCTTGGAAGAAAGAAAGTTCCCTATCTGGCATCATCACCAAGTACTTCTGATGGAGGAACCGACTCCCCTGGTACTGCATCCCCGTCCCCTACCAAGACCACCCCGTCTCCGAGGCATAAAAAAAGTGATTCTTCAGGTCAAGAGTACAGTTTGTGAAAACTCACTAAAATGAATGGTAGTTTTGTTAAATTAAGATGAAAATTAAATTTTCCTGGATTTCAGTACATTAGTTTTTACAATGAGGCTTTATAAGATAAATTGGGTGTCATTTATTATCTTTTTAACAGAATTACCTGGAATAAGGAGATAAAATAATCATATCTCTTAATGTTTTGGAAGGTTTTTTAGTTTTACAAACACATTTAACAGATTATTTGCAAAGCAGTATCCATTTTAATGTTTAGCTACTCTTTGTTGGTTTTGTTATCATAGTACCACATCTTAATAGGATGGTGTCCATACAGAGGAGTATTCCCTGGAGCATGGGAACCAACAGACTGCATTCCTAATCTTTATTGTGCCTGAGACTTGTCTTGCAATGTTATCTTAAGTGAATAACAATTCTTTTTGAAAGTTGGTCTCCCAACCCTTATTGTGATTTCAGTGTGTTTACCAGATATTTGATGAGGTGCTACATTTGTGAAAAAATATCATGTAATTAAAAAACACTATTATTTTGAATACCAGATTCCACTGTGTAGTAAGACTTTTAGGATTTTTTTTTTTTTTTTAATCGTGGGTCACTTTCTGATTCTCATTGTTGGAAGTTCTTAAGTCTTAGCATGCATCACCACGTAGAAAGAGCTGTTCCTGAAAATGGTGCAAAAAGTCCATGTGAACTTTCTTTCAAGTTGGAGCAATTGTCTATTTCAGAAAAGATGAAATAAAAATAATAATCAAAGGCAAAGCTTTGAGGGCCCAGAAGGGAAAACTCAGTTGCTAATCAGCCTTGTTTTAAGAGCCACCTTTCCTTTTATTTTTTTTAAAGTATTAATAATCAAAATAACTTAAATGTAGGCCATTTTGTTAAATGAGATTGTAGATTTGGGTTTTTGGCTGAAAGTTTTGGCTATTGTAAATGTGTTATTTTGGATATAATTTCAATTGTTAGAGAAAAAAATTTTGTTTTTTCATTTAATTGGAATGATTTTCAAGTTTCTGCAAATGGGGTAAGTGCAAATTTAAACCATTAAGCATTTATTGCTGAAGAATGTATATATTCCCATTCCAAGAAATATAATGAGTAAAATTGAAATAAATTCTTTAAAGTTTACTATATTACCAGTGGTTTCACAAAAATTCTCTTGTATTTATTTATCAATTGAATCAAATAAAAAAATTTAGACACAATGAAAAAAAAAAAGAAATTTGTTTTCAGACATAATTTCTTCAAATATACTTCCTGCTCCCTTCTCTTCTTTCTTCCTCTTCTTATTTTTAGTACCAGGGATTAAACTCAGGGGCACCTAACTACTGAGTCACATCCCCAGCCCTTTTTATATTTCACTTTGAGACAGGGTCTCCTTAAGTTACTGAGGGTCTTGCTAAGTTTCTGAACCTGACCTTGAACTTTCGATCCTCCTGCCTCACCCTCCTGAATTGCTGGAATTATAGACATGCACCACTACGTCTGGCTCTTCTCCTCATCTCCTTTGAGTCTCTAATGAATATCTCATTTCAGTTATTGTGTTTTCCAGCTCCAGAATTGCTTTTAGATTTTCTATTTTTTTAAAAATATTTATTTATTTATTTTAGTTTTCGGCGGACACAACATCTTTGTTTGTATGTGGTGCTGAGGATCGAACCCGGGCCGCACGCATGCCAGGCGAGCACGCTACCGCTTGAGCCACATCCCCAGCCCAGATTTTCTATCTTTTAATCTATAGTTTCATTTTGCTCATATAATGTTTTCTTGAATTTGTCTACATCTTTCTTTAGTTTCTTGAGCATCTTTTTTAAAAAAAATTATTTATTTATTTATTATTTATATGCAGTACTGAAGATTGAACCCAGGGCCTCACACATGCCAGTCAAGCACTCTACCACTGAGACACAACTCCAGCCTTTGAGCATCTTTAAGACAATTATTTTAGTCTTTTTCTTGTAGATGTGTCATTAAGTTTTTTTTTTTCCTTTTCAGAGATTCTTTCTTTATTTTTTCAGTGCTAGAGTATTGCACCCACTAGGCAAGTGTTTTACTACTGCACTACACTCCTAGCTCTTGAGGGACAGTCTCTGTTAATTCATTTTTTAAAAAAATATCTTTTTATTTATTTATTTATTTTTACGTGGTGCTGAGGATTGAACCCAGGGCCTCACACATGTAAGGCAAGAGCTCTACCACTGAGCTACAACCCCGGCCCTGTTAATTCATTTTTCACCCTTGAATGGGCCATTTTTTTTTCTGTTTCTTTGTCTTTGCATTTTTTGGTAGTGTTGTTGAAAATGGAAATTTGAATCTAATAATATGTTAACTGTGAAAGTCAGAAAGTCAGATTCCCCCCCTTCCTTAGGGTTTTTCTGTTTTTTGTTGTTATTGCTTTTTTTTTTTTTTTTAAGGGAAGGAGATTAACATAGGTGTCTGTGCCAAGGAACAGCCTGAGATAAAAACTTAAGGTCTTCTTATGCACAATCACTTTCTAATTTTCCCTGTATATGTTGTTGCTTCTGAATGTCTTAGTCTTTAATATCTGGCTACTAAAAGGGGAAAAAAAAAAAGAAAAATGAAGGTGGGATAAAAGGGCACCAGCCATTTATATGGAAGTTCGGGTGGAGCTGAAGGGGCTTCAGACAATGTGAGGCACAACAATGGCTGTGTACTTTTTTGCACCTTTGTAATCAGAAGTAATGAGCAGAAATCATGGATCCCCAATATTTGGAGGATGGGTTTTTTGTTTTGTTTTGTTTTCTTCATCCTGGCTTTTGCAAGCCGTGTGCAGGTTGCTTTAGGAACATATGCACAGTTGCTTCCAATGAGGCTGGGGGCATGGAATGAATAGCTACTACTGTGCTAAGGAGGTGAAAATGACTGGAACTTCCTATGGAAATTGTTCCAAAAGAGTTACATCAGACAGATTCTGTCAGCACAATTCTAGTCTAGGTGGGGAGACAGATTCCTGTGGCTTCGTATTTCACCATCTGTCAAAATCCTCTTCTTCATGAGGTTTTAGAGGCTTATTCTCTTCCAATCATAAAATCGGCCCAAGAAGTAGAACTTATAGCTTTTGCAAAAACTTGTAAATTAGCCACCAATCTTAAAGTAAATGTGTATACTGGTAGTAAATATGCATTTGGGGTCTGTTGTGCTATGGAACAAATATGGAAGAATAGAGGCTTTCTAACATCAATAGAAACTAAAATATCACATGGTAAACTGATCACTGATTTATTTGGATTATTCCAAATTCTCTAATAGATTTCTGTAATTCATGGTAGTGTTCATATCAGACAATGAAATGAAAAATTTAAAGGAAATGCATTTGCACACCAATCTATGAAATGGTTACTAAAATTTTGATTGGGGAAATTGAAGCCTCATCACTCTTATCCAGAGACTCCTATTCACAATTTCAGGAATATGTAATTAGAAACCAAGGGAATCTAAGAACACCATAGAAATATGGGAATTGTACAATAGGATTATTCCTGTACTTCAATGGTTTTATGTTTGGATGGTTCTGTCATGCCACTGACAAACTCATTTAAACAAAAGCAATATGCTGAACACCTTGGAATCTCATAATACTTGGAACAAGGATCAAATAATTAAGTATATAATACAAAGTTGTATTGTCAGAAAAATTATTTACCGGGAACACTTACAGTAAGTCAAGGAAGCCGACTTAGGGTAATGTTACCTGGTTCTGATAGCAAATGGATTTTTATAGAGTTCTGCCTTCAGAAGGTAAGAGATATTAATTTGTAATATTGTGTATGATGTCTGGATTGCCAGAAGGATTCTTATCAGTTAAACTAGATGCTTAAATAATGATCACGGGCTTGTTAGAGTAGGTAGGTAGATAGATATGAGTAAGAGGATGGGTGGGGTAGGAAAATAAGGCTCACTCCATCTTGAGTGACAAAAGATCACTCCACCTCAGAAGACAAAAAATCCTGCCCATAAAACTCACCTCCTTCATAGCCAGATACTATCTTCCTAAAATTGATGAAAGAACCAGGTGTAATAGGCTTAAAGGACTTTCCAACTTCAGAGCACATGAAGAGCACTGAGGCACTGTCATTTAGGGGGCCTCATGTTCCTTGTGATATCCTTTGCATTGTGGATTTAATCCCCATTCACTCCTGCCCATAGATTTTGCTCAGGTACTGATGAAAGGTTCTCTTTTCTTTCTTCCTTTCTTTTTCCTTCTCCTCCTCCTTCTTCATTTGGTACTGAAGTTTTAACCGAGGGGTGCTTTACCACTGAGCTACATCCCCATCCCATTTTGTTTTTTATGTTGAGACAGAATCTCACCAAATTGCTTAGGGTCCCACTAAATTGCTGAGGCTGGTCTTGAACTCGAATCTTCCTGTCTCAGCCTCCCAACTGCTGGGATTATAGGCATGTGCCACTGCACCCATCCTGATGTAGGATTTTCCAACATTGTAAAAATGGTGCAAGCACACTACTGATAGGAAATTTTCCAACATGGCAAAATCAGCACAGGTTCACTAAGCCATGGTGGGAAATCACAGTACCCACTCCAAATACATAATGCATGAGGAGGGAGGTTTCCAGATCAAATATGAAAAATCCACCACATGGAAAACTCCAGACTACTTCCTTTCTTGGAATGGTCTGCTCCACATTCCCTGGAGTGTACTTTCTATTTATTTATTTATTTATTTATTTATTTATTTATGTGGTGCTGAGGATCAAACCCAGTGCCCCACTCATGCGAGGCAAGCGCTCAACCACTGAGCTACAACCCCAGCTCCATGGAGTGTACTTTCACTTCACTAAATAAATCATTTATGCTTATTCTATCTATGTCTCTTGACTGAAATCTTTTGCGAAGACAAGAACTGAGAAATATATTGCATGGTAATACCCTTACTGAATTATATCATTTCAACCTTTGGAATTCCAAACTATCTGGAATCTGATAGGAGAAATCATTCCATTTCTATGTACTTTAGGAGCTCTGTAAAAAATGTAAAATTACCAGTAGTTTACCATACCCTTTATCACCCCAAGTCCTCTGGACAAGGTCAATGAATTAACCAAATCATAAGGAATTCTTTTTTTTTTTTTTTCCAAATGAAAGATCTCACTTAGCCAGGTGTGGTGGCACATGCCTGTAATCCCTGCAGCTCAGGAGGATGAGGCAGGAAGATCACGAGTTCAAAGCCAGCCTCAGCAACGATGCAGCACTAAGCAACTCAATGAGACCCTGTCTCTAAATAAAATACAAAATAGGGCTGGAGATGTGGCTCAGTGGTCAAGTGCCTCTGAGTTCAATCCTCGGTACCAAAAAAACAAAACAAAGCAAAACAAAAACCTCAGTTATTTATTATTAAATCAACCTAATAATGCAGAGAATACAAACAAGAAAAAATATCATCTTTCCAATAAAACATATATTTGCCCAGACAGTAGTAATGGTTTTAACTTTTAAAAAAAAATATTTATTTTTTTTAGTTTTAGGTAGACACAATATCTTTATTTTATTTTTATGTGGTGCTAAGGACTGAACCCAGAGCCTCATGTATGTTAGGCTAGCACTCTACCACTGAGCCACAACCCTAGTAATGGTTTTAACTTGATATAGTAACATGACACCTTGATACAGAATAAATGTATATGCCAGGCTGGGGTTGTGACTCAGTGGTAGAGTACTTGCTTAGCATGTGTGAGGCCCTGAGTTCAATCCTTAGCACCACATACAAATAAATAAAATAAAGGTATTGTGTCATTTACAACCAAAAAAATTCAAAAATATATATATGCCATCTTCTGAGTGATTCCTTATAAACCAGCTTGGTTCTTCTACAATTTCTCCTCTTAGAGTTGTACCTGATTTTATTACCAATTTTCATCCACATTCACATGAGATGATTTTACTTTTGTTTCTTGGTCAGGAGTCATTTGATTCTGAGAGTCTTATGAGGCAACCTGATGAGGAATGGAGTTAAACATATATATCATGATGATGGAGAAAAAATATACCTTAAATAATTCATCAGCTAAATAATATTGAGCCACTGGCTTTGATGGCCCAGAGATTTACCACTGATTTCATTAAAAAATAAAGTCAACTTCTCTGGCAAGCTTAGTATTTCTCCCTTTGAACTATTATTTGGAACATTTATGAATTTAGATTTAAGTCTGACTCTTTATCTGATATACTGGAAATACTTGTGGTCAGATACAATACTTAAAGGGTTTGCTATTTCTCTGGCTTCAATACACTACTGCATGGCCTGATGCTGAAAACCACAATCTGAGGAGGTATAGCATTGATATAGACCAAGAAAACAGTGTCTACATCAAAATAGTCCAACAAAACTTTATTATCACCACTGTATTGATACTTCTCCGCAGCAAGCTAGTACCATTAGCTCAAACTGAACTCTCACACATCTAATTATTTAGAATATAGAGCAAATAAGACTTTTAGCCTTTTAGACCCAACCTGCTTTAAGTAGTCAACAAAACTCTACCCAACATCTGCTAGACATAGATAAAACAAACCTTGTATATTAAAAAACCAAACAACCGGGGCTGGGATTGTGGCTCAGCCGTAGAGTGCTCGCCTAGCACAGGTGGGACCAGGTTTCAATCCTGAGCACCACATGAAAATAAAATGCATTGTGTTGTGTCCATCTACACCCCGCCCCCCCAAAAACAAAAACAAAAACAAAAACAAAAAACAACCAACCTGAGGCTGACCTTTGAGACTCTCTGACTCAGAAGCTTCCCATCATGTAGCTGAGTGACATTGCTTGGACAAATAATAAGCCCCCTCTCTAATTCAGCTCTTCCCTGGGGGTTCCCTTGCCATCTTCCACCTATGGGTGGTAGCCTGATACAGCTCTCTATTCTGAATAGTCTGAATAGTTTCCTGTTGTAAGGGACTTTCTCTGCTATCCAAATAAAGTTTATTGTGTACCACTTCCTTATCATGGTTATGTCTTTTTAAAATGTTTTTATTAATGACATTTTCATGAGATCCCTCTCTTTATTCCTTATTTCTCTGTAGCTTCTGCATATGAGAACATTCAAACATTCAATCTTTGACTTCCTGAGTCAGACTTATTGTGTTTAGCATGATTTTCTCCAGTTCGATTTATTTATCAGCAAATGACATGATTTCATTCTTCTTTATGGCTGAGTAAAACTCCATTGTGTTTATATGCCACATTTTATTTGTCAGTTTGTCTGTTGACAGACACCTAGGCTGGTTCCATAATTTGGTTTTGTGAATTGCATTGCAGGTCCCAGAAGTTTCTAGACTCATGGTCCTGTTTAGGAAAAAGGGGAGAATGCATGCTTCTGGGCCAAAGGAAGGCTGTGCCTGAGCCTATAACAGGCTTTGGTGGGAGTAAGTAACTCCTCATAGCAGGGCTAGTGATTTGGGGTGCTCTGACATGAGAGGCTGCCCTTGTTCTTGGAGACCACTATGGCAGGCAAAGGAGCTGATAAAGCAGAAAGGTTGGTATTCTAAGTACAGTTTGGGGAGATGCCTTGGTAAGCAACTAGCATGCTTCTGTTGTTGTGACACACTCATTTATATGTTGTGAAAGTTGTCATTTTAGCGCTTTCCTGAAAGGATATCAAAATCTCAACCCTTGGGCTGAGCTGGCTAAAATTTACTTACCTTTTTTCTTTATTCTGCTGGGAACCAAAGTCAGTGACCTGGGCATGCTAGGCAAGTGCTCTCTACTGAGCTACACACTCATTCCTAAAGCATTATTATTATTATTATTATTCACAGTGCTGAGGATTGAACCCAGGGGCACTTTACCGTGGAGTTACATCTCCAGAAATTTTTTATTTTTGATACAGGATGGTGCTAAATTGGCGAAGCTGGCTTCAGCTTCCTGAGTTGCTGAGATTCCATGCCCAGGCAAGGAAATTTATACTATTGTTCTTCCTAGGATTCCAAAGGAAGTCACTGTCCCACTGAATAGGTGGTGGAGCCAGGAGTGGTGGAAGATGCCTGTAATACAGGAGTGGTGGCAGATGCCTATAATCCCAGCAACTCAGGAGACTGAGCCAGGAGGATTGCAAGTCCAAAGCCAGCCTCAACAATTTAGTGAGGCCCTAAGCAATTTAGTGAGATCCTGTCTCAAAATAAAAAACAAAAGGGCTGTAGATATAGTTCAGGGTATAAACACCCCTGGGTTCAATCTCTGGTACCGAAAAAGATATCTGGGGCTGGGGATGTGGCTCAAGCGGTAGCATGCTCGCCTGGCATGCGCGAGGCCCGGGTTTGATCCTCAGCACCACATACAAACAAAGATGTGTGTCCGCCGAAAACTAAATTAAATAAATAAATATTAAAAAAAATGAAAAAGATATCTGGTGGACCTTGTTCTAGGCAACTTCTCATCAACATGTCACCTGGGGGGAAGAGACTGAAGGGGGCTGGGTGGGGGCAGTAGGGGGGCAATTGGAAAGGAGAAGGAGAAGTGGTCCTCCTGGAGGCAAAAGCAGCACCACATCACCACTGTAGTGACTGAGATGAGAAGGAGAGGCCAAGATGGAGGTACTAGTTCTTTAAAAAAAAAAAATATATATATATATATATTTAAATATACATAATAATAGAATATATTTTGATGTATCATACATATATGGAGTATAATTTATTGTAATTAGTACGAGGTAACTGGTTCTTATTGGGTGGATAAGACATATCTTCTCTCTCACCTTAAGGCCTAGTCTCTCCTTAAAGACCTTGCCTAGGAACCAAATAAAAGGGACTATCTAGCTGTATAGAAGATATCTGGTAAGGAACTAGCTTTACCTAAAGCGGGCTAGCATTAAACAATTGACTGCCATTGTATGAAATGTAAAAGTGGTATCACTACTAAAAGATCCTGCATAATTTGTTGTGAATGTTGTAATGACTCCCAGAGGAGGCTTTGGACCTTGGTCCAAATATATCTTGTTGATGTGGATTTTTATGGCTTAGAAGGCTGCCCATGCTATATTAGACCTTATAACAGCCTGGACCAACCATCAATGAAAAATGTTAGCCAAGGCCAATGATCTCCACCAGTTGAGGATGTTGAAGTGGGCTTATCAGGTAACATATGGTTTGTGGTATGATGACTTGGCAAGTCCAGAGGAGGTTGAATTGATTCCTGAATCCACATATTTGTTGCCCAAGAGGGTTCTTGAAAAATATATGTTCTCTTTACTGGCAATGATGGCTAGTGCTAAAACATTAAGGAGGCAATAGATTACCTGAATTTTGTAGAAGCTCATGAAAGACAAACTCAAAGCCAAGAGTTGTCTGTTAATTTACAAACAAACTGACCTAAATCAAAATTATTATCAACAATGAGATCACCTCCCTTCAAGGCCAAACAAGGCACCTACACCAGGACCTTGCTTAAGCATGAATCCAGAGATGAACAAGAGAGGTTATGTTGGGTCCTGTGGGACAAGAAGATCCCTAAATGGATGACTTCTGGTAAATCAGTGTAACAATTACAATACTTACTAGACTTATATTTCCCCTTTGGAAGAAGTTTTATTTTCCATAGTTGTTTTTGATCTCTGACAGTGACAGGGACCCACTCCCACAGTAGAGATCCAATGGTCATGGAAATAGGCCCCATCTAGCAGAAAATAACCTTTTTACCATATTAACTGTGACTTGGTTCTAAAAATAATGCTTACTGACCCTGTTGGAGATGGGTACCCCAACTTCCCTAATCCCTCAAAATGCTCTTTTTTTTGTTGTTGTTGTTCTGGGGATTGATCCCAGAGGCACTTTACCTCTGAGCTACACCCACATTCCTTTTTTTTTTTTTAAATTATGAGACAGAGTCTTGCTAGGTTGCTGAGGGCAGCCTGGAACCTGAGATCTTCCTGCCTCAGCCTCCCAAGTCTCTGAGATTACAGGTGTGTGCCACTTTGCTTGGCTAGCACTCATGTATTAAAGGGACACCCCTCCCTTGCACACATCTTGATTAAAAGGGAAATTACTTGCTTAGCTTTAAAAATTGGCTTAGGTTTTGCTAAAAGCTGCTTCCATTCTAGTTATTCCCCAGTCCCACTCCCAGTCTATCCTTTTGCCTATTAATAGATCAGATTTTCTTAGTCAGCAGTAACCCAAGGCTTTTACACTATTGGTAGGTGCTACCCAATAGAAGCCAATTAACCTTCACCTGTTGGTGTGAAAAACAAAATATACTACAGCCCTGGGTATGGCAAAGCACCTAAGGATATGGCTTCTCATAGCAAACTTAATTAAAGAAGGGTTACTGATTCTTACCATCTCATCTTTTCAACACTTTGATATGGTCTGGGCTTAAAGCCATTACTACTAAGTGGAGACCAACTACAGAGAGTTAAGAAAGTTGTATCCTTTATTAGAGCACCCCTATCAGGTATTATTGCCTTAATGAATGGCATTCATAACAACATGAGTAATATGTAGTTATAGACTTTGCTAACATGTTCTATTCAGCAAAATATTCCATAGGAGACTCAATCACAATTTACTTTGTTTTCCTTTTTTTTTTTTTGAGAGAGAGAGAGAGAGAGAGAGAGAGAGAGAGAGAGAGAATTTTTTAATATTTATTTTTTAGTTTTCGGCGGACACAACATCTTTGTTTGTATGTGGTGCTGAGGATCGAACCCGGGCCGCATGCATATCAGGCGAGCGCGCTACCGCTTGAGCCATATCCCCAGCCCCACAATTTACTTTCATCTTGCAGGTCGATAGTATACCTTTTCCCATTTGACTTTGGGAAACAGATATCCCCATTATTGTACACAGTCTTTGCAAACAGGATCTAAATGCCTGCCCTGCACTTCCACCAGAAACTCAGGTTTGGCATTATTATAGATTACATCCTCCTCATTGGACTTGGCCAAGGCTCTGTCTTGTATAGATCATGACAACTGTGAGTAAACATTTCACTGAGAGAGGATGGGCAATGGCTCTGCATGAGGGCCAAGGCCCCTCTCAGTTGGTTAAATTTTGGGACTATATTGAGAATTTAGAAGGGCAAACTATTCTAAATCTGATAAAAGCTAAGCAACTATCACTAGAACCTCCCACATTGATACAGAAAGCCTAACATTTGGATTTTTGGTGCCAACACATTCCTCACTGCCAATATTTGCTAGTTCCCATATATTGAGAAGTTCATAAGCCTTTCATTTTTCAGGGGGGACCTGAAGAACAATAGATAAACAGAAAGAGGCCATTGCTTTGGCACTTCTAGTGCTTTGGGGATATTACTTACAATGAGAAATTTTGGCCACTCCAAATTTGCCTCTGAGCCAAATGAATAGGAAATGTTATGTATAGACATGGCTCCCACACTCAGCCAAAAGGTATTCATTACTAGAGAGGCAACTCCTGGCAGAATACTGGGCACTTACTGGAACTGGAGTCCCTACTGGGGCAGGGTCAATTACTCTATGGACTGAGATTCCTATTATGCCCTAGGTAATGGAACAGGCTCCCTGTAAAAGTTGGTTCAGTAATAGAGGCCTCCTTGTTAAAATGGAGAAGGTATGTATATCATAGAATTAATCCTGGCTTTATTGGAGAATCACAACTCCATGAGAAAATAGCCGTGTACTCTGCCACTGAGGCTAACTTGCCAAAATTCCTAGAAATGTCTTCACTTTTTGCTCAATGAAAAGTGGAGAAAGGATGGTCAACATTCTCAAAACAAGAAAAACAATGGTCTCTTCCTACCAAGACAGTGAACATGGAGTATAAGGAAGCCTGATAATGGACAGCCATAGCCCCCATTCAAATACTCTGATTTCTACAGGGGAGGTGGACAAAGTGCCTAATGGGCTGAGCTGCATGAAATACTCTTTGTAATACACTATGCCCTTGACAAACACTTTCTAAGGTTCTTATTTTTACTGACTCTTTTTTAACATTTATTTTTTAGTTGTAGATGGACACAATATCTCTAATTTATTTTTATGTGATGCTGAGGATTGAATCCAGTGCCTCACGCATACTAGACGAGCACTCTACCTCTAAGCTACAACCCCAGCCCCTTTACTGACTCTTAGTTGGTGGCTGATGGACTATTCTAGGCTAGCCATTGTGAGCCTAACCTCTATGGCAGTACCTGCATACCTAGCCTCCAGGACAGCTCAAGTGGATACAGGTTCCAGGTCAGTTCTCATGGCTTCCAGTTCCAGGCTAGCCCCAGAGGCTCCAGATATCAGGGCAAGTCCATCAGGCTTAGGCTCCATACTGACCCCAACATCAGTTGGCTTCAGGCTCCAGAGGATCCAGGGTATAGGTCTGTTCCAGCAGACCCAGGGTCCAGGCCCACACCAGTAGACCCCAGTACCAAGCTGGAATCTGTGGAGTGAGACTTTAAGAACTTGCTTGTAGACCCAGCTTCAGGCCAGTCCCCCATGACTCTATCACCCATTCCAACTCCCAGGGATTCAGGCTCCAGACCCACTATAGTGCCAGGCCAGCCCCTGTGGAATCAGTCTTCAATCCTGTCCCAGTAATACATGTTCTAGGACCATCTCTGCAGACTCAATAAACTGGTCCAAGCGAATGGATCCAGGCCTCAGGCTCAACTCTGTGGACTCAAGATCAGACCTATCTACTACCTTCTGTCCTAGTCTTCCTAAGAACACTAGCAACAAACTTCCCTAAGACCATGCCAAATGGCCTTCTCAGAATCTCTGGATGGACAAACTGGTGAAGGGCTTTTCCCAGTTTTCAAAGACTGGAATAAGTCTTCAAGAAACTAGAAAAACAAGAACTAAGCCCAAAGTTAGCAGAAAGAAGAAAACAATAAGAGCAGAACAGAAATACAACAGTTAACCCTCATCTGATGTTTCATTTTCCATAGTTTCTATTATCCATAGTCAACTATGGTCCAGAAATATTAAAAGGAAAATTTCAGAAACATCTAATTCATAAGTTTTAGATTTCATGCTGTTCTGAGTAGCATGATGAAATCTTGTGCCATCCCACTGTGTCTGCTCAGAATGTGAATCATCCCTTCCTCTTGTGTATCCACAAGGTATATGCTACCTAACCTTTTAGCTACTTAGTAGCTGTCCTGGTATCAGAGTGCTTGTGTTCATGTGACCCTTATTTTACTTAATAATGGCCCCAAGGTATAAGAGTAGTGATGCAAAAAACATGAAAGGATGGGCTGGGGATGTGGCTCAAGAGGTAGCGCGCTCGCCTGGCATGCATGGGGCCCGGGTTCGATCCTCAGCACCACATACAAACAAAGATGTTATGTCTGCTGAAAACTGAAAAATAAATATTAAAATTAAAAAAAAAACATGAAAGGACAGATTAACTCTAGTACTACATGGCAATGATGCAGGACATATAGAAAAAAACATAGTATGTATAGGGTTTGGTACTATCCATGGTTTCAGGCATTCACTGGGAGTCTTGAAATGTACCCCAACAGATAAGTGGGGAGATAATAGTAAGTGAAATAGAGACTAGAAAGACAACAGAAAAGATCCATGAAACTAAGGGTTGGTTTTGCAAAAAGATAAACAAAAGCAACTAACTTTTAAAAATTAAAGATTTATAGTTATACACAGTAGTTGGGTTTATTCCAACAAATTCATACATTCATGGAAATCTATTTCAGTTCATGATTCTTCCAATCCCTTTCCCCTTTCCCTCCCTTGTCTCATTCTCCATCCTCTACTATACTTCCTTGTACTCGTCTAGGAATTTATATTTGATTGAAAACCAACTTTTATCTAGACTAAGAAAAAAGAAAGAAAACTTAAATAAATTAAATCAGAAATGCCAGAGGAGACATTATAACTGATATCACAGAAATACAAAAGACATTACTGTGAACAATTATATGCCAACAAAGTAGATAACCTATGTGAAATGGATAAATTCTTAGACACATACAACCTATCAAGATTGAATAATGAAGAAACAGAAAATCTGAACAGACCAATAATGTAAGGAGATTAAATCAGTATTAAAAACTCTCCTATCAAATAAAAGTCAAGGATCGGATGGCTTCACTGGTAAATTCTACAAAATGTTTAAAGAAAAATTAATATTATTCCTTCTCAAACTTTTCCAAAAAACTGAGGGAGAATACTTTCAAACTAATTTTGTGAAGCTGTCATTATCCTGATGCCAAAGCCAGAAAAGTACACAAGAAAAAAAATTTTAGGCAAATATTCCTGATGGATGTAGATAAAAAAATCCTAATCAAAATACTTGCAAACCAAATTTGATGGCACATTCAGAGGATCATTCAACATGATTGAGTGGGATTTATGCCAGGGATACAAGGGTGGTTCAACATATACAAGACTATAAATGTGATACATCACATTAACAGAATAAATCACAAAAATCATATGATCATCTCAATAGATGCAGAAAAAGCACTTGTCAAAATTCAATATCCTTTTATGATAAAAATCTCAACAAATTAGGTATAGAAGAATGTACCTCATGGGGCATGGTAGCACACCAGCAGCTCAGGAGGCTGAGGCAGGAGGATCACCAAGGCCTGACTCAGCAACTTAGTGAGGTCTTATCTTAAAATAAAAAGAGCTGGAGATGCAACTTCATGGTTAAGCACCCCTGGATTCAATCTCTGGTAGAAAAAAAACCCCCAGAAAATAAAAAATGTACCTCAACATAATAAAGGCAATATATGACAAACCTATAGCTAACATCATACTCAATGGTGAAAAGTTGAAGTCTTTTCCTCTAAAATCAGGAACAAGACAAGAATGCCTATTCTTGCCATTTATATGCAACACAGTACATATTAGGCCAGAGCAGTTAGGCAAGAGAAAGAAATAAAATTCATACAAATCATAAAATAAGCAGCTTTGTTTGATGACAGCATGATTTTTTTTTTTTTTTTGGTACTGGGGAATGAACCCAGGGGTGCTCTGCCACTGAGCTATATCCCCAGCCCTTTTTATTTTTTAGTTTGAGACAGGGTTTCACTAAGTTGCTGAAGCTGGCTTGGAACTTGTGATCCTCCTGCCTCAGCCTCCTGAGTTGCTGGGATTACAGGCATGCATTTCCTCAACCACCAGCAGGATCTAATATATAGAGAGTCCTAAAAACTCTACCAAAACCGATTAGGACTAAAAAAGGAATTCAGCAAAGATGCAGGATACAAAATTAACACACAAAAATAAGTAGTATTGCTGTACACCACTAGTGAATTACCTGAAATAGAAACCAAGAGAGTAATCCCATTTACAATAGCTAAATTATAAATTTAGTCAAAGAGGCAAAAGAGTTCTACAATGAAAAATTATAAAATATTGATGAAAGAAATTCAAGAAGACACAAAAAGGTAGAAAGATATCCTGTTTTCACAGATTAGAAGGATCAATATTGTTAAAATGTCCACACTACCCAAAGAGATGTACAGATTTGAAGCAATCCTTATCAAAATACCAATGGCATTCTTCATAGAAATGGAAAATTTTCTAAAATGTATATGGAACCACAAAACCTCTTGACTAGTCAAGGCCATTTTGAGCAAAAAGAACAAAGCAGGAGGCATGACACTACTTGACTTCAAGACATACTACAAAGCTGTAGTGAGTGTGGTATCAGCATAAAAAAACAGACACATAGAACAATGGAACAGAATAGAAAGTGTAGAAGTAAACCCATACATATATAGTCAACTGATTTTTGACAAAGGTGCTAAGAACATGCATAGGAAAGGACAGTCTTTCCAATAAATGGTGATGGGAAAATTGGATATCCACAGGCAGAAGAAAGCAGCTAGAGCCCTATCTTTCACCAGTTACAAAGATCAACTCAAAATGGATTAAAGATTTAAATGTAAGATCTGAAACTATGAAACTACTGGAAGAAAACATGGAGGAAATGATTCAAGACACTGGACTGGGCAAAGATTTTTTGGACACAATCTCAAAAGCACAGGAAATGAAAGCAAAAATAGACAAATGGGAATTACATCAAACTAAAAAGCTTCTGAGCATCAAAGGAAATGCTCAACAAAGTGCAGAGACAACATACAGAATGGGTGAGAATATTTGTAGTATATATATATCATAAGGGGTTGATACCCAGAATACATAAGGAACTCCCAAAAGCTAAATTGTAAATAAATAAACAACCTGATTAAAAATGATCAATAGATGTAAATAAACATTTATAAAAAGAAGACATAAAATTGGCCAATAGTTACATGAAAAAATGCTCAACATCACTAATCATTAGGGACATGCAAATCAAAACCACAATGAGACATCACCTCAACCCAATAAGAATGGCTAATATAAAAAAGACTTAAGATAACAAATGCTGGTGATGATATGGAGAAATGGAACCTTGTATACTGTTGGGAATGTAAGTTAGTTCAGCCATTATGAAAAATGATATCAAGGTTCCTCAAAAAATTGAAAGTAGAACTATTATATGATCCAGTGATTCCCCTACTGGGTATATATCCAAAGGAAATGAAATCAGTATGACAAAGAGACATCTGTTCTATCATATTTTTCACAGCATTATTCACAATATCCAAGAAATAGAAACACTTAAAGTATCCATCAACTGTTAGATGGAAAATGTAGTACATCTACAGAATGAGACACTACTCAACTATAAAAAGGATGATATCCTGTATTTTGTGACAACATGATTGAAACTGGAGATCATTTGTGTTAAGTGCAGTAAGACAGGCACAGAAAGACAAATACTGAGTGATTTCACTCATATATGAAATCTTTAAAAGTTGATCTCATAGAAGTTGAGGGAAGAATGGGGAAAGGCACTAAGTTACAATTAGATAGGTGCAAAAAGCTCTGGGGATACTATTGCACAGTATGATGACTATAGATAACAACTGTGTACTGAACATTTTTAAAAACTGGAAGTCGGGCATGGGGATGCCTACCTTAATCCCAGCTACTAGAGACTGAAGCAGGAGGATTGTAAGTCTGAAGCCAGCCTCAGCAACTTAATGGGACCCTGCCTTAAAATAAAATAAAAAAATTAAAGGACTAGGGATGTAGGTCAGTGATAAAGCACCCCTGAATTCAACCTCCAGTACATAAATAAATAAATAAATGCTAAGAAGAAAGAATTTTGAAAGTTTTCACTACAAAGAAATGATAAGTGTTGGAGGAGTTTAATATGCCTAACCTGATTTAAACATTATGTAATGTATATGTTTATTGAACATTACATAGTATCTCATTAATAGCTACATGCCTTTGTGTTTCAGTTAATGATTAAAAAAACCCGCAAAAATTATCTTCCCATATTCTGGCAACAGAATCAGAAAGCGTGGGTGATAGCCCATCTTGTTTATGGAATGGTTCCACCAATGCTTCATCCAAAAGTGAAAAAAAATACTTGGAAGAGGAAGTGTTGGTATTTAAAGTCCTATTAATAATACACAGTGCATCTGGCCATCCTGAATCTGTTTACTATGAAATTGAAAATGTCAAGGTTGTATATTTACCTCCACATACAATCTTATTGCTTCAGCCTGTTCACCAAGGCATTATTCAGTTTGTCAAGGCCATACACACCCACCTGGTATTTGATAACATTCAATCATCTATGGATGCAGACCTTAATCTAGACATAATGGAGTGTTGAAATCATTTGTTTCTGTTAATGCAATAACATTTATCTAAACTGCAGTGGATGAATTAAAACCAGATACTTTAAATACTTGTTGGAAGAACTTTTTGTGAATAATTTTAAAGGCTTCCCAGGGATCAATGGAGAAATAAGGAAAATCATTCATTCAGAAAGAAAAGTCAGTGAAGAAGAATTTGCCAGCATGCTTAATAAAGAAGTGGAAGAAGGTCATTAAGAATTGTTAAAAAGTGAGAAGTTGTAAGACATTGTTGAGTCATCTTTGGAGTAAAAAGAGGAAGAAGAACCTGAAGCAGAATGGACAATGTGAACATTACCAAAATTTGCTGAAGCATTTCAAGTTGCACAGACATTACAGGAAAAAATTAAAGATCCTTGAATGGAATGCAACATTTAAAACACCTGTGTAATCACTGAAGGATTACAACCTCTGTGACAATTCTTTGATGAGTTAAAGAAAAAAGGAATAACAACTTCTGATTATAATGTTCTTCCAAAAGATTTCACCAAAAATCTCTTCTATTATTAGGACCCTCTATCATCAACATTGTCTGCTCTTGACATCTATTCACCCACTCACCCACATTGTCATGGTTTCATGATCCTGGATCACTTGAAAAATATAATCCTTTTTCTGATGTATTGTCAGAAGGTCAGTAATAACAGTATGGCACAGTACATATATTGTTCATCTCACTCCTTCACATTACAGACGTTCTATCATCTCATATCATCACAAGTATTATCTTTGATTTCAGGTATCCATTGGGGGGGGGTCTCAGAACATGTTCCTTTTGCATAAGAGGAGATTAATGTAAAAGGCATCCAAATTGGAAAACAAGAAGTTTAATCGTTCCTGTTCACAGACAGCATAATCTTATATATAAACCCCTGAAAACGACACACACACAAAAACCTGTTAAAAAACAAATTCACTAAAGTTGCAGGATTTAAAATCAACATTCCAAAGTCATTTGTAGCTGGGCACGGTGGCATATGCCTATAAACCATGCTACTCAGGAGGCTGAGATAGGAAGATGGCAACTTTGAGGCCAGCCTGGGTAACTTATTAAGACCCTGTCTTAAAATAAAAAATAAGGGCTGGGATGTAGCTCAGTGTTAGAGTATGTGCTTAATATTCACAAGGCCCTGGATTCAATCCTCAGAACAACACTCACAAAAATCATAGCGTTTATATATACTAATAAGGAACTAACTGAAAAACAAATCAAGAAAATAATCCCATTTATAATAGCATCAAAACACCACAGGAATACATTTAACCAAGGAGGTGAAAGACCTGTACACTATAAAACATTGATGAAAGAAATTAAGGAAGGCACAAATAAGTGGAAAGAAATCCTATGTTCATGGACTGAAAGAATTAATATTGTGAAGATGCCCATATTACCCAAACTCATCTATAGATTTAATGTAATACCTATCAAAATTTTGATGACATTTTTCACAGAAATAGAAAGTCGGTCCCCAAATTCATATGGAACTGTAAGAGATCTCAAATAGCCAAAGCAATCTTTAGTAAAAAGAACAAAGGTGGAGGCATCACACTACCTGACTTTAAAATGTGCTACAAAGCTATAGTAATCATTCCTTAAAACAACTGTTTTAAATTCTCTAAGCATTCTCCATGCTGATTACCGTCTGGTTAGTTTCTTGCATCTTATTTTGAGTACTAGGTGAGGTTGTGGTTTCCTGAAAGATCTTGATGCTTGCTGGTATATGGCACCCTCTGGGCATTGAAGGATACAGTATTTTTTCCAGTCTTCTTAATCTGGTTTCGTTTGTGCCCGTCTTTCCCCCGATTCTATGCAGGCTGTTTATTTTCTCTGAGACTGTAGTTACTTCCATTATTTCAGCACCAGATGGCACACATGTCTAGGTTTTTTGAGAGTCTGCTATTGATTTGTTATTATTGTTTCAATACTAGAGGGCAATATAAGCCTAGATTTGTCTCAGACACACTGTTAGTGTGTTGTACAGAATCAACCAGGAGAGTACCTAGAGAGAATATTCTGTCTCCACAAGCTTCTCCCCGGTGCTGGGCCATGCCCAAATACCTTGACTATAGTTTCTGGCCTATGGTTGAGCACTGCAGAATTCTGCAGAGTCACCAAGGATAGATAAACTATGGACTTCTGTCTCATGCTTGTGGCTACTAATGCTGCCAAACTGTGTCACACCCAGAACCCACATCTCACCAAGACCAGAACAACACTGGGGTAGAATCAAGGTCTACATTGCTATTGGCTATGTACTGCCTATGACTGAGGTGGACTTATGGCTCAAGACCACTGCAACAAGCCACTGGTGATGCTAGCTGGAATAGAAGGTTGATGAATTGGGGCCATGTGTCTTTCCCTGGCACCAGAGATTTTCCAGAAGCCCTACCTACAGGGGATGGAAGCCCTTTGGATCTGTCCAATGTTATGTTTCTCCAGTCCAGCACTAAGTTCCAGGGCAAAATCCTGTGCTTACCACCCTGTTATATACCCCAGTGAATGGGATCTTGTATTATGCTAAGCTTCCTTTAGTGAAGGCAGTCATTTGACCACCTACATTGATGCTAAGTTGGGTCATACCTGAGTCTTACAGCTATGAGGCCTAGCACAGTCTCAGGGGTGCACCAAGGTCCATGATACAGCAGCAGGCAGTGATGCAGCTGAAACATGAGTCCATCCCACTGGTGCACAGATCTCTGCCTGGTGCCAGGGCAGTTCTAGAGCCCTACCTGCAAGCAATGGCCTGGTAATATCTGTATTTCCCAAGGCTGTGAGATGTGTGGTGGAGACAGTTCCTTGGCTAACAAGTCTGATGCTAACAAAAACTGTTTCTCAAAAAGAAAGTAGTTTTCTAGTGGGGACCCTAAGGGTTTTCTCTAAAATCCTAAGGGCCTGTACTATGATTCACCTATAGGTGAGCATCTTTATTATCTGCCAGAGAAACTTCATCTGTACATCAGCTGGATTGTACAGCTCAAGATACAAATCAGCTTGCATGGCAGCCTGAACCTGTTTTGGAACACTGTCTTGGCCACATCAAAACTAGCAGTGTTATACTGTGCATGGTGGTGCATACCTGTAATTCCAGTGACTAGGGAGACTGAAGGAGGAGGGATCACAAGTTCAAGGCCAGCCGGACAACTTAGTGATACCCTGTCTCAAAATAAAATAAAAGGTCTGGGGCTGTGGCTCATTGGTAGAACACCCTGGGTTCCACCCACAGGATCACAAAAAGCCAAAAAGAAAAACAAAAACAAACCAACCAAACCCCAAACCCAAACCAAAAATACATGGCAGCCTTACAAGTTACTGATTAAGGGGGCTGGGGATATAGCTCAGTTGGTAGAGTGCTTTCCTCACATGCACAAGGCTCTGGTTTCAATCCCCAACACCACAAAACAAACAAGCAAACAAAAAACCACCACCAACAAGTTACTGATTAAATGCTTCAGAGTAGCCAAGGAGGCTCACTAGGTATTTTGCCTCATTTTTGGCCACAATAGGGGCCAGATTCAAAAGCTTACTTTTCACCTTACAAGTGATATTTCAACCTGACTCATGTCACTGGACATTTAGAAATTAGAGTTGGAAGATACTGATTTTTTTTGACACTAAGGATTGAATCTAGGGTTGCTTTACCATTGAGCTCCATCCCCAGCCCTTTTAAAATTTTGAGACAGGGTCTCACAGAGTTGCTGAGGCTTTGCTAAGTTGCTGAGGCTGGCCTTGGACTTGTAAAGTTGAAAGCAAAATGCTTTTGGTGGTCTTGTTATGGTTTGGATCTTTAATGTTCCCTGAAAAGTTTATGTTAATACAGGAATGTTCAGAAATGAAATTATTAGATTACGAGACTTGTAACCTCTTCAAATCCTTAATCCATTTGATGAATTAATAATTTGAATGGACTACTGGGTGGTAACTGTAGGCAGGTGGGCTTACATGGAAGAAGTAAGTCACTGGGGACCGGCCTTTGGGAATAGTAGGCAGATTTAATTCAATTATTTATATTCTTTTTTAAAAATATATATTTTTAGTTGTTGATGGACATTTATTTTGCTTATTTATTTATATGTGGTGCTGAGAATCGAAGCCAGTACCTCACATACATGCTAAGCAAGCACTCCACCACTGAGCTACAATCCCAGCCCAAATTATTTATATTCTTATGTACATTATTTACATTCTATGAGAAGCCATAGGTCCTAAAAAGGGTGCATTTGGGGACAAGGTCAGAAAGAACTTCTCAAATTGAAATTATTAAGAATCAACAGTGTCACAAGCCAGCCATGCGCTGTGTGTATGAGCTATGAGCATTTGAGCACATGAGGGGACTGGACTGATGTTGCTGCTCTGACTGGGCTTTGTGACGTATGTGTCCTTTTCACAAGCTCTGCCTTTGATCCCACACAGCACCTCAGAAGGATGTGGCCTTCCAAGATGTCAATCTGCTGACCGCAAGACATCACCAAGCAACCCCCTGAAACCCAATCCCTTGTCTTCCCCTCAAAAAATAGGATGGTTTCAGGCATGCTGTCTCTCTCTTTCCAGTGGACCCTTAAGGCCAAGAGCCAGCCTGGATTCCTGCAAGCAAAAGGTATTTCTGTGTGTTGCATGCTTCCTTCACCATTTTCTTAGTTATTGATGTAGCCAGCTCTTGTGAACCCAGCTCTGGTCGCCAGCTCGGCTAGCTGGCAATATAACAGGAAATAGAGACTAATCAAAAATAGCTAATCTGGAGAGATGGTGTGCACTTATTGTTACTTGAGTGTTCCCTACATTTCTATAATGGAGAATGCATGTCTTCTGAACATAATCAAGGATACCAGGAACATTCCAAGTTCAATCAGACTGATTCTAAAGTAGAAATGACTGAAATGGAATTCAGTGGGGCAGGGGGTGTTGTCTTGGGTTCAACTGTAACAAGGATGAGGTAATTGTTGTGTTGTCATAACAAAAGGAAAGTTTGCACAGAATCTTGAAAACTAGGGCCCACACCCAAGTATTTGTTAGTGTTGGTCAGCCCTGTGCAAGGAGGAGAGTATTGTATGTGACAGATTCAAGTCTTGGTTCCTAGGGAGGCATATTCTTCTACAGAATGGGACTCTTTCCTAGACTCCCCATACTCTACAGCAACTATGTACAAAATTTATCCAACCCCTTTTACTCAGTGTCTAAGAACACGTCTTCTGATTACCATAGTAATAGCTAACTTTTTTGAGCATTTACTATAATATGACAAGCCTAGTTATATTTTGATTTGGCTCAATACACTAAATGCTAGTCACTTTATTTTACTACTTTAACTTCCTCTTGTGTTTTTTGTGGTGCCAGGGATCAAAGCCAGGCTCTTGCAGATGCTAGGCAAGTATTCTACTGCTGAGTTACACACCCAGCCCACTCCACTTGTATTTAAATCTGTTTTCCTCACTCTTAGGGGACTGAAAGCTGAGAGCAGTTACTGAGGAAACAGCCCTCTGAGGCTTGTCTTCAGATACATGCCTTCTGGTTCTGAAGAACTGTGTGGCCATTGGGTGAATCCTTTTTAGAGTTGACTGTACTTCACATGACTCCTTAAACTGTCCTTCATTTTGTATTGTCTTTTCTCACAGGGGTGGGTTCCTTGAAGGTTTATAACTGCTATCCCAACCCTAGGCCTAAATTGATCTGCCTAAGGATGAACACCTGACTACTTAAAATCTCTTTCCAGGAATTTGAAATTGTAGGAGAGAGAGATTGAGATTTGAAATTTTTCCTTGTAACTGAACCTTAGAAAGTAAACAATATGCCATGGCATTATGGGAAAGCTATATTTCTGTACACTTCCTGAGGAGCCGAGGAAGCTGCTCCTCACAGAGGGTGAGGCAGAAAGAAACATTATACAGAGAAGGATAAATGATGTTGTCTATTGTTGACTTTCTGAAGATTCTGTAGTTGCCTGTCCTTTCCTGAAGTCCAGTAATATGCTTAAACTTGGGCTTCGTGAGACACCCCTAAATCATAATAAATTCCCTGTTTTGCCTGAGATTACATTGGTTCATTACTTGTAGTTAAAGAGTTATAGTATAGGCACCT
The DNA here is from genome assembly GCF_021218885.2 of Marmota monax. NCBI lineage: Eukaryota > Metazoa > Chordata > Mammalia > Rodentia > Sciuridae > Marmota > Marmota monax. Next base: position 791,470 of record NW_026693786.1, read on the forward strand.
TAGTTAGGTCATTTATCATGCCTACATCCTTGTACCAACTTCCTTTGTCATTTATCACTGTTCAGAACAATGTCCCATAAGCCCTCTAGCCTGCTTCAGTCCATTTTCTAGGCCCTTTCTTTCCATTGGCTGATATGCCACTGTTCAGTTAGTTACCCCTGCTACACTGAGGGGCTGATCCAGAGCCAAGCCACAAGTCAGTGCTAGAAAAATTGTTCCATTTATTCCCGTTCCGTGGCAGTAGATAATTCATATATGTATTTAGGGTGAGTCTGGAGGATGTTGTGAAGAAAGTAGAAAGATAAAGAATTCCAGAGTGAACCCCAAATCAGTGGAGGGATGCATGATCTCAGCCAGGGAGCTCAGAGAGGATAGGGACAGGAACTCTAGGTCAGTTCTCCAAAAATCAAACCATTTTACTCATCTGGAGGTTAGCCAAAACAGACAGGGTAGCTGCATGTCACGATTATATAGCTGGTAGAGTCAAGAGCTTTAAAGGCAATGACTTGGGCTTGCCTGATCATTTCTGAGACCACACTCCCACTGCCATACCTGTATCAACATGATTTTTTTTTCCAGTACTGGGCTTCAAGGTGGTTCTAGAGACATACATCCGAAGTTTAGGGTCTTCATTCTAGTAACTTGGTTATGCTCTTAATGCCTGCTTCTTTCCTTAGGTCTCTGATCTTTTTATTACTCATAAATCTCCCTGCACAGTTTCCTTCCTTCCTTCCTTCGTTCCTTCATTCCTTCCTTCCTTCCTTCCCTCCCCCTCCCTCCTTCTTTCTTTCTCTCTCTTTCTCTTTTTCTTATATTGGGGGTTGAACCCAGGGGTGGTTTATCACTGAGAAAGATCCCCAGCCCATTTATTATTATTATTATTATTATCTTCATTTTGAGACAGGGTCTAAGTTGCTGAGGCTGGCCTTGAACTTGTGATCCTCTTGACTCAGCAATCCTGATTGCTGGGGTTATAGGTGTGCACCTCTGTGCCTGGCTTGAACATAGCTTATTATGATTCTTTCAGTTCAAACTATACCTTATGACCTTTTAATTGGGATGATTCATGATGTTATTATTGTTTTCTGTTTCAGATTTTAGGTTTAAGAAAGAATCTGGGGGCTAGGGTTGTAGCTCAGTGGTAGAGCGCTTGCCTCGCATGTGTGAGGCCCTGGGTTCAATCTTCAGCACCACATAACAATAAACAAATAAAAATAAAGATATTGTGTTCTTCTACAACTAAAAAAAAATTAAAAAAAGAAAGAATCCGATTGGCCCAGCTGATTTTTTCAAGCCAACCCTTACAGATCATCTTATACCCTTGAAACAAATCGTTTTCCTCACTCCACTACAAAAATTTATCTGTGGCAGGGGAGGGGGACAGGTATAATCATATAGCAGAAAATATGGCTAATAAGGCAACAGCAGGTATGAGCAGAGCCATTTCACTTAGAATAGAGTGTGGTTCACTGCATCTTAACTAACAAATCCATGAAGAAAAATTATAGAGGTCCACAAGAGCCTATGATAGTGGAATCTAACTTAAATTGCAAGGAAAGAAAATGGCTGAGGCATTGGTGCTTCCAACAAATAATTAAAATGAACATGGGCAGTCAATCTAAGCCTGACATTATACCTGAAAAGTTGAAAGGCTGGGGATCCCTTACAGGGACATTTATTGTACATTTACCTAGGGCTAGTTTACATTCATTCATTTACTTTTCTGGTCTCATATTATCCCTGAGGAGTAAATCACTATTAACCCAATTGTACAGACGAAGAAACTGAAACCCGCAGGGTAACAGCAAACTAAACTCATGAACAAATAAATGACAGAGAAGGCAACACAATCCCTGACAACACAATAACTATTCTATATGTTCTTGTAGGGAGCAGGAAGCCCTCAGAGGTGGATATAGAGAATGATCTTCTTTGTGGAGATACGCCCCCAATCAAAAACTCATGTAAATGTCCTAGGGAGTAGGGCTAGTCTCCTGGGGTCATCTGAGTTGGCATGAGAAATTAGGCAAGATATGTAATTCCTAGCAGTAAGTCAGATGTGGGAGGATCAGAAACTTGGAGAATGCATGTTTTGAGGCAAAGACATGTGATAACAATTACATTAAAAATAAGCTTCTGGGCTGGGGTTGTGGCTCAGTGGTAGAGTGCTTGCCCAGCATGTGTGAGGCACTGGGTTTGATTCTCATCACCACATTAAAAAATAAATAAAATGAAGTAATTAAAAAAAAAGAAAAATTTAAAAAAAATGAGCTTCTGGGGCTGGGGTTATGGCTCAGTGGTAGAGTGCTCGCCTAGCAGGGGCAAGGCCCTGGGTTTCATCCTCAGCACCACATAAAAATAAATAAATTAATTAAAGATATTGTGTCCAACTACAATTAAAAAATAAATATTAAAAAAATGAACTTCTGTCTTCCCCTCTAATAACAAACCCAGACAAAGAACCCTTTGGTGGCCTGTGAACATCAAGCAAAGCCCCGAAAATTAGCTATGGTAATTTTATTGAATGAGGGAGCAAGGCACAGGGAGCTTATATTGGAGTTTTACATCCATTTTGAGGGGGAGAGGACCCCCCCCCAAAGACAGTGAATAGTTACTCCAAAAGAAAGGCAGATGAGAGATCCCTGGTTCTTTTTCCTCATGCCCTCCATGGGGGAGGCTGGGGTGGGAGAAGCACAAGGACTTTAGCTCAGTTTTTGCTGTCCTCCAAATTGGGGCTGTCCAGATCCTTCACATGGGGGGAGCGTGTACTGAATTTAGGAGCAGCAAGCTCCTTTCTGAGAAGTCAGGGAAAAAAGAGAGATTTTTCTCATATTCTCTGAAGTTTGGTGGAAGTTGAAAATGCCTTGGAAAGGGGGTTTTAAACCTGACATTTGGCTTCCTTTGGGCTTCAATTTCTCCATCTGTTAAATGGACCTAAAAGCAGCTGCCCCAGGCTGGGGGTGTAGCTAAGTTGGTAGAGTGCTTGCCTAGCATGCAGAAGGCCCTGGGTTCAATCCCCAGCAACACACACACAAAGCAGATGCCTCTCTTGGCTGAAGAGAGAGGGTCAAGTGTGATGAAGGATAGGAGAGCACATGTGAACTGTAAATTGCCCACCCACAGGTGAGGGAGCCCTTGTTACCATTAGAGGGGGCCTCTGTGTCCAGCTACGCTGGGGGAGGCCCTTCATTCAGGAGCTGAGGGATGGAGTGTCTGCAGTGTGTATAGAGTGCAGAGGTGTGAAATAAGCAGACAGCTGGGAGATCCCAGACTGACAGGAGGAAACTCTGGCCTTAAGAAAGAAGGATCTGTGAGGCTGGCCCTCCTCAGAAGCCTCCACCTTGGGAAAGGGAGTGTTATGTGAGTGTGTGGGTAGTGCAGGTGGCTGCCAATCCACCTTAGTGGAGGTTCCTCGGCTTAAGGAAGCAGGTTGGTGGAGAGTGGGTGGAGGGGTGTCTGTGAGGAGCAAATTGAGGAGGGCCGATCTCAGACACAAGGTGTTCCTTCCCACCACTACCACGAAGAGAGTTCTCCAGCCTAGGCAACTGTGCCTGCTCACCTGTGTGATCTCTGGGCAGTTGGTGGGACTGTGTGGTGGGGGAGCCGGCCTGAGCCCGTGAGGTGGAAGCCCAGAGTTCTGAGGAAGTTTTGTTTCTGTCGTTTCGTTTCACTTTATGTTCTGTATGTGTACGCGTGCACGGGCCTCGAGCATGCAAAGCGTGCGCTCTAGCCCTGAGCCACTCACCCGCTTCCTCTGGGACTGTCTCCTCGAGGCTGGGCGGGGGATTGAGCGGTGGGCCAAGTCTTTGGCTGGTGCAGCGCCACTGGCTGACCTCAGAGAGCAGGCGGCCCCGCGGGGCGGGCCCAGCGTTGGAGGTCGGAAAGGAGGGCAGAGGACGGCAGGAGCGTTTCCTCCGGGCGGTCCCCGCCCCCAGGCCCCTCATCCTGGCGGCCTCGAGCCTGGGCTCACGTAGGCCCTTCGCTAGCAGCGGCCAGACTTCACCCCTGGGGCCTTGGGGACGGCGCTTTCGGGTGGAGGGAGGAGGGAGGCCCTCGGAAGGGGCTCTCAGGGGCCCAAGGGGAGCGCCTCGTGTAGTAGTCGCCCTGCTGGCGGGGGTGAGTTTGGGGCGCCGTCGCCGCTGCAGCTGCAGCCACTGGTGGCGGTGGCACGAGCCGGGCGGTGGGGGAGCGGGAGGAGCAGAGCCCGGGCTAGCGGGCAGCTGCCGTCTACCCCTCGGGCCCTCGGGCCAGTTGGCGCGCGGAGACTGGCTCCTCCTGCCCTTCTCCCGCCCCCTTGCCCCTGGGCGGGCCGGATTCCCGTCTGAGTAGCAGGGGCAGATGCGTCTCCGTGGCGCGGCTCCCGGGTGGTCACCCCTCCCCGATGGGGGAACGGAGAGAGGCCCGCCGAGGGGCAGCAACCCCGTGCACCCCCCCGCTGCCCTCCCAACATGACCAGAAGCCGGCGACAAGACCAGGAGCCATAGCCGGGGTCCTCAGCCCCGTCTCCATCCCAGGCATCCCCAGAGTGCGGGGCGGGCCAGGGGACCTGGTGGGGAAGGGTACCGATTAGCACCCCTGGATCCCGATTATGCTGCGAGGGCAAATAGAGCGGGAGTGTGGTGGGTAGGAAAGGGGGGCAAGGGTCGCCCCGCGGGTTTCTAGGTCGGTTGGGGCCATGGTCTCTGGCAGGAGCAGAGGAGCGAGGGGGCCCTGGGCAGGGACCGCACGACAGGTGCTGCCAGTCGGCTGGTGGCACGGGCCCCGGAGGGCGCGAAAGAGGCCCGGCTGGCTCCGCCTCCCCTCCCCCAGCTGGACGCGGCTCTGACACTCGTTAGATGTGAGCAATGGGCTAATTTTATCCGGCTCGGGCTCAGCAGGAAACCGACGCTGAAGCTAGATTTGTTCTTCCGGGCGACTCTGGCCCCCGGGAGGCCAGTCTCGGGGAGCACAGGGGGGAGGGGACGCGCCCGCCTCGGTGGGAGTGGGGGCGTGGTGTCCCCTCTCTGCCCCAAAGTAGACCGAGTTTTGACGTCGGGGATGATATGCTCTGGTCCTCTTGTGTCCACAATGGAAGCTAGGTCCCGTCTTTGGGGCCTGGGGGCTCATATTGGGACTTCGAGGAGAAGAGGTATCTTGGACATAGGTTCAGTAGAAGCCTGAGGTATAAGAATGTGCCTTCTCTAAAAGGCTGTAGCTGTGAACAGTTCTATATAGAAGAAAAACGCTTGCCTGAATTGTTAGGCACTTCCGGAACTGGTGACTGTGCTGATTTGAGACTATGGAGGTCAGCAAACCAAAGAAGGGAGTCCAGAGAGATCACCTGTCCATGGAGGATAGAAGCAGAAAGCAGAGGCTGGAATATAAGGCCAGAGAGATGAGATGATCCAAGAGCCTAAGAAGGTTGTGGACCTTAGGGAAAAGGGACATGATGTCATCTTGCACCCTTCTTTGGGGAGAGCTAGCTGGTTTTAAAGGGCTAGCACAGATCCTAGCACTCCCTTCTTTTCTAGGTGTTTTGCTTCATACTGAGCTAGGCAAACCATCCCTGAAGTTGACGAATGAAATGTTTAGACCCTGTCTGAGGAAATTCTTGGCTCGGCAGGTAGTATTTCAGGTACTCCTAACACTAATGGACTAGGTCCTCCTAACTCTTCCTAATGTACTGATCCTAGAAAGAACTAGCCAGGTGGTGGCTTAGGAGAGGTCTGTACTTTTCCCCTCCAAATGCAGATAACTGCATTGTTTGTTCTGATCATAAAATTAATATTGTCCATAAAATATTGTTTAATGCAAATAGAAATATGTGAAAAAGTGTGGATACTACCTCTACCCTCTGCTTTTTTTGAAAAACAGTATTAAAAAAATATCCTCAACATACGTGTATATATCTATGTAGCGCTCTACAGGCTTTTAAGAATACAAAAAATATATGGAAGGACATAACTTTTTAGTATAGGGTACCTGTGGTAGGGTAGGGTGTCATGCTGACATGGAAGGGAGCAAGAAGACAAAAATGGGGGAAAAAGGCATATTTAAAATGCATATATATGACCACATTTATACATTTATTTTACAAAGATGATGATCCATTATAGAAGCCAAACCAAGATATTAAAGTATAGGAATTAAGCCGGGTGTGGTGGTGCATCCCTGTAATCTAAGCAGCTCAGGATGCTGAGGCGGGAGGATTGTGAGTTCGAAGCCAGCCTCAGCACTTAGGGAGGCCCTAAGCAACTCAGGGAGACCTTGTCTCTTAATAAAACATAAAAAAGGGTTGGGGATGGGGCTGTGGCTGTGGCTCAGTGGTAGAGCGCTCATCTAGCATGCGTGAGGCACTGGATTTGATCCTCAGCACTGCATTAAAAAAAAAAAACAAAATAATAAAATAAAGATACTGTGCCTACCTATAACTAAAAAATTTAAAAAAATTTTTTTAAAGGCTGGGGATGTGGCTCAGTGGTTATACGCCCCTGGGTTCAATCCCTGGTACCAAAAAACCCAAACCAATCCAAACCAAAAAAAACAACAACCTAAAACAAAACAAAAAAAATTTTTAAGATTTCTCCAAATCTCAACTCCCTGCAATAACCTTTACTAACACACTATGTGTGTTTTTCCAGATAGAGACAAGATTCTACATCCTGCTTTTGCATTTAAAAAAATTTTTTTAGTTGTAGATGGACACAATACCTTTATTTTGTTTATTTATTTTTTTATATGGTGCTGAGGATAGATCCCAGTGCCTCACACATGCTAGGTGAGTGCTCTAGCACTGAGCCACAGCCCCAGTCCCTGCTTTTGCATTTTAAGGGAAAATTTTATTGAAGTATATCATACAGAGAAATGCACAAATTATAAACATACAGCTCAATGGTGTTTTCAGTGTTGATTCACCCCTATAACCAGTATCCAGATCACACAATAACATTACTGGCACCTCAGATATTCCCTGAGCTAGTCACAAATCCCTCCCCTAAGGGTAACCACTATTCTGACTTCTAAAAGGTTAGTTTTGCCTATTTTGCACTTTTTAAAACCTGAATCCTAAGTATGAATAATTTTTTTGTCATAATGTCTTACTTGAGGCTATATTTTTGAAATTAATTTGTTGTCTAGCAATAGTTCTTTTTTTCTCATTGTCATAGAAAGTTTCCTTGTTTGAATATATCACAGGTTATTCAATCATTTCATTTTTTTTGTGGTACTGGGGACAGAATCCAGAGGTGCTTTACCATTGAACTATGTTCCCAGTTCTTTTTCTTTTTATTTTTTTAATTTTGAGACAGGGTCTTGCTAAGTTGCTGAGGAGTTCACTAAGTTGCTGAGGCTGACCTTAAACTTTTGATCCTCCTGTTTAAACCTCTAGAGTTACTGGGATTACAGGCATGTGCCACTGTACTTAGAAATTCATTCTATTGTTGATAGACATTTGGGTTGTTTTCCTAGTTTCTGGATATCATGAATGAAGCCATCATGAACATTTTTGTACCTAATTACACATTTCTGTTTGAAATGTACCTGAAATGGAACTGCTGGGTTTTATAGAATGCTTTTATTTTTAGTTTTAGTAGCTGTTACCAGTTATCCAAACTGGTTATACCAGTTTATACTCTTATGACAAGTGAGTAAGTTTTCTACTTCCTTAAGGTCCTTGACAGTACTTGCTATTTTTTTTAGTACATGCTCTTTTGAGTTTAAAAAATGTCTATTCTTGCAGAGCACAGTGGCACATGCCTATAATCCCATCTGCTGAGGGGCAGGAAATACAGTGAGACCCTGTCTGAAAATAAAATAAAAAGGATTGGGGATATATCTCAGTGGCAGAGAGCTTGCCTAGCATGTGTGAGGCCCTGGATTTAATCTCCAGTATTGAAAAAAACAAAAAACAAACATTCTGTTGGAAGTACACTGATATCTCCTTTTGGAGATAGTCACCAGGAAAATGAGGTCAAACACCTTTCTGTAAGTTCACTGGCCATTAAGATATAATCATTTGTGAAGTGCATTTTCAATTCTTTTGCCCTTTTTAAAATTGGGCTGCCTATCTTTTTTGTATGGGTTATTTTTGTATAGAATTTTCAAGGCTATTTATATATTCTGATATGACTTCCTTGTCAAATATATTATGAACATCTAATCAGTGGGTTAGTACCTTTTCATAGTCTTTTTTTTTTTTTTTGGTACCAGGGATTGAACTCAAGGGCACTCGACCACTGAGCCACATCTCCAGCCATATTTTGTATTTTATTTTGAGACGAGGTCTCACTGAGTTGCTCAGCACATCGCTGTTGCTGAGGCTGGCTTTGAACTCATGATTCTCTTGTCTCAGCCTCCCAAGCTGCTGGGATTACAGGTGTGTGCCATTGCACCTGGCCTTTTCATAGGCTTGATTGTTCCTTTTTTTTTGATTTCTCCTTTTGAATAAATAAAGATTTGTAAATTTTATGTAGTCGTACAGATCAATCTTTTTTTACTTTTTTTTTTTTTTTTTTTTTTTGGTGGTGCTGGGGATTGAACCCAGGGCCCTGTGCATGTAAGGCAAGCACTCTACCAACTGAACTATATTCCCAGCCCCTGATCAATCTTTTTTTATTTGTTCTTTTTAGATATACATGACAGTAGGGTGTATTTTGACATATTATACATACATGGAGTGCAACCCATTCCAATTAGGATCCTATTCTTGTGGTTGTACATGTGTGGAGTTATGCTGGTCATGTATTCATATATGAGCATAGGAAAATTATATATAATTCATTCCTCTTTGACTACTCCATTGAACTTCTATTCTTCCCCACACCCTCTTATTTTGTGTTAGTATCCACATATCAGAAAGAACATTCGACCTTTGGTTTTTTTGGATTGGCTTATTTCACTTAACATATCCATCCATTTATTGGAAAAAAAATCATAAAGCCATTCTTTGTGTGTGTGTATGTGTATGTGAGTGTGTGTGTGTGTGTGTGTGTGTGTGTATATATATATATATATATATATATATATAATTTTCTTTATTCATTCACCTGTTGAAAGGTACCTAGGTTGGCTTCATAGCTTGACTATTGTGAATTGAGCTGCTATAAACATTAATGTGACTGTGTCACTGTAGTATGCTGATTTTAAGTCTTTTGGGTATAAGCCAAAATTGATTTGTGTTTTTAAAAATCGATTTTAAAGAACTTATTATATCTATTAAGAGTATACATGCCCTATTTTTTTTCTTTTCTGGTGCTGGGGATTGAACCCAGGGCTTTGCACTTACTATTACATGCTTTACCACTGAGCTACACTGTCAGTTCCCTCATGCCTTATTTCTATTCTGTAAATTATTTGATAGGCATTAATTTTGAATATCCACTAATTTAAATATCCTAGTGGTAAATATTGAAAATACTCATAAATTAACATTCTTTATATATATATATATATATATATATATATATATATATATATATATTCATCTATTTCCAGGAAGAAGAATTAATTGGACAAAAGCTATATACTTTCAGAAATGATTTATTAAATATTAAGAAGATAATAAGAATAATCATGAAATATATACAACAAATAAGGCAGATGTCCTTCCCCCGCTTTTTTGGTATGTTTTCCAGGCTGGCCTTAAACTCTTGGGTTCAATGATCCCACCTCAGCCTCCCAAGTATCTGAACTATAGACAGCACACCTAGCCATATGTGCTTCTTGAGGTTCAGCTGACATAAAATAAACTACACACATTTAAAATGTACAATGTGATATTTTGACATATGATACACCCATGAAATAATCACTGTAATCATGCTAATGAACATATCCATCATCCCCAAAAGTTTTTCATGATGCTTTGTATGAATGATATGCTCTACCATTGAGCTACATCCCCAGCCCTCAGACATCTTTTTATGTGCTTGTTTGCTACTGATTTACCTTCCTTGCATAAGTGCCAGTTTAAATCTTTTGCCCAATTTTTTTCTTGGGTTCATTTTTTGAGAATACTTTATACATTTTAAAAATTGTAGTCAAAAGTATAGTAACATTAAATTTATTATCTTAGCCACTTTTAAGTGGACAGTGCTCCTATGGTTGAGTAGTGTTCCATAGTTTTGTCATCCATTCACTTGTTGATGAACAGTGTGTTATGCAGTTTGGGCTAGTAAAAATGTTGCTAGAACATTTGTATACAAGTATTTGGGCATATGTTTTCATTTTACTTGGGTAAATGTATAGGAGTGAAATGATTGGATCATATGATAGGGAGTATGTTTTACTTAAAATTAACTGCCAAACTATTTATCAAAATGTATATATCCTTGGTTGGGCATGGTAGTGCATGCCTTTAATCCCAGCGACTCAGGAGGCTGAAGCAGGAGGATTCAGAGTTGGAGATCAGCTTCAGTAACCTAGTGAGGCCCTAAGCAACTTAGCAAGACTCTGTCTCAAAATAAAAATATAAAAAGGGCCAGGGATGTTGCTCAGTGGTTAAGTGCCCCTGGGTTCAATGCCCAGTACCCACCCCCCCCCCCCAAAAAAAAAGCAAGATCCACTAGAAGGATGCGCAGAACACATGTTTACTTGTGGCCAAATTTATTATAGTGATGTAGTAAAGATATATAGCATGATCATAAGGGGATAAGACACAGGCCAAATCTGGAACAATTTCTGTGTAGGCTTCATTTCCATAACAACCACATAGTGCATTCTTCTTCTAGCAACTAGATGTAGCAACATATGTATAATGTTTCTGCCCAGATAAGCCCCTACTAGACTCAGTACCCAAGGGCTTTATTGGAGGCTGGCCATGTTGGTACCCTCTGCCTAACATGTACCAAAATTCCAGACTCCCAGAGGGAAAACAGTCTAGCACAGTGAATCAACTTTATCAGTTAGGGAAAGTTTTAAATCATTGTAGGCAACTCTTTATCATCCAAGTTCCCAGATGCCAACCAAGGGCCACCTATGTTAACCCTTTTCTGCACAGTTGCACCACTTTATATTCATACCAAGAGACTATGAGAGTTCCAATTTCTCCACATCCTCACCAACATTTGGAATAGCCGGTCTTTTTACCATTCTTATATAAGCATATTGGTTTCTTATTATCACTTATGTTTGCATTTTCTCAACAACTAATTATATTGAACAACTTTTTTGTGATATTGGGCATCCAACCCAGATTTTACTCATGCTACGCAAATGCTCTACCATTGAGCTACATCCCCAGCCCTCAAACATCTTTTTATGTGCTTGTTTGCTACCAATTTACCTTCCTTGCATAAGTGCCAGTTTAAATCTTTTGCCCAATTTTTTTCTTGGGTTCATTTTTTGAGAATACTTTATACATTTTAAAAATTGTAGTCAAAAGTATAGTAACATTAAATTTATTATCTTAGCCATTTTTAAGTGGACAGTAATCCTAAGTATATTCCTGTTATTGTGCAACAGATATTTAGAATGATTCATTTTGCAAAATAGATAATCTGTACCCAAAGAAGACTAATTCTCCATCTTCCCAACCCTTGGCAACCACCTTTCTACTTTATGTTTCTATGATTTTGACTACTGCTGGAATCAGACAGCATTTATATTTTATTTGGTTTATTTCACTCAGAATAATGTCCTTGAGATTCATTTATATTATAGAACGTGACAGGATTTTCTTCTTTTTTTAAAGGTTGAGTAACATTCCATTATACAGCTATGCCACATTTTGTTTATTATCCATTCATCCATTGATGGATATTTGGGTTGCTTCACTGCTTGACTATTGTAAATAATGCTATTATGGACATGGGTATGCAAATATCTCTTTGAGCTCCTGTTTTAATTGTTTCAGGTATATACCCAAAAGTCAGTTTGCTGAATCAATCATATGGCAATTCTATTTTTAATTTTCGAGCAATATTCATATTACTGTTTTCCATAGCAGCTATACCATTTTACATTCTCACCAGCAATGCAGAAGGGTGCAGATATGCTTGTTGACCATTTGTGCATCTTCTTCAGAGAAATGTCTATTCCAGTTCTTTGCCTATTAAATCTGGTCATTTGTTTTTTTCTGTTGTTGAATTGTAGGAACCCTTTATATATTCTGTATTTTTACCCCTTATCAGATAGTCAGCCCTCTGCATCCTTGGATTCCATATCTGCCAATTCAACTAACCAAGGATTGAAAATACTGTAAAAATTTTTTGTATGAAACGTGTATAGACATTTTTCTTGTCATTATTCCTTAAGTAATTCTGTATAACAAGTATTTACCTAGGATAACTATTGTATTAGTTATTATATAAGTACTAGTGATGACTTAAAGCATAGGAAATATCATGCAGAGGTTATATGCAAATACTACACCATTTTATCTAAGGGACTTTAGCGTCTGAGGATTTGGTATTGATATAGATAGTAGGAAATGTCCTAGGACTGATTACCTCTAGATAACAAGGAAGGACTGTATATGATTTGTAAATGTTTTCTCTCATTCTGTAGGATGCCTTTTCTCTCTGTTGATTGTTTCCTTTGATGTGCAGAAGTTTTAAAATTGATGTACAAATAGTCAATAGGCACCTGAAAAGATGCTGAACATCACTAACCTCTAGGAAATGCAAACCCTACATAATAGAATGGCTACTATTAAAAAAAAAAGAAAATAATAAGTGTTGGTGAGGAGGTAGAGATATTGTAACCATTGTGCACCTTGGTGGGAATATAAAATAGTACAGCTGCTATGGAAAATGGTATGGATATTCCTTTAAAAATTAAAAATAGAATGACCATATGCTCTAGCAATTTCATTTCTGGGTATATAGCCAAAAGAATTGAAAGCATGATCTTCAGTTGATTTTTATATGTGTTGTAAGAGTCCAATGTCATCCTTTTCCATGTGGATATCCAGTTTTCTCTGCACCATTTGTTGATGAGTCTTTATAGTGAGTAATTTTTGTTTGTTTATTTGGGGTACTGGGATTTGAACCCAGGAGCACTTAACCAATGGGCCATATCCCCAGCCCTTTTTATTTTTTATGTTGAGATAGGGTCTTGGTTAGTTGCTTAGCACCTCACTAAGTTGCTTAGACTGGCTTTGAACTCGGGATCCTCCTGCCTCAGCCTTTCGAGCCACTGAGATTACAGGCATGCACCACCATGCCTGGCTTTTAATGAGTAATTGAAAAAGACCTGGGCGTAGTGGTGCACACCTGTAATCCCAGAAGCTCAGGAGGCTGAGACAGAAGGATTGTGAGTTCAAAGCCAGCCTCAGCAAAAGGTAGGCACGAAGCAACTCAGTGAGACCCTGTCTGTAAATAAAATACAAAATAGGGCTGGGGATGTGGCTCAGTGGTCAAGTGCCCAGAGTTTAATCCTCAGTACCAAAAAAGAAGGAAACCGAAAATTTTCACATTTTGTTATGGAGATTTGGAGATTCTGTATCTTACTTCAGCCTTTAGTTCCACCTGGTTTTCACTAACACTGCTCTATTAAGGGAAGCAAAGGACACTGCTTTATTTTTGTCAATTAAGGGTGGAAGTCCAGGTTCCCCACTTGGCCTCTGTTGATATGTAAGGATGGGGCTTCTCATTACTTTCCAGGAAAGTTGGTAGTTCTGGCTCTCCATGCCACCTCTACTGACCCACAGTATTAGTAGTTAGTGGGAGTAAAAGTTTTGGCCCCTACTTTTCTTTTTTTTTTTTTTTCTCACTGGAAGTGTTGGGGATGCCTCTTTACAATTTCACAGGAGAAGTCTAGGCTCCCTACTTGCTGTCATAGGCAAGTATAGGACTGTAGTTTGTTTGTGGTAGTTTGTCTGGAGTAAAGCAGTTGTTTTATAAAAGTACACTCTCTAAGCTGCCTCTTTCTGTCTTTGGTTAGAGAGCAGACTTTTATTCGGGCTTTTTTTTTAACCTGTCCTTTTTTTTCCCCCCCATTTCTGGGTGTTAGTTTCTTCAGCCCCAAGTCTGGGGTGTGTAAGGCAAAAAAGAAACCCAGGGAACTCATCTCTATGCTATTTCTTAGGCCTTAAATTTCCTCAGTCTGCCTTCTTTCTTATACCTTTTAGAGTCTTCTTATATTTGTTTTATGCCCAAGATTTTAAACTGTACTTAGAGATATAGAGAAAAATGTATCTACTTCATCTTTGTGGACACAATACACACACACACACACACATTTTTTTTTTTGTGGTGCTGGGGATTGAACCCAGGGCCTTGTGCATGTGAGGCAAGCACTCTACCTACTGAGCTATATCCCCAGCCCCCTACTTTTATATATATTTTTTAAATATTTAATTTTTAGAAGTAGTTGGACACAATATCTTTATTTTGTTTATTTGTTTTTATGTAGTGCTGAGGATCGAACCCAGGGCCTCACATGTGCTAGACGAGCACTCTACCACTGAGCCACAATCCCAGCCCCCCTACTTTTATATTTTTAAACATTGTTTTAAAAAAATTTGAGCCAAGATCTCAGTCAGTTGCTTAGGCTGTCCTTGAACCTGTAATCCTCTTAGCTCAGCCTCCTGAGTAGCTGGAATTATAGGCATGCCCCACCATGACTGGCTTATTTTAAAACATTTTAAAAAGAGAGATTAGCATAATGACTGCGTATACTCCAGTGTCTACAGTTTGTCATTTAAAAAAATATTTTTAGTTGTTAATTGACCTTTATTTTATTCATTTATTTATGTGCGGTACTGAGAATCAAACCCAGTGCCTCACACATATGAGGCAAGTGCCAAGCCACAACCCCAGCCCCCACAGTTTGTCATTTTTATTTCCTCTTATCTCACTTCCTTCTTATTTTTATTTATTTATTTATTTTGCAGTGCTGGGGATTGAACCTGGGGCCTTGTGCATACTAGGCAAGCACTCTACCACTGAGCCACATCCCCAGCCCATTTGGCTATATTTTAAAGCAAAACTGATACATCATTTCACCCTTAAATATTTTAGTATTTATCTTAAAATAAGGATTTTAAGGGCTGTGGCTGTGGCTCAGTGGTAGAGTGCTTGCCTAGCATGCATGAGGCACTGGGTTCAATCCTCAGCACCATATAAAAATAAACAAATAAAAGAAAGGTCTTCTGTCCATTTATAACTAAAAAAATTTTTAAAAATAAGAACTTTAAAATATATAGATCCATAATACTATCATTATGCCTAACAAAATTAACAATAAATTCTTACCCAGTATTTTAATAAATAAAACCCTTTACTGATTAAATCAGCCAGAGTTGTTTCCTGTTGATTTTTACCAAGGACCCTGCCAGATACAGCCACCATCAGGAAATTACTTAGCTGATGGATGAGGTGTGAAAATAAAGGGCATTTCATCACAGCAACATGGTAACCATGGTGTTCTGGCAATCAGACTAGATGATCACTTGGATCCCTTGTAGCTCAAAATTCTTTCTATATACTATTCCTTAATGTTTTCCCTAACAAGCTGTGAACAGGTGGTATGAGTAGAAAGAGTGGGCTGTTAAAATGTTATTTTATATATGTAATTAAGAATTTGGGCACTGGAGCCATACAAGCTGGGTTGAATTCTGTCTTTGCACTGGATAAATTTGTGCAAATTAGCTTCTCTGTGTCACAATTTCTTCATTTGTGAGATGGGGGCAGGGATTGTATCTACTGCTTACAGGGTTGTTGCAAGAATCAAATTAGGGCTTAGAAGAGTACTTGGAACAGAGGAACTGTTCAAGAAATGATGGCTTACTATTCTTTTTCATACCATACATTATATAGAATTATTATTTCTATTACTATTGTTATTAGTATTATAAGCTGCCCTCCCAATTCATCATTTTAAGGCTTAGTCTAATTGCTTGGATGTCTTGAGATTCTTAATAATTTCCCCTGTAGTGAAGAATTAGTAGACCCATGGTAAATGGAAAAAGAAGAAGGTACAAACCCTGGATTTTTTCCCTCAAAGACAAATGAGATCATGGTAAGCTATGGTGCTGAGCATGGGAAATATTAGACTATTAGAACCTTATTCTTCTTCCTTCTTTCAGGAAAGACATTCTTTTCAGCTTACCCAAAGTTCTTTGCTCCTGCACATTGCAGGCTCTAAGAGCTTGATTAAATCATGCTGAAATGTTCTAAAGAGAGGATAAGATTTTTAAAAATATTACTACTTTTTGAAATAAATTACCTTTGCTTCTTTAACTGTTTTAGAGAGCCACAGAACCTGATAGATGAAACAAACTGTCCTCCAATACTATCCAATTACTCTGTATTAGGAAAATAATGTGCTGATAAGTCAGGTAGAAGAAAACATTTCATCCTAACAAGAACATAACAATGAGATCCTGATGAGGCAGAGATATTTGGTGCCTGCTATGTGTCCAAATCTGTGTTAAACTACAGGGCAGAGGAGATGTCTTCTGTATGAGGAAACTGCCTTCCCCAACGTGGTTACTCTTACATGTAATAAGACACTTATCTACACACAACTTATTAGGCTAAACATCACTGACTCAATAGCCTCCTGACAAGAATTAGGAGAGTTTCACTTTCTTACCCAAAGTATCTTTCACAGTATTCAAAGAAATTCATCTCCATGCTCACAGATAAGTTTGCCAGCATATGATATGATATGTGTCCCCACTTGTTCCTCCTATACTGAAATCCATTTGTCTGTAATCATAGCGTGCAAAGCCATTTGGAGCTGCCCCTTTGCTGTGACAGTCCATCATGAGATCATCATTGCTTATGCCAAGGGCGTTGCCTTTTGTGCTACCAACCTCAGCTGGTGTGAGGGTGTGTATGTATGTTTTTAAGAAGTGAGGTTGAGGGCTAGGTTAGCAAATTCCAAGCAGTGGTAGGGAGAGGATTTCTCTTCTCTCTGTAATGTGTCATACTTTGTCACCTGAGACCATGCAAGAACACTTGTATTAATGGTCTCCCAGATACCTTCTTGAATAATTCCATCAGTATCTGCCCCTAAGCCCCTCTACCTGTAGTGAATCCAGAGCTAGTTATGGGGAGGTGATGATAGAAAAGATACCATCTTACCCTTTCAAAACTCTTCTTATCCCTTCTATTATCCCTTTCCTTAACAAATCCTCCTCTCTTATTCAATGATAAAAGCTTCTAGCCATAATGGGAACTGAAAGAGGAAGTGCACAATATATTCTAGTGGCGGCAGTCAGTCAAAAATGTCAGATTGCACACAAGACAATATAAGATAGTTTTAATAAGTGCTGCAGATGGCAAACAGTGACTTAGAGAAATTAAAAAAAATCCTTTCTTTTTTTTTATTTAGAGACAGGGTCCCATTGAGTTACCAAGCACCTCACCATTGCTGAGGCTGGCTTTGAACTCACGATTCTCCTTGTCGCAGCCTCCCAAGCTGCTGGGATTACAGGCATGTGCCACCTTGCGAAAAAGGTTTTTGTTTTTTTCCTCCACCATTAGGGATTGAACTCAGAGGGGTTCTACCACTGAGCCACATCCCCAGCTCTATTTTGTATTTTATTAGAGACAGGGTCTCACTGAGTTGCTTAGGGCCTTGCCATTGCTGAGGCTGGCTTTGAACTTGAGATTCTCCTGACTCAACCTCCTGAGCTGCTGGGATTACAGGCGTGCGCCACCGCACCCAACTGTGAAAAAATTTTTTTTATAATGGGAAAAATGGTCTTAATATAGAGTGGGTCAGAGAAGGAATCCCAAAGAAAGTCAAACTTGAAGTGTAGTATAGGGGCTGGGGATGTGGCTCAAGCGGTAGCGCGCTCGCCTGTCATGCGTGCGGCCCGGGTTCGATCCTCAGCACCACATACAAACAAAGATGTTGTGTCCACCGAGAACTAAAAAAATAAATAAATATTAAAAAAAAAAAAGTGTAGTATAAAACACAGGCAGAATCCGCAGGGCTGCAGGATGTGGCTCAGTGGTTGAGTGTCCCTGAGTTCAATCCCTGGTTCCAAAAAAAAAAAAAAAAAAAGAAGAAGAAAAAATTAAAACACAGGCAGAATTTAAAACATGATGAGTGTATTTCCTGTGAAAATGGGGCATGTGACAATTTAACATCACCAATAGTGGGTCAAGTTGGTATCACCTACTTTTTGATGTACATGCACTAAGAAAGATACAACACCACCTATGTAGCACTTATAATCACAAGTTTTAACCTGAATCATGAGAAAGTAACCAGGGAAATCCAAATTGAATGACATCTTGAAAAAGAATTAGTCTGGACTCTTTAAAAATGCCATTATTGGGGCTGAGGTTGTAGCTCAGTGGTAGAGCACTTGCCTAGCATGTGTGAGGTACTGGATTTGGTCCTCAGCACCACATTAAAAAATAAATAAAATAAAGGTGTTGTATCCATCTACAACTAAAAAATATTTTTAAATGCCATTATTAGGATAGATAATGATCAATTTAGCTGTCTGACAGAATAGAAGATCATTCTGTAGAGAAACAGCACCATAAGAATTTGTATAACATATCACTTATGCTCAGTGTTAAAAAATAATAATTAGATATGCAAAGAAATAGCAAACTGTGACACACAACAAGAAAATATATAATAAACAGACAGATGCTTAGATGACCCAGATGTTGAAATAATCAGATAAGAACTTTAAAGGAGCTATTACAAATATGTTCAAGGACTTACTGTAAATATGATATATGAATGAAGAGCAAATAAAAAACTATCAAAAAGAATTGCATTAGGGGCTGGGGTCATGGCTCAGTTGTAGAGTGCTCGCCTAGCATGTGCAAGGTGCTGGGTTCGATCCTCAGCACCACATAAAAATAAAATAAAGATATTGTGTTCACCTAAAACTAAAAAAATAAATATTAAAAATAAATAAATAAATAAAATAAAGGTATTGCATCCAACTACAACTAAAAATAAAAAGGAATTGCATTAAAATTTTAGAACTGAAAAGCACAATAAGTAAAATAATTTGGATTTTATTTTGCAGTACTGGGAATCAAATCTAGGGCCTCATATATCCTAGGCAAGTGCTCTACCACTGAGCTACACCACTAGCCCTTCAAATAATTTTAAAAATTCACTGGATATCCTTAACACTAGATTGGAAATAGCAGAAGAATGGGTAAATTTGAAGACAAATTAATAGAGATAGTCTAATTTGAAGAATAGAAAAAACTGAAGTAAAATAAATTCTCAGAACCTATGGGGCAATAAATATTCTAACATATCAGTATGTGTGAGCCTCAGAAGGAAAGGCAAAGGAAGGAGAAAATGAGATAGGAAAAAATATTTGAAGAAATAATGGCTAAAATTTCCCCAAATTTGGTGAAAGACATGAAATAACATATCCAACAAAAACAACAAACCCTACAAAAGGATATATACAAAAAGAAAAATCAACCCAACACCTAATAACATCATAGCCAAAGTGCTGAAATCTAAAAATAAAGAGAAAAACTGTGAAAACAGCCAAAGGAAAACAATTTTATACAGGAGAACAGTGATGCACATACTCACTGATTTCTCATTAGAAACAGTGGCAGCCAGAAGGTAGCAGAACAATTGCTTTAATATGTAGAAAGGAAAATACTGTCAACCAAAGGATTCTAACAGTCAGTCTATTAAAAAATAAGGGTAAAGCTGGGTGTGGTGATGCAAACCTGTAATCCCAGTGACTCAGGAGGATGAGGCAAGAGGATTGCAAGTTTGAGGCCAGTCTCAGCAACTTAGTGAGGCCCTAAGCAACTTAGCAAGATCCTGTCTCAAAATAAAAAATAAAAAGGGCTAGGGATGGGGCTCAGTGGCTAAGCGCCCCTGGGTTCAGTCCCCAGTACTTAAAAAAAAAAAGGGTGAAATAAAAGCATTTTCAAATAAAAGAAAATATGAGAATTTGCCAACATAAACCTGCATTATAGAAAATGCTAAAAAAATCGTTCAGGTGAAGGGAAATAATAGCAAATGGAAAGTCAGATCCTCAAAAATGTCATGAAGTATGGTAGAAATGCTAAGTATCCAGAGAAGAACAAAAGATAATCATTTTGTTTTTATTGCTTTAATGTGTTTATAGTTGTGTAAAGATATATATCTTTATATAAATATCTTTTTATATACATGCATATATATCTTCTCCAGCACTGCAAATATTTTATATATGTGTGTGTATTTTATATATGTGTGTGTGTGTGTGTGTGTGTGTGTATTTATTGGTACTGGGGATTGAACCCAAGTCTGTTCTACCATTGAGCTACATTCCCAGCTCTTCATTTTTTGAGACAGGTTCTCACTAAGTTGCCTAGGCTGACCTCAAACTTGTGATCCTCCTGTCTCAGCCTCCTGAGTAGCTGGGATTACAAGCATATGCCACCACACTCAACTTATATATCTTTTTAGAGCAAATTTTATAACACTGTGTGTGCATTTTGTAATATGTGGATGTAATACATAGAACAACCATAGCACAAAAGTTGTATGGATTATAAACCTATAAGGTTGTAAGACTTCTACCTTTTTAACTTTTAGACAGGTCTTTTCTTATTTTTATAAGTCCTCCTGAATTACTTCTACTTTTTTATTATTATTTTTGTTATAAGAACATTAAGATTTACCCTTATGGCAAATTTGTATATATGAAATACACTGTATTGTGCGTGTATATATATACACGACAATATATATATTATATATACACAATATACTGTACAGTACATCTATAGGATTTATTTATGTTGCATAATGGACTTTATAGCCTTTAGCGAATACATCCTTATTTCTCTCTTACTCCAGCCCCTGATAACCACTGTTCTACTCTCATTATTATTATTATTTTAAATTATTTTTATTTTTATTTTTTTTAGTCATACATGACAGCAGAATGTATTTTGACATACAATACATACATGGAATGTACATACATCAATCATATTGTCTATTCTATTCTGCTGCCCTTCCTATCCCCCCTACTCCTCCCCTCCTCTCCCATCCTTTCTCTCTATCCAATCTAATGTGACACACTTTTTAAAAAATTTTTCTCATTACAACATCATATATGTATTCTGTATAGCAATGAGGTTCTCCTTCCATCTTCCATGCAACTCCCCTTCTCCCTCTTTTTCCCTCCCACCTCTCTTCCCTATTTAGTGGTAGTCTTCTTCTCATGCTCTTCCTCCCTATCCCATTTTGAGTCACCCCCCTTATATCAGAGAAGACATTCAGCATTTGTTTTTTAGGGATCGGCTAACTTCACTTAGCATAATCTGCTCTAATGCCATCCATTTGCCTGCAAATGCCATGATCTTGTTATTTTTTAGTGCTAATATTCCATTGTGTATAAATGCCACATATTTTTTAATCCATTCATCTATTGAAGGGCATCTAGGTTGGTTCCACATTCTAGCTATTGTGAATTGTGCTGCTATAAACATTGATGTGGCTGTGTCCCTGTAGTATGCTCTTTTTAGGTCTTTGGGTATAGTCCGAGAAGGGGAATAGCTGGGTCAAATGGTGGTTCCATTCCCAGCTTTCCAAGGAATCTCCATACTGCTTTCCAAATTGGTTGCACCAATTTGCAGTCCCACCAGCAATGTATGAGTGTACCTTCCCCCCCCCCCATCCTCGTCAGCACTTATTGTTGTTTGACTTCATAATGGCTGCCATTCTGACTGAAGTGAGATGATATCTTAGTTTTAATTTGCATTTCTCTGATTGCTAGAGATGGTGAGCATTTTTTCATGTATTTGTTGATTGATTGTATATCCTCTTCTGAGAAGTGTCCAAGTTCTTGGCCCTTTTGTTGATTGGGTTATTTGCTTTTTTGTTGTTTAACTTTTTGAGTTCTTTGTATACTCAGAGATTAGAGCTCTATCTGATGTTTGAGGGGTAAAAATTTGTTCCCAGGATGTAGGCTCCCTATTCACCTCACATATTATTTCTCTTGCTGAGAAAAAACGTTTTAGTTTGAATTCGTCCCATTTGTTGATTCTTGGTTTTAACTCTTGTGCTATAGGTATCTTATTAAGAAATTTGGGGCCTGCCCCCACGTGATGAAGATTAGGGCCAACTTTATCTTCTATTAGACGCAGAGTCTCTGATCTAATTCCTAGCTCCTTAATCCATTTTGAGTTGATTTTTATGCATGGTGAGAGAAAGGGATTCAATTTCATTTTGTTGCATATGGATTTCCAGTTCTCCCAGCACCATTTGTTGAAGATGCTATCCTTTCTCCATTGCATGGTTTTAGCACCTTTGTCTAATATAAGGTAGTTGTAATTTTGTGGATTTGTCTCTGTGTCCTCTATTTTGTACCATTCGTCTACCAGCCTGTTTTGGTGCCAGTACCATGCTGTTTTTGTTACTATTGCTCTATAGTATAGTTTAAAATCTGGAATCGTGATACCACCAATTTCACTCTTCCTGCTTAGAATTACTTTAGCTATTCTGGGTCTCTTGTTTTTCCAGATGAATTTCATGATTGCTTTTTCTATTTCTGCAAGGAATGTCATTGGGATTTTGATGGGAATTGCATTGACTCTGTAAAGTGCTTTTGGTAGTATGGCCATCTTTTTTTTTATATTTTTTTTATTGGTTGTTCAAAACATTACAAAGCTCATGGTATATCATCTTTCATACATTTGACTCAATTGGGTTATGAACTCCCATTTTTACCCCAAATACAAATTGCAGAATCACATCGGTTACACACTCACATTTTTACATAATGGCATATTAGTGACTGTTGTATTCTGCTACCTTTCCTTTCCCCTACTATCCTCCCTCCCCTCCCTTCCCATCATCCCTCTCTACCTCATCTGCTGTTGTTCAATTCTCTCCCTTGTTTGCCCCCCCCCTTTCCCCTCACATCCTCTTCTATGTAATTTTGTGTAACATTGAGGGTCTCCTACCAATTCCATATGCTTTCCCTTCTCTCTCCCTTTCTCTCCCCCCACTGGTCTTTGTTTAATGTTAATCTTTTCCTCATGCTCTTCCTCCCTGTTCTGTTCTTAGTTGCTCTCTTTATATCAAAGAAGACATTTAGCATTTGTTTTTTAAGGATTGGCTAGCTTCGCTTAGCATAATCTGCTCTAATGCCATCCATTTCTCTGCAAATTCTATGATTTTGTCATTTTTTATTGCTGCGTAGTACTCCATTGTGTATAGATGCCACATTTTTTTTTTATCCATTCATCTATTGAAGGGCATCTAGGTTGGTTCCACAGTCTAGCTATTGTGAATTGTGGTATGGCCATCTTAATAATATTAATTCTACCAATCCATGAGCAAGGTAAATCCTTCCATCTTCTAAGGTCTTCTATTTCTTTCTTCAGGGTTCTGTAGTTTTCATTGTATAGCTCTTTCACCTCTTTTGTTAAGTTGATTCTCAGGTATTTTATTTATTTATTTATTTATTTTGAGGATATTGTGAATGGAGTAGTTGTCCTCATTTCCATTTCAGAGAATTTGTCACTGATATACAGGAATGCCTTTGATTTATTGGTATTGATTTTATATCCTGCCACTTTGCTGAATTCATTTACTAGTTCTAGAAGTTTCTTGGTTGAATTTTTTGGGTCTGCTAGGTGTAGGATCATGTCATGGGCAAATAGTGCTAATTTAAGTTCTTCTTTTCCTATATTTATGCCTTTAATTCCTTTCATCTAATTGCTCTGGCTAGTGTTTCAAGAACTATGTTGAATAGAAGTGGTGAGAGAGGGCATCCCTGTCTTGTTCCAGATTTTAAAGGGAATGCCTTCAATTTTTCTCCATTTAGAATGATGCTGGCCTGAGGCTTAGGGTATATAGCTTTTACCATTTTGAGGTAATTTCCTGTTATCCCTAATTTTTCTAGAGTTTTGAACATAAAGGGATGCTGTATTTTGTCGAATGCTTTTTTAGCATCTATCGAGATGATCATATGGTTCTTATCTTTAAGTCTATTGATGTGGTGAATTACATTTATTGATTTCCGTATATTGAAGCAGCCTTGCATCCCAGGGATGAATCCCACTTGGTCACGGTGCACGATCTTTTTGATATGTTTTTGTATCCGATTTGCCAGAATTTTATTGAGGATTTTTGCATCTAAATTCATTAGGGATATTGGTCTGAAGTTTTCTTTCTTTGAAGTGTCTTTATCTGGTTTTGGAATCAGGGTGATGTTGGCCTCATAGAATGAATTTGGAAGTACTCCCTCTTTTTCTATCTCCTGAAATAGATTGTAGACTATTGGTATTAGTTCTTCTTTAAAGTTTCTTGTAAAACTCTGCTGTATATCCATCCAGTCCTGGGCTTTTCTTGGTTGGTAGTCTTTTGATGGCTTCGTTATTATTATTATTATTATTTATTTTTTTTTTTAAAGAATTTCTTGGGCTGGGGATGTGGCTCAGCAGTAGAGCACTCGCCTAGCACGTGCAAGGCCCTGGGTTCTACCCTCAGCACCACATAAAAATAAAGAAATAAAATAAAGGTATTGTGTCCAACTAAAAAATAAATATTAAAAAAAGAATTTCTTATTCTTTTCTTCTAGTTTGTCGATGGACCTTTATTTTATTTATTTATATGTGGTGCTGAGACTCAAACCCAGTGCCTCACACATGCTAGGCAAGTGCTCTACCACTGAGCTACAGCCCCAGCCCTAATTTGTTGTTATTAATTTGACTATTTCACATTCTTTATCTGAGGGTATCATGTTATATTTGTCCTTCTGTGTATGGCTTATTTCACTTTGCATGTTGTCTTTCACTTTATTTTTTTTAGTTGCCAATCGATCTTTTATTTATTTATTTATTTATTTATATGTGGTGCTGAGGATCGAACCCAGGGCCTCACACAAGCCAGGAACCTGCTCTACCACTGAGCCACAATTCCAGCGCCCCCACCTTTTATATATTTTTTTAGTTGTCCACTTTCATCCATGTTGTCATTCTTGACAGGATTTACTTATGTTTTAAGACTGAATAATATCCATTTTGATTTTAATACATCCATTGCAGCTTACATGAGTGTTATTACATCATCAGTAGTGAATGATTTCCATCACTTCATTATGTCCAGTTTAGGGTCTACATCAATTGCTGATTAAATGTGATCAAATACAAGATGTATGAACCTTTATCAAATCATGCCCTGGTCAAGGGGCAGAAGCAATGAAGTTGTATTTAGAGGTAAATATTCAACCTTAACATTTTCATTTTCATAGCAAACAGGTTCAGATGGTCATGTTCATTGCCCATTATTAATCGAACTTTAAATTCCAACCCTCTTATTCCAAGTAATTTTTTCACTTCTGGAATGAAGCATTGGTGAAACCATTCCACAATCAAGATGACTTCCACCCACACTTTCTGATTATGTTGCTAGAACTTGGGAAGATAATTTTTGTTTTTGAAAGCACATGGGTTTTTTTTCACTCTGTACCATATGCCTAGCTTTATCATATGCCCTACAGCATTGCCACATAGGACCGGAGTTAATCTGTCCTTTCATGTTTTATGCTCTGGTGCTTACTTTGCTCTTTTATGAAGATAAGTTCTTATAGGCCTCTTCTTCCAAAAGAGAGGCTTATTTCATTGAAATTGAAATCTTGCTTTGGATGGTATCCTGCATCTTTAATCGATTTCTCCAATTCTATGGGAAATGTGGCAGCAGCTTCTTCATCAGCAGATGCAGACTCTCCAGTAGTTTTTATATTTTTAAGTCCAAACCTATTCATGAAACTGTGTAAGTCATTCCTTACCAGTAGTAAATTACTTGATGTCATTTGTTTCAGGGATCCTTTGCTGAAGTCTTCATATGGGCCAGATGCTTTCCAGAGCAACACATTACCACCAATCAGAATGTGTTTTCTGTTCTTATCTTCCACCCACAAATTTAATGCCTTTTCCATCTTAACTAAGCACTTATCACTTACTGTGGCTGTGACTTTTGTGGTTTGAGGTCTGTCAGCAAAACTAGCATGAATTTCTCTTCTCTTCTTCAAAATGTCACAGGTAGAAGATTTGTTCTTACCATTAGGTTGTTCTTAGCAACCTCAGCATATGATTTTTTTCTTACCTTATAAAGTTGACCACTTTTACATTTTTCACTTAAAGGAAGTAAGTATCTTATAGATAGCATATATTTGGGTCCTATATTTTAATCCATTCAGACAATCTGTATATTTTAAAAAGTATTTGTTTATTTTTTAGTTGTAGTTGGACACAATACCTTTATTTTATTTTATTTATTTTTATGTGGTGCTGAGGATCGAATCCAGGGCTTCGCACATGCTAGGCAAGCGCTATATTGCTGAGCCCCAGCCTCAGCCCCACAATCTGTATCTTTTGATTGGGAAGTTTAATCTATTTACATTTAAAGTAATTACTGATAAGGAAGAACACTCTTGTCATTTTTTTTTTCTATATTTCTGGTCACTTTTTTCTACTTCCTCTCTTACTGCCTTCCTTTGTGTTTCATTTTTTTTGTAGTGACATAATTTCCTTTCTCATTTCCTCTTGTGTATATTCAATAGATATGTTTTTGTAATCATTAAAATCATATATTATGTCTTAAAGTTATAACATTCAATTTTAAGCTGATAACGACTTGATTCAATCACATACAAAAACTTTACTCCTTTATAATCTGATCCTTGATTTATCTTTATATTACCCCCACTTACATAAGTTTATCCCCACAAATTGCATTTTATTTGTTGTAAATCCATTACCATAGATTCATAGTTTTTTGTCATTTAAATTCTATGTACTAAAATTACAATAATACAGGTTGCTCTATTTGCAAATATATTTACTTTTACAGAGAACTTTATATTTTCATATACGTTCATGGTTGCTCTCCAGCATCTTTTCTTTTTAAAGTACTTTTGGTTTTTGATGGACACAATACCTTTATTTTGCTTATTTGGTTTTTTATGTGGTGCTGAGGATCAAATGCAGTGCCTCACACGTGCTAGGCAGGTACACTGCCACTGAACCACAATGCCAGCCCACATCTTTTCTTTTTTGGCAGTGTTGGAGATCAAACAGGACCTGTCACATGCTAGGCAAGTGCTCTACCACTGAGCTATATCGCCAGCCCCTTTTCAAAATTTTGTTTTAATACAGGATCTTGCGAAGTCACCAAGATTGGATCATAACTTATGATCTTCCTGCCTCAGCTTCCCAAGTAGCTGGCATTATCATCATGCCTGGTTTCAAGATTCTCTTTTTGTCTTTGTCTTTTGACAATTTGATTATAATGTCTGTTTTTTTTTTAAACTAGGAATTGAACCCAGGGGTGCTTAACCACTGAGCCACATCCCCAGCTCTTTTAAAAATATTTTTATTTTGAGATAGGATCTCACTAAGTTGTTTAGGGCCTCACTAAGTTGCTGAAACCGGCCTTGAATTTGCCATCCTCCTACCTTAGCCTCCCTAGCCTTTGGGATTACAGGTGTGCACCACCATGCCTGGTTATAATGTGTCTGGATGAGAGTCTCTTTGGATTTAGCCTAGTTGGAGTTTCTTGAGGTTTCTGAATTTTATGTCCATTACTTTCTTTAGTTTGGACTATTTTCAGTCATTATTTCTTTTTTAAAGAATGGATTTTATTGTGTATACATGAGGCTTAAAGTATGTTTTAGCCACTATTTCTTCAAATAAGCTCTCTTTTTCTTAGTTTCTCTTTTACTTCTGGGACTTCTGTAGCATACACTCAGTAGTGTTCCAGAAGTCTTTTAAGCTGTTTTCACTTTTCTTCATTCTTTTTTTTTTCTACTCTCTCTGAATGGATGATTTTAATTGGCCTGTCTTCAAATTTTCTTATTCTTTTTTTCTCCCCGATCAGGTCTTCTGTTAACCCCTTTAGTGAATTTTTCAACTCGGTTTTTGTATTTTTTCTGCTCCACAATTTGTTAGCTTAATTTCTTATTATTAGCACATATAAATTGCACAAATTAATGGTTTCACCATGATAGTCTCATACATGCATATATAATACCTTGGTCTTATCCATCTTTCCTGCTACTCTCTCTTGCCTCTCTTACCCCCTCACCTGGTTCCCTTCCCATGAATAACCATTATATTATTTTTTATTTTTTTAAATTTTTAAATTCTGATTTCTTATATATGACAGCAGAATGCATTGCAATTCGTATTACACATATACAGCACAATTTTTCATTTCTCTGGTTGTATACAAAGTATATCCACACCATTTGTGTCTTCATACATGTACTTTGGAAAAATGATGTCCATCACATTCCACCATCATTTCTATTATATTATTTTTTAAAGTTTCTTTTTATTGATATTATCATTTTGTTCATGCATCTTTTCCTTATTTGGCTTAGCTCATTGAACATTTTTGAGAGAATTCTTTTAAATTCTTGGTCAGATAGTTTATAAATTTATTTTTCTTTAGGGCTAGTTTCTGGAATTTTATTTTCATCTTTTGATTGGGCAATGCTTCCGTTTGTATGCTTTGTGACCTTTTGTTGAGATTTTGGCATTTGGTAAAACTATTTCTTCTCCCAGTCTTTACATACTTCATGCAATAGTAGACCTTTGCTGATCAATCTGTCTAGAAGTTCTAGGACTTTGCAAAACTTTTCTGATTTCTTGTTTCCCTGGCATTTGTCTGTGGCAGCTTCCATACTTTGGCACTGGTTTCCTAAGTGCTGTCAGTCAGGAAGGACAGAAACCAGTCCCTTGACAGCCCCTAGATAAGTGAGAATGTGGGATACACCAATAACTCTTTTGCTTCCATCTCCTAGAAAAAGCCTCATTATAGAAGGTTTCTTCTCAGTTGTATTGTTCTATATCAGGTATTTGGAGTAGCATTGATGAATGCACCAATGCTGTTAATTTTCCTATTCATTTTCTTGGAATCCCATCTTGGTTTTATGTTGGTTGGGGTGTTATAACATCTCAACTAGTCTCTAGAGTTCTCACAAAGGTATTCTGATCCATATATTGTTGTTAGGTTGTTGTCCCCATGAGGAAAAAAGGGCCTAGGGTTTCCTAGGCCTTGTGTTGCTAAGTTGACTCTGCTTTTCCTGTCATTTTCATGAAATCATTGTTAAATCCAATGTTGGAGCTTTATTTCCCCATACTTTTTCTTCTAAGTGTTTTACAATTTTAGATCTTACATTTGGACCTTTGGATCTATTTTGAGTTAATTTTTGAATGTGGTGTGTCTGACTTCATTCTTTTGCATGTAGATATTCAGTGATTCAGCATCATTTGTTGAAAAAACTTTCCTTTCCATATTGAATGGTCTTGACATCCTTGGCAAACATCACTTGACTAATTATGTGAGGGTTCATTTCTAGATTCTTTATTCTATTTTATTCCTCTTTATGTCAGTATTTATGCCAGAACCACACTGTTTTCATTAGTATAGCTTTCTAGTGGGATTTTTTTTTTTTGCACCAAGGATTGAACCTAGTGATTAACCACTGAGCCACATCCCCAGCTACCTTTTTTTTTTCTAAAAAATTGAGGGTCTTGCTAGGTTGCTTAGGGCTTTGCTAAGTTACTAAGTTGGCTTTGAACCTGCAATCCTTCTGCTGGTCTTCAATCCTTCAACTTTGTTCTTTTTGTCAAATTTGTTTTGGCTAATTGGAGCCCCTAGGAATTAGATACAAATTTTAGGATGGATTTTTCCATTTCTTCAAAAAAAGTCATGATTTTGATAGGGATTTCATTGGATCTGTAGATCACTTTGAGTACTATTGACATCTTAACAATGTTGTTTTCCAACAATGTTGTCTTTCCATTTACTTATGACTTCTTTAATTTCTTTAAAAAATGTCTTGTAGTTTTAGCCAGGTACCATGGTGCACGCCTGTAATCCCAGTGGCTCGGGAGGATGAGGCAGGAGGATCATGAGTTCAAAGCCAGCCTCAGCAATGGCGAGGCGCTAAGCATCTCAGTGAGACCCTGTCTCTAAATAAAATACAAAATAGGGATGGAGTTGTTGCTCAGTGGTTGAGTATCTCTGAGTTCAATCCCTAGTACCCCCCCCCCAAATGTCTTGTAGTTTTGAATATATAAGTCTTTTGCTTCTTTGGTCAGGTTTATTCCTAAGTATTTTATTCTTTTTTATGCTATCTTAAATGGAATTATTTCTTTAATTTCTTTTTCAGAATGTACATTGTTAGTGTATAGAAACAGATAATTTTGTGTGTTAAATTTGTATTCTGCAACTTTGCTAAAAGTGTTTATCAATTCTAAAAGGGTATTTTATAGATTTTAAAGAATTTTCTCTATATAAAGTCATAATCTGCAAAAAGGTATTTTTACTTTTTCTTTCTGATTTTATTCCAAGTCTATTTTTTTCTTGCTCAATTGCTTTTGCTAAAACTTCCAATAGCATGTTGAACTGAAGTAGAAAAATTGGGAATCCTTGTCTTGGTCCCATCTTAGAGGAAAATCTTTCAGTTTTTTGCCATTGGGTATAATGTTTGATGTGGATGTGCCAATAAATTTTACTGTAGATTTGTAGCATTTTCCAAATATATAATCTGTCATTAGAGGTCACTTCAATTCTTCCATTTCAATTTGTTTGCCTTTTATTTTTCCCTTATGTATTAGGCAGCTTTGCATTACTGTGACCAAAATATCCAGCAAGAATAACTTATAGAGCTGGGTGTGATGGCCCATGCCTGTAATCCCAGTGGCTTAGGAGGCTGTGGCAGGAGGATCGCAAGTTTAAAGCCAGCCTCAGCAACTTAGTGAGGCCCTAAGTGACTCAGTGAGACCCTGTTTCTCAATAAAATATTAAAAGGGATGGGGATGTGGCTTAGTGGTTAAGTGCCTCTGGGTTCAATCCCCAGTACAAAAAACAAACAAACAAACAAACAAAAAGAACAATTTATAGGAGGAAAAGTTTATTTGGGTTCATGGTTTCAGAGGTCTAATTTGACTCTATTTTCTGGACCTGAGGTGAGGCAGAACATCATGATAGGCATGGGGAGGGAAAGCCGCTGAACTCATGGAATCTGGGAAGCAAAGAGGAAGGGGCTAGAGAGAATATAAATACTTCCAGGGTACTCCCTCAGTGACCCACTTGGTCCACTTAGATCTCAGCTCCCACTAGTCCATTCAGCCATCAATGAATTAATCCTCTGATGAGGTCAGAGTCCTTGTGATCTAATCACTTCCCCAAAGCTCCATCTTTGAGTACACGAGACTTTGGGGGACATTCTAGGTCTAAATCATAACAGCTTGCCTGATTGCTCTGTCTAGAACTCCCAAAACAATGTTAATTAAAAGTGGTAAAAGCAGGAATCCATGCCTTCTTTCTGCTCCTAAGTGAGACACTTTCAGTCTATCAAATATAATGTTAGTTATGTGTTTTCCATAAATGTCCTTTATCAGGCTAAGGAAATTTCTTTTTATTCCTTGTTTGTTGAATGCTTGTATCACAAAATGGTGTTGGACTTTATAAAATCCTTTTCAGCAAAAATTGAGATGATTATATATGGGGTTTCTCCTTCATTTTATTAATGCGGTATATTACACTGATTTATTTTCATGTGATGAATCATCCTTGAATTTGTAGGATCCATCTTACTTGGTCATATGTACAAACTTCTTGATATGCCTCTGGATTCAGTTTGCTAGTTTTTTTTTTTTGTTGATTATTTTGTCATTTTTACATTTGAGCAATATTGCTCTGTAGTTTTATTGTGATGTCTTCATCTGGCTTCCATTTAGGGTAATTCTGGCCTCAGAATGAGTTAGGAAGTGTTCTATTTTTGGAAGAGTGAGAAGTATTGAGGTCAATTCCTTTTTGAATGTTTAGTAGAAATCAGTAGTGATGCCATCTGGTTTTGTTTTATTTTTTATTTTTTTGGTTGGGAGGGTTTTTATTCAATATACTTGTTATAGGTCTGTTGAGATTTTCTGTTTCTTGAATCAGTTTTGGTAGTTTGTATATATAGAGAGATATACAGATATATCTCAAGTTATTCTCTCTATAAATTAATTTGTCCATTTCATCTAGCCTATCTCATTTGTTGAAATATAGTTGTTCATAATATTCTGTTATCCTTTTTATTTTTAAAAGGTTGTTAGCAATGTCTCCATTTTCATAGATGGTATCAGTAATTTGATTATTTTTATTGACAAGTCTAGCTAAAGTTCTGTCCATTTTGTTATCTTTTCCAAGTATTGGCTTTTGGTTTCACTGATTCTCTTTAACTGTTTTTTCTATTCTCTATATAATCCATTTTGACTCTGGTCTTAATTATCTGCTTACTTCTATTACTTTTGAGTTTAGTTTGTTCTTTGTTTTTGGTTCTTTAAGGCATAAAGTTTTGTTATTGATATAGAATCTTCCTTCTTTTTAAATGTAAGCATCTACAGCTAAATATTTTCCCATCAGCAGTGCTTTGCTAGTATCTGATAGGTTTTGGCGAGGTGTTTTTTTTTTTTTTTCATTTGTCTAAAAGTATTTTCTAATTTCACTTGTAATTTTTCCCTTGACCCACTGACCATTTAAGACTGTTTGTTTAATTTCTACATATTTAAGAATTTTTATGTTTTCATTCTATTGATTTCTATTTTCTTCCCATTGTGTCAGAGGAGATTCTTTGTATGATCTCAATCTTTTAAAATGAGACTTGTTTTGTAGCCATCATATGGTCTATCCTGACCATTCTCCATGTGCACTTGAGAAAAATGTGTATTCTGCTATTTTTTTTGTGTGTGAAGTGTTCTCACTATATCTTTAGATGTAATTGATTTAGTGTTTTTTGATTCCTCTATTACCTATTGATCTTCAATTTAGTTGTTCTGTCCATTACTGAGAGTGGGATATTGATGTCTCTAGCTTTCATTATAGAACTGTCTATTTCTACTTCAATTCTGTTGTTTTTTTGATTTACACATTTTGGGGTTATGTTTTTTAGATATATTTGCAATTGGTTACATTGAAGAGTTTTTTTAAAGACATGTTTATTTATTTATTTTTTAAATTTTTTTTTTTTAGGTTTAAGTGGACACATTATCTTTATTTTACATTTATGTGGTGCTCAGGATCAAACCCAGTGCCTCATGCATGCTAGGCAAGCACTGTACCACTGAGCCCCAGCCCCAGCCCCTACATTGAAGAGTTTGATGGATTGATTCTTAAAACAATATTTAATGCTCTTTTTAATTTTTTTGGTTATACGTGGGCACAATATCCTTATTTTGTTTGTTTATTTATTTTTTATGTGGTGCTGAGGATCAAACCCAGTGCCTCACATGTGCAAGGTAAGCGCTCTGCAACTGAGTCACAACCCCAGCCCCTTAATGTTCTTTTTGTCTCTATCAATTTTTGACTTAAATTCTATTTTCTTTAACATTAGTTTATACATCTCAGCTCTCTTTTGGTTACTCTTTGCATGAAACATCTTTTTCTATCCTTTCATTTTTTTTTGCAATGGGTTTTGTTATATTTCTGGTCTTGAACTGGTCTTGAACTCCTGGGCTCAGGTGATTTTCCCACCTGAGTAGCTTGAACTACAGGTAAGTGCTACTGCTATCCTATCATTTTCATTCTCATTATGTCTTTGAATATAGAATGATTTCCTTGTAGACAATATACATTTTGTTCATGTTTTAGCCCAGTCTTCTAACTTTGCCTTTTTATTGAAGAGTTTGACCCATTTATATTTAAAATAATTATTGACAAGAAATAACTTTCTTTTGCCAGTTTGCTATTGTTTTCTGTATGTCTCCATATGGGCTGAATTGTGATCCCTTAAAATTCTATGCTGAAGCTCTACCATCTGTTTTCACAGAATATCACCATGACCTTTCAGGAGGTAATTAAATTAATGAAATTGTTCTTATAAGGATACTAGGATACACATTAAAGACACCAGGGATGTGCATGCACAGAAGGAAAAAAAATCATGTAAGACACTGTGAGAAAGGGGCCATCTGAAAGCCAAGAAGATAGCCCTTAAGAGAAACCAAACCTGCTAACACTTTGATCTTAGACTTCTAGCCTCCAGAAATGTAAGGAAATTAAAAAAAAATTCAGTTGTTAAGCCACCCAGTATGTAATACTCTGTTATGGCAGCCCTAGCGAACTAACACATATTTTGTAACTTTCCCCCTTATTCTGTTAATGCTTTCTTTTGTGATTGATTTTATCTTTGCTAGCATACCCTAATTTTTCTTTATCTGCTCATTTTTTCAGTTTTTTTCTCAGTGGCAACATTGGGGATTATAATGAACTTCTTAACTTTATAAGATTCAACTCTGAATGATACCAACTTAGTTTTAATGTTATTAAAAATAACTCTGGTCCCTTATAGCTCTGTCTCTCCTTTATAGTTGGTATTATCACAAATTACATCTTTATACATTATATACTCATTAACATAGCTTTATAATTCTTATTTTATTCATCTATCCCTTAAATTATATAGGATAAAAAAGGCTACAAAGCCAATGTGGAATATTAATGGCTTTTATGTTTACCTATTATATTAGTTAGTGTGCTAACAGAAAAAAGTACCACAGACTGGATGACTTAAACAGCAGAAACTTCTTTTTATGGTCTGTGTGTCTGTGTTCTAATCTCCGTTTCTTTTTCTTTTTCTTTTTTTTGAGGGGGGATAGCCGGAATTGAACCCAGAGGTGCTTAACCACTGAGCCACATCCCCAGACCTTTTTTACATTTTTATTTAGAAATGGGGTCTCACTGAGTTGCTTAGGGTACCTCTAAGTTGCTGAGGCTGGCTTTGAACTCGTGATCCTCCTGCTTCAGCCTCCAAAGCTACTGGGATTACAGGCGCCCCTCCATGCTTGGCTCTAATTTCCATTTCTTAAAGGAACACTAGTATTTTTGTTAAAGTATGTTTTTTTAAAAAAAAAAATTTTAGTTGTAGTTGGACACAATACTTTTATTTTATTTATTTATCTTTATGTGGTGCTGAGGATTGAACCCAGTACCTTGCACATTCTAGGCTAGGGCTCAGCGCTCCACTGCTGAGCCACAACTCCAGCCCCTGAAGTATTTAAAAAAAAAATTATATATATATATATATATATATATATATATATATATATGTTATACATGGGAACAATATTTGTATTTTGTTTATTTATTTTTTATGTGGTGCTGAGGATCGAATCCAGTGCCTCACATGTGCGAGGCATGCACTCTGCCACTGAGCCATAACCCCAGCCCAAGAACACTAGTCTTATTAGATTAGGTCCCACCCAATGGTGTAATTTTAATTGAACTACCTCTTAAATGCCCTGTCTCCAAACATAGTCACATTCTGAGATTCTGGGAGTTAGAACTTAGGAATTTTGGTCCTTCCTTCCTCTCTTCTTTGCAGTGCTAGATATTGAACCCAGGACCTGTGCATGCCAGGTAAGAGCTCTACTCCTGAGCTACATGCACATTTCATTGTTCTTTATTTCTTTTTATGTCCTTAAGTTAATATCTAGTGTTCTTTCATTTCAGTCTGAAGGACTCCCTTTAGCACTTCTTTTTCTTAAAAAATTAAATATTATTGTACAGACTTGAGATTTAGAGCGTGTTGTTATGGGATACACATGGATAGTAAATTGGTTACTATGGTGAAGCAAATTAACATATCTATCATTTCACATTGTTACATTTTTTTTTGTGACAAGAATAGCTAAAATTCATTTATTTAACAAAAATCCCTAATGGAATACATTTTTGTCTTAGTCTGATTTGTGTTTTCTGTGAAAGAATACCATAGACTGGATAATTTATAAAGAAAAGGAACGTATTTCTCATAGTTCTGGAGACTGGAAAGTCTGATGTCAAGGTGCTAGCGTCTGGTGAAGTCCTTCTTTCTGCATCATTCCATAGTGGAAGGGCAAAAGAGCACATGAAAGTGAGAGACAGAGGGAGCCAAACTCATTCTTTTTAAAATCAGGAACTCACTCCTCTGATAACAAACCTATTCCTATGATAACAGAATTAATCCATTTGTGAGGGAAAATAATTCATGATTTGATAACCTCTTAAAGGTTCATTCTCTTAACACTGTTGCATTGGGGATTAAGTTTTCAACACATGAACTTTGGGGAACAGGTTCAGACCATAATAAATTTTATTAACTATAATCCTAATGTTGTAAAATGAATCTCTATGCTTGTTTGCTAGACATATCTGCTAGTTTGTATCCTTTCATCTATGTCTCCTCATTTCATTCCCCCTACACTCATGATAACCACTGTTTCCTTATCTATCTCTCTACATTTGGCATTTATTTAATTTTAGATTCCACCTATAAATGAGATCATGCAATATTTTTCTTTCTGTGTCTGGCTTATTTCACTTAGTGTGATGTCTTCTAGATTCATCCATGCTGTAACAAATGGCAGAATATACTCTTTTAAAGCTAAGTAATATTTCATTATATGTACAGTCATCTCTTGGTATCCACAGGGGATTATTTCCAGGATGACTGCCCCCTTCTGTGGAGACCAAAATCTGCAAATGCTCAAGTCCTTATATTAAGTGGTACAGTAGTATTTGCACATAACTCATGCACATTCTCCTGTGTTAAATCATCTCTAGATTAATTGTACCTAATACAATGTAAATGCCACATAGATAGTTGTTATAGGAAATAATGACAAGAAAAAAGTCTGTACATGTTTAGCATAGACATGATCATTGTAGGCCTAACAACACGGGGTACAAATGAGATGCAAGGTAAACAGTCCTCAATGAGTGCTGGATAGAAAGAGGACCAGTAAAATAGTGAGAGGCTACATTAGGGTATGCCTACCCATCATTTCATGTACAGGAACTCAGGTGCTTTGTGTGTGGCAAATTCAAGTTTTTATTTTTGTAACTTTCTGAAATAAAAAAAAAATTAAATCCAAATCTCAAGTGCTTTCTCTGCATCCATGGATATGATCATGTGATTTTTCTTCTTTAGCCTAATGTGTGATGTATTACATTAATTTCTGAATGTTGAATTAGTCTTTTTTTTAAATTGAAACTATACCTTTTTTATGTTTTTTTTTAAGAGAGAGAGAGAGAGAGAGAGAGAGAGAGAGAGAGAATTTCAACATTTATTTTTTAGTTTTCGTCGGAAAACAACATCTTTGTTTGTATGTGGTGCTGAGGATCGAACCCAGGCCGCATGCTTGCCAGGCGAGCGCGCTACCGCTTGAGCCACATCCCCAGCCCATGAACTAGTCTTATATACCTGGAATAATTACCACTTGGTCATGGTATATAATTCTTTTTATGCATCATGGATTATATTTGCTAATATTTTGTTGAAGATTTTTGTATCTGTGCTCATGAGAGATATTGTTCTGTAGAGGTTTTTTTTTTTTTTTTGGTAGTATCTCTGTATTTGGTATTAGGCTAGTGCTGGCATCGTAGAATGAACCGGTAAGTGTTCCCTCTGTTTCTATTTTCTGGAGAGGTTATAGAGAATCGATATACATTCTTCCTTAAATGTTTGGTAGAATTTGCTAATGAACCCATCTGGGGCTTGTGCTGTATCTTTGGGAAGGTTAGTAATTATTGGTGAATTTCTTTAATAGGTATAGATCTATTTAGATTTCTATCACCTTGTGTGAGTCCTGGCAGATTGTATCTTATAAGGAATTGGTACATTTCATCTAGTTAATCAAATTTGTAGGCAGGGAGTTGCTCATAATATTTCTTTATTATCCTTCCTGGATCTATAGCAATGCTTCCTCTTTCATTTCTGATATTAGTAATTTGTGTTTTCTCTCTTTTTATTTCTTAGTTAGCCTGGCTAAGGGCTTGTCAATTTTGTTGATCTTTTCAAAGACCTAGATTTTGCTTTCTTTGATAATCTCAGTCAATTTCTTTGTTTTCAATTTCATTGATTTAGAAATCTAACCCTAACCCTAACCCTCCACTCATCTCATACCCCTCCTCCCATATGGATCAGCATCCACTTATCAGAAAACACATTTGGCCTTTGGTTTTTTAGGATTGGCTTACTTTGCTTAGCATGATATTCTCCAATTCCATCC
The DNA here is from genome assembly GCF_021218885.2 of Marmota monax. Taxonomy (NCBI): domain Eukaryota; kingdom Metazoa; phylum Chordata; class Mammalia; order Rodentia; family Sciuridae; genus Marmota; species Marmota monax. The sequence continues at coordinate 829,398 of NW_026693786.1, forward strand.
ATTTACTTGTAAGTACCATAATTTTATTCTCTTTTAATGCTGAGTAATATTGTTACCGCTGTTGACCGGTGACAAGTCCTTGCTTCCCCAATGTTGAAGAATAACACCAAAGAAGCACGCCGAGGCAAGGTCAGAGTAGAAATTAGAAGTTTATTAAAGGACAGCAGAAAAGACTTCTCCCGGAGGAAGAAGGGGACCCAAGAGGTGGAATCCGTGGAAGGGATGTAGTCTCCCCTTTTTATAGTTCTTTCAGTGATGGAATGTAGGTGGGAAGGCCCGAGGGGTGGGACACAGGTGGGCCAAAGAAGTAATCTGGTCAGGAAGGACTTCTGAGTCAGCACCTTTTTGCTGGGGGCTGTTCATTAACATTTCTTTGAGGTGGACTTTGGCCTAGGGCCTTTTCGGGACTTCATTAACATTCCATGAGTTGTCCTGCGTTTCCCGGAATCATTGCCAGCATGGCCTCCATTTTAGATTTCACTTGGCATTAGACCCGATTTATCTAACTACACTGACTACCTAACTTTAAATCTGGCTTCAATATTCCAGTATATACCAGTATATTCCAGTATATACCAGTTTCTTTACATGATTTCTTTTTAAAAATTTTAGAATCTTCCTTCTCCCTCTTTAAAATGTTTTTTTATTAGTACATTATAGTTATACATAATAGTGGGGTTCATTTTGACATGTATGTAATTTGCTCCATTTGTATCCCCAGTGCTTCTTTTTTCCCTTTCTTCCTCCCTCTCCCTATTTCCCTTCATCTTCTCTACTGATATTCTATTTATTTATTGTTTTCAATTGGTACATTGTAGATATACATAAAGGTAGAATTCACTGTGATATATTCATATATGTACATAGTATAATTTTATCAATTTCATTCCACATTTCCTTCTTTTCCCCATCCCTCCCCCCTCCCCCTCAATATCCTTCTTCTACCCCATGATCTTCACTCTATTTTCATGAACAATGTAGTCTTACTCAGCCATAAAGAAGATGAAATTGTGGCATTTGCTGGTAAATGGATGAAGTAAGTCAGATTCAGAAAGTCAAGGGTCAAATGTTTTCTTTCATATGCAGAAGCTAGAGCAAAACAAGGAGGGGAAAGGGGAAGGAGAGGGTGGCCTCTATGATTTGATGAGATAATTTACTGTTAATCTTATGGAATCACTTTTATGTATTGAGTCACTTCCCTCTGGTTTTCAAAATTCTCCTTGTCTTTTGACAATTTGATTGTAATGTCTCAGTGTGGATCTTTTTTAGTTTATCCTAGGACTTGATCAAGCTTCTTGGATATGTAGTTTTATATCTTTCCTCAACTTTGGGAAGTTTATGGTCATAATTTCTTCAGATAGTCCCTCTGCACCTTTCTCATTCTCTCTCTGTATGGAATTCCATTATATGTACAAATAGTACCTTAGATTATGTCCCACAGGTTCATCAGGTTTGACATTTCTTCATTCTTTTCTTTTTCTACTTTCCAGACTATTGACTTATCAAGTTTACTGATTATTCTGCCTGTTTAAATCTGCAGTTGAACTCCTGTAGTGAATTTTTCATGTCAATGATTATATCTTTCAGATTCAGAATTTCTATTTGGTTTCTTTAGGAACCAATATTTTTCTCTCTCTTTATTTATAGTCTGTATTTTTTGAGAAATCATTCTGCTGATTTCCTTCAATTCTTCCTCGATCTCTTTGAGCATATCACAACTATAGATATTCTTCATCTCTTAAGTTCAATGTCTAGTCTTTTTTATGAACATTTCTCTTAAATTTGTTTTTTAACTGAGACCGGACCATACTTTTTATTTCCTTGCATGCCTCATAATTTTTTTATTGAAAACTGGACATTTTAGCAGAGCAGGATGAGGGAAAAGATGGAAAGGGAAGATAAGGGGGAATGAAATTGATAAAATTACATGTGTAGGTACAGATATGGCATAATAAATCCAGCTCTTATGTATTACTATAGTGTGTCGATAAAAACTGGACATTTTGAATGTTATAATGTAGCAACTCTGGGAATCAGATTCTCCTACCTCTCCAAGGCTTGTTTCTGTTGCTTATTGTGGATTTTTGCTATTTCTTTGCTTAGTGACTTTTTCTAAACAACTTTTTTGAAGTCTCTATTCATTGTTGTGTGTATTTGACAGAAGTCCATGTTATATGTGCTTAATGTTCAGTTGGTATTTTGGTGGAGTTTCCTTAAATGTCTGGAGCCAAGAAATGAAAAGGAAGAAGAAAGAGACAAAGGAGGAGATAAAGAAGATGATGAAGAAGAAGGATGAGGAAGAGGAGGAACAAGAGGAGGAGGAGAAGCAAGAAAGAAGAAAGAAAATAGAAAAAAAATACCCTTGTATATGGGCTCTGTGGGGCAGGTTGTTGATAACACTGACTCTGCTTTCACTGCCTACATATATGAAACCTGAAGGCCTGCTAGAGGTGAAAGCTTAGGATCTTCTCAGCCCTTTTCAAGAAGATGTTCTTTCATGGGAATGCATATGATTTTATTGATCCCATGGTATACATAGGAGTTTTAAAATATTCTTTCCACACATATCTCCTGTTTCATCCTCTTTTATCCAGACTTCTAGGTATGTCTATTGCTTGTCTCAAGTGTTGTCTCTCACCCCAGGCTACTGCAGCTGATACTTTTACTATTTTTTTTTCAATTAAAAAATTTTTTTTAGTTGTCAATAGAACTTTATTTTATTTATTTATATGTGGGTGCTGAGAGTGGAACCCAGGGCCTCACATAAGCTAAGAAAGTGCTCTGCCACTGAGCCACAACCCATGATACTTTATTTTTAAGTGCCTTCAGCAATAGCCTTACTGATAGCCGCTTGAGCCCTGTGAACACTCTGAGTTAGGCAAAGCAAAGGAAAACCTTTGTGCCATTTCTTGAGGGAGCCTCCCTGCAGTTTGAAGCCCACATCAAAGTTCTTTAAGAATAAGGTTTGCTTCTTCTCACACTAACAATTTTACCAGATTCTCTTCTCACAGCCACTGCTAATCTGGTGCATGGGGTATGGTAAGCAGGGGATTTAAAACACCAGAGCACTCTTAACCATAAAACAACATTTTCTTTCTTCACAAGTCCTGGTTGTTATAAGTTTATGACTAGATCACAAATTTCTTCAAAAGCTGATTCTGACATTTTTTTCTAGTTCATTAGTTTCTTTTCTGGAGGAATGTGGACCTGCTTCATTATTTTCAGTGACTAATGTACCCTAAGTTTTAAAACACTATCCTGGCCAAAACAAACAGTTACAAGTGCTATACGCAGCCTGAAGGCTGAAATGGTTCTACAATTTCCAAACAGGCAGTTTTTAAAGGTGGCAGAAGGGACTGACTTGAAGAAGGGAATAGGGAACACTTTTTCAACCTGTTTGCAAGGCATGTTACATAAATTTGATAAAACACCAACTGTAAATATCATGGACATGTGAGCACTGATAGAAAGTTATAGAAGGGAGTGTAAAACCTTTCCCAGACTCCCTCAGTGCTGCTAAAGTAGCAAGTGGTTCACTGGAAAGCTGCTTCTGAGAATACAAATCAGGATAAAGACAAACCTGAGGGACCACTGATAGTCCCTTCTTGAGAGGACTTGGGAGTTAAGCAAACGGGTCTGAATTTTGGGTTAGGCCTAGGATTTATTGAGCCTTTTTTCTATTATCCTGCTCTTAGGCTGAAAAAGGTATGGTGTAAAAGCCAGAGCTATAAAGGGTTCTTTGGGTTATCTACTTCCCCAACCCAATCCACATTCTCTGAGGATTGTTGAGAAACACCATGCTCTGGAACTAGTTGCTCAGAATGGATGCCAACCTAGGCCAAAAGGAACACTATCCATTCCCATTGATATTTATGGCCACCAGGTGGCAGCTGGACTCTGGAGACTATTCTTCCCACCCACATCCCTAAAACAAATTTTGAATGGCAGCTTCCTAATTTCTCCTTATAACTTTGCCTGGAGCCTAAGGCGACTGCAGAAAAGTAGGCAGCTTTTCAAATCACCTGACTTAGACAAAGTCATCAAGTTACTTGTCACGCCAGGAGAACACCCAAGATCTGCTGTTATGATATAGAGTCTCCAAATGTCAGCACTATGAGGCCTTGGGGATTACCTGGGCCAGGCTTTTTTCCTCCCTGTTGTTGTTTTGGAGGATATTTAAGCCATAGAGTTTTTTCTTCAAATTAAAAGTGCAACTCTTGGTTAAGTGGTACAGTTGGTGGTGGCAGTGGAAAACCCTGAGCTAATCCTGCCTTGAAGGGATTTTCAGAATTTGAAGACAGTGCTGTACAACCTTCAGTTCTACTCAGAGATCCCATATGATTTTCACCATATTTACCAGCCAGTGTGCTAATATTTATTTAGTACATGCCTTTAAATTGATTCACTTTAAAAAATTCAGCCTTATCCTTAGTAACATTACAGGTGTAATATCCTAGACATATTTTTTTCTAATTCATACTAAAATATATCTGCAGCTATTGGATTCAATTCTCAGTTCTTTAAAAATATTTTTTTAGTTGTATCCAATAAAGATATTGGATACAATATCTTTATTTATTTATTTATTTATTTATTTATTTATTTATTTATATGATGCTGAGGATCGACCCCAGTGCCTCACACATGCAAGGCAAGCGCTCAACCACTGAGCTACAGCCCCAGCCCCAGCTATTGGAATTTAAAATTTGTTTCTCGTAATACCTAAAATTTCTCATGTCCTTGTCATTCTCAATTACACATTGAGAGCTGATGATCTATGGTACCAAAGAACACAGTTGGGAAAGTACTCATCCTAATTCATCCTAGTGATAGGTGAAGACATAGAGAGACCCATAAAGAATAAGGGACTCATCCAAGGTTACTCAGTGAAGTGATGATGAATGGCTGGGACCTAATCTAAGTCAACTGACTCCCAGTTGTTTGTTCCTTCCACTGTGGCAGAATCCAAGAGCATTAGGAAGTCCCTCTATCACCCAGACTTTCCTATAGGAAGGGATTAAAGAAGGTGGGGGTGGGGGGGAAACTATTTGCTTACTGAACTGGGACTGGTACAGAAGCTTTAGTTTAGGAGGGCTAGGGCAGATGAAGTGGAACAATTTTCCATCTCCTTGAGCCAAAGCACTTGTGAGGCCCCATTTTTCCAAGCCTGGCCTCATTTGCTCATACACTCAACATGAACTTATAAAGTACCTATCACGTGTCTGGGGACAAAGAAAGGAGTTCACAATCTAGTAGGGGAAACAAGTCAGTAAACAGCTGATTAGAGTGATTTGAGAGAACAGAGGAAGGTTTGTTAGAGGTGTGGAGGGGGATGAGGGTGGGCACAAGTCCTTCCCTACACAGATTTGGCAGCCCTACTCCAAAGGCTCAATGTTGTTTTCTCCCAACCATGGACACTAATAGATATTAAATACCCTTCAGAGTCTGAGGTTGGCAATGCACTGTCAGCCAGAGGCCATAGCCATGTGGTCATTTGCTTTTTTTTTTTTTTTTTTTAAATCACTGACAGTTGTCACTTAAGCCTCTTCCTTTCCCCCTGATTCTTCATTTCATATGTAAGCAAAGAATCCTTAGTCCAAAGGGAAATGGACAAATTGAATGTGATCAGGGGGTACTCAATCCTTTCAGTAGTGAGCTTGGGCTGTAGACCCTCTTTTTTAATATTTGTTTTTTAGAAATAGTTGGACACAATACTTATATTTTGTTTATTTATTTTTATGTGGTGCTGAGGATCGAACCCAGGGCCTCACACATGCTAGACGAGGGCTCTACTGCTGAGCCACAATCCCAGCCCCTGCAGACCCTCTTAATCTCCTTTCTGCTCAGACTTGTTCTTGAGACACTTCAAAAAGGAAGTGTTGGAAATGGGTCCTTTAACTGCTAAGTGCCATCTAGATTCTGGTAACTCTAATTGGCCTTCCCTAGTTGGATGAGAAACTGGAGACCCACTCCTATTGCCTTTACACACATGGTGTTTCCCCAGAAATCTGGACATAGGCATTTTTTTGCTGGTTACTTGTTGCTGGCAGGGCCCCGAGGGCTATTTTTATCATCATTCCTGCCCCTACCCACCCACCAAATAAACAAACAAACAAAAATTCACAAACTTCTAAAACTAAAATCTAATAGGAAGAGGGTCTAAAATATTGTTTCTTTCCAAAGTGCTCCTTGGATTGGATCTCTCCAAGCCAAGGAAATGCTCACCTTGAGGGAACTTTATGGTCTAGGTGTCAGGCTTGACCTTCACCCCAACTCTGACAAAACTGGGACTCCTGAAGCAATGATCAGGACAAGAGGCCAACCAGCCACAACACTGGAACTATCTTCAACTATCTGCCCTCACCTCTACCTTCAGCAATCCTTTTCCTGTTTTTATTTTTTTTCCCTTGTTCCTTCTCACTCCATCCTCATCCCCAGGATCCTTAAGTACATCTGTCTTCACCAATTCATTGCATTCATTTGTGGTGGAAAAAGTTCTGGATGGAGAGAAGAAAACCTGGGTTCAAGACTGTCCTTTCTACTTAATAGCTGAATAACTTGGAACTAAATAACTTCACCTCTCGGAGTCTCAGTTGCCCCTCTGCAAAAATTGGGCATGATAATCCCTATCCTGTCCTGGAAATTGCTCTGTAGATCAAAAGAGATACTGGATATGAAGTTGTTTTATGAAGAGCCAATCACAATACACATGTGAAAGGTTGAGTGAGTTAATCATCTTTGGGGACTGGTATTCCTTTTTTTCCCCAGAGCTGGAGATTGAACTCAGGGCCTCTGCATGTTAAGCAAGTGTGCCACCATTGAATTACATCCCTAGCCCATGGGGACTGGCATTCTGAAAAGACATCACTTAAAAAAATGAGCCACACTAATATAGCATTTTAAACACTGTGGAAGGATGAGATAGAGGATGAGGACTTGACAAGCAATTGTTAAACATCTGCTATGTGTTAGGCACTCTTCTAGATACTGGGGGTCAAAATCCCTGCCTCCATGGAGCTGACATGCTAGGAGCATGGCAGAGACCTAAGAACAGGTCCCGTTCTGAGCCTTAAGGTTATGGAAGGGCCTTTAGTGACTCGATTTAATCCTTCCTGCCTCAAATCTTTAGTATTAATTAGGCAATATCAGTCATTTGTGAAGGCCCTGTACAGATCCAAAATAATATATGGCAGGTATTAAACAACAGACATTTCATTCAACAAATGTTTATTGAGTGCCTACTATGTGCTTGTCACTGTGTATGCATGGGGATAGTGAAGAAAAGTGTACAGAATAAATAAGGTAGAGTTTCCTTAAAGAGTTCCAAGATAAATAAATAAATAGATAGGCCCCATGATAGAAACCTGGAGTTGCTCTAATAAATATTCTAATCCAACAATAAGTAAAAGTAGATGCCCAGTAAGTGAAATATTATAATTGAATATGAGAGTTCTGAGGAAAAAAATTATATGGCCTAGGATATGGAGAAAACTTCACTAATGAGGTGACATTTGAGTTGAACCTTGAAGGTACAATAGATTTTTAGGAAGTAGAAAGGGAAGTGAACCACCTACCAGAATGGTCATAAATAAAAAAGATGACAATTCCATAAGTATAACTAAATGTTTGATAAACATATGAAAATGTATTCTATCCTTTAAGAGGGGAGATGAAATTAAAACCACAATGTCATTTGTCCCAGAGTAGATCAAATTAAAAAGACAATACCAAATGTTATCAAGGCTGTGAAGCAACTACTAGTGAGAATGCATATTGTAATAATCACCTTAGAAAGTTTTTGGCAGCATCTACTAAAATGCAAAGATATGTATGCCTTGTGATCTATTTTTTTCTACTCCTAGGTATACATCCAATAGAAATGCATACCTATGTGCAAAAACCAAAAAAGACATAGTCAAATGCTGGAAACAATCCAAATGCTCATCTTTGTGTATTCATTCAATAAAATAATATGCAGCAATGAAGAATGTATGAATTATTGCTATACACAACATGGATGACTCTCATAAATACAATATTGAGAGAAAGAACCCAGACACAAAAGTATATACAATCTATGATTCCATTTATATACAGTACAAAAACTGGCAAAACTAAACTATGCTATCACCCATCAAGATGGTGGTTATTGCTGCAGTGGAAGGAGAGGTTGTAACTATAAGAAAGCATGAAGGGGGCTTCTGGGATGCTGGTAATATTTGTTTTCTTGATACATTTGCTAGGATTTGGGGGCTGATTAAATGGGAATATTCTATACATGAAAATTGAGCCTATATATCTACTTTTCTAAATAAAAAGGCTAACAATAAAAGGTAAGAAACCAAAGCAACCTAATGAAGTTTGTCAACAAATAATACAAGAATTGGATATCCATATAAAAAATGAACCTCAATTCTTACTTTGCACTGTACACAAAAATTAATTTGAAATGGATCATAAACCCAAGCATAAAATCTGAGATCATAAAGCTTTTAGAGAAAAACAGGAAAATGTGACTTGGGAATAAGCAAAGATTTCTAAAATAGGACACAGAGCACAATACCCAAATCAGAGAAAAAAAGACTAATTAGACTTTATCAAAATTTAAAATGGCTTCTCATCAAAAGACATTATCAGGAAAATTACTATTGAATTTGAGGTTTCTTTACATAGTCTAGATAAGTTTTTTTCTCAGATACTTAAATATCTGAGGTTTGTATATATTGTCAACCACCCATATAATCTTACTCAAGTAGCTGTGTGTCTACATCACTTTTTATCATGTAGTTTAATATTGAAATCTTTCCCCCCAAATTTAAAAAGAAAATCAACAGGCAAACCACAGACTGGGAGAACATTTTTGAATAATATATATCTAACAAAGGATTGGTATCCAGGATATGCACTACTCAATAATAAGAAATAACCTAATTTAAAAATACACAAAATATTTGAACAGATGCTTCACAAAAGATGCATGAATGGCCAATAAGGACATGAAAAACTACTCAACATAATTAGTCATCAGGAAACTAATTTGAAATCACTACACATCCACTGAAAATAACAAAAGTCTATATGTACGTAGTTTTTAAAAAATGAAAATACCAACCATTGGTGCGGATGTGGAATAATCAGAACTCCTATATATTGCTGGTGGGAGTGTAAAATGGAGTGATTTCTTTGGAAATGTATTAGTCCACATTCTGTCATTGTGACCAAAATACCAGACAAGAACAACTTAGAGAAGGAAAAGTTTTGAGCTGATGGTTTCAGAGGGTTAGTTCATGGTTGACCTGGGTCCAAGATAAGGTGGAGCATCATGACAGAAGGGCAATGCTGAGGAAAGCTGCTTTGCTCATAGCGATCAGAAAGCAGAGAAAGCAAAGGAGAAGCCAGGGGGATCAGATATAATTCTGAAGGGCACACCTATCTCCTTTAACCATGCCCCACCTGCCTGTAGTTACCACCCATTTTGTCTATTAGTGGCGCACGCCTGTAATCCCAGCAGTTCAGGAGCATCTCAGATTCTTAAATCATCCAATGACTTAATAGGAGGTGGTGTTGTATGGAGGAATGTCTATGGGTAGGAACTAACAGATGAGGCTTCTGGTCCCGTTCCCAGTATGATCTTGAGCAAATGGATTAACATCTCTAGGTCTCAGAAAGTTTCAACAAAATACATTCCTCTCCCTTTGTCCCCTCCTCCATCAAAAAGAAGCCCTGGGAAAACTGGGTACAATCAAGCACAGAGGGAACTCTGTAAATATGTACAGAGACAGGGGGATGGTGAAAGCCAGCCTCAGCAACTTAGCGAGGCCCTAAGCAACTCAGTGAGACCCTGCCTCTAAATAAAATACAAAAAGGGCTGGGGATGTGGCTCAGGTTAAGTGCCCCTGTGTTCAATCCCTGGCACCAAAAAAAAAAAAAAAAAAAGAATTAGGATGGGCTGATTGTGTTACAACTCTCATAATATAATCATTTTACCTCTGACTATCCCTGCATTAACACAGGGCTTTTAGGAGGATGCCTTATATCCAAACCATAACAAAACAGTTTGGGCAGTTTCTTATATAGTGAAACACATATGTTATCCTATTACCTGATAGTTCCAGTTTTAGTTATTTACTCAAACAAATGAAAACATGCCCATAAAAAGACTTGCATGTAAATGTTCTTAGCAGCTGTATTCAGGCCTAAACTAGGAACAACCCAAATATCCATTAACTGGTAAATAGATAAATAGATAAATACAATGGCACTGTACTTAGCATAACATGAATGAACCTCAAAAACATCATGCTGTGAAAGATGCCAGACTCAAAAGGCTACATACTGTTTCAATGTATACAAAGCTTCTCTAGAATAGACACAAATGATCCAGGTGGTTCTCACAGGAGGATGAGGTAGGAATGAATTTGACTGAGGAGGGGGCATGAAGGTTTCTGGGAATGGTGGTAATAGTTTATATCTTGATAGGGATTTGGGTCACATGTGTCAAAACTCAGCAAATGTTTCCTTAAATTTTTTTTGTATGTCATCATATATATTACAACAAAAGAAAAAAAAAACTTCAAAATCGAACTCTGTGTTAGCTTTCCATTATTGACAAAATATCTGAGAGAATCAACTTAAAGGAAGAAAGATTTATTTTGACTCATAGTTTCAGTCCATGATCACTTGGCTCCATTGATCTGGGGCCCGTGGGGAGGCAGAATATCATGGCAGGGGGTCTGTGGTGGAGCAAAGCCGCTCAATTCATGGTGGTGGCCAGGAAGGAGAGGGAAGAAGGGAAAGAAGGAGGGAAAGAGAGGGAGAGGGAATATAGGAGGGTGGGAAGAGAGAAAAAGAGGGGCCAGGACAAGATATACCCTTCAAGATACACCCCCAGTGACTTACTTTCTTCAACCAGGCCCCACTTCCTAGAGTACCACCACCTCTCAATAGCACCATCAGCTGGGGACCAGGCCTTCAACACATGAGCTATTATTGGAGGACATTTAAGATCCAAACCACAATACTGGTTGATGCTGAAGTATTGGAAGAGGGGTATGTGTTGATATGTTCAATTTATTTTGCAATGTATAAAAATTAAGATTGCTGATAGATCAACAGAGAGAGCTGGATAAATGGACAGATATGTGATAAAGCAAGTATAGGAAAATGTTAATGATAGAATTCAGTGGTGGGTGTATGAGCATTCACTGTAAAATTATTTGAATTTGTTGTAAAGGCAAGAAATTGAGGAAAAGGAAACAAAGGCATTTGGGGAAGTGACATCAGGGAGAGAGCTCTGTGAGGCTTAGGTTTTTTTTTTTTTTTTTTTTTCATATTTTAAAAAATGTTTAATTAGTGCATTATGATTTGTACACAATATGGCAATATGGGATTTGTTGTAAATATCCATATATGCACATAGTTTGCTCTGTTTCTTTCTTTTTTTTTTTTTTTTAATTTTATTTTTTTTTTATTGTTGGTTGTTCAAAACATTACATAGTTCTTGATATATCATCTTTCACACTTTGCTTCAAGTGAGTCAGGGTTATACAAAAGAACATACAAGAGGAAATGAGGGGAAAGGGAAAAATAATACAAGGGGGAGAAATGAAGGTCAATGGGGGGGTAGAGAGAGAAGAAGGGTGGGGAGGGGAGGGGGGATAGTAGAGGTGAGGCTTAGGTTTAACTCTTGTGGGAAGTGGTCCAGGAAACAATCGAGAGTTTAACAAGGCTCAGATAATGAGAGGTCCAAGGTGACAGACACATTCAGACGTTTGGATTTCACCCTTTAGGCAATGAGGAATTGTCTCAGATTCCTTTTTTTTTTTAAATACTTTTGTAGTTGTAGATGGACAGAATGCCTTTATTTTATTTGTTTATTTTTATGTGGTGCTGGGGATCAAATCCAGTGCCTCATGCATGCTAGGCAAGCTCTCTGCCACTGAGCTACAGCCCCAGCCCTCATCTCAGATTCTTAAATCATCCAATGACTTAATAGGAGGTGGTGTTGTATGGAGGAATGTCTATGGGTAGGAGCTAAGTGAGGCTTAGCTTCTGGTCCCATTCACAGTATGATCTTGAGCAAATGGATTAACATCTGCAGGTCTCAGAAAGTTTCAATAAAATACATTCCTCTCCCTTTGTCCCCTCCTCCATCAAAAAAGAAGCCCTGGGAAAACTGGGTACAATCAAGCACAGAGGGAACTCTGTAAATATGTACTGAAGGAGAAAAATAAACTGCCTCCTCTTTGTCCTTCCCCTCCACCTAATTCCCTTGCCCCTGCCCCTTGCACCCTTGCCCCTGCTACATTTGAATGATTTTCCCCTGCCCTTTAACTAGCTTTCTTCATTTGCAGGGTCAGCAAGTTAGATTTGAAACTTGGCCCATGGGCTAGAGAATACTTATTAGTCAGTCACTTTCTTCTAACTCAGCTCCTGATACCTGATTCTGGCTCAAAGGCTCACCACTGTTCATCCTTCTCTCTTTTGCTTTCTAGAAACTTCCTGTACTAGGGCCTTCAGGTTCCTAAGGCCCTCCAGTCTTTAGCTATTTTGGAGTCTGAGAAGTGATGCTCCAAAAGGTGAACCAGGCAATATTTGAGAATGCAGTCACACAAAGTCCACTCCCAGCCTTCCTTCTGCTACCCTGAATCTCACTTGGTCCTACTTCCAGATCTCCCTAACCTTGCCCTCTTATGGCCTCTTCCATAGTTAGTGTCTCTACCACTGACCTGGTGCTAAGGGGGAATTATCTTTCTGAATATATATGACTGATCTTTTTATCTAGACTTGAACCCAGGGTCTCATGCATGCTAGGCAAGTGCTCTATCATTCAGCTACATCCCCAGCTCCTAGACTGTAAATTCTCAAAGAGCCAAATGGGAGGAGTAGGGGGGACAGGACAAGAGGTATTGTATGGCCAGATCACTTCCTAAAATGAGTGAATCAAAATAAAATTAAGAAGTATCAAATGAAATACCCCCAGCACCTTTACTGAAAGAAACCTTTCCAGGTGGTAAGGAACCCTCATATCTCAAGTCTTTGGCAGTTCACTTGCCCCACAAAGTTTCTCACCAGGTATTCTCCTTGAACAGCCTGATTCCAGCATAGGCACAGAACCTTATGACTTGTAGAATAGATGAGACTAGACTGCAACATTCCATAAGACAGTAGTAAAGGGTAGGAGATAACAAAAGGAAATGAACACACCAATAGTACCACAGAGCCATATTATCTGGTTTCAAAGATTTATCTGCTGTTTGGGACTAGCAAGTCCTGATTATGTAATAGTTGCTAATAAATCTTTGTTAAGGGAATGAATATCTATCCACAGTAGAGGTCAGAAACTGTTCCTACTCCCAAGGAGCAGGAAGATAGTGAGGAGACATGTTAAATGGGAAATTTTACTATAATCTCATGAATTCTGATAGAGAATTATAGAGTAAAAAATCACAGACTCTGGAGCCAGATTGCCATAGTGTGAATCATAGGGAATCATAGGCCCTTGGGCATATCATTTAATTTTCTCATTTGTAAAATGACGTCCCTACCCCATATGTATGTAGATCATATCATATCACCACCTTCCATTATGATTAGAGGTAATTAGAAGGAACAGCTGGGATAATTTAGAAGTTAACCTAAGTAAGTCTTTTTGCCTGTTTAGGTTTCAGTTTTCTCATTTGTAAATGAGGAGATTGTACTTTATGGAAAGACTCTTCCAGCTCTGACACTCTATATTCTATATTTTGGAATTGAGTCAATGCCAAAAACCATATGGGGCTGTTTTTTTCTTATTCCAATGTAAGCACTCTTCAAGTCACCTTGGTACTAACATTTTTGAGCACCAACTACAAGCTAACATTGAGTGCCTTTCAGGCCAGATGCTATACTAAGTGCTTTCCATACTTTATTTCCAGTCCTCATAATAATCCTGAGAAATGGTCTCATCCCTGTTATTTATGGGTGAAGAAGCTGAGGCTTTTTACATCAAGTAGCTAAATTTATTTATCTATTTATTGAACACCTTCTTTGAGTAAGGCATTGTGTCAAATGCTAAGGATATAAAAACAAATAATGCTGACCCTGTGTACTAGAGGGGCTAAACATATAACAAAGGCAAGGCCCATCCTTTTACTACTTTTGCAACCACGCATCCTGGATACCTCCTTTCCAGCCCTTACAGAGGTTCCACTTTTCAGGATGGGAAACTTTTAACCAGGGTCTAGTACGATATAAATCATGTAGCAGGCAAATCTCTTGAATGAATGGAAAAAATGAATTAATAAAAGGCTTAAAACCCATTCCATTTCTCCCTTGAATATTATCAAGACCAATCCATGTCACCCTTTCTCTTACTTCATGCTTTGCTGTTCTATGCTAGCTCTCAGAGAGTTAATTATTTCCTATCTCTTTCTTTTCCACAATCCTCCTGCTGCTTCTGTCATCTTTTCCCCTCTATGGCTGCTCTAATAATAGACTAACTATTGAGCAGACTGCTTCCTTGGCATTCAGGAAGCAGGCTCCATGCATATGGCCAATTGATTCGTTTTTAATGCACCTATTATTATGAATAGCCTTCTGGCTCAAGCTGAAATCAGGCTATGTCCAATATCTTTTCCCTTTCATGTTTCCACTTTGGCCATCAGAAGGTGTCAACATTCAAATTCATTTCCCAGTAATGTGGGTTCCCATAAGTACTCTTCCTGATTATGAACAATAAAACCAAAGTCTTTTCTGCTTGGATCTTTTTTGTTACTACAGGAGCATCCTGGCTCCTTTTCACAATCAATCCCATTTGGCTCTTGAATCCAAGGTGATGCTGTGTCATCAGAACTCTTAAGTTACCCTCATAAAAAGGAATAAAGAAAAGTGAGCAAAGGAGGGAAAGATTATGTACTTACCTTCTTGAGAATGATGCCAACATTTCACCCATTCTCAAGGGGCTGGGGGTGCAGCTCAGGGGCAGAGTGCTTGCCCAGCACTTGTGAGGCACTGGGTTCAATTCTCAGCACCACATAAAAATAAATAAAATAAAGGTATTGTGTTCATCTACAATTAAAAACCATTTAAAAATATTTCACCCATTCTCAAGTATTTATTCAGATGATTTAGAAACAGAGCAGGGAGATGATGTCATGACCTGTTGAGTTCCATTCAAGACAAAAAAATATATTGAAGAATAGGAAAAGCCCAAAGCAAGGGAGTGCATTTGGGCTAAAATAGAGAACTTCAGGGACAGAAAGGTCTTTCATCCAGTCCAGGAACTCCCAAGAACTAGTCAGCATACCCATGACAGTCTGTGATATTTTCACCAGTCTGCTGACACATGAGAAAAATTATTGACAACTGATTTGAGAAAGACTTTCCTAGCTGGGTATGGCAGTGCACACCTGTAGTCCCAGTAATTCAGGAGGCTGAGGCAGGAGGATGGCAAATTCGTGTCCAGTTTTGGCAACTTAGTGAGACCCTGACTCAATAAAAAGGACTGGAGATGTAGCTCAGTGGTAGAGTACCCCTGGTTTCATTCCCAAGTATCCACTCCCACAAACAAAGTGACTTTCCTCTATAAAAGATTATGTTCTTTGTACATTTTCTATATTTTGGTGTTAAAATATCATTTTATTAATTACATGATAGTAATGATACATGACAACATTAAAAGCTTGGCATCATCATGTTGGGTCTCCAAAATTTTGGGAGAAATGTTACTAGTCTTGGAAATCCAAATTTTTGGGAATCATTGTTTTTGTCTAGTGGTTTTTATACTTGGTGGTGTATCCTTGTTAAACTTTTCCTGGGTTCCACCTCCAGATATTATGATTCAACAAGTTTGAATTGGGACCTAGGAGTTAGTACTTTCACAAAACTCTTAGGTTTTGAAGTTCAACTATATTATAAAACTACTGCTCTACTTTACCTGCTTATTGAACAGTCAAGGGCATAAGTAGTTGGAATGATTCCATTGTGTGCTCATTTCTTTTAGGGATAGAATGAAAGCACATCCTCTTACTTGCAATGTAACCTGGAGATCTCAACTGTTTTTTCCAAGGCCTGTAGACAAGTAAAATAAAGGACTACAGCAGCTACATGTCACTTACTTGCTGTGAGCATGAGCAAAACTGATGAGTCTCTACACAGTCGGTGTCTCTAAAGATCTGTTGCTGTTGATGATGTGTATTGACCAAGTCTGATTAAAAAAAATACCTTTATTTTATTTATTTATTTTTATGTGGTGCTGAGGATCGAACCCAGGGCCTCACATGTGCTAGGTGAGTGCTCTACCACTGAGCTATAGCCCCAGCCCACGATGCCTATTTTCTTTATTTTGAATCTTTCCAAGACATCTTCTATTTTCTTTTGCCATAATTTTCTCTTTAAGATGCAGCTCTACTACTCAAAAAGTCTTCAGTGGCAATCTTGTGATAGTCAGTTTTCCATTGCTCTGATAAAATACCTGAGATAATCAACTTTTAAGGAGAAAATATTTAATTTGGCTCCTGGTTTCAGTTCATGGTATCTTGATCTTATTGCTTTTGGGCCCAGCCTGTGGTGGCATACTACATCATGATGGGAATGCATGGCAGAGGAGCTGCTCACCTATGACATCCAGGAAGCAAATAGGAAGGGGTCAGAGTCCCAATATTCCCTTCAAGAACATGCCCCCCTAATGATCTAACTTCCTTCCACTAGACACCACCTCTCAAAGGTTCCACCACTTCCCAATAGTTCTATAGGCTGGCAACCAACCCTTTAACACATGGGCCTTTGGGGGACATTTAGTCAAACCATAGCACTTGTATAGCCAAAGTAAAGTCTATGCCCCTCAGCATGACATTTAATGCTACTCTTTGAAGTAGGCATTAACTCTTATTTTGCATATAAAGAACTTGAGACTGAAAGAGGGAAAACAAATTGTTCAAGATCACACAGGCATGCAATGGTAGAACTCCAATTAGAATCCAGGTCTCCTGATGTCAGCATTCTAGTCATTATTCAGTACCTGCACTTTCTAAAGTGGGGAGAAATGATAGATGCTGCATGTATTTGCTAGAATGATGGGATGGTGGTTATATAATCCTGTCTCCTGGGTGGGGTGCATACTCTGAAACTCACTCAAATGAGCAAAGATACCTGTTCTACTTCTTACTGGCTTTGTAGACTTAAACAACTGACAACCTCCTGGAGCCTCTATTTCATCATTTATGAAATAAGGACAAATCATCACTACTTGGTAGTATTTTTATGAAGATCATGGATGTAAAGGGCCTAGCATAGTGCTAGGTTCACAGGAGATCTTCAGTAGGTATCATCATTCACCAGTATCCCATTCTGGTGATCTAAAAAACCCATTTAAACAACGAGGGAAGTAGAATTTAGACAGTGGGAATCTAGATGGGGTACAGAACTCCAGTCTTTTCCTAGCTCTGGGGTTGGAAATAACCTTTTCAGGGTTTCAGTTGGGTTCTTTGCAAGTGAATACCAAAGTTAGTACTCCCTTGGAGCATCGGTTTGCTGCATGTATTGTGAGAAGCCTGATGAAAAAGTGAACCTTAAGCCCCAGTGCTCACAATGTCCGTGTTTTGTCATTTCTAATGGTTGAAGAATTGTGGATTTTTATTAAAATGTAAATGTTTCTGGGGAGAGGCAGCATACATATTAACTTTTTGGCCTGATTAGCTTTCACTTTCCTCTAGTCCTTCTGTGTTTCTGTGTTTTGAGTTCAGGGCATGCTCTGAAGCAGGGGGCCACTTCCACCCAGCCTGTTAAAATCCTACTCAATATTCAAGTTTTATGGTGGATACCACCTTCTCCCTAAACCTACTACCGAGTTTCTCAGCCAGATTATGCCTTCCTTCCTCTGTGTCCTTCCTTGGAGGCCAAGTTCTAAACTCTTGTGGTGAAGGACTAGAGAGGCATCAGGAGGCATTGCCTTATGGAGACCTTCCTTGAATTCTGGCTTGTCTTTGACTTGCCTCATGACCTCAGGGTGATAAATGCCTTGATCTCTGTTAAACTTCAGTTTGGGGGTCTGCAAAAAGCAGGTGATAATACTTCTCTCAGGGCAATAAGAGACGCTCTTTATAGTCTATCGCGCAATGTTGAGTGGCACCGCAGGTGCTTTGTGAATTTGGCTGTTTCCTCTCCTGGCACCCTAAGCCCCTCAGGAAGTCTCTACCTTCCCATCCAGCTCCGCCTGCCCTCAGGTGCTTAATGACTGTGTATATTGGCAGTCATTAAGCACCTGAGGCACCTGGGCTGCATTTCCATTTTGAGAGCAATCTTTCACCTAGCAGGAGGGTTAATGAGATAAGAGGTAAAAAAGGCTTGGAGCTCGATCTCCTGCTCATGGGGAGCCCAGTGGCTTGGTAATAATACCGTGGCCGTATTCAATGCACAGACCCTTAGGGGAGGTGGTTTTCCGAAATTACCAGGCTGGGAGCCCTGCCACTTGCAGTATAGATCTCCTTACCCACTTTCGGGATCTATGCGCTCTTTGGGGTGCAAACTCTCCCTTACCGTCTTAAAGCTGGGACCCGAATAGAGGACATTCAGTGGGACTCCCACTTCTGTGTGCCCGAGGTGGGCCTTGGAAGGGGGCAGTGGGTGCTAGGAAGGCATCCCTACTCTTGCGGCTTCGCGCAGTCCCGAGCAACCGAAAAACGGAGGCCGAGGCCCAAGGGACCAGCCTAGCCGGGATGTCGGGGGCGGGGCAGGCTTAGCCCAAACTGGCGGCTTAACCCGGCTCCGACTTCTCGCTCCACAGTCTGGGACAGAGAGAGCCAGGAGGAGCCCGAACCGAGCTCCGACTCCCGCCTTGGCCTGGGCCCGGCCCCCTCTAGTGCCACTACACCTCCCTCCCTTCCTGGCCCGGCCCCTAGCCCAGACTCTGCCCTGGCCCGGCCCAGACCCGGCCCTCTGTGGCTCCTCTGGGCTCCAGGTTGGCGCAAACAAAGCCCTGATTGACTGCCCGGAGGGGCGGGCCTCGTTGCGGAGCCGCCTCCTCTCCTTTCGGCCCCGCCAGGGATTTGCCGGGAAGGGCGGGGGTAGGGGGATACGGGGGGTGGGGTGCGTGTAGGTCAGTGGGGGGCCAAGACCTGGGGCTCGAGAAGATTGTGCCCACCCTCTGTCCGAAGCCCAGGCTGTCCCCTCTGGGTCGCCCCCTCAAGCCCAACTGGGGACATAGGGACTCCTGAAGGCAGGGTGGGGTCCCTCAAGGGCTAGCTGTCGTCTTGGGCTCCCCAGGCACCCCAATTGCAGGCTGCTAGTGAGGAAGAGGGAAGGGCAGGCAGGGTCTTTTCTGGGAGACTCGGGGTTGATCAGTGCGGGTTCTGGAACCTGAGGGGAGAAGAGGGCAGAGAAGCAGAATAGTTTGTGCTCTTTTTTTTTTCTTTCCCTTTTTAAATTCTTCCTCTACTGGGCATCTGGACAAGGAGAACAGGATTCAGTAGTTTGGAAGGGGAGTTTAGGAGAAGCAGCGACGGCTAGAGTAGGTAGGCGAGTAAGAGGAGGAGGAAGGGCTGGGGAGAAGAGCGAGGCTGTAGCGGCTGCCTGTTGAGGGAGGAAGAGGTGGGGGGAGGAGGAGGGGGAGGAGAGAGAGATGACATGGGGAGAGGAGGAGGGGGGTTGGACAGGGGCGGAGGAGGAGGAGAGGGCTCGAGGGACCGTCTGTCGCGGGACGGGCTGGCCAGCTGGGGCGCGGAGCCTCGAGGAGGAGGAGGCAGAGGCAGAGGCAGTGGCAGCAGCAGTGCTCGGAGCAGCAGCAGTAGAAACAAGTACCAGCCACACAGAGGCTCCTCCGGCCCGAGCAGCCACAGTCCCCCGGCCGCGATGGCGAAGCAAATCCCAGCGAGCGAGGAAGCCAAGGGGCCCTGGCAGGAGACAGACCAGGAACAGCAGGAGCCGGTGGGTAGTCCGGAGCCGGAGCCCGAGCCTGAGCCTGAGCCTGAGCCCGAGCCCGAGCCCGTGCCAGTGCCAGTGCCTCCGCCCGAGCCCCAGCCCGAGCCCCAACCCCTACCGGACCCCGCACCCCTGCCGGAGCTGGAGTTTGAGCCGGAGCCGGTGCACGAACCCGAGCCCACGCCCACAGTGGAGACTCGCGGCACAGCGCGTGGCTTCCAGCCTCCCGAAGGCGGCTTCGGCTGGATGGTGGTATTCGCCGCCACCTGGTGCAACGGCTCCATCTTCGGCATCCATAACTCCGTCGGGATCCTCTACTCCATGCTGCTAGAGGAGGAAAAAGAGAAAAATCGCCAGGTGGAGTTCCAAGCAGGTGAGTAGCCCCATGCGCCCCACTTGGCATTCTAGGCAAGAGTGTGTACTCCTGCTTCCACCTCCATACCTCCTGGTACCAGGCGCCCCTCCAAAGCGCCGCTGCTACTCCTTCCCTTGTTCTGCCCATGGCCCTGCTGAGACGCGGGTTGCCGGGCTCTGGGCAGCCTCAGCTGTGGAGACTAGGTGCAAGACGTCCTGGGAGTGGGAACTGGGACATTCATTGATCACAGGCAAGCAATGAACTTTTTTTTGCCCTGGGACAAATCCAGACTCACCTTTTGGATTTGTTTAAAGTACTTTGCCCATGTGTGCTGGAAGAAAATATTTTCAGGAATTTTGGGGGGCAGAGGGGGCGAAGGCATGAAGACTGGAGAGAATTGGGAGGTGGGGTGAGAGAATTGGGAGGTGGGAGAGAAGCACGATACCACGAATCTCCACAGCAGCCCTTGTTCCTTTGGAAGAGCGGAGGTGTTTTCTGTCAAAAACACTTCGGGAATCCTGGTGACTCTTTGCTGGGAGTCAAACACACGGAAGGCGTGTGTCTGTAGGAGGGAAAGGGAGGGAGGAGAGAGGGAGTGCGATTGGGGGTGTGTACGCGTTTCTGCCTGCCGTGGTTACGGCCCAGCCAGACCACTGCCATCCCAAGCAGCCCTGGGGGAACGAGCGGATTTCGGTGTCCTTTGAGCTGAGCCCCAAAGTTGGCAGGGAGGCGGTCTCCTGCCAGAGAGGCGTGAGACTTGAGGCTTGAGGCGCCGGCAGGCTGGGCCCTGTGGCTCACTTCGCACCACCCCCAACTTCAGCCATGCCCCTTCACCCCAACCCCGTGCCTCTTTGCTATGGCGGGGGTGGGCAGGGTGCCCTTTTCCATCTGAAGCCAGAATATTGGCCCTGCCACTCCCGCTGTGACTTGGGGCTGACTTGGTCTCCTTCCCTAAGATTAGCAGGATTGGGGGCATAGCCCTTTCTCTCCAGGCCAGTGGCTGCAAAGCTTGTGCAGGATCCTCACACTGTGGCCCCCTGTGAGCTTGGAACAGTCAAAGGAGCCATCTGCTTTGCCGGAGAAGCCCTTTAGGCAGTTCTTGTGAGACGTCTCCCATGAGTCGGGGGCTTGGAATACCCCCTAAGTTTCACTTCCTCTGGTGGCTCCAGGACAACTCTATATATGCCACCACCTCAAGTTTGCAGCTTGGAAAATGTGGATTTTCAGTGTTGGTTTGGAGCTGAAGCTTTCTCTGCTCTTGCCAATTCCCAGCATGTACTTCTGCTACCATCTGAGGGGGCTTGGAGACTATTAAGTGAACATAGAAACCTTGAATTCTGGGGCATCCACCTGTGGATTCCCCTTGGAGAGCTTCTCTCAATGCCCTCAACTGAGAACTTGTGTTTTTAGTTTGCAGCTTCTTTAGACTGCCCTGGCAGAAGGGGCTTTGGGGCTTTTGGTGCCCCAAATCTTGTGACTCATTGGCATAGCAACAGTGTGCAGGTCCCTCTTGAAGAAAGTCTGAGTCTATGTCAGTAGCTATCAAGGGCAGTCTCAGCACTACCCAGGCCACCTGATGCTGGAATGGAGGGGGTCCCTGGCCTATGTGGAACAACTTCTAGGGGGAAGGTCACAGCCACACTCATCCCTGGGACCACCTTTTTTTTTTTTTGCTTTGATGTAGTTCAGGGGCTCTTAGGAAGGCAGCCAGGGTAGGGCCTCAGGCTGTTGCCTAGGTTATTGGGGGGTGTATGTGTGGGTAGATGGGTGGAGGGACCTCCTGAATGTTGCCCTGTGATTGAGAGCAGACTGTTGGTCTTGGGGATTAGTGGCAAAGTTTGAGTGCAACTTGAAGAGAAGCAGCAGAGGCTGGACTGAAGCTAGGCCCTGGCATTTATGTGGTGTGAGCAGGCCTAGAGCTGGGGCCTTAGGAGTGTGTAATAAAACTTGGAAAAACCACTATTTTACCAGGAAGAGGTTCACTGCTGGGGAACAGACTTCAAAGTAGGTGATCATAGGGGACTCAGGGGGAGGGCTGGCTGGGACTTTCCGGTCAAGACCTCACGGCAGCTGGAGGGGGGCGGTGGTGCAGTGGTCTATGCAGAGGTGTGGCTAGTGTGTATTCTGACACAGACCAGGTCCACTGAGGAATTGAGGTTACTAGCTTAAATTATGGAGAGTAATAGGTCAGGAAGCGACAGAAAGGAATTTGGTATGTCCCCAGGGTCTCAGAGTACTTTGGCTTGGGTCCTTGCTGTGGTGTATCTTGAATTCACTAAAGTTATTTTTGATACAAGAGCCTCTCAGGAATACCTCAGTTTTTATTTTGGAAAAGTCAGGAACACCCTACTACATTCCAGAAAATCTCATTCTCAACACTACCTTTCTTTATCTCCTCAGCTTTCTCAAGCCACCATTTAGATCCTGAGATTCCAAATGTCTCTGCCTGAACATACTGTCTGCAATTTACTCAAACTGTCCTGGCCACCTGTGCTACAGCCTTGGTGTCCCAAAAGGACACAAAGCCAAATAGAAGTTTGCTATCATTTTTATCAGCCAGTATTTGCCCAATAGCCATTATGGGGGTCACTCCAGGAGGTTGATGCATGGTCCATTTCTATTAATGTCTAACATGACTTCCATCTCTAAACATCTATGAAATTACTGTTTGGAGGCGCTTCATAATCCAGATTGTTTTTGGTTAGGCTTAACATCATTACAACCCTAAAGCTGTCCTGATTGGTTTTGTAGATCTAAGATTCTACAGATGTGAGAGAATCCCAGAGAAAGTTAGTTTTGATGTTTGGGGAATAACTCCGCCTTAGGGGGCCTTTGGACATGGGCAAAGGCCACAGGAGGTAGGAGGGAAGTGGAATTCAGGACATACTAAAGCATACAATGTACAATCTTTGTGGACTCTATGATGTGCATGGTTCTGTAGTGTCAACAGAAGTATATGTAGTGTCCTGTCTTCACCTATTTAGAGGCAGAGCCAATTTTTCCTGGGTTCTAGGCCTGGGAGGACTGGCAGGCAAAAGGTTTTCGAAAGTGAGGCAGGTAACCACGGTCTGGTTTAGGGAAGAAGCAGTAGAGATCAGGTGAGAAATGTGTCTATACTTTTGTAGAGACTGGGGGGAAATTTGGGAGTTCTCCAACCCAGATCAAGCCACAGATAGGATAGGAGGCAACCAGGCAATCTGTAGAAACTATAGGCCCAGAATGGTTTCCTGGGATGATAAGTGAGGCTTTTAGGGAAAGAGGAGCAAGGTGGCATAGGTTGCAGGCCTCAGCTCACTATCAAAATCCTAAATGGGGGTAGGGTTAGGGTTGGCGGCTCAGGATAAGGCAGAACAAGACAAAGTTGCTAACATTGGATCCAAACCAAAGTTTTTTTGAAAGTGCTCCAGAGTAAACCCATTACCCTGTATTTTCCACCTCAACTGTGAGTCTAGTACTGACTGGTAAAATATGATGAGAAGCGGTTTTTTTATTGGGCAGTTTTTTTGGGGGGCATTTGACTATTGAACCACATCCCCAGCCCTATTTTTTTTTTTTTTAGAGACAGGGTCTTACTGAGTTGCTTAGCATCTTGTTTTTTGCTGAGGCTGGCTTTCAACTTGCGATCCTCTCCTCCTGTCTCAGCCTCCAGAGCTGCTGGGATTATAGGCATGCACCACTGTGCCCGGCATTAGGCAGTTTATAAGCATGGCCCTTGCAAGCTCCTGAGTGAGGGTAGAGTAAGGTTCTCACTATTAAGGAAAGGGAAAATGGTCAAGAAGCTTCACTACTCAAGCTGCTGGATCACTCTGATGGAGACTGGATTTTCTAGGCATGGAGAAGAAGGGTCCACTCTGTCTTCAGGTGAACCCAGAGTACTCAAGATGGGTAGGGCTAGAGCAGAGTAGGCTATCTTTGTCTTTCCCATCTTAGGGGTTTTCATTGCTGACTTTGGGATTAAGGTATCATTTGAGCAAATCTGCCAATCTTTTTTAAAAAATATTTTTAAAAATATTTATTTATTTATTATTTAGTTATAGGTGGACACAATATCTTTATTTTATTTTTATGTGGTGTTGAGGATCAAACCCAGTGCCTCACACATGCTAGGTGAGCTCTCTACCTCTGAGCCACAACCCCAGCCCAAATCCACCAATCGTTTGACTTTGGCTGAAGGCTACTGTCCAGCAGAGCTAGATCATGTTGACTCAGAGCCTACTGTGGAGCTTCAGGTCACAGGGCCATCAGCCAAACATCTTTTGAGTTATTCCCCTGCCTCCTCTCCAATAAAACTGGATCCCATACTACAACCTTGATTCATTGTAAAGGATGAGAAAGAGAGGTTGGGGTGTTTGGAAGCCAAATAAGAGGATGCTTGTTTGAGCTGGGTTAACTGGTTGAGGCTGTATCCCTGGTTCACTGAGCAGTGGCCTCAAATGCTTATTCTAAATCTTAAAAAGGAAGACTTCAGGCCAAATATGGACCCCCAAGAAGCTGGCAATCTCAGTGATATCAGCTAGTCAGTGACTAGGAGTTAGATAACTTGTGCCCTTAACTGTTCAGTGACTTTGAGCAGGCATTCTACCTCTCAATATCTCAGTTTATCTATCTGTAAAATGAAAAGATTTGACTATATGAACTTTCTAGCTCTTCCATCTATCCTTCTAGAATTGTGTGATATCTTATTCTTTACTACTTAACTACCATAAATGTTGACTTGTTCAGGCAAATGAAAATTTGTAAATCTTCCTGAATGGAGGAGGAAGGATTGGGAGGAGATTAGGAAAGCAAGGAAAAGCCATTTAGATATCATATTCCCATGCATATGGATATGGTTCATTTTCATTGATGTATGGAAGCTAACCCATAATAAAGGGGGAGAGGGGAAGAATAGATATTTAGTAAACTGGACAAAGGGAAATGAAGGGAAGGGAGGGGGAATAGGAAAAGGAAAGACAGTGGAATGAATCTGAAATAATTTTCTGATGTACATACACTGTAGCAAATCCCACCATTGTGTACATCCATAAGAATAGGGTCCTAATTAGAATAAGATATATTCCATGCTTGTATAATTATATCAAAATGAATTCTATTGTCATGTATAATTACAAAGAACCAATAAAAAAAGACCCATTCCTTTTTATTGAGTATATCAGGACAACTCTGAGCATATGGCTGCATCTCCCATAGTGCCTTGCTCAACAGAAAGCTGGGCCTCCAAGAGAAATCCCTCCACTTGGCCTACTTCGGACTAGCAGGGTGGGTCTGTATGTTCCTGTTTCTCAGCATTTGAATCTCTTCTTTAAAAATATAAACTATAAGTATTTCCTCAGGCCTCAGTTTGGACTCCTCTTCTGAAATTTAGTTTCCCACAGCTTTCTCTCATTTCTCAGAAATGCATGGTCAGTGTGACCTTGGTTTGCTGTTACTGTAGGCTAGAAGAGTAAACCAAGATTCCTAAATGTGATACAGAGGTTCCCTGTAGAGGGGTTCAGACAGCACAGGGCGTCTTTATAGCTGGCTCAGGGCTGCTGCCTGGATCCCACTGTGGTGGGGGAGGGGAGGGCTGCTGCTTGTGTGATCTTAGAGAAGGCCCTCTTGGGTGTCCACAATCCCTGGTCAACTTCAGCTTCAGCTTAGCTGAAAGTATGCCTAAGGAAGTAGCATGCACAGAGCTCACTCATTTTCTTTAGATTTACATTTTGTTGTCATTGACAATATTTCCTCCAGCCCCATGAAGAGTAAACAAGCAGCTGAACTGTTGACAGTGGTAGAAGTACATAAAAGATGCTCACAACATTTGGAGTAGTCCAGTTTCTCAGGAGGATGCACTGTTTTTCCTACCAGCATCTTTTTGCTTTGTTGCATTTTGAAAAGAAAGAATCATTTACTCTTTCAGATTATGTGAATGATGAGGTGGGATTTACTGTGTTGAAAGAAGCTGTTTTACCTGGAATTGAATGAATAAATCTTAGAGAAAGGGTTTTGTTCTTAACACACACACACACTCACACACACATTCACACACGGATTATGACTATTCCATCTGTCTGTGGGTCAGGTTTAATGTAACAGGGGCTTCTAAAAAAGGTTCTGCAGGACTAGTGTAAAGGACCCAGCCTGGGAGACTTGCTAGGTGAGAATGATAGAATATGGGCAGCCTGGATTGTACCTCTTGACCTAGACCCATTTTCTACTCCACATGGGATTGGGAAACATTTATTGAAAGTTTCTTTCTATCTTCATCTTCCCCTATTCTTCATCCCTTTTAGTATTCAAAAGTTTCTGGGAAGAGGGTTTAGGCCCACCCCAGACCTCTCTGGTTTCAGAGATAACAGAGGACTAGCAAACCTAGGGTCATGTAACCACTTGCTCTGAAGGTGGGTGCTGTGGCTAATGTAAAATCACTTGGCATCTACTTGAGAGTGGGGAATGTGGCATGTTTGGGTGCTTTGAGGGAGTGCAGCCTCTTCACCCTGGTAGTCTTGCCCTCTTTTCGCTCTACTTTGCTCCAGTTTCAGGGTTGCTGAGAGCAAAGTATGAAATTAGCTTACCACCACATATTTTCTCAGCTTCTCCTATTTTTACAGTGCATTTTTATCATGTTTGCTGGATGTACCACCCTCTTTCCTCTCAATACTGTTCCCCTACCTCTCTTTCTACCACTCAGAAGAACATCTGGGGTTTACATGTTAAACAGGCCCAACTCCAGCTGGAGCCCCAGGCCAACCCCTATAGATCTCACAAACACTACTTCCCTTCCCCTTTTTGCCTTTCTCTCCACTTTTGCTCTCTACTTTCTGAATGAAGGATGACTTTCTGTGGAGTACTCAAGAGTATGGAAGTCATTAGCTCTGGATATTTGCAGTAAGATAACTGCTATAAAATCTTTTTGTCAGCTAGGAATACTGGTGCACTCCTGTAATCCTAGCAGCTCGTGAGGCTGAGGCAGGGGGATGGCAAGGTCAAAGCCAGCCTCAGACACTTAGCAGGGCCCTAAGCAACTCAGACCCTGTCTCTAAATAAAAGACAAAAAGGGCAGGGGATGTGGCTCAGTGGTTAAACGCCCCTGGGTTCAATCCCCAATACCAAAAACCAAACAAATAAATAAAACAAAATAAATAAACCTTTTTTGTCATTTCCATACTTCCTCTTTTCACAGCCACAGGACTCCTGCCCAGAAGATAGTATTATAACTGGTTTGTACTCAGTAGTATTTAAAAAATGTCTTGGTCACTTGAGTCTCTTTATCTTCAAGTCCTCACTGTCATTGTTCCCCATCTCCTGGGCCAGTGGAACCTCTAGATTTCAGATTTTTTTTCTTGGTACCAGGGATTAAATCCAGGGGTGCTTAACCACTGAGCTATGTTCCCAATCCTTTTTATTTTTTATATTGAGACAGGGTCTCACTAAATTGCTTAGGGTCTTGCTAAGAGTCTCAGGCTGGTCTTGAACTTGCTATCCTCCTGCCTTCACCTCTGAGTTGCTGGGATTACAGGTGTGTAACACCATGCCCGGCTTCAGATTAGTTTTTGGTAACTTTGGAGGGTTCTGGTTATTATATTTTAAGCCTCTAGCATCTTTCTTTTTGCCAAAAAGGCCACAAAGTTGCTTGTAGAGGGGTCACTGAAGGTAGGACACAGATACTCAAGCACCTAACTTAAGTCAGAAGTGCCTTTAGGGAGGGTAGAGAATGGGGTAGTGAAGCACCCAGGTCAGATGCTCTCCAGCCTCTGTGCAGCTGAAGAGAAAAAGGGAAGGTAAGTGTTGTTAAATAAGCAGTCCCCACACAGACTCTTTGCTTAGATTATCCTGGGATCTGACTGTCCACCCTCTCAACCAGGCTGGAAGGGTATGCACATGTACCCATGTGTCCAGATGTGTGTGTATGTGTGTATAACTGGTGTGTGGTGTGTGTCCCAGTCAATTAACACAATTGCTAAGATCATATTGCCTATGAGATTGAGGTCACAGGTTCAGCCACTTGTTTGGGTCACTGAGCTTCTCACAAACAAAAGAACTCTTCTTCTGTTCATGACCCATGCCCCTCATGCTGGATTGTCACTAATCCCAAGGGGAACTGGGTAGAAGAATGGAGATGACTTGTAAGACTTCCCTGATACTGAAGAAAAATGTGAAGCACTGAACTTGGTGATGGCTACCTCTGGAGCATTCCAAAATGAAATTTTTTGACATTTAGTTTCTTACTCCTATCAAACACCCTAGTAGTAGTAGTTGTAGTAGTAGTAACAATGTTTAATTAACACTTAGCAATGAAATGTGTAAGGCACGAAACACTTTCATGTACCAATCCATCTTAATTCTCAGCAACCCTATGAGGTAGGTACCATTACTTCATTCATCTTGTAGATAAAGAGAGGCATGGGAGTTATGTATCTTGTCCAAGTTCATATGCCAAATAATAGCAGACCCAGCGCTTGGACCCAGACAGTATGAATTTAGAACTCCTGCTTTTAGACATCATCTAATACATAGTGAAGATGTGGGGGGAGCTACCAAGGGAGACTGCTACAGAGTTTTTTCATTCCTATAGCCTCTGGACATCATTACGATTAAAAAATAAAAAGGAATGACCAAGAAGGGATTTAGTAAACAAAAAATAGACAATCTCATGATACAAGACATGATCTTCTAACTACCCATTTTACTTTACGTCTTTATGCAAAGGGTCATAATCCTTGAGTCCAAAAAGGACAAGGGAAACTGTCACTTCTTAGCTGTTTAGCCTGAATAAGTCACATAACCTTTCTGGGCTTTAGGATTCCCATTTATGAACCGAGACAAATAGTATCACTTTGATAGGACTGTAAAGGGTCAAATGAGATTATGTGTATATGAAAGATCTTTGTCAATTGTGAAATGAAATGGTTATTATTATTATACTTTTCCAGCCCCTAGAAATGGATTCATACTTGTTTCTAAATGTTTCCTCGCCATCTGTCGCCTCCTCCCCACTCCATCTCTTCCCCATCTCCCCTTGTATTCTTCTGCAATTTGACCCGGGTGTCCTGTAGCTAAGGACTGCCTGTGTTTTCTTTGTTCCTCAGCTCTCTGAGAGCCCAGAGAGAGAGAGAGGAGGGGCCAGATCCCAGGTCATATACATTCAAGGAAACAAGGCATGTTGAAATATTTACAGCACTTGGCAGGAGCTCACAAACCTCCCTAGTTTGTCAAGGACTAAGTTCTTTTAGTAGCAATTGCTAAGGATGGGGGGTGGATGGTGGGGTGGAGTTAGGGTGTCACTTCCTCCCGAGGGTCTCTAACAGAGCCTCTGTTCTCCTGCAGGTAGTAAGGAAGAAGGAAAGGGATATTTAGGGTCAGAAGGTCTGGGCCAAGGGACATTAAGTATAGAAGGAGTTTTGCTCCTTTGTACTCAGTTTTGGTGTAGGCCAGTTTCCTTGTGTTCTAAACAGGATAGCCCCAGAGAACAGAGGCCACAGAAGGATTGTGGACTTCACAAAGGAGGATTGCAATAGCAGTTTTGAGCAAGCATTTCAATGGCCACTTAAGGAGCCTCCATTAAGTATAACTAGTTGGCAAATCAGAATGGAAACGTTTTTCTTTTTTTGTTGCAAAAAGCAAAAACAAAATCTCCAAGCCCTTTTCTGAGACTACGATTTCAAATACACTAGGACTCTCTTGATTTTCAGGTTTTTAAATGTCTGCGCTGAAAGACATTTTAAAGATCACTTAATCCTATTCTCTCTGGTTCCTATCTTCCAGGTAAAGAACTGAGATCTGAAAAGAGGTGACCTTAATCACATTGTGGGTAGCTGCTTGTAGTGGAGGTTGGTTTTTAAGAGTGTTAGTAAATGGGTTCCAGGGGTGGACTTCTGGCATACTAAGCATTCCCCAATTTGATCCCCAGGGGTGGACTTCTGGCATACTAAGCATTCCCCAATTTGATCCCCAGGTACTACTATGTGGAAAGAGATAGAAATAAAATTCAAAAGGTACAATGGTGAAAAGTGTCTTTCCCACTCCTGTTTTCCAGTGACTCTGTTTCCTTCCCCAGAGGCCACCAGTGTTATCTGGTGTCCTTTAAGAGATATTCCATATGTGTATAAGCAACTATGTATATATCTTGTTTTAATTTTTTAGTTGTAGATGGACACAATATCTTTATTTTATTTATCTATTTTTATGTGGTTCTAAGGATTGAACCCAGTGCCTCACATGTGCTAGGCAAGTACTCTACCACTGAGCCACAACCCCAGCCCTATATCCTGTTTTTAAAATACAAATGGTGGACTGTAATCCACATTATCTTCTACCTTGCTTTTTATACTTCAAAATCTATCTTGGGTATTGTTACACATCCAATCTATAAAGCCCTCATTCTTTTTTATAACTGTGCCATACTTAATCATAATTTATTTAATCAACACCTTACTAATGGACATTTGAGCTGTTAATCCATCTTTGACTATATGCTTTAGAATCAAACAGCACTACATTCAGATAGATGCCTTACCACATGGCTGTACTTGACAAGGTTTTTAACTTCTTAGAGTCTGAGTTTTCTCATATGTACAATAAGGGTAACAATAACATGTATTACTACTGATGTAGAGATTAAGTGAGATGACACATGTAAAATGTTTAACTTACAGCTTGGCTCCTACTAAGTGTTCAGTAAGTGTTAGTCTCTCTCCCTGCTCACAAGTCCTCCCCATACCTTCTCCCTCCAATTCAATTAATGTAGGTTCAGTTCTATTAAGTGCTGGGCTGACATTGGATGAGCCAGAGAAGGCCTTAAGAAGTTTATAATTTCTTTGAGAAGATATAACATTCCAAACAACCATAGATCACTGCTAAGTGTATTAAATTGAGTTTTTTACAGTTTTCATGTGGTGATATGGAAAAGGAGAGATGCATGTGAGTACCAGAGGAATCACAAATCTTGCTGGTTGAGTTGGAATTTGAAATGGGGTGGAAAATTGAGAAATGGTGGGATAGGAATTGAAAATTAGATAGTTTGGTTGTTGCTCAGATTCTGGGTCTTTGCCCTCTGGGAACCCAGTGAGTCACTGTTCCCCATCAAGCCCTATCCAACAGGTGGGGTGAGGTGGAGGGGCAGAAGGAGAGAAAAATACTAAGGACATTTGGAGAGAAGGGCACAGGGCGGGGGGATGTCTGGGCATAGAGCCACAGAATGAGATGCCTGTAAATGGCTTGTAGCACAGCCTGCCCAGCCCACACCACCTGCTCTTCCATGTCAGCAGCCCAGGAACTTTTTTCTAAGAGGTCTGAGAAGAGTATAACTAGAAGCAGCTCTTAATCCCTCACCCCGGATCCCAAATGGACCTCCAGATCCTGTGAACCCCAGAAGAGAGAAGTCTATTGAGTGATACTGATCCCCTCTGTGTGTGGCACATTGTAGTTTACATCTTAGCTTTTGTTGATCCTTGCAACAGAGACAATTATGAAATAAAATAGCTGAATCCCATATTGTGCCATAATGTCTCATAATGTGACCATAGCACTTGGTCACATCAAGTGCTGTGTTGAAGGGGCTTAGAAAATGAAAAGACAACATGATTTGTTTTTATTAGGGTAGAGATCCATGTTCCTGTTTTATAGTGGCAGAAAATGGATAACAGACTGAGGGTAAGTGTGTGGCCTAAGGCCACACATTTAATATTCAGCAGAGCTGAGACTACAACCCAGGTCTTCCAATTTCATGTTCCATGGGGGTCAGAAATGTAGGAGCTCCCAGAAAGCTGGGATAGATTTTTTTTTTCCTAAATTGGTAGCAGCCTGAAGTTTAAGGATAAAAAACAGTACATATAGTATGATGAAACACACAACTAGGAGTCACAAAGTTCAGGGGCATGGGAATTGGGGGGGAATGGAAAGGAGGATCTGGGCATAGTTAAATCTTGCTGCCTGGGATCAGGAAAAATGCTTTCCCTAGCTCAAAAAAAAAAAAAAAAAAAAAAAAAAAGAAAAGAAAAAGAAAAGAAAAGAAAAGAAAAAGCATGGAAAGAAAGAACACTTGTGGACTGGGATTCAGGAGATCTGGGTTCTGGTTCTGGTTCTGGCTGTGTTACTGGCTGTCTTTGTGACCTTACCAAGCCCATCCCCCTTTCTGGACCTCAAGTTTCTCTATTTATGAAATGAGAAAATTGGACTTCCCTAGATACTTGGGCCAAGTTTGTGTAAATCAAAGAGGTCTTGTGAATTTACTAGCAAGGGCCTAATGAGGGTGATTGGGAGTGGTCGGGTGGTGAACAGAAGAGAACAACTTCTTTGATGAAAAAGGAAAGCAGATTCTCCCAGATCTAAGCAAAGATGACTTCTGAAAAGGTAACTATCCCATGATCTCTTATTATATCTCCTTGGAGAATTCCATGAAGAGGAGCAAAGAGAAAATGTGTTTGTAAGTGAGCAAATACCTCAATGCAAAAATGAGATTTGGTGGAATAGATTGAGATATACTGAATCAATATCTCTGGAAATTTCTGCTAAATAATCTTCGAGATCACTTTTCTAAGACCTTGATTTTGTTTTTCAAAAGGGCTTTATGTCTTATGGGTGGGGTACCACTGGGAGTCTTCCTCTCATGAAACCAGCTTGATGAGAACTGGCCTAGAACCAAACTATTTGAATAAATCCTGGCTCTACCATTCACTAGCTGTGTGTCCTTGGGCAAGGCACTTAACCTTTCTGTGCCTCATTTGTAAAAGGAAGATAACAAAAGTACTTACAACATGGGGTTGTTAAATGAGCTGATATCTGTGTCTCTCTCTACATAGCTAATAAGCTTAGAACAGTTTCTTGCACATGGTAAGTGCTATGTATATGTTCACTGTTCTTATTATCTCCGTAGTAGGCTACAGCTGAGCCTTAGAGAGCAAGTGTGATCCCAGGTGAGCCTAAGGGAGCACAGTATTACCCATTCAGGAACTCTGGATGGTAGGGATGTCTCATGAAGGCACCATCTGGGCTGCTCTGATGTTGCTCATGCTCAAGATCCAGATTAAGACTTTTAAAGGCCCTAAGCACTATTTTTTTCCGGATGCTACATTTCAGAAAAAAAATTCATTAAATTTATACTTTTCTCATTTTGGAGTGGGCCTGCTTCGCTGGTATTCCATGCTCATGCTTAGTTCACATGTTGGGTGATCCTGCACTGGCTCCACCAGCCTGTAAACTCCTCTCTAAGTTCTGGAGGGAACCATTGACATTCACAAACAGTTCTGAACCCAAGCAGCTCCATCCACAACAGGCATCCCAGCTCCTAAGAGCTTATTCTGCTGAGCTGCATGAACTCACATCTATTACTCACATCTATTAGGACCTCACATCTATTACTTGGAATGATGGTTTATCTTCTGGGTGGGGGCAAGAAAGAAGAAAACCTGGAAGTCTCAATAAGGCACCTGGCAGTAAGCTCTAAACATTGGCAAGTTAAAGTTTTGGTAACAAGTTGGGATGACTGAGCATGCTCTTTATTGAGAAGAGGAATGGTGAGGCTTTTCTACCTCTAGATTATTAGGAGACTAAGGCCCTCCCCTGAGCCCTGACTCCTCCAAAGACTTTAAAGCAGTGATCCCAGAAACCTTGGTATCACTATCAGTATCTCCATTACTCTATGAAGTTGACCAGGTTCTAATCATGCAAATGGTGAACAATAGTTCTAAGAGTTAAAGTTTTTTTTTTTTTTTTTTTTTTTTTTTTTTTGCCTTGACCTATATTTTGCCTATGGAAAGACTAGCCCAAAGCAAATTTTCCATAGATCTGTTGACTAAACAGCTGGACGGACCTGGTGTCTTGGGTAAGAGAGGTTAGCAGGACCCAGATGGATTCATTTGCTGCCTTGCCTGGGGATGGCACTACTCACATTCAGGCCTACTCTGGCCTATCCTACCTGCCTTCTTCATAGAATGTCTCAAACATGGAAGGCTCAAGTGGAACCGGTCAGACCAGATGCTGGGAGCCTGTGGCTTTTAGGAAGAAAATGACACATCTACAGACAGCCAGAGGAGAGAATAAGGAGGAAACAAATTTATTATTTCAGCTTCTAGCTCCAGGAAACCCCCTCACTCCACGGGTTTCAGGGTATCACCAATGAATACCTGCTTAAGGAGGCCATAGCTCATCTGTGTCTTGTGAGTGGACTTGGCTAGTATCTCCAGGCAGGCCCAGCAACCTGAAGGGTATTTCTAGGTTGGCTTGACAAAGAATAGCACTGTCTTCTTTTTTATGGAATTTGTTTTAGCACTGATGGAAAATATGGCCTTGGGATGGGAAGTCATAAAGAAGACCCTAAAGTTCAGCTCTTCTTTGCCTCACTTCTCTTTGTGCTGTGTAGTATATGGTAAGGCACAGGATCTGACATCAGATAGGCCAGTGCAAGTCCTAGCTTTGCTATTTGCCTGATCTGCAATCTTGGCCAAGTCTGAGCCTCACTTTCCCTATCTGTAAAAAATGGCCAGTGATAGGATTATAATTCCTATCTCATTGCCTCTTGATGCAGTTCAAATGACAGAATGGATATGATAATCCTTTGAAAATTGCTTGGAACCTTCCATATGAATTATCCTCATGGTCACCACATTAATAAATTAATCTGTAGAGTTGCATATGTACCTTTGCATGTATAGGTGGGTTGAGATAACTCCCATTATATATATCTTCCCATATGTACAAAACTTCACATATATCTCTGACTTTAAGCCTGAACTCATGACATAGATAATTAAAAGCACAACCCCCACAGGCATACATACATGTTTATCCACATGGACAGATAGCCTCTTACTTTTTTTTTTAACATTTATTTTTTAGTTGTAGTTGGACACAATACCTTTATTTTGTTTATTTATTTTTATGTGGTACTGAGGATTGAACCCAGCCTCGCACATGCTAGGCAAGTGCTCTACCGCTGAGCCACAACCCCAGCCCCCATATAGCCTCTTACTGTTTTTCTCACTAACACAAGCAGATGTGTATGTATCTGTGTATTTATGTGTATGCATGTGCGTGTATGTACAGCTTCATAGCTATAAAAGGGCATGCCATATCACCCAGATTTCCCCAAGACTGTCTAGTTTTCTAGGGGTCTGACACAGGCTCTATTTGTAAATTCCCCCATTTCATTCTGATAATGTCCGTTTTGCCCTTGCTGAGGCCTCTTCCCTGCCTCCATCTTGTTTGCACATTAGCACAGCTGCTGCTAAAATTCAAACTCCAGTATGTGTATCCACATGTCTGGAAAACACGGATCCCTGTCCAGTTGCTCTGTGAATAGCACTAGGACTCTATCCTGCACAATATATTTTTAGCCATGTTTGCAAAGAGCTGACAGCATTTTCACATTTTTTTCAAAATACAGTTAATCCAGCCACGAAAATAGTCACTGGCCCACATGCCCTGAAGCTAAAAGAAATTAGGCAACAGGCCTAATGAAAATTAGTCACAGAGCCTAAAAGAAGTTGAATCTCTCTCTCTTTATTCCAAGGGTTTCTGAGTCTAGGGTGTGGCAGTGTGGTACCATGGAGTATATTTGCTTCAGAGAGAGCCTGGAGTTATTAAAGTTTGGGGAGAAAGGAAGGGGATAAAAGAAGGAGGAAGAAAAGGGTACTGAGGATTATAAGCAGCAGAGGGGAAGCTGAAGTATTAAGTGGAGGGGGAGACTGAGAGGAGGAGGGCTAATGTCCATTTTGAGGCCAACTAAAATTTTGGTGGCTGGATTACTTCTCAAATCAAATGGCAGAGTGTTCCAGCCTTCCCTCAATCTCTGGGACAGGGATCAGTAAATTGTTTTGCTTATTTGCAAGGTTAGATTACTAAAAAGCATCTCTAGTGATAGAGTTGAAAAGGAAAGCATGATTAGGGAACAAGATGGTTTCCAAGGAAGAGAGTAGTCCTGGGTCTAATATGATAGGCCCCATCATAGGTAACCCAACAATGGTCCTGGGTGAGGAGGGGTTTTGGTACGATTTATCATATCATTTATTATGCAAACTTGGATGCCTTTGAGGGTGAAAAAGGACACTGTTAACATTTTATTAAGACAACAGTTGGGGGCTGGGGTTGTAGCTTAGTGGTACAGGGCTTGCCCAGCATTTGTGAGGCACTGGGTTTGATCCTCAGCACCACATAAAAATAAACAAAAAAAGGTATTGTGTCTATCTACAACTAAAAGAAATTTTAAAAAAGACAACAGTCATAGGATTGTCAAATTAAAAAATTTAAAAAATAAAAAAAATAATCAAAGTATTTACTAAAAATTAGGATTGTCCTAGAAAACCAAGGTGTGTATTCATTCTAGGTTTAGGACATATTGTTCAAGTTTTCTGGGAAACGATCCTCACAAGATATACTGAAAAGTATGTGTATGATTGTGTGTTTGTGTGTTGTGGTTGGGCAGTGGAGAGTAGAACAGAGAGATTTAGTCTTTTCAGCCTTAGGATTGGTGATCATTTACTCTGAGTATGAATTTCTTTTCTTGTACCTGTCCATAAATATATAACAGAGTGCCTTTTCAAGTGTGTTGATTTCTTGGTCAGCTTTAGAAGAGATGCTTTGTGTGTGTGTGTGTGTGTTTTTCAGTCAAACTTGTGAAAGTATGTATGTATGAATGTGAATGGGTATTTGAGTATATCCAACCATGTGCAAGTACAGACATATGTGTATATAGATGTGTGTCAGTGTAGATGTGGTGAGGATGCACAAGGGCATATTTGTACATATTCATGCACATGCAGGGTAGAGCCTGTGACCACTTGTTCATTGAGTTGTGGACTCAAATTCCAGATAGCCATCACATAGACCACCATCTCATTTTACATATGAGGAAACTGAGGCATGTGTCTTCAGACTGACACAGTTTTGTTATTTGCTTGGCAGTAGTAAAGGGTAGACTAGCAACAGTCACTATCATCCTGATTGGGAGCCAGCTCCCAATCCATGCATTGGTATAAAAGCCCAGCTACTTCTTTTAAGTTTTCACAAACAATAGTTGCTTGACAAGGCCAAGAAGAAGCTTCTTAAGGGTTACTTTGAGGTGCCTGCAAGGCCTAGACTTGAGTGCAAAGGGAAGATTTAACAGATGGGTGATTCCGCCTGACCTGAGTCTCTGAAGGATCCTATCAAGTGATGGAAGATTTCCAGGGCTTTGAATATCATTCAGTGCCCTCCTCTTCATCCCACAACCTACAGATGTGGTTTGCCTTGGAGACAAACCTTGATCTCCATTAGAGATCCACTAGAGGCCTTCAGAGCATACAGGCCAGACATAAGCCAAAAGTGTCCTTAGATCGTGCAGTAAGAGACAGGAAAGCCTCTCTCCCCCAGACCCTGAGCTCCTTGCTCTTGCCCTCTCACTTTGGGCTCTGACAGGGAAAATAGCTAGAGAGGTCTAGGAGTATCAGAATGGGAATGTGTGCCCTCAGAGAATGGTAGGTGGCTATCTCATTAGACTTGGTCTATTTTATCTGTGATTGAGGAATTGGTCATGCAAGTGAGGATAGTCAAGTACTAATAAAGTCCAAACCCCAAACTGTGGTTCAGTCTTCATCTGAGAAAATTCAGCTTACTTGAGCCTGTTTAGGCTGTATCCATTTTTCTGACACGTCACACAAAGGATGAGGCAAGAGTTTGGGGTGCTGTAGCACAATCCTGGGAAAACATTCCAGGTCTTAGGGGCTAGGGCTATAGCTCAGTGGTAGAGCCCTTGCCCAGTATGTGTGAGGCCCTGGGTTTGACCCTCAGCACCACATAAAAATAAATAAATAAAGATATTGTGTCCATCTACAACTAAAAAATATTTACAAAAAAACATTCTAGGTCTTATGGATAGTGACACCCAATTTAGACTCAGGCAATATTTATTGAGTATTTACTGTGTGTTTAGCATCATACTAGATTTGCATTATTTCACAGAGTCTTCACAAAAACCATGTGAAGTAGGATTAGTCCCATTAAGACACTCTAAGAGGTAGAACAGTTTGCTCCAAGTAAAATAGCTAGCAATGAGGGAATAAGAATTCAACCACCACTGTGCTTGACTACTGAGAACCTACTGCATGCCAGGCATTATGCTAAAATTTTTCTATGGATTATCTCACTTAATCCTCAAAATACCTTTATAGGGGGGATACTTTTCCCACCTTTTTTTCATATAAGGAACAGAAATATTAGGTAAGTTATCCAAGGTCAAGTGCTAGTACTCACAGTAGAGCCAGGATTCAAATACAGGCCTGTTGATTCCCAAGCCTAGGGCCATCTCTCCCCTGCTTCTCTGTGGATATCATATTCCATATCCAAATGATTCCCAAGCCCCTTCCAACTCTGATATCTTAGAGGTCAGCAACTCTATGGTAATCCTTTCCCATGCACTCAAGCAGCCTTGGGGTCACTTGGCTGTGGTCCACTTTCATTCTTCCTTGTCTAGGGTCTCTCTGTGTATTGTACAGGGGTAGAATGAATGAGTGCTCCTGCCTCCCAGTCAGCTCATTTGGATTCAGTCTGGGACTCTGACTCAACTCCCTCACTCCTGGCCCCAGATCTCAGGTAAGATACTTTCTGTAACAACATTCAGAAGCTGCTCTGGGCTCTAAGCAGGCCTGTAA
The DNA here is from genome assembly GCF_021218885.2 of Marmota monax. NCBI lineage: Eukaryota > Metazoa > Chordata > Mammalia > Rodentia > Sciuridae > Marmota > Marmota monax. Next base: position 868,251 of record NW_026693786.1, read on the forward strand.
CTCTTTCCCTCTGAAAAACAGGAAACATCTCCTTACATTGCAAAAGGGCCCCAGGGAAGTTGCCTCCATGCCTTCTGTAATTGTGCCTGTGCTCATATCAGTGTGTGTACTTCTTGGGGTGCATGATACAGTCAGAAGAAATTACAGACAGAGGTCAACCTTGATTTTGCATTGTCCATAGCCCTCCTTGATGGGCTGAGATGAATATTTCCTTCCCTGCCCATCTCATCAGCCTTTTCCTATGGGAAGCTGATGATGGGTTTTCCATCCCCTTCTGAATATTGAGCAGAAGAGGAAGGCAGTTTGGCTCATAGAGTGATATTGGCCAGGGTCAGGTACTTGGTGCACATATGCATGTGTGTCTGGGGGAGGGGCAGGGAAAGGTGATGATTTTTGTCTGGCTTCAGTAGAGCATTACCCAAGTGTGCCCAGTGGCGAGGATCTGGGAAGAGCCAGGTTGCTTCTGGAGGCAACATCTGGGAGAGAGGTGTTCCCTGGAAGAACCCTAAGAGGCCCTTAGAAAATTACTAAAATTTCTAAAATGTCTCGGGGAGGGGTTATGGTTCAGATGCCAGACCCATTCACTCTTCACCATCCTTTGCCCTCACATTCTTTGTCTTCCCCTTCCATATTGCTTCCCTCTTCAATCTCTGCAGTCCTGGCACCATATCCTGCCACTTACACCACCCTTGTTATTTGGTACAGGGGGAGGAGCACACCACAAGGAATCAGAAAACATGGATTCTGTCACCCTCTGCAGACTTCACCACTATCCCATGTGACTTTGGGCAAAGTGATTTACTGCCCTGAACTTCAGTTTCCTCATTTATAAAAATCAGCCTGGTTTTAAAGATTTGACCCAAAGTTTAAATGTAAAAAAAAAGTAGGCAAAAACATCCAGATTTCTGTTGCTCGTCTTAAGAATCAAATGAGGGAATGATCTGGAAATACTTGGTGAGCCCTGAAGTCCCATTGGCACAGGAGAAGTTGCTGTTGTGAATATTCTGTGTTCCCTGGCTGCCCTTCCATACACACAAGAATTCAAATTTGCCCAGCCTGGCCAATGTCCTGTCCCCTTATCATGTTTGCTCTAAAGACTTGGTGGCTGTCTGCTTCTGCAGTCTTTGTGTCTATAACAGAGAATCACAGGCTTCCCACGAGGTCCCTTTCCCTCTCTTAGGGACAAACTTAGCTAGGCCTTTCTATACAGAAGAGCCTTCCCATCTCACTCAAAGGAGCAATGACAACTTTGAGTTTATGCAAACCAGTAGGACAGGTCTATTTGGGAAAATGCAGCTTGTGTTGGGATGTTATTATTAGCCCATTATTGCAGATGAGGAAACTGAGCTCAGAGAAGTGAAGTAAAGGGCACATAGACAACAGGTGGCAGACTTGAAGTTGTGTGTGTATGTGTGCACATTGAAGTGGGTAGTAAGTTTATCTACAGGCATACAAAAGGTGAGGAATCTGGATTTGCTATTAAGATAACCATCAGTTTCCAGGAATCCAATAAAACCAGGCAGCAAGCCCAATAAAAATTAGGCAGTAGACCAAAAAGATACTGACTGTGTACTCTTTCTGCCTTTCTTTCTCTCTTTGGCTTGGGTTCCTGCAAGAAGATTCATTTCACTTCATAGATACAGCACATTTTGCTAAGTGCTATGATGGGAGAGAGTCAAGGAGAAACAGAGAATGAAGTCTATATGAACACACACACACACACACACACACACACACACCATACTTGAATCAAGGTAGACCACGATGGATAACAATAAGAGGTTACCATTGAGTATAATGCATTATAAGGAGAAATAAAGTGATTCTGGCAGCTAACACAAGGCACTATAATGGTTTGTGCTTGACTAAAGTGTATTGAAATGAAATGAGGGAGAACACGATATGTTTGGGGAAAGGTTAATGCATTGTGGGCAAGAAGACCCACAATGGTTTGTGCCTCTCACTCCAGGCAGGCTAGACAAAGCCACGATCCACTGCTGACTTCTCAGCCCTTATTTGCAAGGCTACTTTTCAAGGTGTGATGTGTTTGGATTTGTTTTCCAAATCATTGTTTTTAGCAACCAAGGTCAGGGTTTTTGGTTTTTCCTTTGACTGCTGACCATACCCCTCTGCCTAAGAAATCCCACAGGAAGCCCCCAAGATTCACTTTGCTTCTGGACACTTGGAAAATGACTCTCCAATTTCCTTACCCTGTCTATGGACTCTAATTTTGAACTGTGGAGGCCAAGATTTTTTTCCTCCTCTTCTTCCACTGGGGCCAATCAGATTTCTGAATTCCAGAGTAAAGCCACACTCTCACCCATCCTCTGGCTGCAGTCTGGAATTACCAAGGCACCATGTGTTTCATCAGCATTCCAGGTGTAGCTAGACAGGAAAAATTTACATCTGTCATGTCCTTCCCTTGACAGCTTTACCTCCTTAGTCCTAGTTTCCAGATCTAACCTAAGTCAATTCTTTTCATTATTCCCCTTCAGGAGAAAAGCTGATTGGGGAGACAGGCTCCTCTCTTGCCAGCCCAGTGACACTTTGAGTGGGGCAGTCATTTAGCATCCTGAGTTCAAGTGAATTCTGTCACATAATTACCCAGGAAATGGCTATTTAAACTTGTCTACCTTTTACCCAAAGACCAGAGTACTGGTGAGGTTTGCTTGTAGCAGAAGAAAATAAACCTAGAGGAAAGAACTTCTCAACTTAGAATTCTAAGATGCTATGACATATAGTTCTCCCTAAGCCTTTGGGTTCAGCCTCTTGCCTCCAGTCATGCCAGAAAGATGGTCTTTGCCTATTCTCTTAGAGCAGGAAGTACAGATTTTGGTGCAAGGCCCTGGTGAAGATGAGATTGACAGAGTTACCTGTTTGCAACAGAGAATGCATTCCTCCCCACCCATTCCTGCCCCAACATGTAATTGAATACCTCTCCCTTTGCCACCCCTCAGTGTGCTTTTGCCCTTCTCTTCCTTAATAAGGTTATTATTGACTTTCTTTTTCAAATAAAATGTCATCCAATATTCAAGAGACTTTAGGTATGTTCTTAAGGTCTGAATACATAATCAATTTCAATCTTTGTGAATTTTCAGAGGCTCACTAACTTCCTCTGTGAAATGCCCAGGTCTGAATCATATGGAGGTAATTGCATGACAAAAGCTTTTTCGATGATGATATTGATAACTGTGACAAAGTACTTGCTCACATCAGGGCTAGAAACTCCTCAGTGGTCATCCAGTTCAGTAAGCCATCTTGGGAAGGACTGGGAATGAAGCTCAGTGGTAGAGCACATACCTAGCATGCCCAAGGCACTGAGTTTGATCCCCAGCACTCCAAAAAAAAATTACCTAGGGAGTGTATTAAAAATATAACTTCTCTGGGGCTCATAATAAACTAACTGAATCAGAATCGCTGAAGAGGGGCTGTAATCTCTGCATTTAAAATAATATAATCAGGTAATTCCGACAATAAGACAATTTGGAAACCCTATGTTTGGTTGAATCCTTTGATTTTTTTAAATGAGGAAACTGAGGCTCAAAGGGTCTGTAGCCTGTAGCAAAGTGCCAGACAGGAAAATAAGAGTAGAGCACCTGTACCTTGGTTCTCATTATCCCTCCTTTGCATAGAACACCCATATAATATTTCCTTATCTGCCTGATCAATTACTTGTCTTTCTATGTCTTCAGAATTGTGAGTACTTTGATGGTGGGATCATGTCAAGATCCATATCTGAGGATTCCAAGTCTTTCAACCTGATCCTTGAAGCCAGGATTCCATCTCTCTCTCTCTCTCTCTCTCTCTCTCTCTCTCGCTCGCTCGCTCTCGCTCTGGCTCTCTCTCTCTGTCTTCTCTTTGCTGGGGATTGAACCCAGGGCCTCATGTATACTAGGTAAGCACTCTACCACCAAACTACACATCCCACCCCCCAAAACCAGCCTCTTAACTTTTGGGGGCAGATGTACATTCTTAGACCCTATGCCTCCATTTTCCCAGAGACAAACGGTTGGGGCAGGAGCACAAAGCAGGGAAAACTGCAAAATTTAAAGTGTGTGTGCTGGTAGAGATCTGTCCAGAGCCACGTGGGAGCTAGAAGTCCAGTTCTTGTGCTAAGGGAGCCAGAATGTCTGGTGGCAACAGGTTACCTGAAGCTCAGGCTGGAGCTGAATGTCTGTTTGTTTATCTTGGGGAATTTTGGCCTCATTCCCGTTACACTATCGCCGGTGGCAGCCTTAAGTGCAAGGATAATGACATGTTTGAAAAATGCCTCAAACTTCAATTACCCGGCATTGAGACAACCCCTGGGAGTTGTTTCTTCATGTCCACATCTTTAGCTGTGCTTATCACTCTCACAGCACTGTGTTTCACCCTGCCTAAGTCTGCAAGGCTGCCCAGAGCCTTGGTCTGCTGTCTTCAGGGCCCGGGTAGAAAGTAGAATGGAACGATGGCTGGTGGAAGGCAAGGCAGGGATAGTGGCATTTTTTGTGTGCATTGAGATGAGTTCAATGCCAAGTGCAAGAGAGGATTATGGAAGAAGTGCTATTATTAGACCTGAGCTCTAACATTACCACTGCCATGTTCACTTAACTGTGTGACTATAGACTAGGCTCTTACCCCTCTAAGCTTCAGTGTCTCTACCTGCACAATGAGCATAGACTTGGAGCCTTTCAGATATGACTGAGTGATGTTAATTCAATGATTCAAGTTATAAGGTCAGGGGGTGATGCTCATTCCCTGTCCTCACGGGTCCTGTTCGTCTCATATCCTGAGTTCACTCTTAGAGAAGATATATTATCCTCAAATGCTCAAGATATGACTTCTGAAGCAATTTGCATATGTTTGTAGCCCACCTTGGTTGACAGTGTTTCAGCTCAGGCTGGCTATACTGCACTCTGGATACTCTAACTTCTCAAAGGCAACATCTGAAGACTGTTTTTCTACCAGACCTGGGTTCCCGAGGATGTAGCTAACTTGACTTTTCAGGATCCCATCTGTGGTGCTCTCTTGCCCTGTTCTGCAACATCTGCGGGTCTTTTGAGCACATTGACTCCTTTAGCCACACACCCCTCTAACTAGGTCTCCTGCTGGCACCGGCTCAGTGCCAGCGGCCTGTGGTTTCTCTGACTGGAAAGGCCTTGATTCATCCTGTTGTGGGGAACTCTTAAATTTGGCAGCTGTTTTGCTCTGGGGATTTCTTCTCAGCCTAACCCTTCTCCTCCTAACAACCTATACTCCCTTCTCCTCCTACCCTCCAGGAATAAGGGGATGATCTTTGTCTTGAAATAGGGCACTATCAGAAAGATCTATCCTTCCTCCATCATCATTGATAGCATCAAAGGCTAGCTTGGGAGAATTTTAGCATCCCCCAAAGCCATGACTAATAAATAGATAATCTAAGCAAAACTCATGCCAGCAAGCATTAAGACAAGTCCTCTAGTCACCTCCTTCCAACCAATTGCTTTCCCTAAGTCCTTCCTATTGAGAAATTATGGACTCCCCCATTATATGCTCCAGGGCCTAGCACAAAGCCTGACTGGCACATAATAGATACTCAATAAATATTTGTTGAATGAATAATGACTGAAAAGATAAAGACTAAACAGACCTAAAGCCCAAAGGAAATAGTGCTAGCTGAGTCACGAGACTTGGGTCAGTCACCAATCTATCTTGTAACTTTGAGCATATTCTTTCCTTTCTTTGAGCCTGTGTCTCTCCCTCTAGAATTTTATGCTAAATTCAATGATCCCATAGGAGTCTTCTATCTCTGGTAGTTCACGACTTTGTGATCTATGCTCATGTGCCAAATACCACTTTACTCCCTCTTCTCCAAGAAGCAGAAGAAACATTAATCTAGTCATCAGATAGAATTGGGCTCATGATGATGGAAAGAAAGGGACAAAATTCTGGATTCAGGACCAAGCCAATTTCAGAGAGGTCAGTGCCTCCCACCATGCCAATGGGGTTGCTAACCAGGTTTTGCTTCCATGACTTAAAGGCCCCCTTTGCCTCCCTTACAGTGTCTTTTGATGTCCAATGAGAAGTATGTTGAATGATATATCCCTTGGGATTTGTTAGTGGTTGGAGTGGCAGGCTTATGGAGATCTGGGAATCCTGATCATGACAGAAGAAAATACTTGTCCCCTGTTGCAAGCACATAGATTTTGAGTTTGAAAGTCTTGTCCATGAAATATGCATATGCCAATCTTCCTGGTGTTAAAGAAAACCAGGCAGAAACCCAGTAAAGGTAGAATCTATCTTAGTTTGCCTTTCTCTTCTTGTCTCTCTGGATTGAGTTTCCATGGGTTTTATGGGTAAAGCACATGAACTTTAGTTTTTTTTTTTTAAATTAAGGATGACCTATAACAGACCTCCCAATCCTGGAAATCTATGATTCTCTGATTCCAAATGTGTAACCAGTAGAAAGGTGGTTTGTTTTGTGTAAGTTATTTTATTGTGGTGAGTCAGGCTGGAGCTGGAATTGGGCAATGACTATGTGTATATGTGCTGAATTTCAGATGGGAGGTAGAGGCTGCTGTTTGAGGAAAAGAAAAGCATATTTATTTATCAGACAAATAGTATAAGAAGCCTAAAATGTGTAATCAATAACTTGAGAAGCTGATCTCTCACACCTTCCTTTTTCCCTCATATATGATTAGTCTCTATGATCAGATATCAGTTAAGCTAAATATTTTTTTAAAGAGAGAGAGAGAATTTTAATATTTATTTTTTAGTCTTCAGTGGACACAACATCTTTGTTTTTTGTATGTGGTGCTGAGGATCGAACCTGGGCCGCACGCATGCCAGGCGAGTGTGCTACCGCTTGAGCCACATCCCCAGCCACCTAAATAATTTTTGAGGTTTGTTCCAGTTCTATTGGTCTTTCTCTGAATCTATGAAATTATTCAGACTTTCAGTGTGTTTTTCCAGGGACTTCCCTGTGGTTAGTTTCAACATTTGATTCCAGGCAAAGAGCAAATGACTGTGAAATGGCTAAACTTAGGTGGGCTTGATCATAAAGTGAGATAGAAGGTTGATGATTAGTGATGAGTGATGGGGCATGCGCTATGAGGTAAGAGAAACTTTTGGATTCCCAGGGCCCAGTAACTCAAAAATAAGTCATAAAGGAAGTGTGTGGAAGAGTATAGGGAAAATCTGTTATAGGTATGTGCCAATTTATTTATTTTTATTATTTTTTTATTGGTTGTTCAAAACATTATATGCCAATTTATATTAAAATATCATTCCCTGGGGGTTCCTCCTCCACCTGTCATGGGACAAATGTCTCATGAGAATGTGACAGTAAATGTGTCACACTGATCAAATGTTTTTGGCTTACTTGAGCCTTCCTGGTGTTATAAATAGGAGGGATGAGCTTGAATTCAAATGTGTCATGCAGTCAGAAAGAGAAGTGATGTATTACTATTAAGGGGCTTGGAGGATTTCATAGTTGGGAAAGGGGCCAAAGGAGGCCCTCTATTTCAAGAAGGGAAAAGTTCAATGTCCCTGTCCGGGCACAATTTGAGCTAAGTGACTAGCAGCAGGTTGGTCCTTGACCCCCTTGGACCATAGTGAAATGACCAGAATAGAGTTGGCAAGCCCCCCAGGCATCCTCCGGACTAGACATGCATTGAGGTTGTGCCAGCCAGTGCCAGCCAGTTCCCGCCACTCCTCCAACTGCCAGTGTGCTCTCTCCTGGAGCATCACCACCACTGCACTCAGCAGTGGATTTGGTTACTGTCCTGTAGAGTGGCAGGCTTTCCCTCTTGTCCTGTTGGAAGCAGTTGTGTTGGCTTCCATTCTGGGAAAACAAGAAGGGACTTGCCCACAGTCCAGGTACCATTTTGAATTGGAGAGTAAAAAATGAGCAGCACAGAAGGGGAAGGCCTAGTGCATGTGGGGACCTCAAAGGTCTTCTGTAACAATGTTTTTTCAAAATCTGCATTATAACCCATTAGTGAGTCATAATATCAATTTAGAAAGACACAATTTATATTTGAAAAAACTAAAGTGCAATAAAAAATGTCAATTTGTCACATAGAGTAGGAATAATTACTGTTTTGTGAAATTTGCTTAAGGTGCATATAAATATCACATATATAATTTTAAATATGTATATATGATATACATGTGACACATATATTTCTATAATACATATACATATTATTACATATATGGTTATACACAGATATATAAATATACACAGGCCTCCCTTCACTAATGTTCACATAACACAGTTTCAAGTGTCTTCAGTCTACAGTCTACTCTCCTCTGGACACACCCGAGTTGGTTATAAGATATGGGGCACCAGAACCAGGCAGCCTTGTAGATGTAGTGTGCTCAAAACAGAAGAATACACAGCTATTTCCTTTTTTATTCTGACCAGTACATTTTAAACGACTGAGTTCAAGATTTCCAATAAGGCAACACATTGCAGGTTGCTACCTAATGAAGTGACACTTGTCCAAAACCTTGAGGTGTCTCTTACACATGTCTCTGCTAAGCCCTATCTTTCTTATCCTACTTCTGTGCAGGTTGCTTTTTAATCCTACTATAGAAACTATCATTTATCTCTGTTACAGTTTACCTTTCACCTGACTCACCTTTTTTTAATCCACTTACACATCCCATCCCTGACTGTCTTCATGCATATTTAAATTTGGTTTCATTGGCTCAGAGAGAGCTGCATTTAAACCCTACATAGCTATTGCTCAGCAGGTCATATTTATTTTTTCCAGACCATTCATCTATCCTTTGTCTATCATGATGCCCCCACTCTAGCCAAACTAGTGCTATCATTACTTTCCTTTCTGTATCTCAAACATATTTCTACCTCTGGGCTTTTGACTAAACTAAGCCCTCACTTATGATACCTTCCCTGCTCTAATATATCTTTCATGACCCAATTTAAATCATTACATCTTACATGATATTTTATTTGATAGCTCTAGATAAAATTGATCTATCTCTGAATTGGTAAACTTTCATTGTATTTTTTGTATATTTTAAAGCACTTAATTTTATTTAAGAATTATATATGTGAATGTCTTATTGCATACATTGGAAATATGTGACTGAGTCATATAAGTGGTCACTCCAAAGCCAGACTACCTAGGTTCAAATCAAATTCTACAGTTCTGTAATTCACTAGTTGCATATCCTTGTGCAAATTATTTAATCTCTCTGTGTCTCTTAGTGTCCTCAAAAATCAGGATAATGAATCCTGATTGCAGAAGATTGCTTGGTGGTTTCAGCATATGTGTATGTGTGTGTGTGTGTGTATACATGTAAGTGTTCAATAACTATCAACTATCATTATGATTATATACTATATACTTTTACATATTTTATCTCATTTGATATGGTAGGAAAAAGTTAGAGTGGGGCTTTTTATCCCTGTTTTAAAGATGAGTGATTAAAGCTTGAGGAGTTAAGTGACTTGTCTAGGATCATACAAGTGAGTTATTTTAGGGTTATTAGGGGATTAACTATAAAGTATAGTAGAAAATGCTAAAGGCCAAGACAGAGGGGGGAAAAAGGCCCCTGGGAATTTGGAAGATCTTCTTTTTTATTATAATCATTAATACATCTTAATCATACAAATTTATGAAATTTATTATGATGTTTTCATATGTGCATATTCTCATGCATTGATCATGTCCATCCACCCTTTTTCTACCCTCTCCTCCTACCCTCTCCCTCCTCCTTGGCCCCTTTCCCATTCCCAAGAGTTCCTCTTCTGCTCTCAGGTTATCCATCCATCCTTCCTTCCTTCCTTCCTTCCTCCCTCCATCCCTCCATCCCTGCTTCCCTCCCTTCCTTCCTTCGTTTCTTCCTTCCTTCCTTCCTTCCTTCCTTTTGGTACTTGGGATTGAATCCAGGGGTACTTAACTACTGAGCCACATACCCAGCCCTTTTAATATTTTATTTAGAGACAGGGTCTCACTAAGTTGCTGAGGCTGGCTTTGAACTTGTGATCCTCCTGCCTCAGCCTCCTGAACTGCTGGGATTATAGGCGTGTGCAACTGAGCCCAGCTCCTTCCTTCCTTCTTTTCTTTTAGTTGTGAAGTTCTTTTGGCTAGGGAGAATAGGGAAGGCTTGCTGATGGTGATAGGAAAGCAATGAGAAAGGGGTAGGATATGACTGACTTTGATAAGGGTCTGTCTAGCCATTCTAGGCAAGGGGGACCCAAGTGGGGTAATGGTTAGAGTGAGATGTGGCTCCTCCTGCATTTTATATCTGGTATAGAGGGTCAGAGGTAAAAGCAGAAGGAATCCGAAGTGGAAACACTAGAGCATGCATATGGGGAGCAGCCAGGAGTAGTTCTATGATATGGGCAGATTATGCTCTGTGGGAGAGGGAGGAAAAGAACTTGCAGTGGTAAGCCAATGTTTTGGACCTGGTGTTCCAAAATACCTTCTCATAAAATTCATGACTATTTGCTTACTGCATTGGGTTCTTATAATCCTTGATTGATAAGGCCTGGCATCTTTATCAGATGAACCAGCTGATCTCTTTGAATGATACCCACTGTGTGCTCACTTCTGTGTTAGGCTGTGGGACACTGAGGAGAAGGGAGAAGCAAGGTGTCTTTTCCAAGAAGCTTCTAGTCTAGGTAATTGACTATGGTTGATTATGTGTGAGTTGTGGTTGTTCCATAGTAGAGTTGTTATTCATTGATTGTGTTCTGTAATTCATAAGCAGGACAGGGTTGGGGGGAGAGGAAAGAAATAGGTGGCAAAACTTCCAGGTAGCGCAAGGACATTGGCTGGGGAACAAAGTGCAGAGAATGGAGATTAAGGGTTGGATTGGAGGTGGGAGAGGACACGTTGCACCCTTCCCAAATGGGCATTGAGCCAGTCTTAGAGTCCAATGTGTGGACCAAGAATCTTGGCCAGGCCTGGGCTTAGAAATTAGTGAATTAAAAACACAAGATTTTAATGTACACTTTTACTTCTTTCATTCCTCAGGGAGAGCGATGATAGGGATGAGAGAGAGAGGAGAGGAGAGGAGAAGAGAGGAGAGGGGAGGGGAGGGAGAGAGGGGGGGGAGAGAGAGAGAGGGGGGGGGAGGGAGGAGAGAGAAGGAACATGTTTTCAGCTCCTGGGATGCTGCTGTAGACACATTTGAACTGTCATTATTATAGAATGGGAAAGTTAAATGTCAACTTAAGATCCTCATTACTGCTGCCATTACTACTACTACTACTACTACTACTACTACTACAACTAATACTACTCTACTATTTCTACTCCTATTACTACTACTAAATATAAGTAGTGTCTCCACTGCTACCAGCATTCTAAAAAGCCTAAACCTGAGCACTGACCCTGCTTAGTGGGCTTACAATTGAGGAAACCCTGAAGACCATTTCTATGCCTTCTACTCTGGGCTCTTGGGAGGCACTTCCCTGGGACCAACAATTTCCAATGACTGGGTTGGAAGTGCTCTTTTGCATCTCTCTGCAGGCTAAGCCCATGCAGTGCCAACAAGGGTACCAGGTGTTTCTTCTACCTGGTAAATTCCTAGAATGTTGAGGAATTCAGAAAGACTCTGAGAGGCCATTGAGTCTGATCCCTTTATTTTAGTGGCAGAGAAGCTCAGAGAGAGACATGGACCTGACCAGGGTCACATAGTAAAGCAGTGACAGAAATGGCCTTAACCCATTTTCTCCTGGCTTATAGGCCAGCGTGTGCTTTCCACAGCATCCTTGTCTCTCTACTTTGTATCCCTCTACCTCCACCAACTTCCTGTCCCTTGATCTGTCCCCCAGTGTAGCCTCATACTGTGTCTATGGGCTTCCTTTAGAGCAGCAATTCTCAACCTCAGCAGACCATCAGAATCCCCTGGGGGGCATTAAAGAAATACTGACATCCTGGCCCTACCCCAGACCAATTTAATCTTCATCTCTGAGGGATGGTGTGATGTTTTAAAAAGCTCCCTAGGTGATTCTAATGTACAGGCAAGATAAAAAAAATCATTGCTCTAGAGAAAACACATCTCACATCTGTGAGGAAACCTAAAGGACAGACTCCCAATGAAGCAGGCTTCCCAGCCATGGCTCCATGCAGTCCAGACTGCCCTTACCTCAACATAGCCCTGAACTCTGGTATGCGGAGGGCCTCGGAGTCTGGGAATAGGAGTTTCAGGGTCACTGGTGTTGTCCTGAGCCCCATTAACACTCTTGTCATTGCCTTTCCCCTCATCACATCTTATAAATGTTTCATTTCCAGCCTTCTTACTCTTTTTTTTTTTTTTGGTTCATCACAAAGGCCTCTGAAGAAACTGCCTGCCTCTAACAGGAAGCCCATAAACAATTTGCCCATGTTTCTGACTTTTCTTGGCATCCTCCATTTGAGTCATGCCATCTCCCTAAGTCTTCCAAAGGACTTGTGTTGAGTACCTGAAACCATCCAGCAGTCTTCACCCCTGTCTACTTCCTATTCTCACATATACAGCTTGCTTTTTAAGCACGAGACTGTTAGGGAGACCCAGAACAGATCAGGGAGAAGGGAGACGCTGGGCCCTGGGATACTCAATGCCTGTTCATTTCTGCCTTATTGTCTTGCTGGCTCTGGACCAATAGTTATGTATGAGCTTGACTTGCCTGAGGATGATAAAGTACATATGTGTGCCTTTTCTACACTACCAATGGTTTTTCTTTGTTCAGAAAATAAGATTTACTGAAATATTCCACTAGTAAAATTAACCATTTGGTACTAAATAAAACATCTTCTTCAACATACTACATAAATCTTTCCTCAAATACTAAGGCTGAAGGGGGTTATTAATAGTGTTCATCAACATATAGTCACTTTGCTATTTTAAGTGGTCTTCTCCTCAGTTTTATTGAGGTATAATTGACAAATAAATATTGTATATATGTAAGTTTTACAATGTGATGATTTGATATATGTGTAAATTGTGAAATGGTTGCAACAATCAAATTAATTAACATATCCATCACTCATATAGTTATTCTTTTTTTCTTGCTGGTAAGAACACTTAAAATCTATATACTTAGCAAATTTCATTTATATAATATAGTATTATTAACTATAGTCTCTGTGCTTATTAATGTTGTAACTGAAATTTTATACTCTTTGACCAACACCTCCCTATTTCCCTCACCTCCCAGTCCCGGGTAACCATCATTCTACTTTTTGCTTCTGTAAGTTCAACTTTTTAGATTTCACAGACACTTGAAGTGGTATAGTATTTGTCTTTCTATGTCTGTCATATTTCATGTAGCAGAATGTCCTCTAGGTTTATCCCATGTTGTCACAAATAGCAGGATTTCCTTTGTTTTTAAGCCTGAATAATATTCAATTGTGTATATGCCACATTTTCTTTACCCATTCATCCATTGAAAGACACTTAGGTTGTTTCCATATCTTGGCCATTTTGAATAATGCTGCAACAAACATGGGAGTGCAAATCTTTCCTTGAGATACTGATTTCAATTCCTTTGTATATATACTCAAGAATACGATAGTTAGATCATATAGCAATATTGTTTTTAATTTTTGGAAGAACCTCCATACTGTTTTCCATAGGCCACCATTGTACAATGGCTTATTCTTCTATTTAATGCAGTGGTCGTGAGTGGTCTGGAGAGTCCAGAAAGTCCAGCTGGCTCACCAACATCTCCCTGGATCCTCTCATGGTAGTTACAGACCTCTGCTCTGGCCTGTACTTGTAACAGTGTCCTGACCAGAGTCTTAATCAGGTTTTCCCTGCCTCCTATCAAGACCACAGGTGAAAGACCCCAATGGGCTGGAGCTGGGTTGAATCATGTCAGTCAGGAGACAGAAATGCTGATAGTGGTGGCCTGCAGTGGAAATTGCTTGCAGAGAGGACTGCAACCCTGCAAGTTCTTGGGATTTGGAAAGAAGAAACATTCACTGGAGGATGAAGTTTGTCCCCCCCTGACTGGGTTTCTGGTTCTTTGTGAAATTTGGGGCTCTTGTCACTACTGTGTGACTGTGGTGAAGTGTCTTACATGTATTCTCAGTTTTTCACCCATCAAGCATGTATATTAATACCTCTCAGTGTAGTTTTATGTGAAGTAAAGCAGGTAAAATACATAGAGGATGGAGGGTAGTGGGGCATAGATGAGCAGGCCTATAATTCCAGCTACTTGGGAGGCTAAGGCAGAAGGATCACAAGTTTGAGTCCAGCCTCAGCAATTTAGTGAGATTCTGTCTCAAAAAATAAAAAGGACTAGAGATGTAGCTCAGTTACCACTGGGTTCAATGCCATTGGGTTCAATCCTCAGTACCATTTTTTTTCCCAAGAGAGGAAAGTGTCAACAAAATGTTAGTTTCCTAAACTTTCCCTACCATACCCACTGTTGGAAGAATTAATAGTTGCATCTGATGTTCTCCCAACTCCTGCCCCATTGACTTGGCCGTTATGCTTTGTTCTGTGTTCTCCAGACCTAGGTGATTAGGAGTGTAGGAAAAGGAAGGACAAGGGATGTCTGGAGCAGAAAAGGGCCTCTACATTCAGTGTACTTGGAAGGGCCATATGAATTGAATGGCTTTGCTCAACAACTAGCCTTGATAGTATGAATATGTTAGTCCACATCAGAGCAAGTACTGGGATGTCAGATGGAAAGAGCCAAGGTTCAAGGTGGCTCTAACTTCATGCTGCAGGTAAAGGCTTGCTGGTTCCCATTTTCCTCTGTTTTTGCCCTCTGTGGGTGTGTGGAAAAGACCCTCACAGCTGGGCAATGAGGGGGTATGATAGATACTAAAGGTGAAGCTCTGTGGCTGCCATGAGAATATGCCTTGCAGACCTCCAACTACAGAGAGCATGATTGACCAAAAGCTTGGTCCTCATGCTCTGAAATCTATCCCAGCATTTGCACTGAGGTCACTCTTGCTAGATGGCAGGAATACTTAGGAAGGCCCATTCCTAAGAAACGCAGAACTCCTCTGACTGATGACTGACCACCACCTCATGAATCCCTGACAGCCTTGCCAAACCTTCTTTATAGTATAGGGGAAGCTAGGATGTTTCTACCCAACCTTCCCTCCCTCTCTCCTTCTCTCAGAGTCAGATTTACATTATGGTCTTAGGGCTATCCTGGCCTTCTCAGACTTCTTCCATATCTGCTCTCATTTCCCTTAATAAATTCTTATATGTTTAACCCCACTTTAATTAATTAATTAATTATGGTACCAGGGATTGATTAAGGGACACTTAACCTTAATCAATCCCTGCTACCATAATGATGTTGACAAATCATTGTCAAACCCAGCCCTTTTTATGTTTTATTTTGAGACAGGGTCTTGCTAAGTTGCTTAGGGCCTCACTAAATTGTTGAGGCTGGCTTTGAACTCACAATCCTCCTGCTTCAGCCTCCCAAATTGCTGGGATTACAGGTATGCACCACGTGCCCAGCTGTAACCCCATTTTGTTTTTAAATTTTTATTTATTTATTTATTTGTGGTGCTGGGCCTCAGTGTTCTATCACTGAGCCACATTCCTATCCCTGTTTAACCCCATTTTATTGTCTGCCTCTTTAAGGTCTCAGGTTAATACAAATTCTGACCAAGCTAAAATCAAATTGGCCTGAAATCAGGACCTTTACCCAGGATCCTGTGTAATGGGAAGCTTTGGGTCACATTTAGAAAAATGCAAGTTTCTAAACATTGAAGAAGTAGCTCTAAAGTTTAGAGAGATTTGTGAGGGATCCAAATTTATTACTTTACTTACTCCAAATCACTGTCTTAAAAATTATTTGTCTAAAAATTGTTCCAACTCAGTGTCCTATGTGCCTTGTTATGGAAGAAGATCTTTCTTTGGTTTGACTGTAGTATCACCTAAGAAGCACTCATTTCTTCCTATTCTTCATTCTGCACTGGGAATCAGGGAAATCATTGTCAAACCATGTTAACTTGGACTAGATCCCACACTCCCTATGTCTTCCCCTTTCCTGGTCTTAGCTCTCTTTCTTTCTTTTTTCGGTGACTATCACTCTCTCTGTCTTTCTGTTTTTACCTGTCTATTGCTGAGAGAAGTGTGTTGAAATCACCCTGTTTTATTTATTTATTTAGTGTGGTTCTGGGGATTGAACCCAGGGCCTTGTGCATTCAAGGCAAGCACTCTACCAACTGAGGTGTATCCCCAGACCCAAACTACCTCTTTTTCTATTACCTCACTTGCATTCCTCAGAACTTGTAGAACTCAAGTTCTTCTAAAAGGCAGTGGCCTATTGGAAAGGGTGTGTAAGAGATGGTTGGGGAGGCAGGAGAGAGGGGGTAAAGAGGGAGAGAGCGAGCTCGGAAGTGAGACATCTTTGTGCAGTTTCTTTCCAGCTTTGCTTGGTGGTTCCCTCACATGCAGTGCTAGGCAACACACATGGTGACCTACTTTTGCAAGAAGGCTCTTCTTGGAGTTACAGTCTTCTTTACCTTGCTCCTTTGCCCAGGATGGGTCTGGCAGATACAAATGTAAGGAACAGAAGATCTGTGACTCTGGTATAATTACCAAATTAAAGAAATTTTAAGGTTGAAAGGCATTCCAGCTCTTAGCTTTGTGTTTCCAGAAATCACCCTAGAGATTTGAAACGTAATCACTTACAACTCCTCCTAGGAGGGATTCAGGCTTAATCCCATCTCCAGCTCCATCTGGAGAGGACAGGATGCTTTGTTCCAAGCCCCTGACTCCTCTAAATCTAACTCTGTCCCCTGAAGTGGCCTCCACTGTCTTCTGTCTCCTCACACAGAGAAGTGTCTCCTCCCAAGTCTGCCAGTTGGGGCCTTTAATAGGGGGCGTCTCCCCTGAACTCCCTCTTCCTGCCTTCTCTTCCCTCTAGTGACAGAAACCTTGCCTCTGTTGTTGGCCCAGTGTCTTTAAAGAGGGTCCTGAGGTGTCCTTCTAAATTTGGGTGGAGCCCTTTGCTGAGATGAGTCATGGTTGGTTGTGCTTTCTGGTTCCCAGCCTCTTTTAGGGGCCTGAGGCTCTCTTCATAGAGGTGGGTCTGAGGTATTTGTTTCCTGGGTAGCCTCCTGTCTACCAGTGTTTCACCCAGAGCTTTTAGTTCTAGTTTGGTGTTCTTATCCCAGCATCTCACAACTTCTTTTTTTTTAAATTTTTAATTTATTCTTTAGTTTTCAGTGGACACAACATCTTTGTTTGTATGTGGTGCTGAGGATCGAACCTTGGCCCCGTGCATGCCAGGCGAGCACACTACCGCTTGAGCCACATCCCCAGCCCCATATCACAACTTCTAATAGCAAGTCTGCAGCAGATCTGTGGAGAATGGGCTCCTCCAAAGGCAGGGGGAATGTTCATAGGCTTGGAAGACCATGACCGAAGAAAAACAAGAATGAGCATGGGACAGAAAAGTAGTTGTGCTTAGAACTAGGGTTATAGAAATTCTTTAGGGGCTCAAGACATCTGTGAAGAAACTGAAGCAAAAAAAATCTCATGAAATGAAAGGCCTTGAGAAATGCCACACACAGGCTCAACAAGAGGACCTGAGTCTGAGATACCTAAAACATTTGGGCCACCAACTTGAGCTTCTGTCTTGTAAGACCATGTGTAGGTCACCTCTTTACATCTTTGTGACTCACTTTGTATAAAACAGGACAGTTAGACTCTATCATCTTTTAGGATAGAAGTGAGATAGTAGCTAGCCTAAGAAAGAAGTGATCCGTATAACTCTAGAGATTGCTCAGAATTCCTTAGTGACTACTGCAGAGGGAGAGGATGGGTGGCGTGTTAGTCAGCCTTTCCTCACTGTGAAAAACATCTGAGAAAAACAACTAAGAGGAGGAAAGATTTGTTTTGTTTTTGGTGCCAAGATTGAACTCAGGGGCATTCGACCACTGAGCCATATCCCCAGCCTTTATTAAAATATTTTATTTAGAAATAGGGTCTCGCTGAGTTGCTCAGCGCCTTGCTAAGTTGCTGGGGCTGGTGTTGAACTCATGTTCCTCCTGCCTCAGCCTCCCACTCGCAGTTGCTGGGATTAAAGGCGAGTGCCACTACACCCAGCTAGAGGAAGAAAGATTATTTGGCTCGTAGTTTCAGAGGTCTTGGTCCTCTGAAATTGGTTGGCTGGCTCTAAGGCAGAAACATCATGGCAGAAGGGCAAAGTGGAAGAAAGCTCATTGTCTCATGGCAGCCATAAAACCAAAAAAGAGAAAGGGAGGAAGGGGCTAGGGACAAGATATACCCTTCCAGGTGTCCTACTTCCTCCAACTAGGCTCCACTTCCTAGTTTCTACCACCTTCCAATAATACCATCAAATTATTAATCCATAGGTGGATTAAACCACAGATGAAGTTAGAGCTCTCATGATCTAATCACTTCCCAAGAGCCTTGCTTCTGAACACTGCTGGTTTGTGGACCAAGCTTTCAACACCTGAGTCTTTGGGAGACCTCCAAGATCCAAACCATAATAGGTATAGAGAAAGTAAATGAGAAAGTCAGTGGAGACTCCAGTAAGCTGAAAAGCACCCCCATCACACCAGAGCATTCCTGCTTTTCTATGATTTATATAATATACATCAGTGAAAGATTTCAGTTGGAAAAGAAAGAGGTTCCATTGATTTAGCTTTCTAACTCCTACTTGTTAGTGAGTCTGAAAAATAAGCATTTAATTTTGTAGCTTCTGTAACAGTGACAGAAATAAAGAGACTTGAAAATGGATAGTCAGCTCAACAGTATGTATTAAAATTAATATTTCTGCTCTAAATCTATTTACCTTTTAACAGCTTATTAAGGTATAATTGATATATAATAACAGCAGATATTTAAGGCATATAATTTAGCAAAATTTGACAAATCTACACACTTATGAAATCATTGCAATAATCTGGATAATGTCCATATCCATCATCATAGCCCAAAATTTCTTCATACTCTTTTTGCAGTCAGTTCTTCTCTGCACCTCTATCTCCAGGCAACCACTGATCTTCTTCTGTCACTATAAACTAGTTGGAATTTTTTAGAATTTTACATGAGCAGAATTATACAGTATGTACTATTTTTGTCTAGAGATTCTTTCACTCAGCATAATTATTTTGAAATTCAGAATAATGTGTGTACCAATATTTTTTCTTTTTTATTGCTGAATAGTATTCCATTGTGTGACCATACCACAGTTATTTTCCTCTATTTACCTGTAGATGGACATTTGTGTTGTTTCCTGTCTGGGTCTACTATAAATTAAGTTGTTCTGAACATTTATGTATAAGTAATTTAATGCATTTTTAAATTTTAACTGATTATTGATCACTTCCATTAAAAATTTTTTTAAGCAGAAGCTGACTTGGCATTGGTGTTTCTCTTTTGTACTGAAGGCTATTTTTGGCAGTTTTTGTTGTTGTTGATATTTTATATCCTTTGATGTTATCACACATCCTACAGTAGCACCTCCCTAAGCATTGTGAATGGATTTCTGAAAATCCATGAAGGAAGAATTTCAGTTGAAGAACTTAAGACTTTATGTATAAAGAGTTGTCTTAGGGGGAAAATGAGAAGCAAAGCCTGAATAAATATTTTTTATTTACTAAAACAAACCAATAGATTATAATAGCAAATACAGAGGGTGTTAATTTCTTTTTAAATTCACTAACTTAAATAAAGGCTTGAGTGTTCTCCCAGTTAGCAGAGACTACAAGATCATGAGTGGACAAGTGACAATCTTAAGGTAGTTTCCGACCTATTGCTCCTCCAATGAGTCAGGAAATATGGAAGCACAGAGGACTCTGGACTACAGCCAGTAAAAGCTGTTGTTTTGGGAAAAGGGTTCAGAGAGAGATTGCATGGTGTAAACACTGTTAACAGAACAGGATATGGAATCCTTTCATGTTTTCCTTCCAGGCAAGCATCTCCAAGGAAATGGCCATACTTGTATTTCATTCTTATTTTATATTTCCTTAATAAAATTCAAAATGGCCCTAGGGGGCTATTTGGAGACCAAGGGTGACTTTGCAGGCCACAAGGAATGTGTGGCTTGAGGAGATTTTGCCATAGTGTGGAAATGGGCAGCCTAGAATAGGGAATCCAAGCACAAAAATTTTGCCTGGACTGTAGAATCCTTGCATGTGTCCTTTGTGTTGGGTGCAGAGCAGGCTGAACTCTGTTGTCTGCTGGGCAGGCTGAACAGATGTTGGCTGCAAGATAGCCCACGCACTCAAACCCCCCTCTATCTGGTCCTTTATCACCTGTTTGCCTCAAGTCTGAACATTCAACCCTGCTTAAGGCTGAACACTTAACCCCCCCTTGGGCCAACAAGGCAGCTTGCAGACCCAGAGGCCCCATTAGATTTGGGCTATAAAACTCCCTCCTGCCAGGCCCCCTCTCTCTCTTGCTCTTTCTCTCTTGCTCTTTCTCTCTTGCTCTCTCTCTCCTGCTCTTTATCTTTCTTACGCGCGCTCTCTGTCTCTCTCTTGCTCTTGCTCTCTCCCTGTTCATCTCTTCTCTTTTCTCTCTCTCTTTCCTTCTTTCCTTTCTCTTTGTTGCACTGCTGCAATAAAGATCTTTTGGTTGCTCCGAGTGTTGTGGTCACTTTCCTTTCACTTTGGAGAAAGAATTACTGCAGATAAAGGCAGAAACACATCCCTTTGAGAAGCACTGGCCCATCCGATTCTGT
This sequence comes from Marmota monax, assembly GCF_021218885.2. NCBI lineage: Eukaryota > Metazoa > Chordata > Mammalia > Rodentia > Sciuridae > Marmota > Marmota monax. Next base: position 888,865 of record NW_026693786.1, read on the forward strand.
GACACCACAGTTTCTTGTGGCCCTTGCCCACTCTTCAGATTCTTTTTCTGGGACTAAGATAGGCCTGAGCAACATTTCACTGTCTGGACTGCCAGGGAGGATGGGGGTGGTGCTCAGGCAATTTTGTAGATTAGATAGCATTTGTGCAGCAGGGCAGTCCCCACTGGAAGGTAGAAAAGGGATGGACAGAGTTGGGTAGAAGCAGAGTGAGAAGCACATCGTAATTTTCTTTCCCAGCCAACCTCAGTACTGGGGTGACAATTCTGGAGAGGTGAAATACATTGCTGTTAGCTTGCAGCAAGTCTCTGGGCATTGAACAACAGAATTGAATGGCCAGTGAGGAAGCAGGGTAAAGATGGGGAGGGGACAGAGTGGGAGGTGGTGGAGGATATGGGGACCAGGAGCCCCTGGGGCTGCCCAAACCACTGACTGATCTGCTTACAATCATCAGAACTTCCCCTCTCAGGCCCTCCCAGCCCCCGGGGAATGAAGACTGTTTTGCTCTCCTAGATCAGGAAGAACAAGACTTCCTTATCTGGTGGGAGAGGGTTGGTCAATACCACCTCTAAGGAGAGAGGAGAAGGGATCCAAGAGAGCCAAGAGTACCAGAAACCCAGCAGGTAGCACCATTCTTGGGGAAAGCCTAGGAATAAGAGGGCAGGCTCCATCCAAGGCCCCCAGGGTTCCAGGAGTCCGGATGGGCGGTGGATTCAGACTTCATACCCTCCCACCAATGCTTCAAAGCCTTGATGCTTGTGGCTGGTGTGGATTTTTTTTACTTTGTCTTTATGAGATTTTTCTAGACCTGGCTCCTAAAAAGCTTATGAAAGCCAAACAGCTACTCAAGCTCCAGCATTCTCTCATACCCTCCCCTGACTCCTTCCTTGCCATTCCTCTCACCTGGATATATTTTATTTGGGGTCTGCTGCAAACCCATGCTTCTCTCAGTACTTTCATTCTCTGTGCTTCTCCTTGTCATACATCAGTTGCTTCCTTGTATCTGGTAAAAACAAAGTTGCCCTTCTCTAATTTGCTTTAACAAGCTCCACCTGGGCCAGAGCCATACTGAGTACAAGTTTAGTGACGCTGGGGGCACAATAAAACACTTATCTGGTAAGAAGGATCGAAGAGTTCTGGAACCTCTAGTTTGGGTTTAGACCAGGCTGCGGTCCTAACCTAAGTTAGGCTTGCCATGGTTTGGCATGGTCCAGAAGTCCATGGCTTTGTCGCAATGCTCACTGGTAAGAGACATGGCCCTAAAGGAGTTTTAGACGTTTTAGCCCAGTGCTATGGGACAAATATGGTCTGTCCCTTCCAAAATTCATGTTGAAATTTGATTCCCAATGCAATGGTGTTGAGAGGTGGTGGGAGAGATTAATACAACTCTTGCAAGGCTAGGTTAATTCTTATAGGACTGAGTTCTTGCTCTGATGACTGTATTAATTTTCATGAGAGCAGATTGTTATAAAGTGAGGCTGCCCCTCATATTTTGTCTCTTCCACATGTGCTCACTTGCCATTCCACTTTTCTACCATGAGATGAAGCAGCATCACCAAACACTGCTGCCATGCAGGTGGACTTCCCAGCCTCCAGAACTATGAGCCAAAATAAATTTCTTTCCTTTATAAATTATTCAGTTGCAGGTGTCTTGTTGTAGCAATAGAAAACAAAGACATCCAGATTCTGGTTTTTTAGTGCCATTCTGCCAAGCTAGATCACTTTAGGCCATGGTTCAATCAAGTCAGACACTTTCCTGGCAAAACTGTTGAGTTTCATACAATTCAACAAAACTTTCCTGGGCATCTACATTATATTGTAGAGGAGCAGTCAGTTTTAGAATAGAGTGGAGTAGATAAAAAAGGGTTCTAGCTGATGGTTAAGTGATCTGGGCTTCAGTTTTGATGGGACCATTCATGATGTGACTCTGGACAAGTTACCTCTCCTCCTTGGATCTTGGTTTCTTCATGAGTAAAATGAAATGTATAGGTTCCATCAGCAGTTGCCAATTTTTTCCCCTTTTAAAATATTTCTCCTCCTGAGCCATGTATTTTTTAAAAGTTTGCTTACCAATAAATACATTGATTATACAATAATTTATGTCCTCACTTTACTAGCCAAAGATACAACTGCCAATTAGAACTCCTAATCAGCAGAAGATAATGACCATTACAACCAGAAAGAAATTGCAATTTAGTGAGCTTTTGCCACATGCCACCTCATCCTGGGTCAACCTAGAATTTCTTTGAGGGTTTTGGATTCACTTGAAGTCTTCTTTTTTTGTTTCCATTTCCACTTACCTTATACCATTCTTAGTTAGAAGCTGCTAAAGTAGATGATCCCTAAGCTTCTGTTAGCTCTATGGGGCTCCAGGAGTCCCTGTGTCCTTTGCCTGTTCCACTTTGGTTGCTACCTCCAAACGTGTACTCCCTGTACTGCTGTACAGACCTCCTAAGCCATGGCTCCCTGTGCAAGTGGTAGGCCTTTTTCTCTGGGTCATTTCTCTGTATTAGTAGGCACTTTATGAAGTATGGACTAGAATCCAGAAACCTTTTTAAGAAAGGCAAGAGGGCCCAGGGTAAGGATCCTCATTGTAGTTCAGTCAAGCCCAAGTTCTAATGCCCTTTTGGTTCTACTTGCATTATTCAATGGATCATTCAGGTTGTTAATGAAGGACATGCTTTCCTAGCCTACCCAAAACAATATGCACTGCTGGGAAATATGCTCTCGTGAGATTTGGGGCTACAGAAAACAAAGGAAAATATGAAATGCATTTTGGATTGGAAAGTGGAAAATCTTAGGGCCGTAGGCCAATTTAAGGTAAGCATGCTTAGCTTGGGAACAGTCCCCACTCTTCTAAACTAGGTCACGTAAAACCAGATAGTTCTCAGCCAGAAAGAAAGATCTAAGGCCCATTAAGGGCTGACGCCTGTCTTCCATCTTCCTGTTTTTCTCCATCTTTCTGTCTCTCTGTCTGCTCAGGCTTAGCTCCATCTAAGTAAAGTTAAGCTATAAAGTGGTAAGGAACTTTAGAGATAAATTTTTTTTAGAATCTTCATGATATAGACAAACCACACATCAGGTTAGTGGTAAAGCTTGGAATTGGGGTCTATGGCTAAGGGTAGAAGGGAAGCTTATAAAACAAAGAGGATATCCTAAATTAGTGTATGTATTAGGGGAAGGGGATGTAGAAAGCAGGTCAAGACCCATAACCTGGACTTTATAGCCCCATATAATGTTGGTTAGCCTGGTAGACTCTTGGCACTGACACACAAAGCATCTCTCAGAAATAGAAAATCTGCCTCTGGGTTAATTCTTTTGGAGCTTGAAGCCTGTGCACATTTAATTTTCCTAAAATAAAATCCTACAATAGGCAAAGCCCTGTGGGAACAAGGCTAAGGGCAGGCCCTGAGGGAGGTAGCTCAGAGAAGACAATTAAGAAAGCCCCCATTAACAGACTTTGGAAACTATACAATTTACAAAATCCAGTTACAGTTTACAAAAGGTATTCTTGCCTCCTTCCATGTATTCTGCAGACTGATTGTTGTCAGACATGCTCCATGGCATAGAAATCTGACTTTGTTAGTCCCCCTCCCAGAAACCACCCAATAATCTCTAAAGGCTTGATGAGGTTAGACCCAAACTCCTGAGGACACCATTCAAGTTCCCAAGTGACATTCCCCGGTTCATTTTGTTCCACCCAACCCTACCTGAACCATCCACAGATACCGTTTTTACTCACATTCTATCATTCATATCTGAAGCCTCCAAAGTGTTGTACATACAAATCCACTGCTTGAAATACCTTTCTCTACATTTTTTCTTTTGGTACTGGAGAGGGTACTTAACCACTGAGCCACATCTCCATCCCTATTTTGTACTTTTTTTAAAGACAGGGTCTCACTGAGCTGCTCAGCACTTCACTAAGTTGCTGAGGTTGGCTCTGAACTCACAATCCTCCTGCCTCAGCCTCCCGAACTGCTAGGATTATAGGAGTGCACCACCACCACACCTGGCTCTTTCTCTACATTTTGATTACTTGATTATCATTCAGGATTTAACTCAAAGATACATTCTATTCTATTTGGCTTTTTTTTTTAAATATCAGCTTTATCAAGACAATATTCATGTTTCATTTAAAGTATAGTTCTATGATTTTTATTAAATTTACAGAATTGCAACCCCAACACAATCAATTTTAGAACATTATCACCCAAAAAGAAACCCACGTCCTTTAGCATCATCCTCCAATTTCTTCACTCTTCTGACCCAACCTTTAGCAAATAGTACTGTATTTTATGTCTCTATAAATTTGCATGTTCTGGACATTTCATTTAAATTAAATCATACAACATATGGTGCTTTTTGACTGTCTTCTTTCACTTAGAGTGCTTTCAAGTTTATTTTATATTCGGCATGTGTTAGTAATTCATTTTTTTGTGGCTGAATAATACCTTTTGTGTGGATGTATCATGTTTCATTTATTCATTCAACAATTCACAGATATTTAAGTTGTTTCTACTTTGGAGCTATTATGAATAATGTTGCTATGAACAGGTTTGTTGTAGATGTATGTTTTCACATATCTTGGGTGTATACCTAAGAGTAGAATTGTTGGGTTATATAGTAACTTTCTTTAATATTCTAAGGAACTGCCAAAATATTTTCTGAAGTGGCTAAAACATCTTGCATTCCTACCAGCAATGCCTGAAAATTTCAGTTTCTCTACATCCTCACCAACATTTGTTATTTTTTTTAATTAGTATCCTAGTGGGTATTAAGTGTTATCTCATTTTGGTTTTGATTTGTAGTTCCTTAATGACTAAAGATGTTAAGTATCTTTTCAGGTGCTCATTGGCCATTCCTATATCTTCTTTGGAGAATTCGCTATTCAAACCCTTGGCCTGTTTTTTAAAGACTATTTTTAGAGCAGTTTTAGGTTTGTAGCAAAGTTGAACAAAAGGTAGACACTTCCCATATACCTACTGTCCCCACACATTGTACAGCCTCCCCACTACTAACAGCCTGCACCAGAATGGTATATTTGTTACAATCCAGAACCTATGGTGACACATCCTTATTGCCCCAGACTTTTTGTTTACACTAGATTCACTCTTGATGTTGTACATTCTGTATGTTTTGATAAATGTATAATGACATGCATCCATCATTAGAGTATCATACAGAATAGCCTCACTACCCAAAAAATCATCTGTACCCTATCTAGTCATCTGTCCCTCTCTCTGAACCAGTGGCAATCACTAATCCTTCTACTATCTCCATAGTTTTACCTTTCCCAGAATATCATATAGTTGAAATCATACTGTATGTAGCCTTTTCATATTGGCTTCTTTCACTTAACAATATGTGTTTAAGATTCCTCTATACATTTTTTATGACCTGATAGCTCATTTCTTTTTGGTGTTGAATAATACCCCATTGTCCGCATGAACCATAGTTTATTAATCTAATCATCTACTGAAGAATATTTTGATTGCTTTCAAGTTTTCACCATTGTGAATAAAACTGCTATAAACAAACAAGTGTAGATTTTTGTGTAGATATGTTTTTGACTCATTTTAATAAATATCAAGGAATGTGATTGCTGGATTTTATGGTAAGAGTATGTTTAATTTTGTAAGAAACTGCCAAACTGTCTCCCAAATTGGTTGTACCATTTTGCCTTCCCAACAGCAATGCATGAGTTTCTGTTGCTCCATGTCCTCTTTAGGCTTTGATGTTGCCAGTGTTTTGGATTTTGGCCATTCTCATAGGTTTGTAGTGGTATCTCATTTGCACTTGTCTAATGACATATGATATCATATGCTCATCTGCCATTTGCATATGTTCTTTGATGAGGTGATCAAGTCTTTTGCCTGTTTTTAAAATCTAGTTGTTCATTTTCTTTTTGTTGAGTTTTGAGAGTTCTTTGTATATTTTGGTTAATAGTCCTTTATCAGATGTGTCTTTTGCAAATAGATTTCCCTGTGACTTTTCTTCTCATTCACTCAACAGTGTTTTTCATCAACCAGAAAAAAAGTTGTTAATTTTAATAAAGTCCGGTTTATCAATTCTTTCTTTTATGGATTGAAACTTTGGTGCTGTATCTTAAAAAGTCATCACTCAAGGTCATCTAAATTTTCTCCTATATTATCTCCTAGGAGTTTTAGTGTTTTACATTTAAGCATGTGATTAATTTTGAGTGAATTTTTTGTGAAGGATATAAGGTCTGTGTCTACATTTATTTGTCTGCTTTTTCATGTATATATCCACTTGTTCCAGAGAGACTGTTGCTACATTGTATTGCCTTTGCTTCTTTGTCAAAGATCAATTGACTGTATTCATATGGGTCTATTTCTAGACTTTCTATTCTGTTCCATTAGACTATTTGTCTATTCTTTCAATAGTGTCATACTGTCCTGGTTACTGTAGCTTAATAGGAAGTCTTGAAGTCAGTTAGTGTCACTTTTCCAGGTTTGTTCTTCTCTTTCAATATTGTGTTATCTATTCTGGGTCTTTTGCCTTTCCAGACAAATATTAAAATCAGTTTCTCAGTATCCACAAAGTAACTTTCTGGGATTCTGATTGAGATTGCATTGAAGTTTAGGAAGAACTGACACCTTGACAACATCAAGTATTTCCATCCATGAACTTGGAATATCTCTACAATTACTTAGTTTCTTGATTTATTTCATTTGAATTTTATAATTTTCCTCACCTAGATCTTGTACATATTTTGTTATATTTATACCAAAGTATTTCGTTTGGGGGAAGTAAAAATGTAAATTATATTATATAAAATTAAAATTATTCTTTTAATTTTAAATTCTACTTGTTCTTTACTGGTAGAAATGAAAACAATTTACTTTTGTATACTGAACTTGTATCCTACAACCTTGCTATAATAATCACTTATTAATTCCAGAAGTTCTTCTGTCTGTTCTTTCTTTCAGATTTTCTACATAGACAATACTATCATCTGCAAAAAGGACAGTTTTGTTTCTTTGTTCCCAATTGGTACACATTTTATTTTATTTATTTTACAGTATCATTGGCTAGGATTTTCAGTACAATATTGTAAAGGAGTGGTAGGAAGGGGAATCCTTCCTTTGTTCTTCACTGTAGCGAGGAAGCATCCAGTTTTTCACCATTAAGTATGGTGTTAGCTGTCAGTTCTTTGTAAATGTTCTTTATCAAGTTGAGGAAGTTCCCTTCTATTTCAGGTTTGCTTGGAGTTTGTATCAGGAGTGGGTTTTGGATTTTGCCAAATGCTTTTCCTGCATCTATTGATACGATCACCTTTTCTTCTTTAATCTCTTGATGTGATGGATTACATTAATGATGTTTGAATGTTGAACCAGCCAAACATACCTGAGATAAATCTCACTTGGTCATGGTATATGATTCTTTTTGTACATTGTTGAATACAATTTGCCAATATTTTGTTGAGGACTTTTGCATGAATGTTCATGAGAGATACTGGTCATTTTTTTTTTGTAATGTCTTTATCTGGTTTTGATATTAGGGTAATGTTGGCCTCATGGAATGAGTTAGGAAAAAGTCCCTCTACTTTTGTCTTCTGAAAGATAATGTAGAGAATTGGTATAATTTCTTCCTTCAGTGTTCGGTAGAATTCACCAGTGATCTCATCTGAGCCTGGGTTTGCTTTAGAAGTTTTAAAATTATTGATTTAATTTCCTTAATAAATATAAGGCTATTCAGGTTGCCTACTATGTCTAGTGTGACTTTTTACAGATTGCGTCTTTCAAAAAATTGGTCCTTCTCATCTAAGTATTAAATTTGTGGGCATTGAATTGTTTATAATGTTTCTTTATTATCCTTTTAATGTCTGTGGAATCTGTACTAATGTACTCTTTCACTTCTGATATTAGGAGTTTGTGTCTTCTCTCTCCTTTTTCATAGTTAGCCTGTCTAGAGGTTTATTGAACTTGCAGATCTTTTTAAAGAATTAGCTTTTGGGGCTGGGGATGTGGCTCAAGTGGTAGCGTACTCGCCTGGCATGCGTGCGGCCCAGGTTCGATCCTCAGCACCACATACAAACAAAGATGTTGTGTCCACTGATAACTAAAAAATAAATATTAAAAAAAAAATTTAAAAAAAAAAGAATTAGCTTTTGTTGTATTGGTTTTCTCTATTTCCTGCTTTTGATTTTATTATTTTCTGATCTAAATTTTGTTATTTCTTTTCTTCTGCTTACTTTGAATTTAATTAGTACTTTTTTCTAATTTCCTAAAGTGGAAGTTTTGATTATTAATTTTTAGATCTTTTTTCTTTTCTAAAATATCAATTCAATGGTACAAGTTTCCCTGGATATACTGTTCTTATTGCATCCCACAAATTTTGATAAGTTGTATTTTCATTTACTTCAAAATATTTTTAAAATTTCTCTTAGTTTTTGGCCCATGTGTAATTTACCAGTGTGTTGTTTAATATCCAAATATTTGGAGATTTTCTAGCTAGCTTTCTTTTATTAATTTCTAGCTTAACTCCATTTTAGACTGAAGGCAGATGCTGTATGATTTTATTCTTTTAAATTTGTTAAGGTATATTTTAGAGTCCAGAATATGGTCTATCTTGGTCAATGTTTGGTGTGAGTTTGGAAAGGATGTCTTACTAATTTTCTGCCAGCTGGAGTGGTCCATTTCTAATAGAGGAGTGTTGAATTCTAAGCCTCCAACTATAATAGATTTGCTTATTTATTTCCATAATTCTGATGGTTTTTACTTGTGTATTTTGACACTCTGTTGTTAGGCACATATACATTAAGGATGGTTATGTCTTCTTGGAAAATTGACACTTTTATCATTATATAGTACCCATCTTTATCTCAGATAACTTTCCTTACTCTGAAGTTTGCTCTGTATGAAATCTTTTAAAAATATTTTAATTTTAATTGAAACATAATACTTTTACATATTTATGGGGTACAGTGTGACATTTCCATATATATATATAATGTGTTATGATCATATCAGGGTAATTGGCATATCTATTGCCTCAGACACATGTCATTTCTTTGCATTAGGAATATCCCCTCTAATAACTACTCAGAAACATTCAAGTAATTGCCTTCAACCATAATTATTGTGTTATAGAACATTAGAAGTTATTCTTAATATATAACTGCATTCCTCTACACCCATTAACCATCCTCTCTCCATCACTCTCCCTTCCACACACACCCCTCTTAGGCTCTGATAATCACTATTCTATTCTCTACTTAAAGATCAACTTTTTAGCTTCCACTTATGAGTAGAGGGGATGTTTCCCAGCACAAAGAAGTTATATGTGTCTCAGGTGATAGATATGCCAATTACCCTGATATGATCATTACACATTGTATAATGTATTTGCCTTTCTTCACCTGACATATCATTTGCATAATGTACTCTAAATTCACCCATGTTGCTATAAATTCTGTAATGACAGAAGTTTGTTCTTTTTATGGCCAAATGATATTCTATTTTATCTATATCTATACCACATCTTCTTCATTCATCCATTAATGGACATCTAGGTTGATTCCATATCTTGGCTATTGTGAACAGTGCTGTAATAAATGTATGAGTGCAGATGTGTCTTTGACATACTAATTTCAATATATACTCAGTAGGGGATTGATGGGTCATATGGTATCTCTATTTCTAGCTTATATAAAATGTAATATAATATAGTTGCTCAAGCTTTTTGATTAATGTTAATGTGGTGTATCTTTCTCTATCTCCTTACTTTTTTGTATTTTTGAAATTTGTTCTTTTTAGTTATACATGACAGTAGAATGTATTCTGACATATTATGCGTATATGGAGTATAACTTCCCATTCTTGTGGTTGTACATAATGTGGAGTTTCACTGGTCGTGTATTCATGTATGAGCACAGGGAAAGTTATGTCCAATTCATTCTTCTCTTTCCCATTCCCATCTTCCCTTCCTTCCCTTCATTCCCCTTTGTCTAATCCAAAGTACTTCTGTTCTTATCCCCTTACTTTTAATCTATGTGTGTTTATATTAAAAGTGAATTACTTAAAGAAAACATATATCTTGTCTTTTAATTCACCTTGACAAGCTCTTTTAATTAGGGTATTTACACTATTGATGTTTAAAGTGATTGTTGATATAGTTGAATTACATCTACCATATTTGTTACTGTGTGCCATTTATTATCCTTGTTCTTTGTTTCAATTTTTGTATTTCATTTTTTTCTGCCTTTCATGGTTTTAATTTAGCATTTTATGATTCCATTTTCTCTCCCTTTGTTGTATATCAATTATATTTCATTTTTACTTTTTAATAGTTGCTCTAGAATTTGCAATATACAAATGTATATTATATACATTTAAAATTGATCTAAATCTAATTTTAGATAATAGTATATCACTTCAAGGGGTACTGCAAGTACTTCATAATAACTAAATAATCCCAATACCTCCTCCCATCACTTGTATCATTACTGTCATTCTTTACACTTACAAATAAGCCTGTATCAAATACATCATTGATATTATTTGAATGAATAGGTATATGCTAAAACAATTAAGAACAAAAAGTTTTTATTTTACTTTCTCTTATACTTTTCTCCAATGCTGCTCCTTTCTCTATGTAGACCTGAACTTGTTTTTCACTTTTATGGTACTGGGGATTGAACCCAGGGCCTCACATATGCTAGTAAGTGCTTTACCACTGAACTACACCCTCAGTCCCTAGACTTGAAGTTTCTGATTTATATCATTTTCCTTTTCTATAACAAACTTTTTTTTTTTGTACCAGGGATTGAACTCAGGGGCACTCAACCACTGAGCCACATCCACAGCCCTATTTTGTATTTTATTTAGAGACAGGATCTCACTGAGTTGCTTAGTGCCTCGTTAAGTTGCTGAGGCTGGCTTTGAACTCATGATCCTCCTGCCTCAGCCTCCTGAGCTGCTGGGATTACAGGCATGCGCCACCAAACTTCTAACATTTATTTTGTGGAAGTTCTACTGGCAACAAATTCCTTCATTTTTTTTTTCTGAGAAAGTTTTCTTTTTCACTTTTATGGGATAATTTTACAGAGTACAGAATTCTAGATTGGTCTTATTGTTGTTGGTTTCCCCCACCCCCCCGCCCCAGCTCTCTATTTTATTTATTTTGGTACTAGGGGTTGAACCCAGGGGTGCTTTAATACTAAGTTTCTGAGGCTGGTCTCAAACTTGAGATTCTCCTGTCTCAACATTCCTAGTTGCCGGGATTATAAATATGTATCACCATGTCCAGCTTTCTCAACACTTTGAATATTTTATCCCACTCTTTTTTGTTTGTTTGTTTGCATGTTTTCTTCCCAAAGACAAGTCAGATGTAATTCTTACCTTTATTCCTTTATAGCTAAAGTGGGTTTTCTTCTGGCTCCTTTCAGTATTTTTTTCTTGTCTTTGATTTCTTCAGTTTAACTATGATATACCTGCATGTGATTTTTATTTGGGGGCATTTATCCTGATTTATGTTGTTTGAGTTTCCTGATCTGTGATTTGGTACCTGACATTAATTTGGGTGAAATTCTCACATATCATCGCTTCAATTGTTTCTTCTGTTTCTTTGCCTTTTTTATCTTTTATATTCATTACTCATTATACCTTCAATAGTTGTCCCACCATTCTTGGACATTCTGCTTCATTTTTTTTCAATCTTATTTTTCTTTGCTTTTCCATATTAGAAGTTTTTATTGACTTATCCTCAAGCTCAGACATTCTTTCCTTAGCCATGTCCAGTTTACTAATGATCCTATCAGAAGCATTCTTCATTTCTGTTAACAGTGGTTTTTGTTTTGTTTTGTTTTGTAGTGCTGGGGATAAAACCCAAGAACTCACACATTCTAGGCAAGTACTCTGCCATGAGCTGCATCCCTAGCTGTTATAGTGGTTTTTTTTTTTTATTGCTAGTATTTCTTCTTGATTCTTAGAATTTCCATCTTTCTACTTACTTTGCCCATCTGTTCTTGCATGCTGTCTATTGTATCCATTAGCATATTTGTCATAATTGTGTTATCTTCAGTCTGATAATTCCAGCATCCCTGCCACAACTGAGTCTGGTTTTGATGTTTACTCTAATTCTTCAAATTGCAGGGTTTTTTTTTTTTTTTTTTTTTTGCCTTTTGGAATATGTCTGGAAAGTTTAAGTTGAAAGCTGAACATGATGTACTGAGCAAAAGGAACTCTAGTAAATAGGCTAGGTAAATAGTGGTGTGGTAATAAGGTGTGGAGGGAGGCGAGAAACATTCTGTAGTCCTATGATTAAGCCTCAGTCTTTAGTGAACCTGTGCTCTTGGGCTGTCAACTTCACAAGTGCTTCTCAGTTCTTCTCATCCATGTGAAACAGGTTGGCTAGAGTGGGCTGGAGTTGAGTATTTCTCTTTCCCCAGGTCAGTTAAGCTCTGATAAACCCCAGTAGTTTAAGCTCTACTAAAATATTTTCTCTGGAGTACAGACAGGCCGTGTTAAGAAGAATACAATGCTCTAAAGTATTTAAAAATGGTTAATTCTCCTTCTCTCTGCTGGAAACATAAGTTTTTTCCTTCCAATTTTCACTATGAGAACATGCTCCTAGTGGCAAAATTCAAAAAATGCGAGGTGGGGGGGAATCCTTCTATGATTAGGCACCCCCTGGAGTTTTTAGCTCTCTGACTTGTGTACACTGAACCTCCAGCAGTTTGTCAGTTACAGTTCGAATTGTACTACTCCAGTGGTGGTTCCCGTAGTTTTCTGCTCTGGTATTGTGATCTTTTGTATTCTCTTGTCTGTCTCAATTTTTTGGTGCATTTGTTTACCCTGTGAATTCATTTTCTCTGGTGACTCTAAGAACAATTATTTATTTTGTAAATGTTGGTGAGGATGTGGGGAAAAGGGTACTCATACATTATTGGTGGGATGGAAAATTGCTGCAACCACTCTGGAAGACAGTATGAGATTCTTCAGAAAACTTGGAATGGAACCACCATTTGACCCAGTTATCCCCCTCCTTGGTATATACTCAAAAGACTTGAAACCAGCATACTACAATGACACAGCCATGTCAATGTTTGTAGCAGCACAATTCAAAATGAGTAAGCTGTGGAACCAACACAGGTGCCCTTCAACAGATAAATGGATAAAGAAAATGTGGTATATATACATGATGGAATATTACTCAGCCATAAAGAAGAATGACTTTCTGGCATTTGCCAGCAAATGGATGTAACTGGAGGCTATGATGCTAACTGAAATAAGACACTCCCAAAAGGTCAAAGGTCAAATGTTTTTGCTGATACACAGAAGCTAATCCAAAATAAGGTATGGAGGGATAAAAAAACAAATAGAAGAAAGATCAGTGGAATAGACAAAGAGGAATAAAGGCAAGAAAGGACATATGGGACTGTGGAATGAATCTGAAATAACACATCTCTGTATATATATGAAATATCACAGTGAATCTCACCATCAATATACATCCACAAGATACTAATTTTAAAAAAAACTATAATAGCAGAAAGATCAGTGGAGTAGAGGGAAGGGAACAGGGTTTGGAGGAAGAGAGGGAAGGGGAAGTACTGGGGACTGAATTAGAACAAATTATATTTCATGCTTTTATACTTATGCCAGAATGAATTCTATTTTCATGTAATAGAACTAAAAAGAACAAATTAAAAAAGAAAAAATGTTTCAAATTCAAACTTAAAATATAATTTTAGAGTTATTTTCTTTGATTTTTACATTTGCTTCTCTTATAGTAAAATCTTAGTTCCTTGTTGAAATCAAAATAATTATCCATTTGTTTCATAATATATCTATGCATATATATATATATATATATATATATATATATATATATATATAATGTATATGTATATCTATAAAACCATCAATATGGGTTGAAGTTATAGCTCAGTGGCAGAGTCCTTGCCTAGCATGTGTGAGGCACTGGGTTCAATCTTTAGCACCTAATAAAAATAAATAAATAAAATAGAGGTATAAAGATATAATAACATTATAAATACATCATATGAGTAACAGTATAGCTGCCAAGTACAAAAAAAGAGAATTATTGATTTTTCAGTTAGTTTAGCTTTTTATTTATTGTTAGGACAGAGTGACAACTTCCAAACTCCTTAAATGTTACTATTTGTCTTTCCATTGCACAACCATATGAATTCTTTATATATTCTGGATATTATCAGATAAATAATTTACAAATATTTTCGGTCATTCTATGGGTTGTCTTTTAATTTTCTGGCTTGTATCTTTTGAAGAACAAATTTTTAAATTATTGTATTGTGGTCAAATACATATAACATAAAATTTACAAGTTTCAGCATTTCAAATGTATATTTCAGCATCAGTAAGTGCTTTAACATTGTTATATAATCACCACCATCATCCATCTCCAGAAAATTTTCATCTTTCTGAACTGAAATTTGGTATCCATTAAAAAATAACTCTGCATATTTTCCTCCTTTCAGCTCATGGCAACCATCATTCTACTTCCAATCTCTATTAATTTGACTACTCTAGCTATGTCATTAAAGTGAAATCATATAAAATTTTCCTTTTGTGCCTTTTTAGAAAACTGAACATAGCTGGGCTCAGTGTGCACACCTATTGTCTCAGTGGCTAGGAAGGCTGAGGCAGGAAGATTGCAAGTTCAAAGCCAGTATTAGCAAATTTGCAAGGCCATGAGCAACTTAGTGAGATCTTGTCCCAAAATAAAACATAAAAAAGCTCTGGGAATATGGCTCAATGGTTAAGCACCCCTGGGTTCAATCCACAGTACCAAAAACAAAACAAAACTGAGCATAATGTCTTCAAAGTTCATCCATTTTGGCACATGTGCCAGAATTTCCTTCTTTTTAAAGACTGAACAATATTCTATTGTATGTATATATCACAATTTGTTTATCAATTCATCTATAAATGAACACGTGGGTTTTTCCCATCTTTTGGCTATTGTGAATAGTGCTACATTGGTGTGCAAATATCTGCTCAAGTCTCCAAATTCAATTCTTTTGGGTATACACCCAGAAAAAAAACTTTTAATTTTCATGAAGTCCAATTTATCTATTGTTTTCTTTTGTAGCTTGTGCTTTTAAAATCACATCAAAGAAACCAAAAGCCTAATCTAAGGTTATGATTCGCTTCTATGCTTCCATCTAGTTCTGTAGTTTGAGTTCTTACATTTAGGTCTGTGCTTTGAGTTAATTTCTCTCTGTGATGTCATGTAGAGGGTCCAACTTCATTTTTGTTCATGTGAATATCCAGTTATCTCATCATCATTTGTTGAAATGACTATTTTTATCAAATTATCTTGACATCCTTGCTCCCAATCAGTTAACATTAAATGTAAATTTTTAATAGACTCTCAATTTTATTCCATTAACCTATCTGTATGTTTTTATGGTAGTATCACACTGCCTTGATTGCTGTAGATTTGTAGTGGATTTGAAATCAGGAAATGTGAGTACTCCAACTTTGCTCTTTCAACTTTGCTCAATTTTTCAAAATTGTTTTGGCTATTTTAGTTCTCTTGCATTTCTATGCAAATTTGAGAATCGATCTGTCAGTTTCTACAAGAAGATGCAGATGGAATTTTGATAGGAATAGTGATGAATTTGTAAGTAAATTTAGAGAGATTGCTATCTTAACAATATTAACTCTTTTGATCCATGATGATGGGATGTGTTTCCATTTATTTCTGGTTTCTTTCAACAATGATTGTACTTTTCAGAGTGTAAGTTTTATACTTCTTCTGTTAAAATTATTCCTAAGAAATTTGTGTGCTTCTGGATGCTATTGTAAATGAAATTGTTTTATTAATTTTTATTTTCAGATTGTTTATTGCTAGTGTATAGAAATAAAATTGATCTTGTGTCTTGAAACCTTCCGAACTAATTTGTTAGTTCTAATAGTCTTTTTGTAAATTCCTCAATATTTTCTATGTACATGATCATGTAATCTTAAAACAGAGGTAGTTTTATTTATTTATTTCCAATCTGGATATCTTTTTTTTTTCTTGCCTAGTTGGCTTGGCTGGACCCTCAAGTATAATGTCGAAAAGATATAATGACAGCAGACATTATTGTTTCATTTCTGATCTTAGAGGGAAAGCAATCAGTCTTTCACCAGTAAATATGATGTTAGACTTGGTTTTTTTATAGATGGCTTTCATCACATTGAAGAAATTCCTTTCTATTCCTAGTTTGTTGAATGTTTTTATCATAGAAGAATGTTATGTTTTTGTCAACTGTTTTTTCTTCATCTTTTGAAATGATCATGTGTTTTTTTTTTCTTTTATTCTATTGATGTGGTATATTACACATCAGATGTTAAGTCAACTTCACATTCCTGGAATAAATCTTACTTGGTCATGTGCATAATCTTTTGTATATGTAACTGGATTCAATTTACTGGATTCTGTTGGGGAATTTTATATCAATATTCATAAAAGATATTGATTCATACTTTTCTTGTAGTACATTTGGCTGGTTTTGGTATCAGGATAATACTAACTTCATAGAATGAGCTGGGAAATATTCCCTTCTGTTCTGGAAAAGTTTGTAAAGAATCAGTATTAACTATTTTAAAAATGTTTGGTAAAATTCACCAAAATGAGGTTATTTGAGTTGGGATGGGGAGTAATGACTTAATTAATAATTCTACCTCTTGTTACAGTTCCACTTAAATTTTCTGTCTTGCATATATTTTGGTAGTTTGTGGCTTTCTAGAAAATTTTCTATTTTATCTAAATAATCTAATTTAGTGCCATACACATCTTTATTTATTTATTTATTTTTGGTACTGGGATTGAACTCAGGGACACTCGACCACTGAGCCACATCCCCAGCCCTATTTTGTATTTTATTTAGAGACAGGGTCTCACTGAGTTGCTTAGCACCTCACTTTTGCTGAGGCTGGCTTTGAACTCGCGCCATCTTCCTGTCTCAACCTCCCCAGCCGCTGGGATTACAGGTGTGCGCCACCGTATCCAGCTCCATCTTTATTCTTAATTTTACTAATTTGAATCTTTTCTCTTTTTTCCTTAGGAAGTCTAGTTAAAGGTTTGTCAATTTTATAGACTTTTACAAAGAATTAACTTGTGGTTTCACTGATTTTCTCTATTGTTTTTTTATTCTCTATTTCTGTTCCAATCTTTGATATTGTCTTCCTTCTGCTTACTTCTGGTTTAGTCTGCTCTTTTTTCTAGTTTATTTTGGTAGAAAATAAGGTTATTGATTTAAGATATTTTTTATTTTTTTCATTGAGAAAAAATTCACAGATCACAAAATTCACCATATTTCTAATGTTATACGACCATTGTCACTATCTGATTCCAGAACATTTTCATAGTCCCCCAAATTAACTCTGTACCTTACCTCCATCTCCCCTTACCCCCATCCCCTGGTCCATGATGATTGGTAATCTACTTTGTCTTTATAAATTTGCCTATACTAGACATTTCATATAGAGTGTTTTTGGCTGACATTTATTTTCTTTCATCACTTTTAATATGTCATCCCACTGCCTTCTGACCTCTATTATTTCTGGTAGAAGTTAACCATTACTCTTATTAGCATTTTTCTTGTACAAGATGAGTCATTTTCTTTTGTTTCTTTCAAGATTTCCCTTTATTTTGGGGTTTTCAGCATTTTAAAAAAATATTTATTTTTTAGTTGTAGTTGGACACAATACTTTTATTTTATTTATTTATTTTTATGTGGTGCTGAGGATCAAATCTAGGCCCTTGCATATGCTAGAAGAGCACTCTACCACTGAGCCACAACCCCAGCCTCTAAACATTTTTGACTGTGGTTTAATTGAGTGTATCTCCTTGTGTTTAGCCCACTTTTTATTTGTAGAGTTTCTTAGATATGGAGATTAATGTTTTTCTTCAAATTTGAGAAGATTTTATTATTTTTGAATATTTCCTTCTGTCCCATTCTCTTCTCTTTCTGAAATCCCATTGCATGTATTTTAGTATGCTTAATGGTGTCCCACATTTCTCTGAGGCTCTGTCCATTTTTTAATACTATATTTTCAGTTTTACTCAATTTGCATAATATATTAATCTATCTTCAAATTTGCTAATTTTTTTCTGCCACTTCAAATCTACTGACAAGCCCCACTATCAAATTTTTTAGTTAGTTATTGTATTTTTCAATGCAGAATTTTGGTTTGGTTATTTTTTGTTATTTCTCTTTATTGATATTCTCTTTTGGATAGAACATTGTCATCATGCATTCTTTATATATATATATATATATATATACATATCTATCTATCTATATATATATGTTGTATATGGATGCAATACCTTTATTTTATTTATTTATTTTTATTGGTGCTGAGAATTGAACCCGGTGCCTCACACATGCTAGGCGAGCGCTCTACCACTGAGCTACAAACCCAGCCGTCTTTTAGTTATTTAAGCATAATTTTCTTTAGTTTTTGAACATATGTATAATACCTGCTTTATCTTTTAAGCCCAACATGTGGCCCCCTCAAACTACTTTCTGTTACTTGCTTTTTTCCTTTTTATTTGCCACACTTTTCTTTTTCTTTTTCACATCTCTTATATATATATATATATTTTTTTTTTGTTAAAGGCTGGACATTTCAAATAAAATAGCAACTCTAGATGCTATCACTAACTTTGCTAGGCTATTCAATAAAGTCTATTTCTCTGCAGTATACAGCCTTTATGTTGTTCCTCAGGGGTCAGAGTCTTGAGCATGTCTGCAGTATCTACCACAGTGATTACTATGGTTTTTGCTGGGTTCTCTGTCTCTCTCCCTGAGATCCCTTTTTTAGTGTCCGGATGATCTATCACTAGTGATATCACACCCAACTATTAACCTCCACTAATTGTTTTTTAATTTCACTATTTTTTATGGGGGGGGTACTGGGGCTTGAACCTCGGGACACTCAACAACTGAGCCACATCCCCAGCCCTATTTTGTATTTTATTTAGAGACAGAGTTTCACTGGGTTGCTTAGCCTGGCCCACCATGCCCGGCTCACCAGTGTTTTTTAAAGAAATGCTCAAAGTATAAATTATTTTATAATCTGATCCAATTAAAGTTGGGCACATTGCAGGGGTACATGCTTTGAGGCTTGTTCACATGTTAAGAGGATTCTTCTTAGTGTCATGTGCCCCCCACCATGGTTCTTTCTGTTAACCCTCTATGTGGTCTACTATTCTATAGTTGCTCCTAGAATCAGTGAACTCCCAATCCCCTCTTAATTGCTCATCCCAAGTGCTTCCTTGTTCCTGACAATTCCTTTAGGCAAAAATGTCACCACTCCTTTTTTTCTAAGTAGAAGTATTCCCCTTAGGTAGAGTTAAGGAGCTGTCTATTCTTTTTTTTTTTTAAATATATATTTAGTTGTATATGGTTGTGTCCATACTTTTATTTTGTTTATTTGTTTTTATGTGGTACTGAGGATTGAACCCAGTGCCTCACACGTGCGAAGCAAGTGTTGTACTGCTGAGTCACAACCCCAGCCCCTGTTCTTTTTTTTAAAATATTTTGTAAATTGTTGATAGACCTTTATTTTATTTATTTATATGCGGTTCTGAGAATGGAACACAGTGCCTCACACATGCCAGACAAGTGTGCTACCACTGAGCCCCAGCCACAGCCTCTGCCAGCCCCTATTCTTAAAGCTTATATCTTCTCATGGGAAGAACTTCTACTCACTGCACTGGTGCTGGAGACAAGAAGAGAAGCCTACTTTCCCCAGAGTGACACACCTGTTCTACGAGTAGGTGCTGGGTAGGAATGGTAGCCAATGCTTTTCTTAACTTCTTTCCCAGCATGGAACCTCCACATTATGAGTGAAAAGTATGGGGTATAAATTATCAGAGGCATAATATTACTGCCCTGCCATGCCTAAAGTAGAGATTCTATCCCATCAATGGGAGCTGAGTAAAGGAAGGGCTCCCTTGTCCTTTCAGCCATGCTTGAGTGGAACCAAGCCTGTGCAACATGGATCTGATGAGGATGAGAGATCCCAGCAGCCTATCCCCCCGGAACAAACTGTTTCCCTATAGGAGGAGCTGGAAAAAGAGAGAGCTCCATGTTATTGGTCACACCCCACCAGAAAAGAACTTCAGTATGCTGACCTTGCAGGTAGGGATGGGAGAAAGTCAGGGTTCAAAATTTACTAGAGTTCTTCATTATTCCTTTTGTAGTAGGAGAATTAGACAATTTACAAAGACTTAAAGTCTTTAAAATAAATTTCAGCAGTTATCGTTGTTTCTCCAGGGTTTACAGGGCTCTACATATCCCCATTCTGAATCTTGAACCTTCTTTGTTAAGTTTGTAAATTTCTCCCTCATAGACTTCTTCTGTTTCTCTGACTCACAGACTGTCTTATGGCAAGAGGGCCTCACCTAAGCAGGGCAGTGGGAGAAACCTTGAACCTGGAGTAAGACTTGGGTCCTAGACACTCTGCACATTAATCTATATAAGTGGCTCATCCTTTAGGAAGGGTAAAGACAAAGTGGGAGATCAGGGATCAAGTGGAGCAAAGTGAAGCCACCTCCCTACACTCCCCACACCAAGTCTGTCCTCCAAGAGGTGATGGGGTGGGGGATGGAACTCACAGAAAAGAGAAGCTACAGGTCCCTATACAGAGGCAGAGTGGAGTAGCTCACTTGGTTCTCACAGGAAGGAGCCACAGGGAGACTGATTTGGGTTGAACAGGACAAAGCACTGTCTATGTTCAGAAAGGTTCAGAAGGGCCGCCTCAGGAGGAAGTGAACTTCCTGTTATCACTGTGGTTATTACCCAAACAAAGGACAGAGGCCTATATGTGCAGGAGCCTCTTGTCATTCATCCAGAGAGTAGACCCCAGAACTTTGAGTACTACTGACCCTAAAATGCTTAGATCATCAGTGTTTGGAGGTCAAAATCTGCCCAGTCCTATTTGGCCCAGGCTGGGTTTAGAAAGACCCCAGGGACTGCAGGCCTTTCTGGGATTTCACAAAGGAGCACCATTAGCATTTATTAGTGCTCTAAACATCATTTTATTTGTCAACCTTACTCTAGGTCTTTATACTGATTACCTGGTGCATATTCACCCTCCACCTGCATCATCCACCAAAGCTTGGGGGCAGGGATGAGCTTTCCCAAGGCATCTGCATTCCAGGTTTTCTCCCTCCCCCTTCCAGCAAGCTCAGGAAATTGATTTTAATCCACCAGGCTCCCGTTGCTTAGCAACAGAAGCACCAGCTCCTAGCAACCAGGAGCCACAGAGATGCTGCAGAAAGAGGGAGCTGTCTGGGCCTTGCTCTTACTTAGTTATTGACTGCTGGCCTCCCCGATGTTTTTCTTAAAGAGCATAGACAACTGTCTTTTCTTGGGTGCAGGGTCTTGAAAAGCTGATATTTGAGGCAACTGAAAAACCTCACCCTACACAATGCTGCCAGCCTAGAGCCTCTCTGAATCCCACCTCCTAGGCCACTTCCTGACCACAATAGGGTGGCTCTAGGAAGTACCCTCACTAAACAGAGACAGAAGCCATTGACTGTGTTGGTTCCTCCAGCTGGCCTGGTAGGTGGGTGGGGGGCAGGCAGCTTATTTTCACCCTGAGTAAGAGCAGTTCCTACTTGGGGTGAAGGCAGAGGCACACTGTAATCCCAGTTCATCTCAGCCTCAAAGTGGTGAGGGGCCATATAAGATAACTTGCTATTAGAGCTCAAAAAACAGAATCAGAGCTTGGATCAGTCCCATATAGCCTTTCACAAGATCTGACTCAATGCCAGAACAAAGGATCCCCCAACAGGTCAGTATATGTGAGACCGACTGCCAGGCCCCTGTGCAGCTCCTGAGCCTTCTGCTTCTTCCTCCCCAGAAGATAGCTAAGATAGATTTCTCACCCCCAAAGAAGCCCCATCCCTCCTGTCTTCTGGGATAATCCCAGCTCAAGGTTTTTACCAGTGCAGATTCTCCATTTGATGAGCTTGATTTCCTGGAAGTTTTGAAAACAACAATTTGGAAGTGCCCAGAAGAGGCCTCTCTGGAATTCTAACTGTGCAAAGGGTGATCATGGGTATCTTCCTTAGTCACAGAGCTGCCTGGCTCTCACAGGAGGTGCAGGTGCTGGCATTCCCCACCCACTACCCAGGACTTGAAGCCCTGACAGTGAGGCTGCCCCCAGGAGCAAACCACAGAAAGTAGGGCCCTGAGAAAACTGGAATCAAGGGACACCCCATTTCTCCCCCAGGCTGGGTTCTGGGACAGAAACAAGCCTTCCATGAGGATCTTATTTCTTTTTTCTCTCCCTCCCCCTTCTCCCTCCCAAGAAAAGGGCTTCTGGCCTCTGCCTTCCATTGCCTGGCAACCAAATCTGCCACCACAAGCTGAGCAGAGCAGCACAGATGTTGTCAGAATGAGGGGGCTGAAATGAGGGGACACAAGCCACCTGCAGCAGTGCCTCTGGTACTCACAATCCCAGGAACACAAGGCTTTTCACACCTTTCCAATGTTGTTCTCCATGTGAATGGTCTTCCAAAGGGGGACAGATAAGCCACATTTGGGTAAACACCTTCCCCATGCACCCTTCTCTATTTCATATGTAAAGCTTATTGTTATGGAAAATTTCAAGCCTATACACAAGTGGAGTGGCATAATGATCCCTGCTGTACACAACACCTGCTTCAGCGATTATCAGGTCCTGGCTATTCATCTTATTGATGCATCCCTAAGAATTTCAGAAGGTAGCTCTGAAAGATTGCACCTCTTTAAACACTAGTACGATATCATTATAAAGCCTAAAATGACTATCATCCCACAATACGATCAAATACCTGGTCAGTATCCAAATGTCTGTCTCATCAATGTCATGGAAGGCTTTGGTTTTTGTGGGGTTACTTTCTTTTTTTTGGGGGGGGAGGGGGGCACCTTGATTATTTTATTTATTTTTTTATATGGTGCTGAAGATCAAACCCAATGCCTCAAATGTTTTAGGCAAGCACTCTACCCCAGCCCCTGTGGGGTTATTTTTCCCTTTATTTCAGTCAGGATCTACATGAAGTCCACACATTAATCCATCAGTTTCCCCTCTTGAATAGTCTGAAGTTATAGGAACTAGAATTGTCTCATAACCACTGACCTTAAGGCTCCTCCTGAGACCACCATGAGCTCTGCCTTCCCCACTTCAGGCTATACTAGCTCCCAAGTTTCCAGAAGAGACTGACATTCAAAGCAATGAAATGAAGAGCTCTCTGTCACCCAGCAAGGGAGTGACTGGGTCAGGTTTTAACTCATGTCAGGCATCCTGACTTCTGCATATGCCCTGACCCCCACATTCTGCCACCTGTGCCTGCCCAGCAGGAAGGTGAAGGCAGGGGAGGCTCCATCACTGACACCCCATGCCTGGTCCAGATCCTACCCAGCATCTGTCAAAGGCCAATGCAGCCCCACCTCCTGTGATCTCCTCTCATCTCTGGCCCAGCTCTGTCCTCCCACATATCTACCCTTGGGTGCATGTGCCTTGGTCTCCCTGGATCCAGCAGCCATGCACATGCAGGGAGGGACTTTGGCTCCTGGGTACCTGTGCCTCCCACCCCAGCCAAATCTCAGCCAGAACCATTTGGAAGGTGCTACCCAAGTGGGAGCCAACTGTTTATTTTCCTGAGGTCTTGGGGTGGGGTGGAAATTACTGGCCAGTCTTTGAGGAGAGATCCCAGACCCCAGACGGGAGCCAGCCATCACACATTCCAGAATTACAGTGGCCGATCTTGTCCTCAGAGGAGGCAAGGCAGTGTCCAGGGAACAGCTTGGCCCTGACTATCCTAAAGATAAGGGCTTTGATCTTAACCCTCCTGCCACTGGCCATTTACCTTCTGGGGACCACGGGGAGTTCTCACCTGCACAGTGAAGATGCTCCAGAGTCAGCCTGGCTGTCCTGCAGTTGAGGAGGCTTCTCAGCTTAGAGTAATGGAAACCACTCTGGCCAGTGAGTCCTGGCTTCAGGGCTTGGTCTCCGCTCTTCATCATGCAGCTCTGTGACCCCCAACAGGCAACTTCCTCTCTGTGGGTCTCAGTTTCCTTATCTGGAAAATGAAGAGCCTAGGCCAGATGATCTTGAGAGACCCATTAACTTCCAAGTTTCTATCACCTCCAGCAAAAGGAGACCCTCACATGACTTGGTAAATGGTTTCTGGCCTTAATGACCTTTCTGTCAGGAGGGTCTTCCTGCTTCATGCCTACTGTCTCTTAGCCTTGTCTCCTCTGGTCAAGGGCTGTGTATGTTGATCATCCCAGAAGTGCCTGAGTGAGTGACAGGCATTTTCATCACCACAACTCAAGGCACAGTGGGAGAGTGAAGACTATGCCCTTGAGTCTCTCTCTGCTCCTGATCCCAAGATTCAGGAGGCAGCAGTGTCTAGGCAAAACTCTGCAATTAGCCCTGCTCCCCAACTTCCACACAAGGAACTGGGAACCTGCTCTAGGTGGCACAGAGCTGAGACAGGGGGAGCCTGGGGTACATGAGGGATGGACACTTACCCCCTCAGGGGAGATCCTTCCTGGGCAGTAAGGAAATTGTGAAATGGAGAGCCAGTCACCTAGGAGAGAACAGTTGGGGTGTGAACTAAAACCAGTCTGTAGCCCCCACACTCAGGAGCTCCTGAGTCCTCCTGGGGGAGGACCAGACACGTGCATGCCTGCATACATGCACATAGCAGGGAAGAGGCCAGGTGTGTGAGCTGAGACTCAAACCTGACCACCCCACCCAAGAACCACTGAGTCTCCCAGCAGCTTCATTATTCAACCAATAGTGGCTGCGTTATTGGGAACTTTACAGTGAACAAGAGAATCGGGCCCCCACCACCACTTGGAGCCTGTACCCTAGTAGGGAGGCAATTCCAACCCAGGCTAACCCCAGGAGGCAGTGGGAACCCAGAAGAGCCCATCTCAGGGGTTCATGGGCAGTCTTATGCTGCCGACACTGCCCTGGCTATGTCCATTTCTGGAGAAGTTAGCTCTGATTGGTCAAGGAAGGTAGCCCTAAAGAGCAGTTGGTCTTCCATCTCCAGGTTAGACAAGGAAGGCCAAGGATGTGGCTGACCTTCAGGTACTTTTGTCATGTTGGGAAGAATTGGGTCACTTCTGGGACTTGGGGCAGAGATAAGGCTCCCCTCCTTTAGGCCAGATATTCTCCAAGTAGCAGGTTGTGACCTTAGTACTCATCTATGGAGGTTTCACGGACCTTTCCAAGCAGAAGCTAACTTCTTTTCTGTTTTTTTTTTCTTTTTGCTTCAGTCCTGGGAATTAAACCCAGAATCTTGCCCATACTAGGCCAGTGTTCTACCACTGAGCCATTCTGACAGCCCCTAAAATAGCATGGGAACTGGACACTCTTTCTCTTGCTGGCTATCATGATATGAAGTATGTTCTCAGGGCCCTCAAAACATGACACAAATTCAATGGTTCTGAAAAGAGTTTTCTTTTCTTTCTCTGCTAATGCAGAAGGCCAAAATGTTTCCTACCTCAAACTTGTATCTGTGATGTAGTGTACTTTGTCCTTGACAATTAACATGTCAGCAAGAATTGGGCAGCTTCTGGGACTTGGAGGAAAGGTGAATTTCCCTTTCTTTAGGACAGAAGTTATCCAAGTAACAAGATGGGACCCCAAAGCTCAATGTGGAGGTTTCAGTGATCTTTAAAGTAGAAACTGCCTATATATTTCTTTCCTTTTCTTCTTTTCTTTTTTTCAATGCTGGGGATCAAACCCAGGACCTTGCCCATGCTAGATTACTAGGCAAGTACTCTACCACTGAGCTAATCCCCTATCATTTATATTTCATTTTGAGACAGGGTCTTACTAAGTTATTGAGGCTGGCTGCAATCTGGCAATCCTCTTACCTCATCCTCCTGAGTCACTGGGATTACAGGTGTGTACCACCTCACCAGGCTTGGCTCCCCTTCCTTAGGCCAGGGCCCTGGGTTCACCTCCAGGTAGCAGGTTAGAATCCCAAAGCTCACTGTGGAGGCTTCCATAGATTTTCCAAGTAGAAGTGTGGACGTTTATTTTTTCCCACTACTGGGGGGTCAAACCAGGGCTTTGCACATGCTAGGTAAATAGTCTACCATTGAGCTATACCCCCATTCCCAGAAGTCGCATGTGAACTGGGTACCCTTTCTCTCATTGGCTCGTGATATGAAGTATGTTCTTAGGGCCTCAAAACATGGCACAAGTTCAATGATTCTGAAAAGAGTTCTCTTTTTTTTCTCTGCTGATGCTGAAAGCCAAAAGTATCCTTCCCCAAATTTATATCTATGATGTAGTGTACATCGTCCTTGACTTAATTGTTATAAAGGTGCCTGAGCAAGATGCTCATGTTGTCCATCCCTGCTGCTCTTCTCCTATGTATGTAGGGACCGGGGGATGACACTGGAAGCCATAGTGAACACGTGGGAAAATGTCCTGTGAACTTTGCATTCACTGTCCTCAGTGACATACAAAGGTGTTTAAGTGAAACTTACAAGGAAAAACTAAGGAAATACCTATTTTAGTTGTCTGGTCAGTCCCATTATTTGGTTTCTGAACCTTGTTTTCCAGGCTGATTTGTAAATACTGAGCTGTTGAAGAGTTGTGTATTTTCTTGGACAAGAAGAGAATGGGCCCTCTAGTCCCTAGCATGTCCTCTACCTGCTCCCTAGCAATGTGGAAGTGTTCTGTCTTTGCTGTTGGCACTAGCAAAAGCTCTATCCTCTTGGAAAACAGTGGATGTCCAGAATTTTGGGCCCTGGGTTCACCTCTCTTTTCTCTTCCATGCCAAGCCCTACCCCACCAGACCTTGGATAAGGGAGAAAACTGAACAGGGTGGTATACATCATGTTCATCCTCAGAGCTGGGAGCTGAGGACCAGAGAACATAGGGCACTTGCCCTTGTTTATGGGACCTGAAAGCTGGAAACCCCCATTTTACAGTTATTAGTAATTTAAAACAGTGCTTGTTGCAGGGTTATATTCTAGAATAGAATGCACAATTCACAATGAATCTCAAAGTGTAATTTTCAGCCTACCCTTTGCATTCTGTTTGCTTTGTTTCACAGTTGGGCAAAGTTAGTTCTAGGGAAGGGTGTTCATTTGCTCCAAGTTCCACAGCAATCAATTATAAAGAACTCAAACTCAGGTTTTCTTTCTTTTTTTTCCCCCCTCACAGTCCTGGGGATTGAACTCAGGGATTCACTCATTCTGGGCAAATGCTTGACCACTGAACTACATCTTCAGCCCAGGTTTTCTTAATAATATGTAATCTTTATAAATAGAATGACTGGATGTCTCAGTTTGTGACAATTGTTCCATTCTAATTGTTAACATTTCCTCTTAAAAGTGCCATGGTTTAGGGCTGGGATGTGGCTCAAGCGGTAGCGTGCTCGCCTGGCATGCGTGTGGCCTGGGTTCGATCCTCAGCACCACATACAAACAAAGATGTTGTGTCCCCCGAAAACTAAAATAAATATTAAAAAATTCTCTCTCCTCTCTCTTTAAAAAAATGTGCCATGGTTTAGATCATAAATTATGTGTTTCTCCTATTAATGTGCCATTCATTTTTCTTCATATACATCATTTTATATAGTCCTTACAATAATCCTGTAATGTAACTATAATTCCCCTATTTTGCACAGTAGGAAAATGAGTTCTAAGGGGTTAAGTTATATGTCTGAAGGGATGTAAAAGGTAACAAGTGAAGCTAACCTTTAGATTTAGTTTGCAGAGGTTCAGCCAGGCACTCAATTGCCACAGTATTCTTTACTGTCTCCAGACCAATCTTTCACTAGAGGCCAGGGAAATGCACAGAACAACTTTGTTGGCCTCTATTTGTACCCTGTTGGAAATGCAGTGTACCTGGGCTTGGAGGGTAGTGCAGACAGCTAGCAGGTTAGGTGGGTGGGTAGGGGCACTATTTCCAGGCCTGGTGAAGAGCCTTTTTAATGGCACCTGCAACAATGGTACAGACCAGTTGAGTGGGGAGGTTGGAAAAGGTGTAGCTGTAACCCCTGAGCAGGTAGGGCAAGATGCAAGAACCCCATTCTGCTTCTGCCATCTCTGGTGCGCCCCACATCTGCTTCAGATCTGTTTGCTATCAGTTCCTGGGAAATCCAATTTTGTAAAATCTCTGAGGGCTACTGAAAATATTCACTTCCCACCCTTCCATCTCATTTGTTGCCTTCTCCAACCTGGTACTACAGGCTGCAAAAATTCATCCTGAATTGAGCCATATGTCTTTCTATGAAGCCCCAAACTCAAACCCATGATTAGTCTTTCATGTCAAATATTTATTTCTGAAGGAGTTTGTCTTGGCATGGAGGCCACCCCATCCAAAGAGCACATGTCTTAACAAACAACCTGTACTCCTCTTTACCTTGGTGCTTGCTAGTTTGTTCACCCCACCACACCCCCACCCCTGGGGAATGCCACCCATATAGAAGAATGCAACAGGCCGCCGTAGGGGCTAGGCAGTCTGGCTTTTACTAACACTTGCTGCTCCACCCAAACCTACCAGATGGGCACCCTTCACCAGAGCCCAGACCGGCACCTACCCAGCACATGGAAGAGCCTCTGGGATCTTCCAAGCACCCAAGACTCAGTCCTGAGGGCAGAGCAACTCTCTTCAAAGTGTTCCTCCAAATTCCGCCTACCATCCAAAGGCCAGGGAACATGTTAGGGGTCCTGTTTTCAAGCATTATCCAGAATGCAGGTACAGGCTTGAAACCTTGCAGTCCTTCTCAGCTCTCTCCTCCCCACTTCTCCAGACAGAGTCCTGTCTTGTTTAATATCTTGTCTTTGTGTAATAGAAAAATACAGTATGGCACCAACAGATTGGTGCCTTTGGCAGTACATTTTCACTTCCCTGGATCTTGGTTTCTCCACGTGTAAAATGAGGAAATTGGTCTAGATGAGCACTAAGTGTCATTTCTCTAAACTCTCATCTGTTTGATTCTGTCTTACCTCTCCTCCCAGGGCAGATCCTCAGACCAGGCTGCCTCTTACCTTCCCTAAAAAAAGTGACATCAGTCTCCTCGGTGGTAGCTTCCAGTCCTACCCCCACACCTCTCAGTACACAATGACCACTGCTATGGTGTGGATATGGTTTGAGTGTGTCCCCCAAAGCTTCACATGTTGGAATGTAATCCTCATTGTGATGTAGAAATTTCATCTGACTATGGTGTTTACATTTGGGGCCTTTGGGAGGTAATTATGATCCGATAGTCATCAGGGTGGAATGCCTGTGATTGAATACTGATGGCTTTATGAGTGAGAGACCAGAGGAGACACACAGACAACACGTGCACTCCCTGTCTCTTGCCATGTGATGTCCTGTACTGCCTCAGGATTCTGCCATCAGCAAGGCCATCACCGGAGGCCAAACCAATGGGGCCCACCCAATCTTGGATTTTGAACCTCCAAAACAGTGAGCCAAAATAAACCTCTTTTTCTAAAAACATACCCAATCTGTGGTATTGTGTTATTAGCAACAGTAAATGAACGAATTCAACCAGTCATCTTTTTAAAATTCCACTTGGACCTTGTGTATGGCATCTAGTACCTTAAGATCCAAGTTCATTTCCTGACACTGTCATTCATAGCTCTCCACATTCAAGAGTTGAAGAAAGACGCAGGACACATCAATTTTCTGAGGCTTTGTGGATATTCTAAAATGAAGAAATGTCAAAATACAGCACTAGAAGTTGTGGCACTTTTTGAAATATTTACCTTTAATAGCTACATATTCTAACATATATCACAGAAATACAATGCAATATATATCATTCACAAGATAATTACAGGATTAGTAAGGTCTACACTGGAGCCCTTTTCTGAAGGAGTGTTCCAGCCAAATGGTCTTTCTGACCTCCTCTTCTGCTCTCCTCAGTCTCCACAAGGGACCCTGACAATACTAGTTGATTCAGCCCAGTTCTTCCCAAAACTGGTAGTGTCCCTGGACTACCCAGGTGATGCAGAGGCAGCCCAAGCATGGGCCACAGGTTTGGCATTCAGCAATACTGAACAAGCTTCCTTTAAGTTAGCCTTCTGCTTGGACTGGCCAGACCTTTTGGCTTGCATTGCTCCATAGCCACCGCATCCTTGAGCGCCAGGCCCAAATCCTGGCAGGTTCTTAGTGTTGGTTTCATGGCTGTGGACCAGGGTGGAAATGTGTTTACAACTCTGCCTGTACCCCTGCCCTCACCCTGCCCTTCTCTGGGACCTCACAGAATCTCTACAGAAAGACACTCCAAGCCTTTAAAAAGACCCTGACATTACCTTCCCTCTACCTCTAACCAAAGTATATGATTTTTCAAACTTCTCTTGTCCTCTCATTGTAGGCCCCTGACCTTCTTTTTCTTCAGCCACCTCAATTTTGTGTCAGCTCTATTTGTCCCTGCCAGGAGGCCTCTACGACCCAATTAAAAGGAGACTGGGAACAGACTGGGCCTCTTTTGTCTGATTTTCTTTAGACCTACACTGCTTTCTTTGCTGCCCTGTGGGCACATGCATAGATATTCAAGTGAAACAAGCCCAGACTTGAGAATTAAGAACTTCGAGGAATTTCTCTGCTCCTGGTACAGTGGGGAGCCACGGTAAGCTGCTTGCCTTCTTTGCACCTTGGTTACCTCATCTACTGAGTGGATATCATAAATAATGAGATTAAACTCTGACATTGCCAGAAGATGGCATGTTTACATTCCAAGGTCATGGTGACCATAGGATGCCTGGAGCACAGTTCCCATGGGTGGGAAGGCTTGCCATTGACGATGCAGTTGGGAATAAGGGAAAGAAAATTAGAAAAAGTAATAAAATTCAGTTAGGCCTATTTCTGGTATTAGCTTTCTGTGAGCAAGCCAGTCAATCTCTTTGACTCTAATTTCTTTGCAAAACCATACTATGCTATGGTTTATTGTATTGAACATACAATAAACCATAGCATAGTAGCTAAGAGCATGGCCTTTAAAGTCAGGCAGACCTGTATTGGGGTCCCCCCTCTACTACTTCCTAGCTGTGTCACCCATTCTAATATGTTAGTCAGCTTTCCATTACTATAACAAATATCTGATATTATCAGTTTGTAGAGAAAAGGTTTATTTTGGTTCATAAACTTGGAGATTCCAGTCCATGACCCATTGACCCCATTGCTTTTGGGCCTGGTGCGAGGCAGTGCATCATGGCAGGGAGCATACATCAAAGCAGAACCACTCACCTCATAGCTAGGAAGGGAAAGAGATAAAGAGGAAGAGGAAGGGGCTAGAATCCCCCTACCCACTTCAAGGGCATATCTTCAAGAGACCTTCTACTGGGCCCCACTTCCCAATAGCACCACCCTGAGGACCAATATTTAAACACATGGCCCTTAGGGGACATTTAGGACCCAAACTACAACATCTACTCATCAATGTCTCTTTGTTTATTTACTTAGGGCAAGTAAATGAAACACCAATATGAAGTTGTTTTGAGAATTAAATGAGATAAAATAACTAAAATATGTAAAAATTTTGACATGGTACCTGTCATTTAGTAAGTTCTATATATGTGTTAACTATTACTACTACTGCTTTTTATGAAGGGAAAGAAGATGTATAGGAAGACATTTGCTGGCCTAATTCTCACATTTATTCTGAGGATCTAATGAAATAAATTCTAGAAAAGGATTTTGGAAGATAAAAGGACTCTTCAAATGTACAGTGGAATTACATTAAAAAACAGAGGCATTGGGTCTTCCCGCCTTACTGTCAAGAGGTTTATCCTGAGTCTATGGACTCTGTCTTGCTCAGTACTGGTGTGAGTGGCTATTGCCTTCCCCTCCTCCTACCCATGCATCCTGCTTTTGTGATGATTTTCTCCTCCTGACAGTGGAGGAAGGGATTAGAAACTTTGACCCCCATCCTTCTGCCAACTCTGCCACCTCCCCATTACTGCAGAGGTACTTCTCAGACAAGTATCCAGTGCTCAGCCTAGGCCCAGACTTCACTTTGTGCTTGCTCTGCTGAAGGCCTAGCTCCTCCTTACCAGTGATCAGGCTTCCTGCTGCCACATTTCAGGTTTTAGGGCATGCTGGAGCCCATGCAGTTGTGTCAGGACCCACCACACTGAGTGATCATTAACTTCTGCACACAAAAATACTCCATTGCATAACAGTCATTTGATAAACCTGGACTAGCTAAAGGAGGGGGTGTATGTTTGAGGTAGGTGGGTTCCTTTTCTGTAGCAGCCTCTGAGGATTGACTGTCCTCATCTCTTGCCTCAGGACAGAGTTTAATTCTAAATGCAAGATATCGTATGTTGCCTTAATCTTCACAAAACATTTACTTGGTAATTTTGTAGGGTCCATTTTCCAGATGAGGTAACTGACAGAGATACGAGGTAAAATTTCTCAAGGTCAACTAGTGAGTAAGTAGATCTTGTTCTTAAACTTATGCTTGGGCTAGGAGCATGGCTCTTTGGTAGAGCACATACTTAGCTTGTGTAAGGGTTCAATCCCCAGCACCAAAACCAAATGAAAACCAAACCCAGGTCTCTCTGACTCCAGAGCCTGAACTCTTAACATTATAGAAAGATGAACTCAGCCCAGAACTCTCCTGTAGTGGTACAGCTTTTAGCCTTGTTTCAGGTTCCTTGTTTCAACAGGGGAGCAAGTTACAAACCACTGTAATATTCTCTGGCCTGAAGGGACTTTTGATTTCTTTCCTCTTTCCCTCAGTTTCCTCACCTCCTCAGAGAACACTTAAGAGAAAGGGGCAGTATACCCAGGAAAGACATTTTAGATAGAAAAATGAGCTCTGCTCATATTTTTCCTGTCTCTTTTTTTCTCTTTCCTCCTACTTCCATACTTTTGCTTTAATAAGGGATCCAAAGACCTAGGAATTGTCAGCAGATTCCTGCTCAAAGGCAGAAACATAGCTGAATTGTCCTCTTGATATTTCTTCTGGGCTTTGATGCTTCATGACATCATAGCAGCAGGCCCCCGTGAAATCAATGTTAATGCTTGGCTCAGCTCTGAGGATCAAAGCCATATTGATCCTGGCAGCCAATCTTCCCTAGATTGATTAGATTGTCATCTTCCCCAGGCAGACTATCCCAGGTTTCCTTTCTAATACTGAACTACAAGCATGAAAACAGTTGCTTCTGGAGACAGAGTGGTTACTTGTCTCCTTGGTGTCACTGCTGGAAGCAGCTGCACAAACTGGCTGTCTCTTTAGCTCAAAAGTGTCCTTAAAGTTAAGTCTGGGGCCTGATCCAGGTACTGTCTTAGGGTAGGAAGGGGATCATCATTTTTGCCTTTGTTTCTTCTTGTTTTAGCTCTGCAAAGGCACTGATGCTTGGTGAAAGCAAAACTTAGAAAATTGGCCATCTGACCCATGATGCTTCTTTTCTGGTGGTTGGACAGATCATTGAAGCTGCCACATGTTTCCAAGGAGGGTGTGGAGATTTGCTAATCTAGTAGGGAGCAGCTGGTGAGCTCTAGGCACTATTACCCAGGCCTAACTACACACTTGCTCCTTCTAAACCATGGGTTTGGGGTTCCTTTTCCCAATCTCACAGAACTCTGGTTAGGATAAGGCCTCTAGCTACCACCTAGAGGTCACAAGAGAGAGATGCTAAAATGGCAAGGAACCAGACAAGGGAGTAGACAAGGCATAGTGATGGAGGAGACCAGAGGCCTTGACCCTGCCCTG
Source organism: Marmota monax (assembly GCF_021218885.2). Lineage (NCBI taxonomy): Eukaryota > Metazoa > Chordata > Mammalia > Rodentia > Sciuridae > Marmota > Marmota monax. The sequence continues at coordinate 922,570 of NW_026693786.1, forward strand.
CCATGAACTAACTATGTGAGCCTTGTTTCATCATCTGTAAACAATAGGGAGATCACTGATTAGCCTTCTTTTCTTTATTTATTTATATGTGGCACTGGAGGATTGAACCCAGGGCTTCACACATGCCAGACAAGCCCTCTACCACTGAGCCACAACTCCAGCCCCTGATCAGTCTTTCTTAATGCCACAAGATTCCTATTGATTTGGGGCACAGCGTTTGGAAGTGGGACTGTGGAGACCTTGAAGTAGATCCAAGCTGAGAGGCACTGCCCTAGAGTTCAGGAGTGTCAAGGCCATAGAGCCATTGCCTAATTGAGCACAGGAAGAGCACCCCTGAAGCAGGCAAACCTGGCTGAAAGGAGAGGCAACTTGGAATTTGGTTAATGTCTAAGTTAAGAGAGGTCAAAATAATTGGATGAGTAAGCAGAGAAAAGCAGATCTGCAATGGGGGTGGGATATCTCAGGGACTTTCCCATGAGTCTTCAGGAGAGAAACACTCAGAAGGGTAGGGCAATGGAAGAGAGGATCTGAGAACAGCAGTCTTACTGAAAGCCTATTAGGTATCATGATGCAGTGGAAGAAACACTGGATTAGGAATCCAAAGCTGGGGGTTTTAGTTCTGTCTCAGCAATGAATTTGAGCCTCAATTTCCCCATCTGTGATTTTTCCCAATGCTTTATTGAGGAACATTGAACATACAATAAACCACACATATTCCAAGTATACAATTTGATGAGTTTTGGCATCTGTGCACACTCAGGAAACCATCACCACAATCAAGGTGATGGACATACATATCATCCCCAAATGTTTCTTCATATCTTTTTTTTAAAATAAACACAATGATACACTTTTAAAAAAATTTGTAGTTATAGATGATTAGCATGCCTTTATTTTATTTGTTTATTTTTATGTGGTGCTAAGGATTGAACCCAGTGCCTCATATGTACCAGGCAAGCACTCTGCCTCTGAGCTACAGCCCCAGCCCCTCCTCATATCTTTTTATAATTCATCCCTCCCATCTTACTCCCTGTTCCTCCTCACACCTAGACAACCACTGAGATGCTTTCTGCCACTATAGATTAGTACATATTTTCTAGAGTTTTACATGGTTGGAATTATACAGTATAGTATGTATTTTCTGGCAGGATCTGGCTTCTTTTATTCAACATGATTATTTTGATATTTATCCATATCGTTGCATATATTAGTAGTTTCTCCTTCCCTCCCCTCCTTCCATCCTCCCATTCTTTCCAGTGTGGAAGTTTGAAATCATGGAAAGGTCTCTAAAACATACATCAATTTTTTTCAAGGTAAGTAACATTTTAATACAGTAGTTTTAAAAGTCCAAATTAATGTAAAAATCCATGATGAGCAAAATACTATTTTAGTTAAAAACAAGATCTGATTTGTCATACCATACCATAATACAACTTAAGGCAAAAGGAAAAGTGCTCATCTCAAGCAATTTTTATGTGTTTTAAATGTTTAATTATAATAAGTGCTATATAAAAATATTTTATACACATATAATTTTTCTAGAATATTAAAGTAGTTAAAAATATTGGACAATATTGAAAATTAGGTATATTAAAATATATAATTTAACATAGGTCAATTTTAAAAGTAGATAAAGTGGTAAGTATGCAATATGCTGTCTTGACAAAAGTGTGTGTGTGTGTCTATCTGGAAGAATACATACCAAGGTAAAAATATTTGTGTCCTAGTGATTAGAATTTTGGATTTTTTTCCTTGCTTCTCTGTTTCCTATTTATTTATTTATTTTGGTACCAGGAATTGAATCCAGGGGTACTTAACCACTGAGCTACATCCCCAGCCCTTTTTTATATTTTATTTAAAAATTTTTTTAGTTATACATGGACACAGTCTTTGTTTATTTATTTTTTATGTGGTGCTGAGAATCAAACAGTTCCTCACATGCTCGAGGCATGCACTCTGCCACTGAGCCACAATCCCAGCCCCCCTTTTTATATTTTAGTTAGAGACAGGGTCTTGCTGAGTTGCTTTGGGCTTCACTAAATTGCTGAGGCTGGCTTTGAACTCATGATCCTCCTGCCTCAGCCTCCCAAGTCACTGGGATTACAGGCATGTGCCACTGTGCCTGGCCTTATTATACATGACCATAGAATCCATTTTGACATAATTTATAGAAGCATGGAATATATCTTGTTGTAATTCAGTCCCCAGTACCTCTCCTTCCCCTCTGTTCCCTTCCCACGCCCCCTGCTCCCTTCTCTCTATTCATCTTTCTGCCATTTACCCATAGTTGTTTTTAAAATTAATTTCTTATGGTTGTATATGATAGTGAGATTCACTGTGAAGTATTCATATGTGTACATAGGAAAATTATGTCAGATTCATCCAGTTATCTTTCCTTATCCTATCCCTCCTCCCTTTTCTTTATTCCCCTTTGTCTAATCCATTGAACTTCTATTCTTTCTTTATCTCCCTCCCCCATTGTGGTTTAGCTTCCACATATCAGAGAAAATGTTCAACCTTTGGCTTTTCAGGATTGGCCTATTTACTTTGTAAAAAGTTATAGCTATTTTAATAAGTAGAAAAATGTTACTGTATCTTTAAAGTCACTTTATTGAGGCATAACTGATATATAATAAACGGCCTATATTTAAAGTGCACAATGTGATAAATTTTATTTATGTATATATTATGAAGCTGTCATTGTATTCAAGATGATGAGTATATCCATCATCCCCAAAAGTCCTCTCCTTAAGCACAGGCAACCACTGCCATTCTTTCTGTCACTGAATGCAGTTTCTATAATTTTATATAAATGGAATAAAAAGTAGTTACTTTTTTACTCTGGCTTCTTCTCACCATAATTGTTTTGCAATTCATCCATGTCATTGCATGTATCAATAGTTCATTCATTTTATTGTTGAGTAGTATTTCTTGGTATTTCTATATCACAATTTGTGCAACCATTTACATCTTGATGGACATTTGAGTTGTTTCTAGTTTTTGACTATTACAAATATAGTTGCTATGAATATTCATTCACAAGTCCCGATGTGGACACATGCTTTCATTTTTTTTTTAGGTTGTCGGGTCTGTGTTTAACCATTTGAGGGACTTCCAAACTGTTTTCCAAAGTGACAGCACCATTTTACATTCACAGCAGCCATGCAATTGGAGCTGACAGTTCCAGTTGTTTCAAATCCTCATCAACACTTGGTATAGTCAGTTTTAAAAATTTTAGATGTTTTAACCGGTGTGTGGTAACTTTCTATTGGGTTTTGACTTGCATTTCTCTAATGACCAACGATATTGAACATCTTTTCATGAGTTTTGTAGCATTCGTATGTCTTCTTTGGTGAAATGTGGATTCAAATTAATTGGGTTTTTTAACTTTCTTATTTTTGAGTTTTGAGAGTGCATCCATGTGCATGCGCTCTCTCTCTCTCTCTCTCTCTCTCTCTCTCTCTCTCTCTCTCTCTCTCTCACACACACACACACACACACACACACACTTCTTTACCAGATATATAACCAGCAAATATTTTTTCCCAGTCTGTGGCTTATGTTCTAATTCTCTTAAAACTGTCTTTGAAGAGTAAATTTTAAAATTTCAATTAGGTCAATTTCATGTATTTTCACACCTTATGTTATTTGTGTTCTCTTTAAGAAATCTTTGCATAACCCAAGATCACTATGATTTTCTCCTGTTTTATAGTTTCATTTCTTACATTTACATGTCTGAACCATTCTGAGTTAATTTTTGAATATTGTGTAAGATAGAAATCAACTTTATTCTTTGCAATGTATATATTCAGTTGACCCTGAATAATAGTTGAAAAATTATTTCCCTGTTGAATTGTCTCAACACATTTGCCAAAACCAACTAGATTTATATGTGTGGGCCCATTTCTAGACTCTCTATTCTATACCGTTGATCTGTATGTCTATCTTTATGCCAATAGCACACTGTCTTGATTGCTATAACTTCATAAAAAGTCTTAAAATCAGGTCATATAAGTCTCCCAAGTTTGTTTATCAAAATTATTTTCTCAACTCTAAGTCCTTTATGTTCACATCGACTTGAAAATAAATGTCCCAAATTCTAAAAATCCCCACAACTTTGCTGGAATCTTTATTAGGATTACATTATATCCAAGGACAATTTAGGGGTGAATTGACATCTTAACAATATTATGTCTTCTAACTCATGAACAAGGTGTTTCCCTCCATTCATGTAAGTCTTCTTTAATTTTCTAAGAACCATTTTATACTTTTCAGGATAGAAGGCTTACACAATTTTATCAAGTTTATTCATAAGTCTTTCAAATTTTTGTGATGTTGCAAATGTTATTTTTATTTTAATTTTTTTGCCATGAATTGCTGATATATAAAAATACAATTGATTTTTGCATGTTGATGTATCATGGGATCTTTTTCTTTCTTCTTCTTTTTTTTTTTTTGGTACTGGAGATTGAACCTAGGGGTACTTTACCACTGAGCTACATCCCCAGCCCTTTTTATTTTTTTATTTTGAGACAGAGTCACACTAAGTTGCTGAGGGTCTTGCTAAATTGTCCAGGCTGGCCTTGAACTTGCAATTCTCCTGCCTCAGCCTCCTGAGTCACTGGGATTATAGACCACTGCACCCAGCATGTGTCCTGAGGTCTTGCTTAACTCATGTGTTAGTTCTAGTAGCTTTTTGGTAGAGTCTTTTGAATTTTCTAGGTTGAAAATCATGGAAACGGTTTTTTTAATATTTATTTTTTAGGTGTAGTTGGACACATACCTTTATTTATTTATTTATTTATTTTTATGTGATGCTCAGAATTAAACCCAGGGCCTCGCACATGCTAGGTAAGCGCTCTACCGCTGAGCTAAAACCCCAGTCCGGGAAACAGCTTTACTTCTTCATTTCCAATTTGTCTGTCTTTCATTTCTTCTTGTTTTCTTAGTGCAATAGTAAGAACCTCTGGCAGAATGTTAAATAAAACTAGTGAGAGCAGACACCTTTTCTTTATTCTTTATCTTAGAACCAACCTTTCATTATTATGATGTTAGCTATAGATTTTCTATACTTGCCCCTAATCAGGATGAGAAAGTCCCCTTCTACTTCTAGTTTGATGAGAATCTTTAAAAATCTTGAATGGCTATTGAATTTTGTAAGATGCTTTTTATCCATATATTGACATGATTATATTTTTTATTTTTAGTCTGTTATAATTGCATATTGCATTGATTGATTTTTTACATTTCTTGGATAAATCCTACTCAGTCGTGATGTTTTGTCCTTTTTATATATCATTGAATTTAATTTGCTAAAATGCTATTAAGGTGTTTTTTTAAATGCACTTATAAGGGACATTTTCTGTACTTTTCTTGTGATAACTTTATCGGGTTAGGCTTCTAGAATAAGCTGGAAAGTGTTTCCTTCTGTTGGGGGGAAGAATTTGTGTAGAATTGGTATCATTTCACCCTTAAATGTTTGTAATACACCCATGAAACCATTTTGGTTGTCCCCTCTATGATTCTTAAGGGCCCTTTCATCTTGGACATTCTGCAATTCTAGTAAGATTCTTTCCAGTTTAGATGTGTATCTCTCCTCTGTCTCTTTATATCTTATCCGCCTATCTCTACCTCCTTCCAGTTTCCCATATCCTCTATTAAGTGACAATCTGAGTCTGACAGTCTGAGTCTGTAGGCATTTGTCCTGTCTTCCCAGAGGAAAGTGGAGGAAACTCTTTCATTTCATAGTTTATTCCAACTCTGGTATGTTTTGGTCATATAACCACCTGTAATCTGCCTTAGTAACTAGAGTAGATAACTGACCATTGTTTGAAAAACAGTGGGTGCCAAATCAGTAAGCCATAGGCCATTAGGTAAAGCCAAGTTATACCTGAAGGACTGGGACAGTAGTTAGCCTGCTATCTCAAACTTGGCATGGTCACTCCTTGAGATGGGTCTCTGTGGGCCTCTGTCTGACTATCTGTAAAATGAGGAACTAGACCCCTAGATTTTTGTACTCTGAAAAAGGAAGTAAATAAACAATAATAGCAAGGGAAAGGAGGCCAAATGACCCAATAAGGGATGAAACATTAACATATTTTCAATGATTATTTGGTTTCAAAAGTTTTGAAACTGAAAAGTAGATAATCCATGTATTGAGACAAGGCATGGAAGAATAAAAATGGGGTTTGTTTAGGTGTCGAATGCTTGGAAAAGAATGTTTTCCAATATTGCCGGGTCATACCATAAAAAACCCTCACTACATTTTAATATTGAAAAAAAGAACACAGGGAAGATCAAATGCCAGGGCAAATATGAATGTAGTTTTTGACTTTTTAAATAAAGGTGTACTACAAATCTGGAGCAGAGTCCCAGACACAATGGATGGATCATGAGTTGCTAACAAAGCAAATGGGTTTAGAGAAACTGGGAGCTGGAAGAAAGAGCTCTTCAACATAATGTATGTCAGAAAATGGAAAAGGGGGCTGGAGGGGTTGCTCAGTGATAGAATACTTTCTTAATATGTGGAAGGCCCTGGGTTTGATTCTGAGCACTGAAAAAGGAGAGAGAAGAAGGAAGAGGGGAAGGAGGAGAAAAGGAAGGAGGAGAAGTGAGGGCAGAGGAGAGGAGCAGAGAGGAGAGGGGACAGAAAAAGATTTTGTAATCACCTTCCCTGAGCAAGAGTATTTTATCTATTCACTGGTCAGCTACATAGCACTTAACTGTGGGCCCTGCACAAAGCTAGGGAAATAGTTAAAATTTGAAGCTCAGCGGGTGGTTCTTTTCCTGGTCAGCCAAAGAGAAAATGGAGGTCAGAGATCTGACAGCTCAGTCCCTATGGAAAAAGTAGGGTGTTGCATTTCTCCCCTCTGAAAGTCCCCAGCTGATGCCAGAAGTGCTTTTACCTGCATTGATCAATTGATTGATTGACTGGATATTGTTATGTGACCCAGGCTGATCTCAATCTCCTCATCTCAAGCAATTCTCCCTCCCAAGTATTTGAACGATAGTACATGCCACAATGACCACCCACCTGCCTCCTTTTAAATGTGTTCCACTGATGCTTCCAGTCATCTAGCTAATGAGTGATGATCACCTGACCAGATGTGCTAGCATAGTCACCACAGTCCTGACCTGCCTGCCACCTACTCCACACTCTCCCCTTACCCTGCCTATACCATTCCAGCCACCGTCACTTATTCCCACTAGATTTAGACTCTCCACCAGGTTCTGAGAACTCTGAAAGCATATGGAGATGAGACAGAAGGAGAGGGATACTTCTGGCAACACAAACTCCAATTCATGGTGCTATTCTCTCCACTTAGCACTGCGCATAGCAGCTGTATAGCTAAGCTTCGAATGAGATCTCTTAATCCTATTTGCTATGCTTTCATTATACTATGCACCTTGTCAGGAAGCAGCAGGGGGCTCTTGAATAGAGCCACCTCTGCCCTCATGTCACCCCTCCTTACCTCTCTCACCCATCTATCCCTTAACCAGTTTTGGCCTTTCATTGGCTATGCTCCATCATTTCCTCATTTAAACTTTTGTTAGTTTCTCACAATAACAGGAATTTGTGAAAGCCTGTAATTTATTTGGAGAGTTTGGCTCTTGGAGTACCCTCTCTCCCTCTTTTAACTCAGGGGGAGAGCTTGGAGTGCTTGGTTTTTGGCAAACAAGAAATAAGGAATCTGGTCCCACATTTGAGTTCTTTTCGAGCGGTCTCCCTATACTTCAAAGACATTTGCCTGAGTGCCTGGGTAAGGATCCAGGGCACTAATTGGGCACTTGAGTGAAAAAAATGTTGAGGATGAGGAATCTGGAAGGCCAACAGGTCCAGGATAGAGCTAAAAAAGCCAGGGTTCTGACCTTGTGCTGCCCAGGCCCAACAGAAACCCCACAGCTATGGGTGCTTAGAGGAGGAAAGGAAGGGCTTGCCTGCTGAATACAGCCATTGTGTTCATTTCAAATACAGGCCTTTTGGGGTGAACTGTCATTCACCTGGAGGTAGTGGTTGAGGTTGAAAAAAATTTCTGGGGACTACTAGATGAAAGGAGTGGATGGTGGGTGTGTTAGTCAGTTTTTCATCATTGTGAACAAAATAACTGACAAGAACAACTTAGAGAAGGAGAAGTTTATTTTGGCTTATGGTTTCAGAGATTTCAGTGCATGACCAGCCTCTTTCATTGTTCCATTGCTTGGGACCCAAGGTGTAACAGAACATCATAGTAGAAGGGTGTGGATGAGGAAAGCTGCTGGGTTCATGGCAGTCAGGGAGGGAGAGAGGGAGAGAGGGAGAGAGAAAGGAGAGAGACAGAGAGCATGGGACAGAGGGAGAGAAGGAGGGAGGGAGGGAAAGAGAGAAAAGAGAGAGAAGGAGGGGGAGAGAGAGAGAGAGAGAGAGAGAGAGAGAGAGAGAGAAACACAGAAAGTCAGGAACAAAATATATAATCCACAAGGACATGACCCCAGTGAACTACTTCCTTCAGCCATGCCCTATCTGCCTATAGTTACCGCCCAGTAATCCAAATTATTAATCCATCAAATGGATTAATCCACTAATCCACTAATTAGGTTATAGCTCTCATAATCTAATCATTTAGCCTCTGAACATTCCTGCATTGCCTAACACATGAGCTTTTTGGGGAGGACACCTTATATCTAAACCATATCAGTGGATTTATATATAGTTGAACCTCAGAGGCCAGGGCTTTGTTGCAAAGAAAATTTGTCAGAAATTAAGCACTTCCTTAGCACTTGGTACAGCTGTGAATTGAAAATAATGCCCTCTGCATGATGGAAAATTATGGAGTCCCGTCTCTGATTTTTCCAAGTTTGTTTAGAAAGATGGTATTCTTTTGTTGAAATCTACTTTTCACTCTTCCCAACTCTCCCATAATCTCAGCTGTTTCATCAAAATCTCTTTGTCCTCCCCATGTGACAGCAGGGGCAATAATAAGAAACAAATAGAATCTGGACTTTGAGTCCAGATTGAAAACTGTCAGAGTTGTCAAAAACTTTGACTACTCCTTGCATTTTCCAAAAAACAGAAACCAAGTGGAAAAAGGGCAAAGGCAAGTAATAATGCTCATTTATTAGTGACATGTTCCCTACCCCACTGTTAGATCCTTGAAGTCAAAGACCATATCATTATTATATGACTGTTGGTTCTATTCTTTTTGGGGTAGGGGTACCTGGGATTGAACTCAGGGGTAGTCAACCACTGAGCCACATCCCTAGCCCTATTTTGTATTTTATTTAGAGACAGGGTCTCACTGAGTTGCTCAGCACCTCACTTTTGCTGATGCTGGCTTTGAACTCTCAATCTTCCAGCCTCAGCCTCCCAAACCACTAGAATTACAGACATGCACTACTGTGCCCAGCTGTTGGTTCTTTTTTTCAAATTGTCCATTGCTTGGTTATTTTTCTCTTACTAAATTTCCTCTGATAACCTATCCCACTATCCTTTAAGTCTTATACTATGTTGTTCTTCATTCATTAATCTATTAGGCTACTTTTCTTTCCCTTAATATAGTAAATTTTCCTTCACTTGGAGTGTTTGATTTCTTTAAAAATACTTAGACAATTTAGTTCTGGTCATGAATCACAGGATTTTATAAATTGTATTGCCCTATTATATAAAAAAAATGTTCCCTACCCCACTGTCAGATCCTTGAAGTCAAAGACCATATCTGTATGTTACTTATTTAGCATCCTCAATGCAAGTGGGGTAGCCATGTGTCTGGGCCAAAGATAATGTTAAATAACTGTTCAATAAATGAATATTATACATGGGTGACTTAATTTAAAATATATACACGTTTAGCATTAATAACTGTATCAAGAGCTGGCGTTATGGCTCAGTAAGAGAGCACTTGCCTTGCATGCATGAGGGTTCGATCATCAGCACCACATAAAAATAAATAAATAAAGATATCATATCCATCTACAACTAAAAAAAGTTTTTAAAAACTATCAAGGCACTTTTTCCTATTCCTTGCATGAAATACATCTAAAACTGATGGACCAGAAATGCCAGTGGAAGCAGAAAAAAGATTGATTCTTTAGCTAAATGACCAGGAAAGGGGCAGCCTAGCAAGACAGAAAACCTTTAGACAACAACCTCTCTACTCCAGGCAAACACCATGGAGGAAAAAATGCACCCCACTCACACTTTGTCAGCAAAGGCCTAGGAGGGATCTTAGATTTCTACATTCACCCAGCTTCAGAAGGTGCCCCAACATGCCAACCTCCCATGCTGAAGTGGTGTCAGAGAAAAGTAAGTAGGGATTCAGAAGTTTCTTCCCCTCTCAGTGGTAACAAGGCCTACCCCTCCCCCACAGCGTCAGTGGAGACCTTGTAGGGAGCCTGGACTTTTACCCTTGCCAGACTGTAACCTCTGACCACCCCTCCTGTTCCTGGAAAAGTGCCAAAGTGGTGTCAGTGAAGGCCAAGTAGGCCATTGGGACTTTCACTATCACCTAGTATAGTGTCAGTTGATACCACATGGGAAACAGTAACAAGGGACCCCTACTCCTTTCAATAAAGAAGGTATCAGAAGAAGCCTAGTGGGGATCTTGACCAACTGCTACACCTGCTCAGCAATATCAAGGCAACCTTCCTCCCCAGTGTATCAATGGAGGCTGAGCCGGGAACATGGACTTCCACCCTCATTTGGCAGTGCTGCCTGGTGCTGCCTGGCTGGCATGTTGTCAGAGGAGGCCTGCTAAAGCACAAGATTTTAATAAGCTCTGGAGTCTCACAACAAAATGCCCAGGATACAATAGAAAATCCCTTGTCACACCAAGGACCAGGAAAATCTTGACTTCAATTTAAAAAGACCATCAAGACCAAGATGACACAGAAATTAGACTTGGCAAGGATTTTACAGCAGTTATCATAAAAAAATGCTATAACAAGCCATTAAAATCATACTTGAAATAAATGAAAAAAAAGCCACAAAGTCTCAGCAAGTAAATAAAAGTCATAAAGACAAAACAAATGGAAATTTTTAGAACTGAAAAATATAATAAGCCAGGCATGGTGACCCACACCTGTAATCTCAACTTTCTCCAAAGGGTGAGGCAGGAGGATCACAAGTTTGAGACCACCCTGGGCAACTTACTGATACCCTGTCTCAAATAAAAAAAATACAAAGGGCTGGGGATGTGGCTCAGTGTTAAAGTGCTTGCCTAGAATATGCAAAGCCCTGAGTTCAATCCTCACTACTGAAAAAAATACTAACCAAAATCAAATAAGCCTTATGGGGTAGATTCCACAGCAGACTAGAGAAGACAGAGGAAAGAATCAGTGAACTAAAAAAATAGAACAATAGGAATGATAAAATCTGAAAAATTTAGAGAAAATAGATTGGGGGAAAATGTGAACACAGCTTGGGGACCTGTGATGATATAACAAAGGGTCTCACATTTCTGCCATAGGAGGATTCCCAGAAGGAGAGGAGAAAAAAGATGGGGCTGAGAAAGTACTAAATAAAATAGTGCTGAAAACTTCCCAAATATGGAAAAAGATATAAGTGTCTAGTTTCAAGATGCTGAGTAGACCCCAAAGACACATCTATGCCAAGACACATCATAGTTAAACTTCTGAAAACTAAATACACACATAAACATACATACACAAAAAATAATCTTGAAAACAGGGAAAGAGAAATGACACATTAACTCTAAGGGGGAAACAATTCTAAGACAATAGATTTGTAATTAGAAATCATGGAAGGCAAAAGGAAGAAGTGGCATGATATTCTAAATGCTGAAAGAAAAACCTAGAATTGTATAATCAGTGAAAATATCCTTCAGGAATGAATAGGAAAACCAAAACATTCTCACATGAAGGAAAACTAAGAGAATTTGTTATTTATAGACCTACCCTAAAAGAAAGGGTAAAGCCAACAAATCCCACTATTATGTATAATTATAATGTACCAATAAAAAGTAGAAAGAAAAAGAATGGCTAAAGGAGTTTCTCTAACTAGAAAAGAAATAATAAAAGAAGGGATAGAAAATATCAGGGAGTGTCTTAGATTTTTTTTTTTTTTGGCTGCTGTAACTAAAAGAGTCCACCAAAACAACTGTAGTGGAGGAAAAGTTTATTTGAGGGCCACGGTTTCAGAGTCTTAATCTATAGAAGGCTGGTTCCATTCCTCAGGGCCCGAGGTGAGGCAGAATATCATGGTGGGAGAGCGTAGCAAAGGGAAGTGGCTCACATGGTGATCAGAAAGCAGAGAGAGACTCCACTAGCCAGAAACAAATATATCCCAAAGCCACGCCCCAATTCCCATCTCCTCCAGCCACACCCTACCACTTCAGTGACCACTCAGTTAATCCCTATCAGGGCATTAAATCACTGATTGGGTTAAGACTCTCATAACCCAATAATTTCACCTTCTTGAATTGTCTCACATGTGAACTTTTTGGGGGACACCTCACTTCTAAATCAAAACAGGGAGAAATAACAGTGAAAAGGGTAAAATAATGGGTAAATATAATGGGGTTTCCTTCTCTTTTTGTATTTTCTAAATTATGTTTAACAGTTAAGGAAAAATTATAACTATAACTGATGTGGTTATCAATCTATATAGAGGAAATATTCAAGATGACTGGGATATTATATACATATGTGAATTCTTTGAATTTTTAGTAGCCTCTTAAAAAGTCATACAAAGGGATGCACTCAAGCACTATCAGTTAAAACAGAATTCTAAAAACTGTTTAAGTAAACTGCATGTAGGCAAAAGAAACTAGAGTTCATAAGAAACAAAAATAAAATGGCCCTAACATATATATGATTATATCAAATGTAAAAGCTCTAAATACATCAATTAAAAGACAGAGTTTGGCAGAGTAGGGTGGGGGGAAAGCCATGCTTCAACTATATATTGTCTCCAAGAAACCCACTTCAAATATGTATTTCCAAAGGATTATGTTGGGTGTCAAAATGTCAACATCAAAGGTTAAGCCAATGTCAAAGGTTATATACTATACGTCTCCATTTATATAACCTTCTTAAAATAAGAATATAATAGATATGGAAAACAAATCAGTGATAATTTCTAGGAGTTAGGGATGGTGGGAGAATGGGCTGGGTGTGACTACAAATGGATGGCACAAAGGAGACCTTAGTAGTTTTGGAATTCTTGTGTACCTTGATTGTGATGATGGTTATAGGAATCTACGCATGATAAAATGATACAGAACTATACACATACATTATACCACCATCAATTTCCTGACTATTATATTGTACTATAGTTACATAAGGGGAAACTGGGTGAAGGGTTCATTAAACCCCTTTGAGCTACTTCAACTGTTTTCTGTGAATCAATAAATTATTTCAAAATAAAAATATTTTCCAAAATTAAGCAGATACCTGGGCATGGTGGTGTGTGCCTGTAATTCCAGAGGCTCAGGAGGCTGAGGCAGAAGGATCATGAGTTCAAAGCCAGCCTCAGCAAAAACAAGGCACTAAGCAACTCAGTGAGACTCTGTCTCTAAATAAAATACAAAATAGGGCTGGGAATTGGCTCAGTGGTCAAGTGCCCCTGAGTTTAATCCCCAGTAACACCCCCCTCCCCAAATTAAGGTGTGGTGGCGCACACCAGTAATCCCAGTGACTCAGAAGGCCAAGGCAGGAGGATTGCAAGTTCTAAGCCAGCCTTAGAAATTTAGTAAGGACCTAAGCAACTTAGCAAGACCCCGTCTCAAAATAAAGAACAAAAAGGGCTGGGGGTGTAGTTCAGTGTTAAAGCACTCCTGGGTTAAATCCCCAATACCAAAAAACAGACAAAAAAGCAGATTAATTTTTAAAAGCTACATTAAATTCAATTTACACTTTCTTAGACTGTACAAAAAGTACCTTACAAGCTGAATCATCAGTTTTCATTGTCTTGTATATACTCAGAAGGGTCAATCAATAGAGTTCTGACTATAGAATGTCAGTAAAATTATTTACTAAATTCAGCTATGTTTTCCTCTTCAACAAAGCATCTAAGCTATTTTTTTTTAATCTGGCCAGAACAAAAGTATATATACCATAAATGAGATTTTTTTAATATTTATTTTTTAGTTGTAGTTGGACACAATACCTTTATTTATTCATTTTTATGTGGTGCTGAGGATCAAACCCAGGGCCTCACACACACTAGGTGAGCGCTCTACCGCTGAGCCACAATCCCAGCCCCATAAATGAGATCTCTAACTGGTACTTCCTGTTTTTCTACCTTCCCCTGCCCACTTTTTGGTGCTAGAGATTAAACTTCAGGCCTCACACATGTTAAACACATGCTGTGCCACTGAGCTACACTCCTAGCCCCTGACCTCACTTTTTAATAACATCAAATTTAGAGATATAATTTAAGTATGATAATATTTATGCTTTTTATATACTTGGTTTTCCAGTTTTATTTTTGGTGCTGGGGATTAGAGCCCAGGCTTCCTGCATGCTAAGCACTTGGTCTACCACTAAGCTATATCCCCCAAAGAGTACCACTACCACAATCAAGATATATATTCTTCCATTATCCCCCAAATTCTCTCATGCCTCGTTCCATATTCAACCCTCTCACACCATCCCCTCCCCTGATACCAACCAATTTGGCGGGTTTTTTTGTCCCATAGTTTTGTCTTATCCAGAATTTCTTATGAGTCACTTGAGTTTGACTTCTTTCACCTAGTATAAGGCCTTTGAGAATTGTACAAGTATCAATAGTTCATTCTGGTTTGTTGCTGAATTTTATTCTGCTGCATTAATGTAATACCCATTTGTCTATTTATTCATCAGTTGAAGTATATTCAGGTTGTTGCCAGGTTTGAGCAATTATGCAAAAAGCTGCTATAACCGTCTAGGTACAGGTTTTTGAATGAACATAAGTTTTTGTTCATCTTGATTAAATACCCAGGAGTGGTATATGATGTGGTAAATATATGATTAACCTCACAAGATGCTGCCAGACTTTTCAAAAAAGTGTACTATTTTTCATTTCTCCCAGCAGTGTATAAGATTTCCATTTCCTCCACATCCTCCCCAATACTAAGTATTATCATTTTTAAAAGCCTTTTTAGTGGGTATGTAGGGGGTATCCCACTGTGGTTTTAATATGCATTTCTTAAATGATTAATTATGTTGAGCATCTTTTCATGTGTTTAATTGCTATTCATATTGTGTGTGTATGATGTCTTTTCAAGTCTTTTGCCCATATTTTATATCAGATTGCTTGCTTTTTTTCTTTTTGAATTGTGAGAGTCAATTCACACTTGTGTGCTGGATACCAGTCTTTTGCCAGATATGTGCATTGTAAATGTTTTCCCCAGTCTATGGCCTGCCTTTCACTTTTGTAACTATTTTTTCAAAGAATAGAAGTTTTAAATTTTTATAAAGTCTAATGTGTCAAAATTTTCTCTTATAGATCATACTTTTAAAAAATATTTATATTTTGGTTATAGTTGGACACAATACCTTTATTTTACTTATTTATTTTTATGTGGTGCTGAGGATCTAACCCAGGGTCTTGCCCATGCTAGGCAAGCACTCTACTGCTGAGCCACACCCCAGCCCCTGGCTCATACTTTTTTATGAATATCTGGAAATCTTTGCCTTACCAAAAGTCAGAAGGATTTTTTCTCCTATACTTTCCTCTAGAAATTTTATAGTTTTTTACCTTTAAGTCAATGATCCATTTTACGTTGTTTTTTTTGTATATGATGTAACTGTTAATATTTCCAAAACACACTCTCTCTCTCTCTCTCTCTCTCTCTCTCTCTATATATATATATATATATATATATATATATATGGTTATAATAATTTTTAAAAACTTTGAGGAAGGCACAGTAGGAATTTTAATCCCTATTTCACAGATGAAAAAATTAATTAGAGAAGTGCTATGTAACATCTCAAGGTTCCACAGCTGATAAGAGGTAAAATTGTAATGAAAGTCCAGATTTCCTGATGCCCTCAGCCAGTGTTTTGGGAGTCAGGCATCATGGGCTCAGGACAGGGCCCAGAAGTGAAGATTCCTGGTGGGGATTTGAGCATCCTACTTGGCACTAAGGTATGGGACACAAGTGGTAGACTAGCACTAACTTCACTCCAGTTGTGCTCCTCTGGCCTACCTGGGGCTCTACGGTTGAAGAGAGCCAGAAGCTGATCCAGAGCCCTACTTAGCTGACACTCAATGAATACTTTTTGATGATGATGATGATGAAGACTTGGAACCTGTTCAGAAGAGAATTCTGAAAATACGGAGTTGGAAATTAAAGCTAAGAAGAAAAATTAAGGAACTACGATTATTTATCCTGGAAAAAAGAGGCTCAAGATGAAACTTGATAATAGCCTTCAAACAAACAAATGAAAAAAGAAAATTCAGGTTTTCCTTCTGAGGGCTGAGCAAGGGGAAATGGTCTGGAAGAATCTAAGTAAAATGGCAAATTTCTTTCTCCCTGGTCAGGATTGTTATAGATACTTAGATTTTATTTTATTATTATTATACTAATAATAGTAATTATTATTATCCCCAGCCCTTTTTTATTTTTAATTTCATGACAGATCTCTCTAGGTTGCTTACAGCCTTGCTAAGTTGTTGAGGCTGGCTTTGAACCTGCTATCCTCCTGGCTCAGCCTCCTGAGCAGCTGGGATTACAGGCATGTACCACCACACCCAGCTGATACTTAGCTTTTAAAAACAGGATACTCTCACTGGGCATGGTGGTACATGCCTGTAATCCCAGAGATTTGGGAGATTGAGGCAAGAGGATCACAAGTTTGAGGCCAGCCTCAGTAACCTTGTAAGATCCTGCATTAAAATAAAAAGGGATAGGGGCATATCTCAGTGATAGAGTGGCCCTGAGTTTAATCCGCAGTACCAAAATAAAATAAAAACAGGACTTACTGTTTGAGTTGGAATCAGAGATTTGCCAAACATGGGTTCTGATGGAGGATTTTAGGATGAGGTTACATAGCCCTCTTGCACAGTGTCCTTAGAAATCTTTAGGTGGCCCCTGAATCTTCTCTATACCCTAGTACAATTCCAGAAGATTTTTGTCTTGGCCTTCTCTGCTCCTTAGTCTTAGCATCTTCACAGAGTCGTCCCAATGACTAAGACAAACCTGACTATAGCTCCTAAAAGCTAACCCCCCATGCTCCTTGCCCTTGAATCCAGGCAGCCCAGTGCCTAATGCTACAGATCTGGCTTAGTGTCCCCAAAAAAGGCCTAAAATGTTGGCAAGTCCAAATGTGACCCCAGCATTGGGATCCCCTGTTTTATAATATCTAGCATCTGCTTGCATACCTTTCTGACCAGCAGAGACCAGCAGGCTGACAATGCAGACCAATGCAATGACTCCCCTGAATAGCCAGAGAAGAAGAACTGAGATACCAGCAGCATAACCAGGTACCACATTAAGCTACAGTGTCTTTGTGCTTCTTTTCTCTGCAGCATGGGTAGGAGCCCTTGCGATGGGTATGATCTTCTTCTGTTCTCCCATTGTGAGTATATTCACTGACCGACTGGGCTGCCGAATCACAGCCACTGCGGGCGCTGCTGTTGCTTTCATTGGCCTCCATACCAGCTCCTTCACCAGGTAAGGCTAGGAGTTGCTGGCTGTTTCTCCACTGGCTTCTTTTTCGACTTCAGCTAGAGACACTCTTCTCATTGTAGGATCCTCTATGGCCCTGGCCATGTGGGACTCTCAAAGACCCTGCTCCCAGGATTCATAATGCAATGGATTCATCTAGGTAGGGTCTGAAGGACACATTTGAAGGGAATATCCCCAAAGAGGACCCAAGAGTTCCAAAGAGTTGGGAGGAGCCTAAGCCTGATAGTTCATAGACCTGGGTCCAAGCCCAGTTTTTGCCACTAAATGGCTATGGAAAACTGATGGGTATCATTCCCCTGTCTGTGCCTCAATTTGTCTATCTATAACATGGGAGAATTAAACCAAATGATCTTTCCAGGATTCTCCAAGCTATACCACTCTATTTCCTTTCAATGTACCTCACATGTCATGAGCTTGCCTTTCTTCCCAGGAGTGAACTCTTGAGTAAGCCTCTAGTATTCGAGAATTCTTGAAGGGATCCAATCCTGAAAAAGCAGTCAGCTGAGCCCAAAGCTATTTAACATGTCTGGCCCTTTCCCAGATATCTCTGGCTGCCAATGGATAGATGATTTGGGGCAGATAAAGATTTATGTCTTTGACATGATAAAGATGTTTAACAGGGCTGCCATTGTGGCTCAGTAGTAGTGCGCTCGCCTAGCAAGCGCAGGGTCCTGGGTTCAATCCTCAGCACCACCTAAAAACAAATAAAGGTATTGTGTACAACTACAACTAAAAAATAAAGATTGAAAAAAAGATGTTTAACAGCATCCCTCATTGAGTTACAGACCCAGAACCCAGCAGCCCAGCTGGGTATAGGCTAACATACTAATGTTGATCAAAGGTAAATTTGAACCCTAGTCCTACTGCTCCCCACTGGCAGAACTAAGAAACATGCTTTAAGTTCATCTGTGCTTTCTAACCAGTCCTGCAGAAGTATGTGTATAGGGGATGGGAGAATAAAGACCCTACATCATAGTTGGAGGAATATGGGGTTCCTAAAGAACTCCATTTTCTTTCTTCCAGACACTTTAGAACTTATGGCACCTCCTCCTTCCAGTCTTCCTGGGCTGATGTAGGAAAATGCTGGGCTGGAGACAAGGAAGTGGCCACAGTAACATGTTTGCAATGGGGGCAGAGCTAACTTGTCAGAAACTTGCTCTCAAAGCATAAGGTTCCACTCACGGTAGAGAATGATAATTGTGTTCTGCCTCAACTGGGCTCCTTGAGGGTGAGCAGCATTTTTGGCTGCTCAGCCTGCCCTCCAGCAGAGCTCAGATTTGGCTTGCAATGATTTCTTGCCTCCATCCCATCAAATTGGGACAGAGGAGGGAAAATCATGCCCTGCTTGGAACCTGCTCAGCCCTCCCAGGACAGCAGCTTCAAACATTTTCAAGACCCCTCTAGTGGTCAGCCTCATTTGCCCCCAGCAAGCTGGTGCCTGGTTTCTTGTGGGGAGGAGCTAGCAACTCCATTCTCAGTACTGCACAGCAGAGGCCTGTTGCTTGAGGCACAGCAGAGCAAAGTGTAAACAAATTAGCAACATATGGATCCCATTTCCTTTCCAATTCACATGGGCTCAGTCACAGGAGGGGAGGGAGCTCAGATGTGGTATTTTCTTCTGGAATTTTTCTTTAGGCACACTGGAGTAGGCGTTCTGTTCTCTAGCCCCTGACCCCTTACCCCATTTGCTCTTTCTGTAAGAACATTTCCAGAGCCAAGAAACTTTCTGGATGGCTTCACATCTAGTGGAAAAATGGTTCTACTTGTGGCTAGAGCTCCAAGTCATCCTTCCTGTTGTCTCAGTCAGAGCTCTGAGTTCCTCTGGATGACATGGAACTGGGTAGAGTACAGGCAGGGCTGATGAGGCTTTGGCAAGCCCAACTCAGGAGCCTACTGTCCTGTGGCCCAGCTAGAAACAAATTCACCACACAGCACCCTAACTAAATCTCATGTTTTGCCCATACAGGCCCCTCTCTGAAGGTCTAGCTTCTCTCCCTAAGATAAGTCCCATCCCAGACCAATCCCATAGAGTACCTAGAATCTAATGGAGGAAGCCTCAAGGAACCTGACAGAAGAGCAATTGGCTTAGCTATGTGTAACAGGTAGAAACAGCCTGTTTGGAACCAGAACCCCTGACCACATCCAGTGATTACAAGCAGACAGAAAGTAACAGTTATGAAAGCTATCTTGGAATCATGGGGGCTAACACCACATCTTCTCTGCAGCATAGCCTGAGTCCTTGAGTATGAAGACTGGGTCTATCTCTAGGGAAGAACTGCCTGGCCAAGAAGAGTATTGGGTAATAAAGTGGCCAGATAAGAACTCTTGCAAAATATATGGAGGCATCAAAAGGGAAACAAAACTCTTCACTAGGTTGTGCCAATATTGTCTGGGGGCAGATGACTGGCCAAGCTGACCTTCCCATGGCCTTTCCCCTTCTGACACTTTGCCTTCTGTTACAGAGGCTTATGGCCACAACAGGGCCTAAGGGTTTTAAGGCAGGACCTGTCTTACTTGGTCAGGCCCACAACTTCTTTGAGGCTACACTTTCTTTCAAGCAGCCATTCTACTCTGGGAGAACTAATAAATACCATGTCCAGAAAGATAGGCAGTACTCTGGAAATTAAAGGGACTCCTTACCCTGTTATCCCCATGGATATCATCCAGGACCTAGGGTTGCTGGACCTTGGGAAGAGTTGGGGAGTGGCTGTCTCTCAAATCATCATCCATTCTCTGAAATACTAAGGTCCCTGAATGTGGAGAAAGACATTGAAGAATCCTATGGAAGTTTCAGCCTTCAAGGATTTTGGCTCCTTGCAGACCTTTGTTGTTACTTGGAATAAAGCTTTGGCCACCAGCCAAAGTGGTGTCTAGGTGAGCAGTAGTCATGACCAGTTCCATGTCATCCAGAGGAACTCAGAGCTCTGACTGAGATAACAGGAAGGATGACTTGGAGCTCTAGCCACAAGTAGGACCATTTTTCCACTGGTTGTGAAGCCATCCAGAAATGTTCTTACAGAAAGAGCAAATGGGGTAGGGCATCAGGGGCAAAACTGCTTTAAGGCACTGACTTAACTCCCTGTAGCCCCTTATATAGCCTTTGTATAGGCTGGTTATGGCTTTGTTTTGAACAACCATGTTTGCTAGGGTGCTGCAATTCATGCTAGATACACAAAGACGTGTACTCAAGTCCAAGCATTATTGATCCCCAGTTACATTACCTTGGGTAAATCACCTCTCTGAGCATCTGCCTCCTCACTTGCAAAATGGGGATCAGAAGGTCCAATTCCTTTGGTGTAACACTCTGGAAAGCAGTATGGAGATTCCTCAAAAAACTAGGAATGGAACCACCATTTGACCCAGCTATTACACTTTCAGTATATAACCAAAGAATTTTAAAATCAGTTTACTATAGTGATGCAGCCACATCAATGTTTATATCAGCTCAAATCACAATAGCTAAGTCATGGTGCCAACTTAAGTGCCTTCAACAGATGGATGGATAAAGAAAATGTGGTATATATACACAATGGAGTATTACTCAGCCATAAGGAAGAATGACTTTATGACATCTGCCAGTAAGTGGATGGATTTGGAGACTATCCTGCTACGTGAAGTAAGCCAGTCCCCCAAAACCAAAGGTTGAATGTTGCGGTGAGGTGAAGAATAGAAGTATAATATATTACACAAAGGGGAATAGAAGGAAGGGAGGGGGGATAGGAAAAGGAAAGACAGTGGAATTAATTTGACATAATTTTCCCATGTATTTGTATGAAAACATCATAGTGAATCCCACCATCATGTACATCCATAAGAATAGGATCCTAACTAGAATAAGATATATCCCATGCTTGTATAATTGTATCAAAATGGATTCTACTGTCATGTATAATTAAAAAAAAACAGTAAATAAAAAAAGAAGGCCCAATTCCTTGCCTGCTCTGAGGGTCAATGGCAAGTGGGGCTTGGGTTAAGGGATGGAGGTTCTCAAGAGGCCAAACTGGGGAGGCAGATGGTCAGGCTGCTGAGGATAGCTCTCTGTGTCTCTCCCACAGCTCCCTAAGCCTGCGCTACTTCACGTATGGAATTCTGTTTGGTTGTGGCTGTTCCTTCGCCTTTCAGCCATCCCTCGTCATCCTGGGCCACTACTTCCAACGCCGCCTGGGTCTGGCCAATGGTGTGGTGTCTGCTGGGAGTAGCATCTTCTCCATGTCCTTCCCCTTCCTCATCAAAATGCTGGGGGATAAGATCAAGCTGGCCCAAACCTTCCAGGTGCTGAGTACCTTCATGTTTGTTCTTATGCTGCTCTCACTTACCTACCGGCCCCTCCTGCCCAGCTCCCAGGACACCCCAAGCAAGAGAGGTGTCCACACCTTGCACCAGCGCTTTCTGGCTCAGCTCAGGAAGTACTTCAACATGAGAGTGTTCCGCCAACGCACTTACCGCATCTGGGCCTTTGGGATTGCTGCTGCTGCCCTTGGCTACTTCGTTCCTTATGTACACCTGGTGAGGAAGACCTGCCCTGAACCTGCCTGGAGTCCAGAGGGTAGGGGTGGGGGATACTGAAAGGGCAGAGCTGAGACATTTGGAAAAAGAAACAGAACAGTGGTTGGAGATAACCAGAGAGGGACAGAGCACAGATCAAGGGAGGACCCCAAAGGAAAATGGGGGGAGTTCCTTATGGGAAGGTCCATACATTATGGTTTCCCTCACAGTGAAAAAAATTAGACAAAAAAGGCTGGTTGTCAATAAAATATTAAGTAAATAAAAATAAGATGCAAAAACAATTAGACAGATTTTGGGGAGATACGCAGATTGGGATATAGGAGACTGGCCCAGATGGTCTGACAGAGTTTTCTATTTTTTTTAAACTATTTTTTAAAAATATTTTTTAGTTGTAGATGGACACAATATCTTTATTTATTTTTATGTGGTGCTGAGGATCAAACCCAGTGCCTCACACATGTGAGGCAGGCGCTCTACCACTGAGCTACAGCCCCAGCCCCTGAGAGAGTTTTCTACGACTGTGTGGAATGCTGGTCTTTGTGGTCACATGATTTTGTTTAAAAAATAGCACATATTAGATCTAACTTCATGATGTGTAGTAACCTCTTTAAGGTAATAACAAATCCTGTATTAAAAGAACCCATTCAGCTTTGTTTACTCCAGCATTCACTAAACTTCTATGCCACAGAACTTTCAGTTGTTTCAGTAGAGAGTCCTGAATATGCCAACAATTAACCAGTCAGCTTTTCTTCCACCTTGTGTTCTGAGGGTCCTGGTATCCTGCTTTTCAGATGAAGTATGTGGAAGAGGAGTTCTTGGAAATCAAGGAGACCTGGGTGCTCTTGGTGTGTATCGGGGCTACCTCAGGCCTTGGGCGTCTTGTGTCAGGCCATGTCAGTGACTCCATTCCTGGACTTAAGAAGATCTACTTGCAGGTGAGTGTGACCATATGTACACTGTGAGGAAGAATAGCTTGCCACAGGTTATCTCTAGGCTTTGGAACAGATTGGTAGGGTGTGCCACTGCAGTTCCCTGGGCCCTTGTGTGACACAAGAAAGTCAATCCAATTCTCTGAGCCTCAGTTTCCCTTGTTTTCAAGCAAAAGCAATCATCCTTGTTATGCTTCCTTTACCAAGATGGAATGTGTACCCAGTAAAATCAGTGTATATGGAAACTTTTAGAACATTTTACAGGCATTTTAAAAAATTAATAATAGGTGTTCATCTGAAAACAAGAAACTGAGGCCGGAAGTTAAATGCAGACCCCAGTAAGGACTGATTTCATTGCTACCGTACACTCTCTTGGAGGACTGTAGGCAACTATAACACTCCGTGTGACCCAGCATCTCTCTCCTCTAGGCCCAGGCTCAAGCCTATCATGTCTCATACTTCCAGAGCTACTTGGCATCAAGCACTGGTTCTCTTCCTCTCTCTGGTACTAGGGATTGAACCCAGGGGTGTTTTGCCACTGAACTATATCCACAGCCCTTTTAATTTTTTATTCTGAGACAGGATCTTGCTAAGCTGCCGAGGCTGGTCTTGAACTTGTGATTCTCCTGCTTTAGCCTCCCAAGTTGCTGAGATTACAGGTGTGTGCCACTGTGCCCGCCCAAGCAATGGTTCTCAATTGCCATCCTCTCAGTGGAAATCAAAAACAAAAGGCCAGAAAAGGCCAGACCTTACTTCCCCTCTTTAGTCCTCACTGTACTAATTTATGCAACGAGATAATTCTTTGCTTTCCTATCTCACCTTACAGGTGAGGATCAAAAGAAATGCAGTATTACCAGGTTTTAATCCTTCTGACAGTGACACAGTTTCCTCATATTGTGGGCAGCAGAAACATGGATGCTCCAGAGGCCTCTTTCTGTGTGCACTGGGCCCTGTTTTGATTCAAATATAGACTACTACTACTCAGGTTGTCCGTCTTTGGCTGGCTGGCAGCAATAATGTCTTCCTGATCTGTCTCATGCTTTTTGCTCCTATAGCTGGTCTTATCAGAAGGTTCCTAAGTGTGGAACCCTGTGGGAAGGGCAAAGGCAGCCCCAAGAAACAAATAGTCATGAATTATCCATCCAGAAGGTGGTTGTGTTTGGACTGAATGCCTGGGAAAGCCCTAAGGGCACTTCTAAGGGGCCCTGAAGATACTCACAGCAGGGATTTATCTGTCCCAAGTGTGTTCCTAAATACCCTCAGTTGTTTTGGATAAGGACATGATTAATTTTTTCCTGTTGTGTTTAACTCCTGTTAGTTTGAGAGATCTGGCCAATCTTCTTTGCCAGAGCTGTAGATGCCCTTCGTGTCCAGCCAGGCTAAATTCTCATGGCACTGATGGAGAAACTGAGGGAAAGGCTTCTCAGACAGTAATGGCAGAGCTGAACTCCTGTGAAGCACTCTTCTCATATCACACCTTACCCTAAGTGACGGATGACAGAGTCAAGTTTCAGAAATAATAATTGACTTGACCAAGGTCAAACCAAGAGCCTATGATTGGGATTATGAAATTTTGAATTTCTGTGCAAATATCAGCAAGTGCTTTATCTGGGTGGCTTTCTGCATTGGGAATATGCATGTTCTTCCAGCCTCTTTCACAAGCCCCCACTCGCCATGGGTCTTCCCTGCCACTATTAGCCAAGATGCCAAAGGGTTCTGGAAATCAGAGTAATCTGGCACTGAGCCAGGGCTTTATCTTGAGGAGAGGCAGCAGCCCCTGCCTAGCCATATAGCTCACATGCTTCTCATTATAGTCTGCAGGAGAGAGATGAGGCCCCAGCAGCTTTTGCTTTCTGTTGTACAGCAGGATTTCCAAGGGACTGGGAAGCACTGCTGGATGGAGGCCAAGTTAGGCTGGAATTCAGTGTTTCTGGTAACTTTTCCCACCCTCTGCTCCTGCTCCTTTTCCTTAGTCTTACTTGACCCAGTTTTACCACTTAAAATAATATAAAACAATCTTAGAACATTATAGTTGAAACACATCTTCATCAACTTATAGTTCAACTCTTTCATTTTGCAAATTGAGTGTTTCAGGCCAAGAGCACAAGACAATGGATAAACTGCTCCTTTCTCTTGAGTTTCTCAACAGACTCCATCACAGGAATTGTTTTTTTTTTTTTTTTTGTCTCTGGGTCAGTTGCAGGAGTACAGGTCTGGGAGAGAAAAGGAGGATATACAGCCTCAGGTTCTGAAAAACCACCCATTAGACCCTGTGGTTCTTACTATTCGTGAAGACAGGCATACATGCCTGGCATTTAGCCTCTGCACAGTTTGTTGGCAAGAAAATGGTGACAACCTGCAAGAGAGCCCCACATTGGACCAGTTCTTGAGGCCTAATTCCCAGTTCCAAGAGGGATTTTTTTTTTTATTTCTAAACTTTGGCAAGGCCTCCTAGAGTATGTTAAGAGGCAACTAGATACAATAGGTAGCAATTAGAGCTGATTAAAATCAGTTAATGCCATCCTTTGTGTTATATAATGGTATTAACTCTTAATTACCATAATGGGCTTGGTTGATAGGTGGATCTGGTTTTATCTCATAGTTGTGTGTGAAGCTAGAGTGTCTCCTGTTCTTATTCCTAAATTCTGCCTACCTACCTCAAAACAACGTGGTCAAGTTCAAAGTTTCCCCAAAAAAGAGATGTCCTCAGATGGCATTATCCTCTCAAAAACCCAACTAATCCACCTAACAAACCCACTGTGAGCAACAATATAGAAAATCTTTTTTTCTCTTTGTAGATATGAGGATTGAACCCAGTGGCACCTACCACCCAGAAACATTCCCAGCCTTTGTTTTCTGTTTTTTTTTTTGTATGGGGAGCCACACCCCCAGTCCCATTTTGTTTTTTATTCAGAGACAGGGTCTTACTGAGTTGCTTAGCACCTCCATTGCTGAGGCTAGCTTTGAACTTGCAATCCTCCTATCACAGCCTCTCAAGCCTCTGGGATTACAGGCATGCGCCACAGTTCCTGGCCTCCCCCAGCCTTTATTTTTACTTTTTGAGACGGGGATCTCTAAATTGCTGAGGCTGGCCTCCCACTTGCAATCTTCCTGTCTCAGCCTCCTGAGTCTCTGGAATTACAGGCATGCTCACCACACCTGGCTGCAACACAAAATGTCTTTAGAACCTTAAACAGACTTGACCTTCACTCCTCCCACAAGTTCCTGGGCAAATTGGCCTGCTTATTGACCAACTACGAACTATTGGCAAATCCTTGGGCCTCTTAAGGCCTTAGTAAACAGATCAGGTCTTAGCCTTGGCCCTGGGATAACCTGACTCTGCTGGCTGCAGAGATTGGTGGAGGGGCAGGCAGTGCTCCTTTCTCTGCCTGCAGCCAAGGTCTTCATTCAACTCCACAGGCACAAGTTGCAAATAACCTTTATCAAAAGATCGGCTGTTTCCTGTGACCCTTCTCTGTTGAGAGAGAAAAACCAGCCACTGCAAAGTGATTGTCTTTGTTTTGGAGTCAATTTTTTTTCTCAGCCCAAAAGAAGGCCCAGTGACTAGTCAGTGCTCCTGGTCTGGATTTAAGCTTCCTAGACACCCACCTACTAGCTTAGTTTTCCTGAAAGGCCCCTTTGTCGCCTTCTCAGGGTGTCCAGCCAAGCCCAGAGGCCCCCAGGGACATGCTGCCTGAGGTGTTTGAGACAGGTGATGTGTCGCATGTCCTAAAGCATAAGGAACCTGGGTGAACCCCCTAATGGTTTCTTTCATGTCAAGGTGTTTTCTAAAATCTACCCCCACCAAAATGGGCATTGGCTCCTTCCACATTTTAGAAAGCCATACCTTTCTTTATATCCCCTATCTAGTCATTGTGCAAGCCATCCTCCCTCTTCCCCTTCCTTTTCCCATACCTTACTTGAATCTGAGAATATCAATATGACCTGATCCCAGGTCCTGATACCTGAGACACTCAGACATAGGCTCAGAAAAAAAAAAAAAAAAAAAAAAAAGCATTCCCTTTATCTCAGGATCCAATGCAAAGACCAACTTCTTGAGGCCAGGGGCCATGTCCTCCCTTTCTTTAGTCCTGCTAGATTCAGTTAAGTTGGGGCTCTCACAAAGACTTTGAACCCTTCATTGAAGAACTTAGAAGGGGCCTGAGTAACTGCTTAATCCAACTGCTGTCCTTGTTGACACCCTGCTTCCCCCAACCCATTTTATAGATGGTAGAAATGAAGATCTGAAAAAGGACATGTTATGTGCTATGTGGTCTTGCCTGGTCAGCACAACATGACCACAGGCCCTTGCTCCCCTAGGTCCTCTCCTTCCTGCTCCTGGGCCTGATGTCCATGATGATTCCCCTGTGCCGGGACTTCGGGGGCCTCATCGTTGTCTGCCTCTTCCTGGGCCTGTGTGATGGCTTCTTCATCACCATCATGGCCCCCATCGCATTTGAGCTGGTGGGCCCAATGCAGGCCTCACAGGCCATTGGCTACCTCCTGGGCATGATGGCCCTGCCGATGATTGCTGGGCCCCCCATTGCAGGTGAGGTTGATTTCCAGGGAGGGCATGAGTCAGAGACCCGTTTTCCATAGGCTCTATCTCTGTTTAAGGTCCCCTTTCCTCATATTTTCTGCATAAGCAGCCTTGTCAGAGTGCATGAAACCCCTTACCACCATTGGTGAAGGAGATTAAACACAGTACACAGGCATGGATTCATTTGGGGGGGATGGGTTTTCCATGGTGGTGTTTCAGTGGGGTTTTATTATAGTCAGCATGGCTCCTTCCAGGAAAGTAGAGGGAAAAATGGGTTTGACCTTCTTGACCATTTTATTTGTCCAGTGTTCTCTTGCTCTCCTCACAGTTAAGTGATTATTTAAGGTAGCTGAGTAAAAGAGGTAGGGAAAAAAAAGAAAGCTGGCCCTAGTTTTATTAAAACTTTGAGATGTCCTTCTCTTCCTCCTCCTCTACTGGCTTAGGAATTAAACTTATTAAGGAAACACCCCAAGACAGAGCCAGTGAAGTTCACCTCCAGCAGGCAGCAGGCAAAGTGCTGGTGTGCCATTTTTCAGCACTCCTAGTTTCCCCCTCCATCCTCCCAGGAGAGCACTGTTGGTAACCGAGGGAACATACGAAATAAGAAACCCAATGAAGAGAACTTCATTTCCTTTCTAGGGATTTATTACAAACACTGATTCATGGGTTAGCCTCCCCTAAGTTGGTCAAATGGGCTAATTCAACAAATACTCCTTGAACACCAATTATGTACAAGGTGTTGTGAGGGTGCCATGTGACAGTGGCAAAAGGTTTCATTCAGGCTCTTGTGCAACAGTCACACTGCTTACTGGGGGAGGGGAGGCTCTATCCAGTCCCTGATGGCAACAGTGGTCCAGAATCAACAACTCTTTCCTTTTTGCTTGTCTCCTGAGTAAGCAAAGGGACAAGGGCATCCTTGCCTTTGCTTCTGGGCTCATCCTCCTTATGAGGTAGCTCATGTTAGCTTCTGGAGGTGAACAGGAAGAGGCCTTGCATCCCATGCCAAACACATCCATGGTATTGGCAGCTTAGAGAGGAAGCCAGAGGGGCCAACCATATCTATAACTGAAAAAAAAAAAAAGACTTGTGTGACTTCTTCCTAGGGGAACTGGAACTTCAGAGAAAGGGAACCTCAGAGAAAAAGTAAATAGGGACTCAGCTAAATTGTTCCACGAGAATAAATGGGAGTAGGGGTGGGGAATATCACTGTGAACAGACACAAGGCTTGGCCTTCCTTCCTTGGAATTATTTTAAACTAGATTCCCTCCTAACACCATCCCTAGGAATGACTGGAAGGTAGCTATAGCTTGATGAAAGTTACAAATGTGGAAATCTTAAGAGGGGCTTCATTCTCTCCTTCCATAATAAGCATTTAGCTCAAGGGCCCATAGCCCCATTACCTCAGGGAGGAACCACTTGCCTTTAAGTTGAGGGAACTCCCAAGTCAAGACAGTGCAGGCCAAGATTCTCTGGATAAGCACTGGGATGGCCCCTAGAAGAGGCAGAGAGCAATTTTGGGTGGTAGGGAAAAGCTGAGCTTGACTTGTGTCTCTTGACTGTTTCAGGCCTCCTCCGCAACTGTTTTGGGGACTACCATGTGGCCTTCTACTTTGCCGGTGTGCCCCCCATCATTGGGGCTGTAATCCTCTTCTTCGTCCCTCTCATGCATCAAAGGATGTTCAAGAAAGAGCAGAGGGATTCCAGCAAGGATAAGATGTTGGTCCCTGATCCAGACCCCAATGGGGAGCTGCTGCCAGGCTCCCCAAACCCTGAGGAACCAATCTAATGCCTCTTTCTTGCCATTGTGTGCTCCTCCCCAGCTCTTCCCCTGCTCAGCATTTACATTTTTTTGCCACCAGCACACTAGTTCCCAAACCTGTGCACACAGCATTTCAGCCACCTGACCACCCCCTTGGAGCCAAAGCTCTAGGTGTTCCAAACTCATTAACCAAATTTTCCCCATGAATGCCTTCAAACTTGCCAGGGCCCTTCTTCTCCCAGGAACCGGGAAAGCTTGAGATTTCCCCCTGGCCTTTGGAACCTCTCCATATACATTCTAACCCCTGGGGGAGGAGGATGATAGAACCTCCAGGCCCCAGCTTGTTAGTCGCCCACTAAAATTAACTGCCAAAGGTGCTACTGTGTCCCCAGGAGCCTAGTGGGAGAGACTCAAGCCTCTGATTACTGAGAAATTTATTGCCATTCATCCTTGGAAGCCATTTGGGTGGTGGGGGAAGGGAGGCAGAATGAGACAAGGAGCCTTATTTAGTCTCACAAGTTCCTGAGGTCTGTGGCTTCCCGAGAGCTGTATACAGGTAGTATCCCCATGATATGGTTGGTTAACAGTCTGTTTCTCTCTTCCTTTCCTTTGATTTTTCTCTACTGCCTCCTTTCCATTCTTTTCCCTCTCTATTTCTTTTTATGATTGTCACAGATTCAAGGTGCTTGGAGAAAGGAGGGACCCAAAGCTTGGGCCAATCAGCCTCATATTGGCTCAGTCCAGCCCTAACACTAGCATTAATCCCGTTCATCTCAGGCTGAGCCTCATCTCACTTTTTGGCTCAAGCTGATATAATCATAGACTGGAAGAGTAGAATATCACACAGGGAAAGGACCTTAAACACCACAGAGTTCCATGTTCCACCCACTGTTTTTTACAGATTTTCCAAGTCAATGCATTAACCTGGAGGCCTTCCCAGTCCCCCATCCTTGTATCCACCTGTCAAATGTGAATAAACTCCTTTCATCTCAGCAGGCAGAGGAGGACTAAGGACAGTGAGCTGGCGTGGTGCATGGAGGGCCAGTGGCTATTGACATAGTGAAAGACCAACTCCTCCATCTCTTAGTTTTCATGACAGGTCAATATTTCCACCTGGCCAGGACAGGAAATGGACTGTTTTAGGAAAAACCTCATTCAGAACCTGGATCCCCAAAGGTACAGGCAGCAGCTGCACACAGGGTTGGACACTTTCTTTTAGGAAGGGGAAGCCACCCTAGCTTTTACCACCAAGTGTTTCCCCCATGCTGGACATCCTGGGCCACTCTGCTTAGTGGGCATTAATGGTGCCAGGAAAGGTAGATTCTGGACCACCTTCTTCCCTCTGAAGTAGGTACCAGATGCTTCCCTATACCCAGGCTCTGTGCAACAATCTTACTGAAGAGCATTCCAGGTGCTCCTGGCTAGGGGCAGAGGGCTCTGCCAGGCTGTGTCCAGCTAGCACAGCTCACCTCATTAGGAGCTCAGCCTCTCTCTTTCCTCTGTCTTTGTGTCTCTTTCTCCCCTCTCTGGGCCTTTGTTTATTGTGTTCCTGTCACCCAACCTTTCATCATCTTTTTGCCAGGCACCCCTGGCTGTCACTTAGAGCCAATAGTAATTTGCCACCCTAAACCAGGGTCATCCTATGGCCAGGAGGATGAGGTTGCCCTGAGGGGCTCCAAAGAAGACAATGGTCCCCACACATGAATTTTTCCGTTACAAACAGGCAGCTGGGGCATGGTTGGCCTCTGAAAGTTTCATTCAAGGCCAAAGTCTGAGCCCCCCCCCCCACCTCTGCTGGTCTTAGTCCAGCTCTTATCAACTCCCTGAAGGAAAATCCACTGGTTCTTGGCTCTGTAAGTAGGAAAGGGCCTAGTTAGTAGCCTGTCAGCTCAAACAGCAGTGGAACAGGAGAAGATGGACTGCAGGAGCCCTGTAACTCCTGAGAGAGACCATTGGAAATACTAGAGCAACAATGCCCCTGCTTCCATTCCTCCCTGCCCCGCCCCCACTGAGATGCTGGAGGGTGGTCCTGCAGGGCCTCCTTTGTTGCTCATGACTGGATAGCTTTTAAAAATCAGGCTGCCACCCACTTCTCTCCAGTTGAAGGAAAGATATTCACAGGTCCCAAATCTGCCTATTCAGGTGTCACTTAACATTGACAGGGTGTCAATTTACTTCTTCCACACATGTGCATGTGCATGTGTGGGCTTGTGTGCTTTTGGAGAGAATTGTTGGTTGGCAAAAGCAGCACAGTATTAATATTTAGAGTAGGATGCAGCCTCTTAAGCACCACAGTTAAACCTAGGAGAACGAACAAAATTTCAGAGCTTGAGACCTGGGACATTTAAATCCTCAAGGGGTTTGGAACAAAATAAACAGATCTAAAAGTTTGGTTTTGGTATGGATGTTGCCTATAAGGGTGAAATAGTCAACCTGGTTAACAGCAGGAAGTTTGGCTTCAGAACTGAAGCCTCATTCCAAATCAGATTTCTGCCAGGGTCTGTGCTCTCTGAAAGAGCGGACATTTGAAAAAGAGAGGAGCTATATAAGGCTTTGGGTTTGGGTGGACTGTTTGAAACTTCATTTGCTAGGGAGCTCTGAAGTGGAAAAGTGGCTACTTTACAAAATGAGAACATGGTTACTGGCTGAGTCAGAGTAAAAGCCTGCCAAGGCCACCACCTTGCTATAAATGTGCCTTCCTGAAAATTGGCAATGACCTTAGCAATATTACAATTCAACCTCTTCTCTCTCCCTTATTGATAGGGAACCTGAAGAGATTAGTCTAGCTGGGTTACACAGCCCTACAGTAACAGCCTGGAATGGAGGGTGATACAGCAGAGAATGACAAAACTAGGAGTAAACTTAAAGTCTCACTTGTCCATATTCTGCATTGAATTTAAGTGGGGAAATTGAGGCCTAGAGAAACGAAGGGCCTGCTGCAGGTTCACACAGTTCATCAGAACAAGACTTGAACTCAGGTAATTAACTTCCAGTCCAATCCAAACCCCTTGTTTGCTAGATGAAGACACTGGCCCTAGAAAGGAAAAAAGGAGTTGTCCACTTCACTCAACCACACAGAAGCCCATTTCTAAAAGGGTGTCAGCAGGACCAGCTCTTAGTGGAAATAAAAGCTGAGCAGTGTGACTCTCAGCATACCCCATTGCTTCACAATTACTCTCATTCCCAATCTACACAAACTTTTGGTTTCTCCCTCCCATTCATTCTAGACCTTCAGGAAGCCTTGGCCTTGGAAGCTTCTTTCCACCAACTGCCTTTCTACTCTGAACACCAAGAGCAACGAATAAAGTCCGTCTCCTTCTGGCTGTGCAATGGCCAAGACAGGGACAAAGAGAAGAGACTGGCTTTCTTTGGGAGTGGGTGGTTTACCACCCAGTTCTTAGCTATTGCTGTTTCTCCTCTGCTTAGTGCAGACACCCTCAGGCTGCCGGCCTCCTCATCTCCTCCCACTGAGGCTAATTACTTTGTCCAGCTGCCAGGCCTCAGGCTCTCCCACCCAAGATCTGCCGCCCCTCCAGTCCCTCCCCCAGCAGCCCGAAGAGCTCAGTCTGTTTGATCACTCAGGATCGTTAGATTTCAAAGCTGTGGAATCCCATAATTTTTATGAGCATATGCTCTCCTCCAGGGCCTTTTCATGTCTGAAAAGGCAGCCAGCAGCTCCCTGCCACTTCTCCACAGTAGCACAGCAAGCCAGCTGACGGGGATTACAAATCCCGGGTGTCTGACAGCTGGTGCCCCATAGAGTGAGACTGGTTAGAGTAAGAACACTTGAAACAAGTTCTGCAATTGTAGCAGAGACCCCAGAGGAACAAGGAAAGGGATTAGATACCCAGGAGGTTGAGGAGGCTGTTCTTCAAAGGCCCTTGATTCCTGCCTTTCAGCTCTCTCTAGTGGTCA
This sequence comes from Marmota monax, assembly GCF_021218885.2. Classification (NCBI taxonomy): domain Eukaryota; kingdom Metazoa; phylum Chordata; class Mammalia; order Rodentia; family Sciuridae; genus Marmota; species Marmota monax. The sequence continues at coordinate 955,831 of NW_026693786.1, forward strand.
TCAGATACAGAGCTCCAGGCCTGGTTGTCCTGTCTTTTCAGCAGTATTTCCTAAGAACCTGATGTGTGTCAGGCACTGCTAGAACCCAGGGACTTCAGGAATGGAAAAAAAAAAAAAAAGAAAAGAAAAGAAACAGAATTAGAGACAACAATGTGAGGCAACACAAGAAGGAATTTGTACTATCATTTTTCCAAAATATCTTCCTCCTCTGGGCCTTAGTGTCCTGGAGTATTACCACCCCCCACCCCCGACGTCAAAACTACTTTGACTACTTTGGGGCAGAGAGGGGACACCACGCCCCCACTCCCACCGAGGCGGGCGCGTCCCCTCCCCCCTGTGCTCCCCGAGACTGGCCTCCCGGGGGCCAGAGTCGCCCGGAAGAACAAATCTAGCTTCAGCGTCGGTTTCCTGCTGAGCCCGAGCCGGATAAAATTAGCCCATTGCTCACATCTAACGAGTGTCAGAGCCGCGTCCAGCTGGGGGAGGGGAGGCGGAGCCAGCCGGGCCTCTTTCGCGCCCTCCGGGGCCCGTGCCACCAGCCGACTGGCAGCACCTGTCGTGCGGTCCCTGCCCAGGGCCCCCTCGCTCCTCTGCTCCTGCCAGAGACCATGGCCCCAACCGACCTAGAAACCCGCGGGGCGACCCTTGCCCCCCTTTCCTACCCACCACACTCCCGCTCTATTTGCCCTCGCAGCATAATCGGGATCCAGGGGTGCTAATCGGTACCCTTCCCCACCAGGTCCCCTGGCCCGCCCCGCACTCTGGGGATGCCTGGGATGGAGACGGGGCTGAGGACCCCGGCTATGGCTCCTGGTCTTGTCGCCGGCTTCTGGTCATGTTGGGAGGGCAGCGGGGGGGTGCACGGGGTTGCTGCCCCTCGGCGGGCCTCTCTCCGTTCCCCCATCGGGGAGGGGTGACCACCCGGGAGCCGCGCCACGGAGACGCATCTGCCCCTGCTACTCAGACGGGAATCCGGCCCGCCCAGGGGCAAGGGGGCGGGAGAAGGGCAGGAGGAGCCAGTCTCCGCGCGCCAACTGGCCCGAGGGCCCGAGGGGTAGACGGCAGCTGCCCGCTAGCCCGGGCTCTGCTCCTCCCGCTCCCCCACCGCCCGGCTCGTGCCACCGCCACCAGTGGCTGCAGCTGCAGCGGCGACGGCGCCCCAAACTCACCCCCGCCAGCAGGGCGACTACTACACGAGGCGCTCCCCTTGGGCCCCTGAGAGCCCCTTCCGAGGGCCTCCCTCCTCCCTCCACCCGAAAGCGCCGTCCCCAAGGCCCCAGGGGTGAAGTCTGGCCGCTGCTAGCGAAGGGCCTACGTGAGCCCAGGCTCGAGGCCGCCAGGATGAGGGGCCTGGGGGCGGGGACCGCCCGGAGGAAACGCTCCTGCCGTCCTCTGCCCTCCTTTCCGACCTCCAACGCTGGGCCCGCCCCGCGGGGCCGCCTGCTCTCTGAGGTCAGCCAGTGGCGCTGCACCAGCCAAAGACTTGGCCCACCGCTCAATCCCCCGCCCAGCCTCGAGGAGACAGTCCCAGAGGAAGCGGGTGAGTGGCTCAGGGCTAGAGCGCACGCTTTGCATGCTCGAGGCCCGTGCACGCGTACACATACAGAACATAAAGTGAAACGAAACGACAGAAACAAAACTTCCTCAGAACTCTGGGCTTCCACCTCACGGGCTCAGGCCGGCTCCCCCACCACACAGTCCCACCAACTGCCCAGAGATCACACAGGTGAGCAGGCACAGTTGCCTAGGCTGGAGAACTCTCTTCGTGGTAGTGGTGGGAAGGAACACCTTGTGTCTGAGATCGGCCCTCCTCAATTTGCTCCTCACAGACACCCCTCCACCCACTCTCCACCAACCTGCTTCCTTAAGCCGAGGAACCTCCACTAAGGTGGATTGGCAGCCACCTGCACTACCCACACACTCACATAACACTCCCTTTCCCAAGGTGGAGGCTTCTGAGGAGGGCCAGCCTCACAGATCCTTCTTTCTTAAGGCCAGAGTTTCCTCCTGTCAGTCTGGGATCTCCCAGCTGTCTGCTTATTTCACACCTCTGCACTCTATACACACTGCAGACACTCCATCCCTCAGCTCCTGAATGAAGGGCCTCCCCCAGCGTAGCTGGACACAGAGGCCCCCTCTAATGGTAACAAGGGCTCCCTCACCTGTGGGTGGGCAATTTACAGTTCACATGTGCTCTCCTATCCTTCATCACACTTGACCCTCTCTCTTCAGCCAAGAGAGGCATCTGCTTTGTGTGTGTGTTGCTGGGGATTGAACCCAGGGCCTTGTGCATGCTAGGCAAGCACTCTATCAACTGAGCTACAACCCCAGCCTGAGGCAGCTGCTTTTAAGTTCCTTTCACAGATTGGGAAATTGAGGCCCAGTGGGAGCCAAATGCCATTTGTTGACTTTTGTTGTTAACATTATGTTGACAAAGCATAGGTGCTTCAAACAAATATATCTCAATTAACTTTTTCTATCCAACTGAGTTTTTCACAGTCCTTGCTAAACACAGTTAAGGGTTAAGCTAGTAGGAAGAAATCAAGGGCCGAAATTAAGAACCCCTTCTCCAAGGTGCTTCCACTCAACTTCATGGAATGTGAGAAAAATCTTTTTTCCCCCCTGACCTCTCAGAAAGCCTGCTTGCTGCTTCTAAAGTCAGTACCTGCCCCACCCCATGCCCACTCTGTTCCCCAGTGAAGGATCTGGACAGGGAGTGGGAATATAGCACCAATATGGAGGTATGAGGGACAGCGAAACTGAGCTAGAGTCCTTGTGCTTCTCCCTTCCCAGCCTCCCCATTGGAGGGCATGAGGAAAAGGAACTAGGGATCTGTCATCTGCCTTTCTTTTGGAGTACCTATCACTGCCTTTAGGGGTCCTCTGGCCTTCAAAATTGGGGTAAAACTCCAAATGAGCTCCCTTACACCTTGCTTTCTCAGTCTTTTTCTCTTCATATAATAAAATCATTACAACTTAATTTTCAGGGCCTTGCTTGATGTCTGTAGGCCAGAAAAAGGTCCTTTGTCTGGTCTAGTTATGGCAGGGGGAGGGGGACATGGAGTAGTTCCTGGGAGGCTCTGCTTTCCTGAAAAAGAACTTGTGTGTCTAAGATATCAACACTAGCTCAAGGGGTCTCTGTCTTTGAGAATTACAGCACTGGGCCAAGCTACAGAGGGGAAGGGAAAGAGCAGCAAATGTTATGCAAATAAGGGTAAAGGAGCTCCCAAGGTAGCATATGGGGAAGAGAAAAGGGTAAAACATACCCAAACCCCTGCCCACATGCTTTATTGAGGTGGACTTTTACTGTCTGTGCAGCTCCCCACCCCCATCCCCAAACTGGGGCTGTTATCTTCCACTGACTCCAGTTGACAGATTCCTTATATTTGCAGGAGAGCTTGGTGTTTTCTAGTATCCCCCACCCCTCACTGCTATTTTTCTTTGGGTTCTAAATCCCCTGATCATAATAAGTCTTTGCCTAAGGCTAGGAGTATAGCTCAATGTTAGAGCCTGTGCTTAGCAAGCCCAAGCCTTGGGTTAGACCCCTAGCACCAAAAGAAAAAAAAAAAACTTTGTCACCTCAAATAAGGCCTAGCCTAAGCCTTTCCTTCAAGGTGAGTAGTTTCAAGCATTCAAGGTTAGTACTCACCTGTCAACCACAATGGCTGGGTCCACAAAGCAGGGAGAGCCAAGTTTGATACAGGGCCAAGTTTCTGGGAAAGTCAAGTTCCAGGTAAAGCTAGTTCCAGTTCAGTACTTCTGTAAATAGTTGTAACTACTGAATTCCAAAAGCACTTTAACATTATGTTGACAAAGCATAGGTGCTTCAAACAAACATATCTTAATTAACTTTTTCTATCCAACTGAGTTCTTCACAGTCCTTGCTAAACACAGTTAAGGGTTATCCTAGTAGGAAGAAATGGTGGAGAGCTTTTAAATTGCTCTCTGTGAATCAGAGGTACCTCAAGTCCACTGTAATATGTGGAATGACAGAAGATTATATATAGAGTTATGGGCCTCTCTTCCCTTTGAGCAGATTAAGTTTTATCATTGAAAAATGGATTCTGCTGTTAAAAATTTAGGACAACTTTATAGCAGGGTGTGGTGGTGTATGCCTGTAATCCCAGCACCTCAAGGTCAAGGCAGGAGGATGGCAAGTTTGTGGTCAGTCTCAGCAACTTAGAGATACCCTGTCTCAAACAAAAATTACAAAAGTTGGGGATATAGTTCAATGGTACAGCTCCCCTGGGTTCAATCACTAGTATAAAAAAATTAAAACAATTTTTAAAAATTACTTCTAATCAAGACTTATGCTTCTGGAAAGACCGATTTTATGTATTTTTCTCTGTTCCTTCCTTGAAGAACAGCTTAAAATGCTACGTAGTATATAAAACAAACCCGAGACTCTGAAATGTGTAGAGAAGGCTGACCAGCTAGGGAACTCAGAACTTCAAGAGCGACTCTCCTGAGGTGAGTGCTCTGTGTTTTCTTTTTGCCTCATATATCCTAGAGTTGGTACTAGAGAAGCCAGAAACCCAGAAATACTAATGGGAATAAAAAGCCCAAGAAAATTTTGCTTTCTCTAGCCAAGAACCAGAAAAAGAGCAGCCCAACAAGACTGAAAACTTTCACACAATAGCCACTCTACTCTTGTCACACATTATGGAAGAAACTGGTCCCATTCTCACTCTAGCCAACAAAAGTGAAGTGGAGAGACTAGATTTCCACCTTCATCTTACTGTGACAAAGCACCTCCCCTCTCCATCATCAGGGTGGCATCACAGAAAGCCATATAGGGAGTCCAGACTTTTATCCCTGACAGTAAGGTGACATCCCTGCCCCTCCCAGCAGACTGGGCATTCTCAGTAGAGGCCTAATAGGGTGCCTGAGCTCCCACCCCCACCAAGCAGTAATGAGGAGTCCCTCAACAGTTGGATGGCAACAGAGGTCCCATGGGAATCTGGACTTCTACTTTGATTTCACAGTAATGAGGCAGTGCCAGGCTGTCAGAGGAGTCCTGCTACAATCGAAGATTTAAATAAGACCAACAGTATTATTACATATCACTCAAAATGTCTAGGTTTTAATAAATACTCATCATACCAGAATATCTTACTAGAATTGAGAAAATATCAACTTGTAAGAAAAAAAGACAACCAATGCCAACAGTGAAATGACACAGATGTTAGAATTATCTGAAAAGGAACTTAAAGCAGCCATCATAAAAATGCTCCAATGAGTATTTATGAACATGCTTGAAATAGATTAAAAATCAGAAAATTCCAGTAAATAAATAGAAAATATAAATAGAAAAACAAATGGAAATTTTAGAACTGAAAGCTAAAATAACCCAAAAGGAGCCAGCTATGGTGAGGCACCCTTGTAATCCCAGCTACTCAGGAGGTTGAGGCAGGAGGATGGCAAGTTTGAGGCTAGCCTGAGCAACTTAAGGAGACCCTGTCTCAAAATAAAAAATAAACAGGGATGAGGATGTAGCTCAGTGGTAGAGCACCCCTTGGCTCAATCCCTGGTACTGCAAAAATATTTTTAATTAATTCAATAAAATTTAAAAGAGGGGTTGGCGTTATAGCTCAGTGGTAGAACAGTTGCCTAGTATGTGTGAGGTACTGGGTTTGGTCCTCAGCACCACATTAAAAAAAATTAATAGGGGCTGGGGTTATGGCTCAGTGGTAGAGGGCTCGCCTTGCACATGCAAGACCCTGGGTTTGATCCTCAGCGTCACATAAATAAATAAATAAATAAGCTAAAGTTATTTTAAAAATTAATAAATAAAGGTATTATGTCCATCTACAACTAAAAAATATTTAAAAATTTTTAAAAGAAAATAGACTGGAGGGCTCAAGTGGTAGTGTGCTCGCCTGGCATGCACGGGGTGCTGGGTTCAATCCTCAACACCACATAAAAAAAATAAAATAAAATAAAGATTGTGTCCACCTAAAACTAAAAAATAAATATTTTTTAAAAAAGAAAATAGACTGGAAAAAATAATAGAAGCCAGGTATGGTGGCATATGCCTGTAATCCTGGTGACTTTAGAGGCTGAGGTAAGAGGACTGGATAGGATAGAATGAGATAGGCTAGGCTAGGCTAGGATAGGATAGGGCTGAGGATGTAGCTCAGTGGCAGAGCACTTGCCTAGCATCCACAAAGCCCTGGGTTCAACTCTCAGTTCTGAAAAAATAATTAGTGGTCCCTAAGGGAACTGTGGGACCATGACAAAAGATCTAACATTCATGTTATCACAGTTCCAGAAGGAGAGGAGAAAAAGGTAAGACTGAAAAAGTGTTCAAAGAAATAAAGGCTGAAAACTTCTTGAATTTGGCAAAAGACATAACCCTATAGATTAAAGAAGCTGAGTGAATCCCAAATGGAATGAATTCAAACAAATATATGCTAAGACATATCATAATCAAATATCAGAAAACTAAACACAAAACGAACAAAACTATCTTGAAAGCAGTGAGAAAACTAAATCATGACACCTTATAGTTATAAAACTATTGACACCTTAGTTTTAGGGAAAAACCAATTCAAATAAGAGCAGATTTCCTATAAAAAATTGTGGAGGGCGGAGAAAGATTTCACAATTTTTTCAAGCACTGAAAGAAAAGAACTGTCAACTCAGAATTGTATCTTTGAGGAAGGAAGAGGAAATCAAGACATCCTCAGATGATGGAAAATTAAGAATTTGTCACAGCAGGCCTATCCTAAAATATGGTTAAAGGAACTTCTTGAAACAGAAATGACAAAAGAAGGAATCTTGGAATATCAGGAAGAAAGTATTTGGAAAGCAAAAATATGGTATTTTAGGAGATCACTAGGCCATAGGGCTCTGATTTCACCAATGGATTAGTATTCTTATAAAAGTGCTTAAGGGAGGAAGTGCATTTGGTCTCTTATGCTTTCACCTTCTACCATGTGAGGACATAAAAATGGCACCAACAATGAGACCCTCACTTGACACTGAGTATGCCAGCACCTTGATACTGGACTTCCTTGCCTTCTAAACTGTTAGAAATAAATTTGTATTGTTTATAAATTACCCAGTCTCAGGTATTTTGTTATATTTGTTATAATAACACAGAATAAGACACACAACATATCAAAATATGTGGGACAGAGCTAAAGTATTGAAAGGGAAATTTATAAAATTTATAGCACCAAATGCTTTCATTAGAAATTAGGAATGGTGCTGGGTGCGGTGGCACATGCCTGTAATCCCAGCCCCTCAGGAGGCTGAAACAGGAGGATCACAAATTTAAAGCCAGCCAGCCTCAGCAATGGTGAGGCACTAAGCAACTCAGTGAGACCCTGTCTCTAAATAAAATACAAAATAGGGCTGGGATGTGGCTCAGTGGTCAAGTGCCCCTGAGTTCAATCCCCAGTACCAAAAAAAAAAAAAAAAAAGAAAGAAAGAAAAAGAAATTAAGAATGGCCTCAAATTAATAATCTACATTCCTACCTCAAGAAAGTAGAAAAAAGGCAAAATGAGGGGCTGGGGAGATAGCTCAGTGGTAAAGTGCCTGCCTAGCACGCATGAGGTCCTGAGTTCAATCCCCATCACCACATAAAAAATAAACAACAACAATAAAAATTATATTTAAAAAAATACAAAAAAAGGCAAAATGAAATCAAACCGAAGGAAGAAAATAACAAAGGGCAATCAATGGAATTGAAGAATTAAAAAATGCAGAAAATCAATGAAATAAAAAGTGGGGCTTTGAAATGAACCCAGTATTATCCTGTTATCAAAACCAGACAAAGATAATACAAAAGAGTGACAAATCCAGACAATGTCCTTTATGAATATAGGTGTAAGTTCTTCAACAAAATATTAGCAAGCCAAATCCATTAATATAAGAATTAAATGCCAATTGGGGTTTATTCAGGGCTGGAAGGCTGCTTTCATGTTCCAAACTCAGTGAATTCAATGTACTGTATCAATAAGCTAATGATCTTATCAATTAATGCAGAAAAAGCATTTGACCAAACCCAATACTTATTCATAATTTGAAACAACAACTACCATGGAGGTGCATGCCTATAATCCCAGCTACTTGGGAAGCTGAGGCAGGAGGATGGCCACTTCAAGGCCAGCCTGGACAACTTATTGAAACCCTGTTTCAAAATAAAATTTAAAGGGGCAGAGAATGTGACTCAGTGGTAGAGATCTTGCCTAGCATGTACAAGGCCCTGAGTTCAATCCACAGTAACACACACACACACACACACACACACACACACAAACAACAACAACAATGAAAAACTCAGCAAGTTAGGAATGGAGAAGAACTACTTCAACCTGATCAAAAGCATCTACAAAAAACCCTGCAGTGAGCATCACACTATATGAGGAAATTCTTTATACTTCTAAGATGGGGAGTAAGGCCATTCTGGCCACTCTTATTTCACATAGCACTGGAAAGTCAACAAAATGAGAAAAAAAGAATTAAAATGTGTAAAAGGGAAAAAACAAAACCATTTGCAGGTGACATGATTTTTTTTTACATAAAATAAATCCCAAGGAAATCTGCAAAAACTGTATAGAGCCAATAAGTGAGTTCAGCAACATTGCAGTTTATAAGATCAACACTCAAAAATCAACCACATTTCTATATTTTGTCAATAAATATGCAGAAACCAAGCTCAAAAGCAATAGCATTTTGAAATCATTACAAAGAAAATTAAATACTTAGATGTACACTTAATAAAATGTACATGTATGAAGAAAATTTCAAAATACTGATGAAAAAAATCAAGGAAAACCTAAGTACATGGAAAGACATGCTGAGTTCCCTTATTTTTCAGACAGGGCAACTGAGATGCCAAAAGGCACATGGCTGACCAATTGTTATGCAGCTGTCAGGGCAGCACTGAGATCTTGCCACCTTTATTACTGTCCTAAGATCTAATATTCTTTGGGGCTCTCAAAACTCAGTAACTTGCACCAGTGTACTTTCCAGCATTAACTTGCCTACACTACTGTCACATTCCTTCATGCCAAAGTTCTAGCTCTTCTTCTTCTTCTTCCTTCTTCCTCCTTCTCCTTCTTCTTCTTCTTCTTCTTCCTTCTTTCTTCTTTAGTTGTAGATGGACACATACCTTTATTTTATTTATTTATTTTTATGTGGTGCTGAGGATCGAACCCAGGGCCTCACACCTGCAAGGCAAGCACTCTACCACTGAGCTACAGCCCCAGTTCCACTCTAGCTCTTCTTGCTGGTCAGATTCCCTTCTCTCTACTGAATTTCTCCCTCTGGACATCTCAATCATTTTTGTAGCCATATACTTAAATATATATGGCAAGGGTGGGTTTTCTGACCTCCACTCATAACTTTTAAGCTCTGACTCAGTCATGTTCAACATTTCATAGAAACTTCCTGCCTGTTTCATGATCTTTTCTGTTGAGCAATGGCCTAACAGCTATTCCTAGCCATCCAAGCACACTGCTGAACACCACATGGTGCCAACTACCAACATAGGAGGAGGATATCACATGAGTCTAAAGTGCCCACAGAATGTTCAGATCAAGAAGTTCAGTAAACTGGGGGGAAAAAGGTGTCTAAAGTTCCAGGGAGGGATCAAGTCTAGAAATACAGATTTATGAGTCATCAGGGTAAGGGAAATATTTAAAACCATGTGTGTGTGAGGGGAATTTCTTCTGTAATCAAAAGATAAATAATTTTACATAAAGGAACGATACTACAGAGATAATAAAGTCAAACAGTCTCAACTAGAAAAAGAATGAAGGATCTAGTAGTGCTTTTTTCCTCAGCTATGATCACTGATGCTTGAAGCCTTGAACCATCTAGGGCATGTTGAAAAAGTTAGCAGAGTGGGGCTGGGGCTGGGGCTCAGCAGTAGAGCACTCACCTAGCACGTGTAAGGCCCTGGGTTCCATCCTCAGCACCACATAAAAAAATAAATAAATAAAATAAAGGTATTGTGTCCAACTACAACTAAAAGAAATATTTAAAAAAGTTAGCAGGGTGGCATTTAATGAGGGGTTTCCTCTGGTGAGTTGTCTCAGTGGGTGGTCTTTTTTCCCAAACTGTCTTTCATCTAGTAGTAGCTTCACTCTTTTTAGAATGAAGGAAAATTTCAGTTCATCTCAGACCTGGGGATGCTGATAATAGGACTTTAGCTATGGTGCCTAAAAGGTTGTTAAAGGATGCCTAGGGGTTGCTGTTGTTAGCAGAAAGGACACCCCAATTGGAGAAGGTGAGACGAGAGAAGTTCTAGGTAAAATTCTGGGAGTTCCTGGTTTATGACAAAACTTTTCCTTGGGCCTAAAATCTATACTTTTTAACAGAGGCAAGATGATGGCAAGTTTGGGGTCAGCTTCAGCAACTTAGCAAGACTCTGTCTCAAAAAAATGAAAGGGCTGGGATGTAGCCCAGTAGTAAAGCACCAGTAAAGTTCAATCCTCAGTACCAAATAAATAAATAAATAAAATACAATCTATACTTTTCACATTTCTTTTCCTTTTCAATCTTATCCAGCTCTATCAAAGATTTTCTTATGACATCACTCAGAGTGTAGAGAATCTTCGTTGAGACACATGCAAGTTTTAAAAGAATTGTTGCAAGATGATTCTTCAGCCAATTATTCTATTTTGCCAGCAGACTTCTTGGGTTGGTTTTTAAAATATATTTATTTTTTGGTTTTAGGTGGACATAATATCTTTATTTTACATTTATGTGGTGCTGAGGATCGAACCCAGTGCCTCCTATATGCTACAGGAGCACTCTACCACTGAGCCACAACCCCAGCCCGTTTTTTTGTTTGTTTGTTTTGTACCTGGTATATCTAATTATCTGCCTATCTAGCTCCTATTGTAGCCTCTAAATAGTAGCTAGATGCTGAGCAAAAAAGAGGTTGCCATAGTAACAAATGTTCAGTCATTTAATTGTTGCTTCACAGTTAAGTGTAACCCTAGTATACCTAATAAAGCAAGGACCTGTTATTTGGGTTTTCAGTTTTTTTCCCTACTGTCTAACAACGGACAGGTATTATTCCAGAGCAACTGTGTCTGTTTCCCTGCCTTTCACCATCACACAAGCCTCATAGACTTTCTTGAGCATCCAAAGAACATTGGCCAAATGTATTCATCTTCATTGAAGCTAGTACCCCAGACCATACACTAAGTCTTTTAACAAGCTCTCAAAATCAGGGCTGAGGATGTAGCTCAGTGGTAGAGCCCTTGCAGAAGGCCTTGGATTCAATCCCCAGCACTGCCCCTGCCCCCCAAAAGTCTCAAAGTACAGACTTCATAGCCATTAGAGGTTGGCCTAGCCACCTCCTCCCCTGCTGGGCAGTACTGGTTTCTCACCTTATTAATAAAAGCTCATTAGAAGTTCTCTACATTTTGTGCTAGGGGATTGACATGTATGATCTCTAAGTATCCTTATCCCTGCTTTGCAGAAAGGAAAGCTAAGATTCAGAGAGGGTTAAGTGTCTTATCTAAAATTATACAATTTGCTGGAGATGTAGCATCCATGCTAGTGTGGGCTCAGCATGCAAAAGGCCCTTGGTTCAATCCCCAGCACCAAAAATAAATGAAAAAAAAAAAAAAACATACAGCTTGTAAAAGGCATGTGAACCTAAGCATGACTGGCTTTAAATCTTTTATTTTCAATATACATTTAGGTCCCCCATTTCACCTCTCCATGGGCTAATTTCTCAATAGGATAATTTTTGCACATTACTTTTAAGCCCCAAGACCCTAATATTGCCTTGTTTTGGGGTGTGTGTGTGTGTGTGTGTGTGTGCGCGCGCGCGCACGCAAAGGATCAAACACATGCTAAGCACTCTCTACCACTGAGTTATACCACCGGTCCTATATCATCTCTTAGAGCTCCTGAGGCCATTTGTCCTTATCTAGACATTATTCTAATAATTCAATTGGATCTGCAGGTGGATAGATTCCTTAAAAGGAGCAAAGATAGAAGGAAGTTTGAGGGGGGTGGGCAGCCACTGGGAATTAACTTTCCTAGGTGAATGTTTTATACAGTTTCACGGTATGTTGCAAATGTTATTTTCAGAGCCCTTGGTTAAAAAAGCTGGATAGACAGGGTAAGAGCTTGTAACTTTGCACATACATTGAACTAGGGCCTTGTCCCAAAACTTGTTTCTTAGCCTGAGAAGACACCTCTGTAGATGATGCAGGCTCCACATGCACACATCTACAGTCCTGAAAATCCTTGGCCTTTGATGGAGTCCAGAGGAAATATGGCTATGAAGTCATCACCAAACCCATGCTAGCCGTCAATAGTGGCATGGAGGAGATGATGCAGGACTAAAAGGTAGATCTCCTTACCTAGACAAGAGAAGCAATGTATCCCTCCGTAACAAGTTGAAAAGGAGCGAATCTCCATTTAGCTTGGCCCAGTTCCTATCTTGTAGACAGCTATTGCCTTTCCTTTGGCACCATAGCTTCCCCTGTACTTTTGCTCCCACACCTGAAGCCTAGAAAGTGAACTAGGAACCTAGACACCAAGGTTGGGACCCCCAATCCCCATGGCCAGGTTGGGCCCCATATCCCTTTAATAATTGGAAACATTCAATCCAGAGTGTTCCTGTTTTTCAGCTATCAGTTCTCTCAGGATGACTTGAAATGTAGACCTGCCTGAATGTAGGCAGCTGGTTTGGATGACTGTAGATCCTAAATGCCAGATCATATGAGCTAATCTATAAAAAATGTTATTTTTACTAGAGTCATCTGAGTTTGCTGAATTTAGATTACCCATAAAATCACTAACAAGTAATTACTGAGAGGCATCCAATGAAAGGGATTTGTGTAATCAGCTAGCTCTTTAAAAATTAAAAAAAAGAAAAGAAAAATATCTCAGCGGTCCCTTTGGCTCACTATCTGGGCAACCCTGCCCCCTACAGGTTTTAGTAATGAAAAAACATTAACAAAGGCCCAATTATCAGTGAGAGTGTTTCATTTTCTTTGTGTCTTATTTGAACTGAGAATTTCCTCAGCGATGGTCATTATTTTATCAGATTAGACTAAAATAAAACAAAGAACAGTATCATTGTTTGTATGCACCCAACAAACCAAGTTTAGGAAAACAAGGAACCCTAGAAAGAGAAGTCTAGAGCACTGCAGAGTCATCTCCATGGTACTGTGCACCCAGCTTCCCTGAACTTCCATTTGGAGAAGGAAAAGAACAGACTTGGGAGAGTTTTCTATTATAGTGGCATGCAGTAACCCTCAGGTCAGATCTGCTTCCTAGCCCTGATTGTGCCATTTTATTTAAATCAGAGCACTTGACTCCTATGATTAAGACTTTCCAATAGCTTATCCCAGAATCAAATCCTATCTCCCTTCCTTGAGCTATAAAACTTCAGGAACTAGCCCCTGCCTTGTCTCTTATCCATTTCCCTGTTCAACACTGTACCTTTTCCTCCCTCCAAATAATGAGTGGTGCTCATTTCCTGGGACTGGAATGTACTACCAACTTGTATTCATTCATAGGCCCCAGTTTATGTCATCTGCCAGAAAGTATCCCCATCTCAGTCCCAATCAAATCACCTCATCTTATTTTCTTCACAACATTTAATCACAACCTGACTTGGTATTTACAAATATATATTACCTAGCTATCCCTATTAGAATGTAGCCTCTATGAAGGTAAGGGCTATTGTCTTATTGACCCCAGGATCTTCTGTATCTGAGACAGTTCTTGGGACATAGATTCCAAGAAATATTTTTTGAATGATCAGTAACAGCAGTGGGTCCTGGAGCATGTCACATAACCTCTGATTCTGTTTCACTTATAAAATGCAAATAGCCAATTTCTCCCCGAGTGTGAAATTAAAGGACAAATGTGAAAAGGCCTGACAGCTAATAAGTATACATACACATTTTGGGATGTGACTTACTCATCAATCCATAACCATCTCTCCACCTCCCTCTCTGCCATAACGGAAGTTCACCTTAACCTTTCAGAGTGTAGAGTGGTGGTGATTGGAGACTGTGGGTGCTATAAATCATAGAATGCTTTCTCATGGGCCTCATGGCACTTTGGTTCAGTTGTGGATAGATATTGAGTTCCCATGATGCTGTCAGGAATCGAACCCATTCTAGGCTCTGGTTTTTAAACTGCCATTTAAAAATTATATATAGTAGGTGAACACAATACCTTTATTTTTATGTGGTGCTGAGATTGAATCCAGTGCCTCAAATGTGCAAGGCAAGAGCTCTACCACTGAGCCACAACCCCAACCCCATTAAACTGCCATATTTGAAAAGGTAATAAGGCCTAAGGCATGCCTACTTAATATGTGCTGGAAGCCAGGCTTGGTAGTGCATGCATGTAATCCCAGCAACTCAGGAGACTGACGCAGGAGGATCTCAAGTTTGAGGCCAGTCTCAGCTAATTAGCAAGGCATTAAGCAACATAGTGAGACCCTGTCTCAAAATAAAAAATAAAAATGACTGGGGATGTGGTCCAGTGGCTAAGCTCCCCAGGGTTCAATCCTCAACACCAAAAAACAAAACAAAACAAAACAAAAACATATGTTGGAGATTTAACTTATAGGTATTGAAAATCAATATGCCAATAGCATGAATTGAAAAGAATACCTTGAGGTAGGAAGGAAAGAAAAAGGGCTTCTCCAGCTTTATTGTTTATTTCCTGGTGGTTTTGACCTTTTCTTTTTGTGGTACTGGGGATTAAACCCAGGGGTGCTTTACCACTATCTCTCTAGACCCTTTTATTTTGAGACAGGGTCTTGCTAAGTTGCTGAGGCTGGCCTCAAATTTGTGATTCTCTTGCCCTCCCAAATTGCTGGGATTACAGGTGTGTGCCACCACACTGGGTATTGTTTTTTTTTTAAAAAAAAAAAAAGCTGGATGACGGCTTCTTACAAGTAAGCAGTAAGATTCTTGTGCTAGAGAGAGATTGGAATCACACTAGAAACCGACATCCATTCACTATTACTAAATTATTTTCAGATTCTTCCACAGAAAATGTTATATTCACTCAGAAAATACAAGTAAAGCCAAGCCAAATGAATCAGCTTTTTCTAAAACCTCAGCTCCAAAGGTTCTTTCTTCACAGGACTGTTAATATTTCACTCCCTGTTGCCAAACCAAACCAAACAAAAAGCAATGGCATCAGAGAGATTTGATGTTGGGAAATACTTGATTTCACTGAATCTTTATTCTCATATTGTATACTTTTCCTATCCCACCCCAGAAAACTCACTTAAACTATATACTATCACTGTCTGACATAAAGTGGAAACGTTGTAAATCCAGATTAGCCACTTCTAACAAATGCCAGGAATATTCAAATACAGGAATTTTCAGATGAACTGCTTGGAAGTGATTTGTATTATTTTAACACCTATTAGGAAACTGAATTAAGAGACTCTAAATTTGGGGGTGCTTGTTTATGCAATAAATAAATGTAACAACTGATACCGACTGCTCCATAATGCTGCAGTTGTAATGGGTTTCCCTAACTAGCTAAGGTATTGTGGTAATTAAGAGTTCAATCATTGGCAGAGGGTGTAGTCTTTTAACCTCAAAAGAGTAGAAAGATGGTAGTTTTGTAAGCCTGGATAGGCACTTTAAGCAAATAGCTTTGGTGCACAATTAAAAGAACGAGGCTTATTTAGTTCTTGGGTAGTGTGGATGAGCAGATAAGGTGTTTATGCATATCCAAAGCTGAACTTGTAAAGCTCACCACCATTTGCATTCTACCCACTTTATTCACTCTCTCCCATATTGTTCCAGAACTTTGCCATACAATATAGTAGCTACATGTGATTAGTGAGCACTTGAGATGTTGATAGTCCAAATTGAAGATTCAGCATGAAAAAAATGTGATTATCTCAAAAATTTTATATGGATCACATGTTGAAATACTTACTTTATTGCATTAAATAAAACATTAAAATTTCTTTACACATTACCTTTTGCAATGTGGCTATTTAAAATTACATGAGACTTTATATTTCTACTGGACAGCACTAATCTAGAACATTTGGTGCATATAGAGGACTGACAGTGAATCTTTTTAAAAAGTAGTCACCAAGACCATCCAGTGAGAAACCCAGCAATATTTCAGAGGCTTTAGGTCTCCGTCCTGCCAAAAACAAAGGAACCAGAAACTTTAGCCTAGGATGTAGTTGAGTACAACACACATGTATTTCTATTAGTTGAGGAAACAAACTCAAAATTCAGGCCCGTCCTTGTTCACCCAATTATTCCTTAATGCTCCACCCAAATTTGAATATCATTCTAGCTCTAGCAGTTCTGATGCATTTGAATGGAGACAATTACAGAATGTATGTCCCTTAAGGTTTTGGTAATATTATCTACAAGTCTCCCCACTGAAATACCTGTTTTTTTGTGAGTGCGGATTGTATCCTTGTTTCAAACGTTGAATGACTTGTAATAATTCTTTTGTTTTTTTGGTACTGGGGATTGAACCCAGGGATGCGTTACCACTGAGCTACATCCGCAGTCGCTGGCCTTCAATTTGTAATCCTCCTCTCAGCCCCTCAAGTCACTGGAATTACAGGTGCTGGGAACTACATCTGGCTGTAATAATTTTCTCAAAGTACTGACCCCAGCAGCCGTTTCCTTATTCTAAACACTAATGTATCTATTGTTTAAAAATGGCTCATTTAAAACTGCCTTTAGAATGTACAGTACATTCCTGAATATGCTTCAGGGTGGCAAACCTCTATCCATTGAGAGAAAGATGATTCTTGGAAACAGTTAAGATTCACCTCAAGGGGGCTGGGGATGTGGCTCAAGTGGTAGCGCGCTGGCCTGGCATGCGTGTGGCCCGGGTTCGATCCTCAACACCACATACAAACAAAGATGTTGTGTCCGCCGAAAACTAAAAAATAAATATTAAAAAAATTTCAAAAAAAAAAAAAAAAAGATTCACCTCAAGGATGGCAAATAAAGTGAACAAACTGAATAGGGATGGTTTTCTCAATGGCTTATAAAACTATTTCTAAAAGACAAGTTCCTATTATCTTTAGAGCAAAGAAAACATTCTTAGAATCCCTGTGGCTGCCCAATGGAACTTTTTTTTTTGGTGGTGGTGCTGGGAATTGAACACCTTGATAATTGTTTTTTTAAGGTACTAGAGACTGAATCCAGGGTTACTTTACCACTGAACTATATTCCCAGCCCTTTTTTGAGACAGGACCTTGCTAAATTGCTGAGGCTTACCTAATTTGCAATTCTCCTGGCTCTGCCCCTTCTGGTTGCTGGGATTACAGGCATGTGCCACCACACCCAGCCTTTGATACCTTTTGTCCTAGAGCTGATTCCAAGATACTTAACCTACTAAGATGAAGACTCCCATTATTTGTAATGCTTATGTGTATTTTGTAATGCCGTATGTGATTTACCAAAATTTACATTTTTTTGTGTGTGTTCTAGGGATTAAACTTAGAGGCACTCCATCACTGAGTTGCACCCCCCAGTAATTTTTATATTTTGAGACAGGGTGGCCTGGCACTTGGGATCCTCCTAACTCAGCCTCTGGAGCAGATGGGATTACATGCATGCACCACTATGTCCAGCACATTATAATCTTTAATCCTCCCTAGAATAATTTGCTCTTCTAAGTGTACCTTGGACAATCAGCCCTAACTGACATTTATTCTAGGAAATCATACCTCATGAACAATTGACCCTAGGGCTTGGAAGGAAAATTGAAATATAAGGTCATATGGTAGCAGGATTAAGGGCACAAAGAAAAACTCTGGAATTTAATATGAG
Organism: Marmota monax; assembly: GCF_021218885.2. NCBI lineage: Eukaryota > Metazoa > Chordata > Mammalia > Rodentia > Sciuridae > Marmota > Marmota monax. The sequence continues at coordinate 973,611 of NW_026693786.1, forward strand.
TGGAAATAACATATGTATCTTAGCTTTCACCTATGGAACAGGGTGGTAAACTTCCACCTCACTGTGAAGGTTAAATAACTGATACAGAGTATTTAACATAAAGCCTGATAGACCAGTTTAGCCATTTGTAATATGGCTATTAGTCATCCATCTGCAAGGTTTTATATTTAAATCTTAACCAAATTCCAAGACCTTAAAAAAAACTGGACCCTAGTAAAAGAAAATTTCCATTAAGGATCTGGGAGTATAGTTCAGTGAGAGTACATGATCATTAGTATGTATAAAGCCCTGTATTCCATCCCCAGCACCCAACGAAAAAAAAAAAATAGGGCAGTTTATAATACACCCAAATTTATCAAATTCTGTTTTAGGTGTCAGGGTCCTTTTCACCAACTTTTCCTCAAAAAGATGCCTATATATGGGCATCTTACATTGTTCTAGTGCAAACTTTTTTAGAATTGTGTTACCCAAGTCACGGGGCTGGGGTTGTGGTTCAGGGTAGAGCGCTCGCCTAGCATACATAAGGCACTGGATTCTATCCTCAGCACCACATAAATGTAAAATAAAGATATGTGTCCACCTAAAACTTAAACCCTAGGTCACAGGTGAAGAGCTGACAATACCAAAACTATCCTGAGGAACTGAGTTCTGATGCCAATGATAGAGAGCTCTGTAGGCACCAGAGGAAATGAAACTAGAATAAATTCACCATTGACTAAATGGATGCCAAGGGAAGCCTTATCCAGGTGTCTGAATATGACGACCTACTTGGAAACAAAGAAATCTTAGTGGTTTAGGCAACATGTTTAAGAGGTTGGAGACAGGGGTGGTAACAAACTGCACGAGCACTCACACACACCTAGAAAATTTTTGTATATATGAAGACAAAGCAAGGGAGATCAGAGCAATGGCGAGAATACAAGAACAGCAAAGATGCACCTACTTAAAATGTCATTTACATAAATCTTCCCAGGATTCTTGTGTTGGAATATACTTTAATCTTTTATTTTACCAAAGATTAAGCCATTGGACTATACAACACAGATAAAATGGAAGTTTATCATATAAATCAGTACCTGCCCACACTCATAGCAGTGAGGTTGGAATAAAAATCTAGGTTGCACTCTTATTCCACTTGATTCTAAAAATCAAGTCTATTTGACATTGGTTTGAAGCAACACAATCTTTATCAGAGTTCCCCTTTTAAAGAAAGCCCCAAGGAGATATGATCAAGCACAAATGATCACTTCATGCATTTTATTGATAGTCTATATTTTAAATCTGCAGTATGACATCTTACATAGGGAAAAAGCTTCTTCCTAAAAGATAACTATTAATAATCAAACCAGCTTTAATATGACTGACCTTCCAAGGTCTTGCTTTGCATTAAACAAGTTAATTTTTAGCAGGTGTAAAGCACTGTACAAAAAAATAAGAAAACTGGGTACATTCTCAAAATTTAATACAGGGCTTCCCAACCAGGAGTTTGCTGGATACATATTGGAGAAGGGTGTTATGTTCAGCTTTAAATTGAAAGAAAATGAGAAACCAGATAAAACCACCCAACCAAATTCACTTCACTTTGTGCTCCTCTCTGCTTTTTTGAAACTCTCTCCCAGAGGTCAGGAAGCCCTGGTACAACAATCACTTTAGTCTTTACAGAACATACATTTATGTGCTTCATGTTCAAAGACATAAAGGCAGCCTTTATTAATGTTCCCCCCAAATCCCTTCAGGTTCTTATAGGTTTCAGACATCTTTCCAAGACTGCTGCCCAGTTCTTTGTGAATCCAAGTAAACATCTATACCAAAGCAGCTCTTCCTGGGAGAAGATAAAACAGGCACGGGTATACAACCAGGCCCACTGCGTACCTACTCGACTTGATACCTGATCACATGGCCCTATATCTTTAAAAGCAGCACCAGGGACAAATGGAGCTTGTATCAAGAGGTAAAATCCAAACATCGGACAGTTAAAACATCAATCAGTTAGAAGAATGTTAGTAGCAGGGCACTAAATACAGAGTTAAGGCTGGGCAGCTGGTTCTTCAACCAAACCTTGGTAATGGAGTAAATCTGCAGGATGAGGAATTGATCAAGGAAACTCTGAGTCATGAGGCACAGTGGTATGTATGATGGGGCTCACTTTCACTACGTCTTTAAGATAGCCACCACCAGAACCAAGTGGAACTTTTAGCAAACAAATCCTCATCAAAAACAAGTATCTGATTGAAATTTTGAGTGTTGCATGGTATGACTGTTTCTTTTAGATCTGAATCCAAACACCTATATAGACATGGAAAAAACCATAAAACTGATAAACTGTTGCTTTATCCCTTGAGAGTTCTAACACCCTCATAACAATTCTATTCTATGCTGTAGACTTTGAGATACAAAGTAGATTTAAATAACATTAACTCATTGAGAGTATTAGATAATATTTTAGAACTGCCCAGTTAAAGAAAAAAATTGTTTCAGAATGCTAAAAATTTTAAAGGCCAGGTATACTGAACTCACAGCTGGTTTTAGCTGCTTATTAAAACTGATTTTAAAATCAAATACTAGTTCCTCAGACCTTGCATTTTCCAAATGAAGCATGTTTCATCAAGGTACATTTCCAAATGTTTTTTCAAAAGCACACAATTTACTAGTTAACTCAATGAATTACAACACTGTTATTGAATATTAAACATACTGAAGAATTACACTAAAAAGGAAAAACAGACACTTCAACATGTGTCTTATCAATTTCTTGGATTGCTAAGGTATAGAATACTTCAGAAAGTAGCAATTAGCAAAGTCTTAGAAGACTAGTAAAAAATAAAAGTGCCCTGAAAACATGGCTTCTGTGTACTTAATGCTGGTAAAAATTTGACAGGGAAGCCAGTAAAGTAAAACATTTACAAAAAAAAAAAATCAAATAAGGCAAATCATTTTCATTCACAAAAGAACAAAAGGGGCAGATAAAAATGTCCATCTTTAAAAATGTTAACCACCACCACAAGGTGCCACTGTATTCTAGTAAGCTGTAAAAATGGCCTTTTAAGAGGCATTTTGCTATATTTCTCTACCACATAGGTATTTTGGGAACTGACTGAAAATCATGGCTGACGCTTGACCCATTTCACATTGTGGACCCTTGGGAAGCAGGTGATTAAATACAAAGCAAATTAAGTGATAACCCTTGATAAATGAGAGACACTGACACTAGGAGAGAATACTTGGCACGGAAAGGATGTTTTCCCAGGGGGGAAAATATTGAGGTAATACTTAGAGCTAACCAGTTAGTTTCCTATCTTAAAGTTTGGATCAATTCCAATAATCATGGTCTTAAAGATTATGTGTATTACCTGCTGGAGTTTTTCTTATTAACTGGAGGTTTTCTTATTAACTGTACAATTATTACTTACAATCCAACACTAATGTGAACAGTTTTCTCAGTCCCCACATCCATTAACACCACTGAGTTTAACTAATGTTCTTTTTAGAGCAAATGTTCCAAATTAACACCACTCTTTTCTAGTGCTGATACAAACAGTCTGCAAACTTTTAATCTAAACTTATTCAGTTTTGTTTTCTGATACTAGTAAATCTCAACCTTGTCAGCTGCTTGGAGTTAAACAAAACACTGCAAATGTTTCACACTACTAAGTGAATTAAAAAAAAATCTGAAATATTCAAGGAAATTCAGATTTTAGTACTTTTCCCTATGCTTTGAACAATGTGATCTCCCAACATTGTTTTTGTTCCTACTACTGCATGAAGTTCAAAGTAGGTCTTAAAGACAGGACCTTTTTGTAATAAAGAAAAAGTGCAAAGATACAAAATGAAATGTAAAGTCTTTTGCAAGAAAATGCTCTCTCAAGTATAGGTGTTTGGATGCTGGTGGGGAAAAAGGATTTTTGTTCTCCATTGTACATCTGACACCTGCAAATGACCTTGTCTTCAATGTCCACAACATTAGTAAGCATACATTAGTTATGGACTTTGCAAAATAAAAAATTAAGTAGCAAATTCCACTAAAAATACTTGTATTCATTCTATGCACTCCAATGGATAAGAGTGCTAATGAAAAAGGTGTCCACATGCACATGTCCAGTATGTGCATTCTACCGAAGGCTAAAAACTTAAAAAGTTCTATTTCCAGTGTTTATGAAGAGCTTCAACATCTACATTCATGACCAGCATTCTGCTTGAGTTACCTCTTAGTTTTAATACTTCACAAATAAGTAATACATCTTGGGAAGTTAGGGAGGTACCTGTTGCCAATAACTCTTTTATGCTTAGAATGTGCTGCAGTTGTTTTAAAAACTATTTAAAATAACCACCCCTACGTTAATGGAATATTTTATATCAAGAAGAAAATGGACTTGTTTTTAGCCAATCAGTATTACCCTGCAGATATGAAAACCACTGATTATACCCTTAAGGGAAGGAGACAAGGAGGCTCACAAATACAAAGGAATCCTTACTTTTACATGGACATTTTTTTTAAAAAGATAAAATGTATTACATAAGCGCCATAAACAGTGAAATCTGCTTATATTAAAAAAAATAAGTGAAGCTTTGTTTGGACATTATTTCCTTGCAAGAGCAGTACATATCCTTAGTAAACAACTACCATATTTACACAAGTTAATTTCCTTGATACTTAGGTAGGATTGAAAGCCAGAAGAAAACATGAAAGAATGAGTTTTGAAATAATCTTTACAGCTTAGGTGATAACGGTGAAGGTAGCCAGGTAATTCCAAAAGCAGACTTGTTTATTTCATACAGTATTTGAATATTTCTGGGTAGTTAGCTAATTTTGTTTAAGGCCAAGGATGTGTTCAGTCCCTCTTCTGGCCTGCTATTCCCAGAAAAACAAGTATCTGTTCCACAGCCAGACTAATCCTAACCTCAACTGGTCTCAAAAGAGAAATTAGGCAAGTGTACTGGGGTTATCAAAACTATTCTTACTAGTAAGAAAACAACATAAAGTGCATGTCCATAGATAGTGAGCCAGCAATCTCATCTTCAGATATGGGCAGCACAATTAAAATTTAATTTCAAATAACCCAACATGACTCACTTTCAACAAAGGATGAAAATTCCTTAATTCTTCAACAGATCTTTTAAACGTGACATGTTAGATCTGTGCTAGAGAGATAATAATGAAATATTAACAAGTGTGTACTAGTACCTTACAGGACAAATCTTGAAAACAAGCAAATTCGAGACTTTCCTATCAGCACACACATCTGTACCAACTGCAATTCTTATGCTAAAAGTGGTTTATAGTCTCTTTCCTCCACCTTTTTATTTTTGAGGAGCAGACTTGTAAAAACATCAATTTAACTTGTGTTAGGTGGTAAGTGGTTCATTTTTCATAAACCAAAGAAAGCTCTTCCAAATTTGCTGGTCTTCTGCTTCATCTATTCAAGTAGAACACAGGGACAAGCTGCTGCTGCTCTCACAGCATGTAACCAGTTTGTGTCTGCATATTACTGTCTTCATGAACACTTCAAATTCTTCAGAGCAGTTTTCTTTACTTCCATCTTTCACTTCCTGCCTAAATCCAAGTTAATATGTGATTTCCATTGGTCTTTAATGTAGTTTAATTCTGCACAGTCCTTTCCTTTTCATGTCACAGTAGCTGTTCACATACATTAAATATTATAGATATGTTCTGCTCTTGACATCTACACACTTACAAAAGCAGCTTCGTACTTTGTTTGGTGTGTTTTTTAACTATGTTGGCTCACAAAAAGCAGTTTTCTCATTTCTAAGCATGGTACTTTACAATTTTTAATGCATTAATACAACAGTGCATTGGAAAAGTACTGAGCCTCTACAAAATAGCTTTACATTTTTAAACAAATGAACGTGATTTTTTTTCACTTACACAAGCATAGGCGTTTTAATATTTCCACAAGATAAATATCTCAATTAAACTATAAGCTCACTCTACAGTGTGCCACAGTGATGGGCTTAGGAGACAGTTATACACTTAGAAGATCCTAACTTTAGTGTTATTTACAGTGACATGTCCAGTATCAAACTAGTCTGAAAGGTGAACAAACAATATTCAGAATGTGACTGAATTTGTGTCAACTAAACTGGGAATGGTATAGCTTTAAGTAATTACTTATGAAACACATACTGTAACTTAGTCTTAACTGGGAATTTCCTTCACCCCTCTCTCCTACAGCATGGGAAATGTTAAAGGTCAACAAGAAACAGACAGGAGCCATTGCTAAGGCAGATCTTTTAAAATAACAAAGGGAAACTGACAAGTATACACGATAAATCATCAGTAACAGAAAAGCTATTGATTCAACTGGTACTGAAGTCAGATTTTTAGATCCTAAAACACTGCTTTTTAAATATCTCATTCTCAAACAGAAACTGGAAAAAGGACATGATTCCTTCAGAAAGCAATGACTCAATTCAGGTTGTTCCTTTACATTTAAGCACCACTCAAAAAGTGGACATAAAGCAAGTGATTCCTATTTGCCCATCACTATATCAGCTACATAGCTGAGAGTTCAGATCTTAATTACACAACACTTTCTCTGTTACCAGAAGCTAAGACTGCTCTGCGACAAATAGGACAGGTAGAATTCTCAGATAACCAGCGATCGATGCAGTGGACATGGTACTCATGGGAACAAGGTAGTTTACGAAGTTTGTTGCCTTCTGTATATTCTGTAATGCAAACACTACAGGTTTTTAATGCATCGTTTTCACCAAAACTTCTCATTGCCAAGTTGTCAATCTGTTCTTTGGTAAGTCCTCTAGGTTGATCATCATCATCCTCATTTAAGAGGAAAAACTGAGCCAGACTAAGGAAAGGCAAAGAGCCACTTTCATCAAAAGTGACTGGGGCCCTATGTCGGCCCTCTCGCCTGACACCTGATGAGCCTGATGAGCTTCCTTCATTACTACCTTCAAATACCTCTGAGCTAGTTTCTGAACTTTCACCACTAGAACTGGAACTAGGGCTGGAACTTGAACTGGAACCAGAACTGCTACCACCACCAGAACCCCCTCTTCCATTCCGTGACTCTGCTCTTTCCATATTTCCACTTGGGACGGAGCCACTAGGCTCTGAATCACTATCACTATACATAAAGTAGCTTAGCTCACCAAAACCTGTCATTATCTGCCTTAACATGGTCTGAATTGCAACAGATGTAGTCTCACTTAAACCGGTATTTAAGATTCTACGAATGGGAATCCTGATGGTACTGACATAGGTTCTCACACCTGCCCGCTCAGAACGTGAAAACGTGCGCCTGAAACCTCCTCGCTCACTTTCATAAGTGACCGTATTGTTTGGTGTCTGAGACCTCGACCGAGTTCTGCTAGCTATACTATCTCTCTGGCGATATTCTCCAGGACGAACTCTTCTAACTTGAAGATCAAGGACTATGGTTGGAGGTCTCTGTCCTGATCCTGTAGATTCACCAGTGCCAGCTGTATCTGAAGAACTAGCTCCTTGAGAGGCATTTCTTGTTCCAGAAGCTGCAAAAAGACCTCTACTTAGCAACTCAGGTCCAGTTATTTGCTGTCTCAATGTTACATGGTGCCGGGTTCTAGAACTTCCCTCTGTCTCATTTACTAAAGGGTGCTCAAAAGTCTGAGATGAGATATTATGATGAGATCTTCTTGGAATTTCACTCATTGGATGAAGGGGTGATCTACTTCTTTCAGCTCTTGCTCTGGTTCTCCGATGGTCTGGGCTCCTGCTTCTTGCCCGTCTTTGACCTCTAGGAGGTGGAGCTTCTCCTGTTAATGCTTCAGTTGAATTTCGTTCAGACCTAGATGGTCTTGCAGATGCTGATTCAGATCGTGGATTTTCCACTTGCCTTTGGCTACTGTTTTCCATATTTTCTCCACTAGAACGCCTCACAGATGGCTCATTTTCATTCTCTGGGTTTTGGCTCCCATTATTACGGTTAACATTTATCTCTAAACTGAATCTGAAATCACCACTGTTTGGATTAGTCCGGCTCACTGCTCTCCAAGACTGGTTTCCTCTTTGCCCACTTCTTGTCGTATTTCCAGTTTGTCTGACAGAGTTCAGCCAGTCTATTATAGAGTCACCATTAGACACATCATCTGAAGAGTCTCCTCCACCTGTTTAAAACAAAGGGTAGGGAGAGGGAGAGAAGGAACTACTAAAATTAGGACAATCACATAATAGCACTCTGCAACATTGTACTAAAGAACTTAAATATTATGACCAACTTTCACATTTGTAGATTTTTATAACCTCTACCACATAGATTTGCAAGTAAAAGGCAGGAGCAATTCAACTGTATTTGAAAACAGTAAGCTAATCCCTAGAGAAATTTAGAAAATTACTTTTGTGTGTGTGTGTGTGTGTGTGTGTGTGTGTGTGTGTGTGTGTGGTGCTGAGGATTGAACGGCTTTTGTGCACGCGAGGCAAACACTCTATACCAACTGAGCTATAACTCCAGCCCAGAAAATTACTTTTATCTTTAAAGGGCTGAAGGAAGTCTATTTTCAGTATTTCATGATACACAGAGCCTTGCATACCACTGTGGGACTGACAGAAGGCAACATTTTCTCAGTCCACTGTCAAAACACCAATGGTAGTATTTAGGTACAAATTTTATTTCTGTCAAACTTTCATCAGTCTACATAACTTCTAGGCTCTTAGCTTCTAAGTGTCATAGTCAAATTCCCTAATTCATATTGGGAGGGAAACACCAAACCTGAGGTCACAGCAGGATTTATTGGCAGTGGCACTCCTGACATTTTAAGCCAATTAATTCTGGGAACTATACTGTGTATTATAGGATATCAGGATGTTTGGCTACATACTTGCTCATCTTTACCTGCTAGATGCTGGTAGAAACTCTCTATTGTGTCAACCAAAAATGTATCTAGACATTGCCAATACTCCCCTGAGGGGGGCAAAATTACACATTATTGAGAACCACTGGGACAGACAATGCAGCATTTCATATTGCTTGTGAGAAAGCCATATATTTATAAACAAGAAATTAAGTAGGGAGAAATTTCAACGGCCGTGGAAAACCAAGAGGAAAAAGGAATCACATTTTAAATAGGCCTTTCCTCACTGTGTCCCAATTAATGCAAACAACCCAAAGGTGAGGCAGAAAAAAAAACATGTTGACATTCTCACCAAATATCAAGAAAATGCCACTTCTCTTTTTATGAGCAGTTATTTAGCACCAAATTAATTTGTGCCATTTCTGGATAATCTTTGTCTGACATTTACTATTATGAAGTTCTTATCATTTCATCCCCTACCCACCTACCAAAGCAAAATATACCTCTATTTTCATCTGAGTTTTGGGGTGGTGGACCCTCCTTAATTTGTTGTAGTCTTCTTAGCAACTCTTCCTCAGTACTTTCACCTGAAAGTTTAAAAATATTTTCCAAATTACAAATAAAATACTAGTGACTCTTACAACAAGCAAAACATCATAGGGCAAAAATAAGCTTAGGGGAATAAATACTTCATCAGTGCCCAATGGTGATTTGATACATGAAAATTATAAGAAAAATATTATGTTTAAAGTAGTTAAGAGCATAGTTTAAAAAAACCTATAAAATTAAAAAAAAAAAAGAAAACTAGAGATTCTTAAATATCTGATGTGAAAACCGGGATGTAGCTCACTGTTAGAGCCAAATGCTCAGTATTCTTGAGGCCCTGGCTTCAATCCCCAGCACGTACATATACATATACAAAATCTCTAATTTTTAATATACTTTTGCATATAATATCTAATTTTTTAAAATTGCAATTTTGGGAAGTAGATATTGTTATCTGCATTTTAAAATGAGAAAACAGACTGAAAGAGAGATTGACTTGCCAGAAGACACACCAAGTAACAGCAGGGCCAGAGCTCCAACTAAGGCATTCTTGACTGAAGTCTGGTACTGTTGGCTCAAAATGCAACCCCCACAAGTCTATTTTTTGAGGTACTGGTGATCAAAACCCAGGGCTTTGCACATACTAGGCAAGTATTATACAACTGAACTATGTCCTTAACCCTTTAAAAAAATTTATTATGAGACAGAGTCTCAGTAAGTTGCCTAGGCTGGCCTTGAACTTGTAATCCTCCTGCTTTAGCTTCCTGAGTTAGTGAACACACTCCCTCTTAAAAATCCTGCTTAAACCCTTACCTTTCAAAACATGCAACCACTCAAAGTGTATTAGAAATAGAAATGAGGAGGAAGAGAGATGCTGAGTTTTAGCCAGGGTCAAATGAGAATAACCAAAAGTTCTAACTGCTATTTTACCCATGACTAACTCTATAGGATTATATCTAGGACATATTTGGAGAATTGGAGATGACAAAATAAAGGTCTGTCCCAGGAACTATAGTGTCCATTATCTATTTCACACTTGGACCCATTTCTAAAAGTTAAAGAAAGCTAACTAAGAACAAAGAGATTGTCCAGCTCCATTTTTTATTCATTTTGCTAAAAATTCATAATTTATAACTTTAAAATTTCTGATAGGATTTCCAAATGGAAATGAATAGAATCAAGTAAGAAGTACAGCAGTAAATGCCATTTTATATTCCTTGTATTAATCATTTTTTCATAATGACTAAAGAAACAAGACTTTTACAACCAGCAATTTACATATACAAAATCCTTAAATTACATGTAGCATACCTGGGGTGCCTAGCAAATTGTTATCTCTCATAAGCCTATAATCTTCTTCACTCAGGTTATTTACAAACTGATAGAAAGCTTCTTCTCGATCCAATCGGTCCATCTGACTTCTGCGCTGTGCTGCAGATTGATCGCCACTTCCTTTATCGTTAGAATCCGAGTTTTCCATCTTGATGAACAAGTGGAAAATTATCTAAAAGGAGAAAGGAGACTAATCTTAAAAACAGGTCATTATGTATACTATTAAGATACCTTGTTTTTGGTACCAGGGATTGAAGCCAGGGGTGCTTAACCACTGAGCAACATCCCCAACCCTTTTTATATTTTTAAATTTAGAGACAGAGTCTTGCTAAGTTGCTTGGGGCCTCACTACGTTGTTGAGGCTGGCTTTCAACTTGCAATCCTCCTGGGCACCACGGCACCTGGCTTAAGACACTTTTCATTATGTGAAAATCTAGAATGTAGGTCAAGATGTGGATTTTAAGACCTCAAATAAATAAAACTGCAAAACATAAACCCTCCAGAAAAAATCACTGTAATACTAGGAACACTAGGTCAGAATTTGGAAAACTACAGCCATTGGGCCAAATCCAGTCACATTGCCTATTTCTATTCCCTTGCCATCCAAGAATGGCTTTCATATTTGGTGGGAGGGGGTGCTGGGGATTGAACCTAGAGTCTTGTATGAATGCACTCTACCAATGAACTACTGATCTCCAGGTTTTACATTTTTAAAGGATTAAAAATTAGGATATTTTGTGATATGTAAAAGTCATATGAAACTCACATTTCAATGTTCATAAAATTTTATTGGAACAAAGCCATATACATTCATTTACATACTGCCTATGGCTGCTTTTGGGCTGTAATGAAAGAGTTGAGCAGTTGTGACAGACTGTAAGTGGCACTCTCACTGCTTTCCACTGCTGCTTTGTGCAGTGTAAGCTGCCATGATGCAGTTAAAACTTGATAGTATTTCAGCTGTCATGAGTATTGCCATAATGTGACATTTTTGAAATTACTAAATTCATCATGTCAAATGAAAGAAAAAAGGACTTTGCATGGCATGCTTAAAGGAACATCAGATTATTTTCATCACATGATAAAGATTGCATTTATCACACAGACAATATAGATGTGCTAATGTAATACAGTATACACTTGATATTATTAGACTAAACACTTGTCATACTCTCAGTTCACAGAAAAGCTAGTCTTAAAAGATCAGAAAATTGAAAAATGAAGTATTTCATCCAAAATATTTCTTTATTAAAAATTGAAAACGAACCTTCAACTAAAGTAAGTTCACAAGTGGCTCATTTTTGCCTAATCAGGGAAAGCCATTTATCAGTGATAAATGGAATTGTTTTGAGAGCAGAAGTCTGTCCAGAGAAAATTTACGAATATTAGCTTTTTAGCTGGGCATGGTGGTACATTCCTGTAATCTCAGTGACTCAGGAGGATAAGGCAGGAGGATTGCAAGTTTGAGGCCAATCTCAACAACTTAGTGAAACCTTGTCTCAAAATAAAAGGGGCTGGTGTTGTAGCTCAATAGTAGAGTGCATGTGTGTTCAATTCCAAGCACCAAAAACCCCAAACAACAACAACAACAAACCCCAAAACAAATAACAATGTATTTGCCTTTTCAGGAATGTACTTGTACAAAAAGCCAAAGATAATGGAAGTCATATCATTAATCAATTGAATATTCATGCAAATTATGAAGTGGTTTTCCTTAGCTACTGATTAGTTGACAAATACAACTCATAATATTCAGTTGCTGTTTACTCAAGGAGCCAAGTGTTGATTATTTAAGGAGTTTGAACTAAATGCAGAAGTAACCCCTATGAATAGTCTGCATGAAACTGTGAGAATATTTTTTTAAGGAAGTTGAGAAAACAATTCAGCACAACCTAAAGCAGATCCACTAAGACATGTTACAACTGAAATGATAAAGGTATGTATGGAGTGGAAAATGACCTGGTTGGACAATTTTATAAAGCCTACAAAAATGTAAGGCGTTTAAAGTATGTGGTTATTCTGCAGGTACTATGCAGAAAATATTTGAATTCATCATGTTATTGAACCAAGTGGCGTCAATGGTGAATCTCACTTCTGTGAACTTAACCATCCTCAGTTCTATGGATTTTCTGTCAGAAATCTACACTTGCTCTATCATGTGACATTCTGATGGCTTAACATAGGTAAACTTTCTTGATTTGTTGTACTTAGGGAAAAGACTGAATTCTTTTTCTGAATGAGAAGTAAACCACTCAATTACTACTTTCAAACAATGAATGGCTTGGGAAATTAGCTTTTGCTGTGGACTTGATAATGTTTCTTAATGAGTAATAAGGCAAACAATGTTTATATTAAAAACCAATACTAATCAATCCAATAATAACTAGCACTGGCAACACAAATAATGTCAAGTTGTTCTATGTACTTGTTTGTGCTGTCAGAGAAACAAGAGCTCTATTCCCATACAAATTTACAGATTTATTTTTGGAGCTCAAACTATAATTTCAGAAGTGGTGTTTGGACCTTAATGTAAATGTAAATGTAAAGGAAATTTCCTTATTTCAAAATCCATTTATCCATGCAACTGAGGAGCTTCTATGTAACATTCAATTGGAAATACTAACTGTGCTGTATGAGATACTAAAAGGTGAAATTCAAAAGAAGCTATCAAAGTTCTGAAAATGCCTCCTCCAAGAGATGAGCATGCTTCATTAAAATCATATGCTTATGGGGAGGGTGTTATGCTCAGTGGTAGACTGTTTGCCTCATATGTGGGAAGCTTTGGGTTCAATCATCAGTACCATAAAAAATAAAACCAATTTACAGTTCTCTTTGCCAGGCATAGTGACACACACCTGTAGTCCCAGTGACTCAGGAAGCTGAGGCAGGAGGATTAAAAGTTGGAGGCCAGCCTGTGCAAATTAGTGAGACCCTGTCTCAAAAAATAAAAACTTTGCTGGGCATGGTGGTATACGCTTGTAATCCCAGTAACTTGGGAGGCTGTGACAGGAGGACTGCAAGTTCGAGATCAGCCTCAGCAAATTATCAAGACCCTGACTCAAAAAATAAAAAAGTACTGGGGATGTGGCTCAGTATCTCTGGGTTATATCTCAGGGTTAAATCCCTGGTATCAAAAAGAGAATTTTTGTGAAAATTTTACTTCTGTCTCCTAAAATTCACATGCTGAAGTACTAACCCTCAAGGTATTGGGAAGTGAGACCTTTGGGAAAAGTACTAGGTTGTGAGAATGGAACCCCCATGAATGGATTAGTGCACTTTTTAGAAGAGGCCCGAGAGAGCCGCCTTGCCCCTTATACCAAAGAGGATAAAAGTCAGCCCTCAATAAAAAACAAATTTGCCACTCCCTTGATTCCGACTTTCCAGCCTCCAAAACTGTAAGAAATAAGTTTCTGTTGTTCATAAGCCACCCAGTATATGATATTGTATTACAGTAGCCCCAACAGACAAGGACAATATGAAATTTGGTTTGTGGGGAAAAGATTAAGTCTATATTGGTACTAAGATTTAACCCCCTGCATACCTACACACAATATTTGAAGTACCAGAACATTTACAAATCCATTCTAAAGAGAAAAATTCTTTAAAAACCCTTTTCCAGATATAAACGTTAAGAAGCTTATCTTGTCAAACTGCCTGCTTGCTGAGCCTAAGGAAACTTTAGTCTAGACATGGGCACACCTAGATTTACATTTTATTTTCCTTAGATCATTGTTCTTGTAAATATCCTAACATTATTTAAACAAATAAAAGTATGTTGAAGAAATGGAGGGAGTAGACCATAATATTTTTGGTAAGAGTTCCCTAATCCCATAAGTAAGATTCCTTAATTTTGATTAAGATTAAACAATAGAAATTTCTGACAAATGCTATCTTTATAACTTGAAACTTTTGGGGAAGACTAGGAAAATCAGCTTAAATAAACACCCATATAAATTATGTGGCTCAAGCACTAAAAACAAAACAACAAAAGCCATTTTTCCCCCTACAATTTACTAATGGGAATAGCAAAAGCAAAAGCAACTGATTTGTTTAAAGTGCAGAGAGGCACAAAGGAAAAAGAAACTCCAGCTGTAATACCTCAAACCCAAAGAAAACCACCAGTAACATTTAGTGCATGTTCTTAAAGCAATTAATATTTTGAATGCCAATAACATGACAGGACAAGACTCACTTGTGAAGGATGAGTAAATAATTCTGAAAATAATTCTAGGATTAATAGACTTTGTTGTGCATTGAGGCACATAGCTGTAATCCCAGCAACTTTGGAGACTAAAGGCAGGAGTATTGCAAGTTTGAGGTTTGTCTCAGAAATTTAGTGAGATCCTATGCCAAAATAAAAAATTAGGACTGGGCCAGGCATGGTGGCACATGCCTGTAATCCCATCAACTTGGGAGGCTGAGGCAGGAGGATCACTAGTTCAAAGCCAATCTCTGCAACAGCAAGGTGATAAGCAACTCAGTGAGACCCTGTCTCTAAATAAAATACAAAATAGGGCTGGGATTGTCGCTCAGTGGTCAAGTGCCCCTGAGTTCAATCCCCAGTACAAAAAAAAAAAAAAAAGATGATTAATAAGCTTTAAAAATACAAATCTTCTAGGCTAGAGGTACAGCTCAGTACTAGAGCATTTGTCTAACATGCTGAGGCCCTGGATTCAATAACACAAAAAAACTGATTAAAAATATAAATTTTTCCAAGGAAGGTAAAAACATCTGATAAGTTCTGACACTTCAAGGACATGAACCACAGGTAACAGAAAACTCATATGCCAAGGACAATTAACAACAGTGGCACTAAGCCTTAAGAATAGCATCAAGAAGATTAAAGCCCAGAAGGAATAGAAACTTGCGAACATGTGAAGAAGATTAAAAAACAGCATCTGAAACAAGAAAGGCGTCTTATACTAAGCATAGGAGGGATGGACTATACTGAGAAGATGGAAGGTAGGGCCACTCAGCTTCTATTTTTTTTCAACAAGGAGAATTACCTTCTAATTTAAAGAATGAAAAAAAACCCCCAAACTTCTCAGAGAATTCAGAGCCAAGAAGAATGCATAACTTGTACTGGATGTGATGGTGCATGCCTGTAATCCCAGGAACTTGAAGACTGAGGCAGAAGGACCACAAGTTTGAGGTCAACCTTGGCAAATTTAGCAAGACCCCTTCTCAAAATAAACAAACAAACAAATAAATAAATGGACCTGGGATATAGTTCAGTGGTAGAGCATCCCTGGTTTCTATCCCCAGTACCACAAAAACACGTATAATTCCTAACAACAAAAATCTTTACAATATCATGAAGATGGTAAAACACTAGCTTTAAAAATGTTTCAATCTTCTGGGGCTGGAGTTGTAGCTCAGTGGTAGAGCACTTGCCTCCCATGCATGAGGTACTGGGTTTGATTCTTAGCACTGCATATAAATAAATAACAATAAAAGCCCATTGACAACTAAAAAAATATATATATTAAAAATGGGGGACTGGGGTTGTGGCTCAGAGGAAGAATGCTCACCTAGAATGCATGAAGCACGGGTTCGATTCCTAGCACTGCATAAAAGTAAATAAGTGAAATAAAGGTGCTGTGTCCACCTATAACTAAAAAATAAATGCTAAAAAAGATTATCTAATATCTTTTAAAAAATTATTCAATCTTCATAAAAGGTAAAGTCTAGAAATGACAGCACAGTAAAATGTAACAACAAACTCAGGGGACAGCTGGGAATGCAATTCAGTGATAGAGCACTTGCCTAGTATGTGCAAGGCCCTGGGGTCAATCCCAAGAAAAACACACACACACACACACACACACACACACACTCGGGGAAAATTCTGTAACAGACTATCAGATATACTGCTAACATGTAGAAGAAAACATGTCCACCAGAGGTGGAATTCACTGCCAAATTCTTATTGGCTTTACATAGGGATAGTTCTCAACTTTGGCTTGCACATTAGAAATCACCTGGGAATATTTCTCTAGGTCAGACAGACATGAGTATTTTTGAAATTCCACAGTTAATTCTATAGGGTAATAATGCTAACTTACTGATTTGTTTTCTGCACAGGATATGGAGTTTCTCTTCCTATCATGATGGAAAAACATGGGCTAGCCCAGTACTTCTTAAACTTCAGCATACATGTGAAAGATCTGAAAATCTTATTAAAATAGAGATTCTGATTCAGTAGAATGAGACCTGAGAATCTGCATTACTAATAAGCCACCAGGTGATGCTGATGCTGAACCTAGAATCACACTGAAGGAAGGAGCTTGATGATAATTCAGTTTAATAGATTCACGGCTGTTAATATACTACCCTCAAAGATTATGGAGCAAGCCAGGCATGATGGTGCATGCCTATAATCCCGGCAACTCAGGAAGCTGAGGCAGAAGGATAACAAGCTTGAGTTTAGCCTGGGAAACTTAGTGAGACCCTGTCTCAAAGAGTTGGAGATGTAGCTCTGTGGTACAGCACTTGCCTAGCATGTGCGAGGGCCCAGGGCTCAATCCCCAGTACTGAAAATAAAAAGATCATGGAGCAGTGTTAACCTGCAAATCACCCTATAAACTTAGCATTTAAAAATGAACCATTTGAGACTGGTGCGGTGGTGCACACCTGTAATCCCAGCAGCCTGGGAGCCTGAAGCTGGAGAATCATGAGTTCAAAGTCAGCCTCAGCAATGGCGAGGTGCTAAGCACCTCAGTGAGACCCTGTCTCTAAATAAAAAATAGGGCTGGGGATGTGGCTCAGTGGTCGAGTGCCCCTGAGTTCAATCCCCGGTATCTCCCCGGACCAAAAATTTAATCACCATTTGGACGAATCAGTTAAAGACATTCTCACCAAATACAAAAACAACTCAATGTTGGGAGTTAAAAGATGTACATAAGTAATATTCTGAATTCATAGTCAACTATGGGCTAAAATAAAATGACACAGTGATGATATATGTCCCACTTTGCACACTTTTATTAAGAGTGATCAGGCTAAAATAAATAACTCATAGCAAAAGTAAAGAGTAGGGGAAGAACCTGTCTTGGCAGTTCACATGAAAAAGAACTCAAAAGTTCTTACCTACCACAAACTCAATAAAAAAGCCTGTTTGACCTGGCTGCTAAGTAACTAACAGAGTCACAAGTTGCTTTCATATACTGCAGTGTTCAAATAAAAGCAGGTAACAGCCCCATTGAAACCTGCTGTTTAGACTACCTGTGACATTTTAAAAATATCTCCAAAAGGAAAATGACAAACACAAGCAAATCTAGAATGACCAAGATGGTGAAAAACCTATAAACAAAAGAAATGGCAGGTCAAGCACTGGAGTATAGGCCTGTAATCCCAGCCACTCAGGAAGCTGAGGTGGGAGGAGAACTGACTTCAAGCCCAGCCTGGGCAACACAAGACGACTTATCCCAGTCTCAAAAAATAAAACATATAAATGGCTTAATTACCTGGAGATGATTATCCTGAAGAAAGTCTAAAAAAAGGACACAATTATCTTCAAATATTGGGAGGTATAACATAAAGAGAGCACCGGCCAGACTTGGTGGCACACTCCTGTAATCTCCGCTACATAGGAGGCTGAGGCAGGAAGATCATAAATTACAGGCCAGCCTAGGCAGACCCTGTCTCAAAATAAAGGGCTAGGGATGTGGCTCAGTGGTAGGGTACTTGCCTAGCATGCCCGAGGCCCTGAGTTCAATCTTACTACAAGGAAATAAAAAAAGGACTCAGGGTCCAGGCTCAGTGGTGCATGCCTATAATCCCAGCAATTTGGGAGTCCAGGGCAGGATGATTCCAAGTTCAAGGTAAGCAATATGCTATCTCAAAATAAAATAAAGGGCTGAGGATATAGCTAGAGATGAGTACTCCTTGAGTTCAATCCCTAGTGCCCCAAAAAGGGATGGTGAGTGGGAGAAACTGGGGATATAGCTCAGTGGTAGAGCACTTGCCTGGCATACACGAGGCCCTGAATTCAATCTCTAGTACTGCAACCCTCCCCTGAGAGAAAGACAAGACACACCCACACCCACCCACCCACCCGAGACAAGCACACAACACTGTGTCAAATTAGAAATAGATAAAAAGGGCTGGGGTTGTGGCTCAGTGGCAGGGCATTCACCTAGCATGTGTGGGTCACTGGGTTCAGTCCTTAGCATGACATTAAAAAAATAAATAAGGGTGTTGTGTCCATCTGCAACTCTCTCTCTCTCTCTCTCTCTCTCTCTCTCTCTCTCTCTCTCTCTCTCTCTATATATATATATATATATATATATATATATATATATATATATATATATAGGGAGGGAGAAAGGAAGGAAGGGAGGGAGGGGCCAGGCACTATGGTGCATGCCCGTAATCCCAGTGGCTCAGGAGGCGGAGACAGGAGGATCATGAGTTCAAGGTAAGCCTCAGCAACAGCAAGGTGCTAAGCAACTCAGTGAGACCCCGTCTCTAATACAACAGTATGACAAAACTCCAAAATGGAGATGTAACCAGCCTCCTGAAGCAAGGAAAGTTATGCATCTCTGGAAATATTCAAGAAGATGCTGAATATTAAAAAGAAATATTCCTTATCAGGTAGGAGTAAGAACAGGCTGATTTCAAAAGATCCTTTGAACTAAAATGTCATTAAGGATAGTTCAGTCTCTTGGTCTTCTGTTCTGGGCAAAGGTCTTTTAAAGTTACATACTCCAGTGACACAAAATTATAGCAATTTCTGGGAAAGACCAATCTATTTTGTGTTGCCCCACCCCTGCCCAACATACTATATCCTTTATTCTATTCCTACTTTCCTTACAGACTTTCCTTAGTCTCTCCCTATTTCAGTCACTCTTTCAAAGTCTATGGAATCTTACCTCCTATGAAGCTGCTACTATCTCAGCTAGCAATTTTCCACCCATCTCAGCATACAATACTTGTCTGTGCCACCAGAGTGGCACTTCCTGCCTTCATGATGCTTTTGTTAAATGTTATGAGTCTTCTCTTCCCAAGTAGTTTCCTTTAGAGAAAGAACAAGACTTATAGTCCTTTTAAAACTCCTCCAAAAGCCACTAGCAAAATGCCTTACACAGTGTAGATATTTAAACCACTGAACCAAATCCAATGTGAATATTGAGTTCATTTCCCTTAATAACCTGTCTGAAGCGGCACAGTCCAAAAGAAACACAATGTGAACCACATGTAATTTAAAATTTTTGAGCAGCCACATCAAAAAAGTAAACTCTTGAATGGGAATATGGCTCAGTTGTAGAGCATTTGCCTTGGCATGCATGAGGTTGATCCCCAGCCCTAGAAACAAAGTAAAAAAAGGGTAAATTTAAAAAATGTTATTGAAGCTGGGCATAGTGGTGCACACCTGTAATCCCAGCAGCTTGGGAGGCTGAGGCAGGAGAATCACAAGTTCAAAGGCAGTCTAGCATCTTAGCAAGACCCTGTCTTGAAATAAAATAATAAAAAGGGCTGGGAATGTGGTCCAGTAGTAAAGTAATCCTAGGTTCAATCCCTGGTACAAAAAAAATGATTTTGCTTAACAAAACCAAAACATCACTTTTCCTGTTAGGTATAGCTCAGTGTTAGAGCATTTCTAGCATGCTCAAGGCCCTGGGTTCTAACTCTGGCACCTCAAAAGAAAAAAAAATCATCAATTTAATGTACTATCAATATCAATCACTGAGATGATTTTTTAAAACACTAAACTTCCAAAACAATAAAGTTGTGTTTAGTAGAAAATCATTTTATTTTACTTTTTAAAAATATTTTTTAGTTGTCAATGGACCTTTATTTTATTTATATATGCAGTGCCGAGAATCAAACCCAGTGCCTCACACATGCTAGGCAAGCGCTCCACCACTGGACCACAACCCCAGCCCCTGGAAAATCATTTTATACATTTTAGTTTTTTAATTTAAAATGAAATAAAATTAAAACTTTACTTTCATAGTCACACTAGACACATTTCAACTGTCCAATAGCCACAGAGTTAGTAGCTACCATATGGGAAGACACAGCTTTAAAGCATTTTTTTTTTTTTTTGGAGAAAATGTTGGAGATTGAACTCTGGACCCATGCCACTAAGCTACATCCCCTAGCCCTGCATTTGCTTTAAAGGTAGAAAAAGCTCAAGTATAGAAAGAGTTCCAAATGTTCTCAATATACTGTTTATACTCTATAAACCCACTGTACATCCCCTTTGTTTTGAAAACAAAATAACAATGCTGAACACTCTGTACATACACATAGGATAGATACTAATATTTTTCTTTCTTTTTTGTGGTGCTAAGGATTGAACCAAGGGCTGCACATATGCTGGGCAAGCATTCTACCATTGAGCTAAATCCTTAGCCCTGGAATAAGTTTCCTATGCTGCAATGCCAGCAACCCAGGTGGCCAAGGCAGGAGAATTACAAACCCATCCCAGGAACTTAGTGAGACTCTTGTCTCAAAATAACAAAAAGGACTGGGGATGTTGCTCAGTAGTGTAGAGTGTCCCTAGATTTAATCCCTAATATCAAAAATTATTCACTCTTAAATCTTGGAATTTCTAGTTTCCTACATGGAGACCAGAGACACAACATTATACCTCTGTTCCAAACTCTCCTGACACTAATTCTGGAGATTGGTGAAAAAAAAAATTTTTTTAAAACAGTACTGGTGATTGAACCCAGGGGCACTCTACCACTGAGTGACATCCCCAACCTTTTTATTGTTTGCTTAATTTGGAGACAAGGTCTAATTTGACAAGGCTGACCTGAAACTTGTAATTTTCCTTCATCATCTTCCCCAGTAGTTGGGATTTAAGATGAGATTGTTGAATCTTAAATAACTCCTGCCTGGTGAGCCTGAATTTCATTCTACAAGAGGGGTTTTTTAGTTTATTCTTTAATTAAAAAATATAACAATGAGACACTCACAAGCATCATGCAAACAAACCAAAATTACTATTATTTCCATAATAGCATACTGTTCTCCTTTCCCCCTAAATAATTCATATATGGAAAATATATCCCCAAATGATGGAATTCCCACAGCAGGAATTCAAAATTGTAACCAAACTGGCAAGGCTTCATTAAACAGAACACAATGTTTTTGTTAAGGTAGAGACTTCAATCCAAGCAACAAGGTTAGTTAAGAGATGGGGAAAGAACAATCTGATTTAATTCTCTCCTTTTGCACAAAGTCTCTATCCTCTCAGACTTAATTCTGCATTTCCCCTGAACTAGGAATGCAGGTCAAATGTACCTATATCCTTTAGGTTCAGAGGTCCCAAGACCATTGGTAATCAATCACATTTTCAAAGAAAATGAAATGCAAGCCATGTTCTCAAATGCCCTGAAAAATAATCTTACTCTCACACACCCAATGAACCCAGTCTCATTAAGCAGTCCTGAGCCAGTTAAGTGGCATAAAATGAAGAAATCTAATAAATATAAACCATAACAAGTTCTGCTTCTAGTAGATGTAAACACCACTATTTGATAAGTGAAAAAGAACATCTTAAAGGTTAAAGCATGTCAAAGATGTTAATACAAATTATAAACAGACTTTTCTCCATTTTGGTATGAAAATATGAGAGAAGAATTCCGTTAACAAAATGGGTTTCCAAATTCTACTTTGTAGTCAATGACACTGTGGTACATTTCTGGTTTAACTAGTAGGAGAAACGAAGAGGGCTGAAAAGATCAGTGGTAGATCAGTGGTAGAGTGCTCACCTGGCATGCAGTAAGGTCCTGAGTTCAATCCCCAGCACAACTTAAAAAAGAGAAAAAAGAAACCATACATACCCCTAGACTCCTTCAACATCATCATAAAAGACAGAATTTTAGATCTATTTAATTATCTCACTTTCAAGTTATAACATTCATGTATATAAGACAAATTCTGGCTTGAGCATGACTAGCTTCATCCATTTTTAAATAATTATTTCTATGAAGAGAGTACCAATAAAACATAATTTAGACAACAAATTATAATTATTCTTAAACCATTTAGCTCTCTCCCTGGTTACAGGCAATACCCATCACCCTATATTTACATAGGGCTTTTACCTGTATTTCACTTAATTCTTACAACAATACCATTAAGTAGGAATCACAACCTCTACTTTACAGATGAGAAACAGAAACATGGCAAGAGGAAGTAATTTATCAAAGACCATGTGGCTAGGAAAAGGCCAATAATTAAACCCAGATGTCCTGATTCCAAATTCAGTCATCTTTTCACTAAATGACAATTGCCTCCCAATATATCCCAAGCTGATGTATTTTAAAATATATTCCTTTTATCCCAATAGTCAAGACCAAACTATTCAATCTCACCATGAGTCTTTAATACCATGTTCACTCCTTATATGAAAACTTCCAAAAATGGGTCTGGGAATGTAGCTCAGTGGTAGAACACTTGCCTAGCATATGAGGCCCTGGGTTCAATCCCCCAGCACCGGGAGGGAAAATCTTCCAAAATGACAAAACATCTTTTGACTGATTCCTGTGCCTCACACACACGAGATCACTGAAGTACACCCCCAGCCCACAAAACATCTCATAAGCAGCAAGAACCTAGCAGGAATTATTCCAAATAAGTCAACTTTTTGCAATTTATCTGATTCCACTCCTAGAAACAAGGAACCAGGCTGGGCATGGTGGTGCACACCTGTAATCTGAGTGACTCAGGAGACTGAGGCAGGAGGATAACAAGCTTGAGTACAGCTTCAGCAGCTTAGTGAGACCCTTTCTCAAAAAATAAAATAAAAGAGCTGGGGATGTAGTTCAGTGGCAAAACATCCCTGAGTTCTAGGCCAACCTCAGCAACTTGGTGAGGCCCTTTCTCAAAAAATTAAAAAAGAGCTGAAGATGAAGCTCAGTAACAAAGAATCCCTGGGTTCAATCCCCAGCAAAAAAAAAAAAAAAAAAAAAAAAAAAAAAAACCAACCAATCAAGCAAACAAACAAACAAAACCCCCAAACAGACAAATCAAGAAAACCACACAAGAAGCAAGGAGCCAAATTAGAGATTTTATCTAGTCATTTCAGAAAACTACTCAGGGCTAGGGATGTAGCTCAGTGGTACAGTGCTTACCTAGTACGCATGAGGCCCTGGGTTTGATCCCTAGCTCTGCAAACACACATACACACCTGCCATGAAATACTATTCATCTGGTCAATAAATATACACTTGTATCAGATAAATTGAATTTGGGGTAGGAGAAACCAGTAAGAAAACCAATCCTGAGATTTAATCAGTAATTAAGTAATCTATAACAGTTCATTCACTCTGAGAATTTTATTTCTTGATTAAAACACAAATTTAACAAAAAAAGATGTGAGTAAATAATAATATATTAAAAAGAAAAGGAATGAGAGAAACAAAACTTATTGGAAAACATTGGGGATTGCGCTAAGGTACAAACTAGTTACTTTGAAAATTGATAATTAAAGGTAAAAAATTAAGCATTTATAGGCCTTACATTATAAATTGTATTTTAAGATTACCAAAATGCTTTTTTGAAGAAAAAACTACTAAAAATTTATTATGGACAAAATAAGAAGTGATAATAAAAAGAGAAAATCCCTAATGAAATGATCACTACTTTTAAAGTCTGAAAATTAAATTAAAATACTCTTCCATTTTACAACTGCTTATCCTTATGAGGACAAATTTTCTTCATACAATTCAAACAAAACAACAAACTGAATGTAGATGCAGAGACTTACCTGTCTTCTATTAAGACAGACATTAAAATGACATAAAAATGTAAAATAATCCCATTTTTCTCACTAAAATTTTTGGTTTAGAAAGTTAACATCTAATGGATTTGCTGTTTTTTAAATGAGGTAATTAAAGTTTCAAAACAATTATCAGGTCTAATTTCTACTATGATAATCTTGACATATATTTCAGATATGCAAAAGGTCTTTGGGTTATCAATAATTTTTAAGTAAGGGGGTGATGAGACCAGAGTGTATGAAAACCATACGACTTTGTAGGATTATCAAAATGTTCAAACTGAATCTAACCATGTGGTTAAAAAAAAAAAAAACATCAGACAAATCTAGATTGTGGACCTTTCTACAAAACATTTGGTCTAGACTCTTCAAAGATGTCAATGTGGGCTGGGGTTGTGGCTCAGTGGTGGAGTGTTTGCCTGGCATGTGTGAGGCACTGGACTGGGTTCAATTCTCACCACCACATATAAATAAAGGTAAACTGACAACTAAAAAAAATTGCTTTAAAAAAAGTCAATGTCCTGAAAAACAAAAATTAAAATAAAAAAATAAAAATGTGGGGGATGTTTTTTAAGAAAACTAAATACAGTTCTTAACCAAGTGAAATCCACAGATGTTGGCTAAATACTAAATGAAAAAAAAACCATATCTATACAGACATTTGGGGAATAATTGAAGAAATTTATATAAATATTTAGTACCAGGGATTGAACTCAGGGGCATTCAACCACTAAGCCACACCCCCAGACCTATTTTATATTTTATTTAGAGACAAGGTCTCACTGAGTTGCTTAGCACCTCACTCTTGCTGAGGCTGGCTTTCAACTTGCGATCCTCCTGTCTCAGCCTCCTAAACCGCTGGGATTACAGGCATGGCCACCATGCCCAGCTAGAAATTTTAATGTCAACTGAATATTAGAAAACCTATTGTATCAGTGTTAAATTTCTTGGGTATGATAATATTGTGGTTGTAATAGAGATTTACAACCTCCTGCTTTAGTCTCCTGAGTATCTGGGATTACGGTTGTAGTGTACCAGCTAAGTTGCAGTGTACCACTACAACCTGGCTCATATTCTTAAACTCTTACATATGTAAGAATATGTTATTTTAACTGAAGAATAGCAACTTAATAGACTTCTTCCCAAAAAGGATAGACTTCAAAAAGGAAGTTTAGGGCTGGGGATATAGCTCAGTTGGTGGCAGAGTGCTTGCCTCACATGCACAAGGCCCTGGGTTAGATCCCTAGCACCACACACACACACACACACACACAAAATGGGGAAGTCTAATGTTGGCTCAATTTTTATTTCTTGGTAGTAAACCAGTTTTGTAAGAACCACACCCTGAGAATTTTAAAGAATAATTTCAAAAAAGGAATTAACTTCTACAACCATTACATTAATTATGCAAATTACTGTTTCTGACCACAGCTAATAGTATGATCTCATTCAATATACTTAGTCCATGAAAAGAATATTGTTATGATATTATAGTTGAAAAGTCATTTAATCCAGGTACGGTCCAGTACTCCTGTAATCCCAGCTACTTGGGAGGCAGGAGGATTGCAAGTTTGAGGCCAGCCTGGGCAACTTAGTGAGAGCCTTTCTTAAAAAATAAAAAGAGCTGGGGGCCAGGGTTGTGGTTCAGTGGTAGAGCACTTGCCTAGCATGCATGAGGCACCTGGTTTGATCCCCGGCACCACATAAAAATAAAAACAAACAAAATAAAGGTATTGTATCCATCTACAACTAAAAAATATTTTTAAAAAATTAAATAAAAAGAGCTGGGAATGTAGCTCAGTGGTAGAGCTCCCCAGAGTTAAATCCCCCATACCACAAAAATTAAAGAGAAAATTCACTTATTATTTTTTAGTATTAATGAGTCAGGAGATCTGGAGCTCAGTATAAATATGCACATAATAAATGGCTATACTACATCATAGTACCCTTAACTGTTAACAAAAAGCTTAAA
Organism: Marmota monax; assembly: GCF_021218885.2. Lineage (NCBI taxonomy): Eukaryota > Metazoa > Chordata > Mammalia > Rodentia > Sciuridae > Marmota > Marmota monax. Next base: position 1,000,004 of record NW_026693786.1, read on the forward strand.
AACTGTTAACAAAATAGACTTAGAAAACAATCTTGACCCTGGGTTCAAATCCAAGCTCCACACACACAACAAAAGAGGGCTGGGGTTGTGGCTTAGTGGTAGAGTGCTTGCCTAATATGTGAGGCACTGGGTTCGATTCTCAGCACCACATATAAGTAAATAAATAAATGTCAACTGACAACTTAAAAAAAACAATCTTGAAACATCAAGTTAAATGCTTGTGTAAATGCTGATTTTAAAATAAGCTATGTCTGTTAAGTCTGGAAGAAACTGCCTCTTTCTAAAAACAAAAAAGGGCTGGGTTAGATGAACGAATTAAAGTAATCTAACATCAACCAACCACTAAAATATGTTGAGCATCATCACCTTTTGCATACCCGTTCATCCAAGTTCCAAACTTGATAACATGCTAGAGTAGGACAAACCAGTTTAAATAAAAAATTAATTTTGTTATGATATTAAGAGTTGAAAAGTCATTTAAGCCAGGAATGGTGGCATACTCAGGAGGCTGAAGTAGGAAGATCAAAAAATTCAAAGATAGCCTCAGCAACTTAGCAAGACCCTGTATCAAAAAAAAAAAAAAAGGAAAAAAAAGACCAGGGTATATGGCTCATTGGTTGAGCACCTGTGAGTCCAATCCCCAGTACCAAAAGGGAAAAAAAATTTCCTAGCAACTTGGGAGGCTGAGGCAGGAGGATTACAAGTTTGGGGCCAGGTTCAGCAACTCTGTGAAACTCTGTCTCAAAATAAAAAGGGCTGGAGATATAGCTTAGTGGTAAAACACCCCTGGGTTCACTCCCCAGAACTTAAAAAAAACCTACCAAAGGATATAAGCATTAATGGCATGTGATCTTTTGTCAACAAAATGTTAGCTCAATAATGCCATCACCAAAATTATTTTATATAGTTTTAAAAAAGTTTTTATAGTTTTTTATAAAGTTTTTAAAAAGTTAAATTACTACTGAATTTGAGGTGAGGATATAAAGTATCATCATATGAGTATACATTGAAAGTGCTGTCAATTCTTCACATATAGAATGTGTAATTAAAATTTATGACATTTTTAATAGACACATAAATGTTTGGTAACAACCAGATAACTTGTTTATTCTATACATGGATAGCAGAGGGGAATTCAGCTCTATGAAAAAGAAAATAAAAATTCTAGTGCTGTCTGTAACCGGGCTATGTGAATTTTAATCAAATCATTACACCTCTTGTGCCTCAAGATCTCCCTCAACATTATACAATATTAGACTAAGCCATATACAAGGTACCTTCCATGTCAACGAATCTGTGATTTTGATTAAGATGCAATCTAAGAGGTTAAAAAAGTAAAACTTAAGAAATAACGTAAATAACATGTAAACTTAGAAACTGTGCTTTCCTCACTGTAGATTTGGTCACTATGTATTTTTATCTCCCTTTACTTGATTACCTTATCTTTGTAAAACGAAATATAAAACGTTCTTTAAAAAAAAAAAGAAACAGGGTAAGGTTGATGTATTACTATCTCTACTAATTGCAAGATACCTTTCACCAACCACACAATTTGTTGAGAATTTCTAACAGTGGCCTATCAGAAGATGCTACTAAGACATTCACCACTGCTACTACTACAGCAATAAGAGATTATAAATTATCTGAATGGCAGTAGTAGCTTAGCCTCACTTGTATTATTCTATCTTTACCACCTGTAAAGGGCAGCAAAAACAAATCAAAAGGACTCAGGAATGTCCCTCCTGTGTCTAATCTCTTGGCAGGAAGTCTATTAACTAGCAACTTACAATTTTGACCACTACAACCCTCTAAAAAAGTTAAATTGAAACAAGAGTACTAAGAACTCCAGTAAAGTAGAACAAAGGACAGAAGAACATGCCATGCTGCCAATTTATACCATCAAGTCAGTTAAAGAAGAAAACCATTATGACAACATTTCGTCTCATTCAAGTACCTTAATCTCATTACCCATTTCATGTTATTCTATTGAGTTACATCACTAAATCAGAATTTGGTCTTATTCATAAACTCAATTTTGATTTGCTGCTCTCATTGCTTTCAAGAAGTTAAAAAAAAAAGACGGTTCAAGTGTTTATTAAAAGTTATTAATGTAAAATCACTAATTACTGGCAATGCTGGTATTCATCATCAACTAACATACGATTTTAAGAACTTAAGATTTCCTATTGGGGCGGGGGGAGAGTAAAAAAAAGATTTCCTATTTTTAAAAAATCAACTTAAAATATTTTATCTACACCAGTCACATATTATTTGAGGAAAACAATTTTATTTTGGACCAGCATTCTGTCAATTGTCCTTCCTGAACAAGTGTTCCTACATAGACTTGACATGGGGATGCCCATATATGCCTGTTTTGTCCAGAAGAGTAATGGTTCATACTTGTGCTAAAATAATGATTAATCTGTTCTCAAAATATTTCAGTTTGGGCTGGGTGCAGTGTCACAAGCCTATAATCCCAGTGGCTTGGGAGGCTGAGGCAGGAGGATCACAAGTCTGAGACCAGCCTCAGCAATTCAGCAAGACCTGTCTCTAAATACAATATAAAATAGGGCTGGAGATGTGGCCCAGTGGTTGAGTGTCAATCCCCAGTACCAAAGAAAAAAAAAAAAAGTATTTCAGTTTGGGTACTTTATATGGTCACCTTAGTTTTAACTACTATTAAAGGGAACTTTGATCAATGAAAATTATAGCTAACTTCTTCTTACAGTCGTAAAGATTAGGAGGAAGGGGACTTTTTTCACTCCAGAAAAAATTTAAAACATTTAACACAAATATCTCCTTCTCTGCCAGAAAGTTTCATGTTCATTAATATTCAGACTCCATTAAACCATCAAACATTGTAACAGCAACTTAACCTGCAGTTGTAAAATTACAAGAGGTCCATAAATCTATATGTATACACCAGATGCTGTCTATAGATATGTCTTGCACATATGTAGATGCTATTATGATTATTGAAAAAAAGACATAAATATGATTGGTAGCTTATACTAGTTATCAAAACTCTGTGGTGCACACCTGTAATCCTAGTTACTCAGGAGGCTGAGGCAGAAGGATCCCAAGCTCCATGGTAAAGCACCCCCTGATTCAATCTCAAGTATCCACAAACAAAACACAACACAACTTCAAAGTATTGCATAACCTGGATACTTCTAGAAATCAACAGGCCATAAGGTTTTAGAAATCTTTGTGTTATACAAAATTTTAAGAAGTAGACTTACAAAAGAAACAGTTGTCCCCATTCTAGGCAGTGGCCCCAATTCCAGCAACTCACTGATCTTAGACAAGACTTCTCACATTCTAATTTGTAATCCACACTAAGGTAAATCCAGGAAATAGGAGGTTGGTCAATGATGTGTTCTATTTCCCAGACCACCAGAGCTATGGAAGAAGTAATATACACATAGTATAATCCCATAAATACACATACCCCATTTAACCTATGGTATTAGTTAACATCTCGCTACATGTTCACTAATCTGAAAGATATTCATCAGCCTAATATTTCTAGGAATTTTACTATTAATTAACCTTTTCCTAAACCTTTTCTAATTTTCAAATTAAGTTTACCAACCTGTATCAAGAGCTCTAATAGTTGAAACAAACTGTAACAGAACACCAACAACAAAAAAGCAGGGATAATTGCAAGGTATGTGTCACCTGCTTCATAAAGTAGATTACTTTTAACAGTTAACCTGTTTTTTTTTTTTTTGAGGGGAGGCTGGGAGTACTGGGGATTGAACCCTGAGGGGCTTTATCACTGAGCTGCTCCCAAGTCTTTTTCAAAAATTTGAGATAGGTTCTTGCTAAGTTCCTGAGACTGGACTTGAACTTGCCATCCTCCTGCCTCAGCTTCTCGTGTAGCTGGGATTACAGGTATCACCACCCCCAGCTAAGTTAACAAAACTTTTTAGTGCAACATAACCTAGAGACTTATTACAACTTTTCATTTTCACTGCATTTCTGATGTAACTGGGCAACAGGGAGGTCTAGGGGCATTAAAGTTTGGTGACTTGAATGTGGGACAGACCTGAGATAAAATGAAGGTTCCACCATTCACTAGCTTTTTAACCGAGGACAAATTACTTAACTTTCAGTGCTCTCTGTAAAAATTAACATCCTCTCAGGATGCTTTGTAGTAGTACACAAGCCCTCAACAGAAGTTAGTTATGAATTTAGGCTATCCATCCCAGTTTGCCTATGATAATCTAGGTTTGCACCTGTTGTGCTGGAATAACTATTAATAATGTTCCCTTTGCTTTTAAAAGTGTCCTGGTTAGGGCAATAAATCTATGTGGTTACTTTAACAATGGTGATGATAATAAAAGGCATTAACATCAATTAGGGTATCATATACCAATGATTTTTGAATCGTGAAGGGAAAAAAAAAATCAAACACCACACACAATAATGTAAATTACATTCCTGTAAGATATTCTGATATTTCATTTAGCTATTCACTGAAATTAAAAAGCTATTTTATTTTTATATTTGGGTTGTTCTAACAATGATTTAAGGCAACCATTTTTCTTTCTGTTCTATACAGGTACTGATAAAGAGTAAAATTCACAGATAAAGCACTGGTGAGTTCAGGTACTGAGAAACATTACCCTTTGAATTCCCAGTGAAAAATACCCATTCTCATCATGAAGAATGCCCAACACCAACTAATATATATCAATGAGCCCATCCAACCACAGGGCCTGTAAAACAGAACAATAAATATTTGTAAACATGCATTCTACATATAAATCATCAGGAGACGCAACAAAAAATAAATTACCTGACTGTTATGACATAGTATTGAATTACAATAAACTGGATTTTAGTTTTCTTCACACTCTGCTCTAGAAAAAAAAAGAATCCATTATTCTTCCTCTTTTATAAGATACATTTCTTTTTTTGAAATAAGACACATCCTTTAAAAATACACATCCTATGTATTTCAGTTACACAATCATAACCCAACCTAACTCAATATTAGTACCAGAATATTTGGGGAGATGAAGAAAGTGAGAGGGAACCAGGAATTAGTATAAGATTTCTTTACAGGCTGAGAGGCAATCTACTTTTTAATATAAACTTGCTTAAAATAGGCCTTTCCTTATCAGACCAGTAATTATTTTCAGATTCTGATAGTCACTTTCAATGCCTTATTTGGCACATTACACTAGCTAAGGCAGGATCTAAGATACTTTAAAAAAAAAATCACCACATTTGTGACATGTTTCAATAAGAGGAGTCTGTCCTAAAATTGTATTTTAAGAAGGATTTGGGTTCATCTTTTTGGGTACTTATATTTTCACAGTTTAGAAAACTATTTGAGTAGGGGGCAGGCCTATAACTGTGCCTGCCTGCTCTCAAGTCCTCCAGGACTAACACAATGTACCTGATGGAGGTGATATGAGTAATTACTTTGTAATCACGAAGAGCCAAAGAAATGGTTATTAGTACATTTATCATTTCTTCCTCTCTTCAATCATCAAAAGCACTGCGGTTAATTCTGCCCCAGGAATTGCAGGCTCCTTATTTCCAGCAAAAAATTACTGTGGGGCCTTGCAAATGGTGCATGACAATCTGATATAAATACTTCCTTTTGCCCCCAAACGAAAAAATGACCTAAATAACAAGTCAGATAGGCCTCAGATTCCCGGACTAACCTGTGGAATAAGTATGGTGAAACTGTCTAGGGAAGGAACGTGGCTGTCTCCTCCATCTTGAAATTAATCAGCATAAGGGAAAAAGGGACTGAGTATTCAGGAAGCAGAAGCCCAACCGGTTAATACTAGTTACTTAGCTATGGCGTACGTGGCAGGTACCGCCCGCAGAAGCAGAGAGACCCTTAGGCTTTTTTTTTTGTGGGGGGAGGGGGTTGGGTTGTTGGGAGGATTGAACGGAAATTAACTTGAAAATAATTTGGCCAAACTCCCAACCTTACCCAAAGAAAAACAACAAACATGCAACGGCTTTTCCCTCCCTTTTGGGGGGGGGGGATCCTTCCAGTGATAACTGGCAAAGGATACACCAGGGTTATAAGAGCAAGGGAGTAAACCACAGTTGCCTCAGTTCCTTCAAGGAAGATGTCATCGCGGCCCCAGGGGGCGCCTAATTGGTAAAGCCCTGCATAAGGGCTCAAAATAGGGTTTTGTAAATCCTGGGAAAATCTAAAGGCCCAAAAGTTCCCAGCATCTGACTCGGAGCAGCCAGATATTACCCCTTTTCCCAAACCCGAGCCCGCCATGTAAAACGAGGGGTGGAGAGGGAAGCCTCCCCCCAAGAACAGAGAGAAAAACCCGAGGCACTGTAAGATTCTCACGCCCGAGGCCAAAACTCAAACACCGCCTCCCCTTAATTCTTAAGGCTCCGGAGGGCCCGGGCTGCGGCTCGCGGGGCCACGGAGAGGAACTACTACCCACCTCCTCTTCCCCTTCTTCAAAGAGCCGGACGAGTATACCACCCAACTAAAATGGCAGCGGCGACTACGCCACGGAGCCCCCCGCAGCAACGGGCCTGGGGTCCGGAGGCGGCGCTGAGCCTCTACCACAACGCGTCACTCGGGCCATTTTGAGAGAACGCGGCAGCAGTGGCTCAGCTGTCTTCCTCTCGCTCTACATCCATTTCTCAGAGGATTCCCATGTCTTCACTTACTCGGTTTTAGGCTCAGGATCTCACTCGGTTGTTTCGGCCGTCTCCGCTGAGGCTTCTCCGCGCCTCCCCAGCCGCCTCTCTCAAGCCCGCCTCCGATGAGTCGCTGGTTGAGACCCGCCTCTACCCCAGCGCCTGCTCCGAGACGTTGCTCAGGCAGCCATTATCTTCCCCATTGTTACCAAGCAGCGACAGGAAACGACTGCCCACAACAGGAAGTGATGATGCCGCGTCCGGGCTCCGCAGCCCCACTCCCAGCCAGTTAGCCAATCCCAGTCGATTCCTTGAAAAGGCTCGGCGGGCAGAGGAGGGGGACGGCCGACGACGCGGCAAGGCGGGCGTGGATTTGGAAAAGGAAAGCTGCTATGACGCCCACCATGTGACAGGCCCCACCCTCTTCCGCCATTTTGAATTGTGGCGAGAAATTCGCGTTCTGAGAATTGTGGGAACCTTTGCTTTCCCATTTTGTAAACTGAAGGACGTCACCGTCTGGCTGCTTGAAGACTTTTTCAGAGAGCGAGAAATGTGGTATTAGTCTAATCTAGCATCGATTTACACAGTCAGTCCAGACCAGCTCATACAGCATCCTGCATTTAATTCAACATACATTTATTGAGCACCAACTCTGGGTCAGGCACCGTCGTGAATGTTGAGAAAATTAAAGTAGACCAAAATTTTAAAGAAATTAAAATAGACTAAAACCTCAATTCTCGTAGCTCTTGATAATCCACTAGGATTTAAAAAACAAAACTATTACATTAGCCATTGATAAATGCTAGGGAGAAAATTTGGGTAAAGGAGGTAATAGGGATGACAAAGTATCCTGTAGGGCAAATGGGAATTACAGTGTTTAAAAGTGGTAGAAAACAATCTAGGGTGGTAATTCTTTGAAATACTTGAAAAGGGTTGGGTGATGGTAAAAGAAAGGGAAAATCTGATAGGAGTGGAATTCATCAAAGGGTGGTTAAGAAAGCCTCTCAGATGGTAATGCCTGAAGGAATGGGGGGAATGTGCCCGTAGCATCCAATTCCTCTCACAGTTAAGAAAAATAATCTTACCCAGGTTTTAGGGGTGCTTCTTGCCTCCCTCATTTTTCTGGTTTCTGATAACACAACAGCTAGGGTGACTTTTTTACTCTTTTCCCAACAAACCTACTTGTTCCCACCTCAACTACTTGACCTAAGCTGGCATATTTTTCATTCTTTACTTTCATCATCCAAGCCTCTTAAATACTCACCTCCCCAGAGAAAACCTTTCTTGAGCACCCTATCTACCATACTAATCTCTCTCATGCCCCTACTTGCTTAGTTTTCTGTAAGGCACTTACCGAAATATTGGTTTACCCCAATCTTTAAGAGCAGCAATTCTCTGTTTTATTCACTGTTGTAGTCCCATAAACTGCGTAGTAGGCCCTTATATATTTCGGGATAATTGCCCTCTTAGTTATAATGGAGTTTCATGAGCCTGGAATATAAGCAAAATTTCATCCCAAGCCATTAAAACAATACCCCTTATATCCTGTTCATCTTACCAGCAGATTCGATATTTTCATTTTTGACAATGTGATATATGATTTAGGTGCTGTATATCTACTCAGTTTTTGTCTTGTTTTCATAATAACTTACTATAACGTTTACCTGGAATGCATGAAATGAATTCTTCAGTGACCTGAGACTGCCAGCCAGTCCGTGACATATTCTTGAGGTGTAAGTAGCTTAAGTAAAATATAAAATCATCAAAGAAGTAGGAGAAAATATTGGTGAATTTCTTTAGCCTTGGGGATGGAGAAGGACTTTCTAAATATAATAAAAATCCATAAAGGAAAAGACTGATAAATACAATTTCCTAAATATAAGTAAAGCTTCAGAATGTTAAAATACAAGGTTAATAAAGTTAAATGACAAACTGAAAAAACTATAATTTCAACATGACATATGATAGCTAAAAGGTAATGTTACTTTATAATGAAACTAAAAGACAAATGACAAACTGGCAAGTTGAATATATATATAAAACACATGGCTAAATATCACTAGTCTATAATAATAAACTATTATGAATTGTTGAACCCTTCTGGCATCTAAACCAATGCTCTCACTGAGCTACATGCCCAGCCCTGATTTTTTTAAAACTGAAGGTTTTAAAAACAAGAAGAAGCCACTCAAGTATGAATAGAATCATGAGTCAACTAAAATTTTTAAATAAAAATTCGTTTTTAAAAAAGATAAATATCCCAGTTTTTTAATATCTTTATTTATTTTTATGTGGTGCTGAGGATGGAACCCAGGGCCTCACACCTGTGAGGCAAGCACTCTACCACTGAGCTATAGCCCCAGCCCCAAATATCCCAGTTTTAAAATATGCAAAGGGCCTGGGGTTATATCTCAGTGGTAGAGCTCTTGCCTAGCACATGTGACACACTGGGTTCCATCCTCAGCACCACATAAAAACAAACAAAAGGTACTGTGTCCATCTACAACTAAAAAAAATTTTTCAAAATGTGCAAGGACACAAATGGGCAATTCAAACAAGAAAATGCTTGACTGATAATCATATGAAAATATATTCAGCCTCTCTAGTAATCAATGAAAATAAAAACTGATTTCTCTTTTTGCCTATCAGAATTTCCAAGATTTAAAAACTTATTAAGGGGCTGGGATTGTGGCTCAGCGGTAGAGTGCTCCCCTAGCATGGGCGGAACCCAGGTTCGATCCTCAGCACCCCATAAATATAAAGGCATTGTGTTGTGTCCATCTACACCTAAAAAAAAAACAGCTTATTAAGTATTGGGGCTGGGGTTGTAGTTCAGCGGTGGAGCATGTGTCTCGAATGTGTGGGGCCCTGGGTTCGATCCTCAGCACCACATAAATGAAAAATAAAGGTATTGTGTCTACCTACAACTAAAAAAAGACTTAAGTATTGATGAAGATTCTATGAAATGGACACATTTAAAAAAAGAAAGAAAAAAAAGAATGAAATGGGCACATCTGTATGCTTAGTGGTACAAATTGATATAACTTTTTACAAGCAATTTGATAACGTGAATCAAAAGCCTCAGTATATCCATATTGTTTGACCAACAAATTTCCATTCAGAAATTCACTTTCAGGAAAGAAATGAACAAGTTTGCAAATATGTATTATATATTTATATATCTCAAAGAGGCTAATTGTAATGTAGAATGAAAATGTTGAAAAATCAAGAAAGGTAACTACTCAACAATAATTAGTTAATTACAGTTAGTTCTACATAGTAGACTACTACATAGGCATTAAAAATGAGTAGCATTCAGTGCCGGGCACGGTGGCACACGCCTATAATCCCAGGGGCTTGGGAGGCTGAGATAGGAGGATTGTGAGTTCAAGGGAGGTGCTAAGCAACTCAGTGAGACCCTGTCTCTAAATAAAATACAAAATAGGGCTGGGGATGTGGTTCAGTGGTTGCATGCCTCTGAGTTCAATTCCTGGTACAAATAATAATAATAATAATAATAATAATAATAATAATAATAATAATAAAAAAAACAGCATTCAGGCTGGGGATATAACTCAGAGAGCTGGCGTATCTTGCTAAAAGTTCTGCATTCCATCCCCAGCGTGCCTCCCAGCTCCCAGTGAATAGCATTTGTTCAGGTTATAAATTTAGTGAGAAAAGCAATTTACAAAATAATATGTATGACTACTTTTTATATTAAAAGGTATGCATAAATATGCTTAGAAAAAGTCTAGATGAGTATACATGCAAATAAAATATGATCTGAATCAATCACTGAATACTTAGTTTTTCATTCAGACTAATTGCATTTCCTTTGTCACTTATATGTGATCTTCAAATGGTTTTTATTACTCTTGATCAAGTGACCTTTAAGAAAAAAATAAAACAATGTCCTTCTGTTCATTTTAAGGATACCTGGGCTGTTTGGAAGGGATATGTTTGTACCTATATCAACAAGACCACACACAAGAAGACCCTACCTGTGGCAAGTCCCGACAAATACTTATCCAGGTAATTAATGTTACAAAGAAGACCTGTGTACAAATGAAGTATATAAAAGGAGCCTTTAACTGAGAAAAGCTGCCATTTTTAGCTGAGACCTGAAGAGAGAATGATGTTTCGGGAAGACTAGGGAGGAGCCTTGGGAGAGGGAATAGTATTGTAGAAATTCTCTGGGAGCCTGGGAAACTAAAAAAAAAAAAAAAAAAAAAAAAAAGCTTATTTTCTGTAACAAATGTCCCATTTTATTTTTTTTCACAACACTCATCACATTGGAATTTATCTGGTCTGTTTATTGATTTTATTTGTTTATAGTCTGTCAGTCTTTCCCCGACCTGCCCCATCCCTCCTCGTGTAAACTCCGTGGGAACTGAGGATTTGCCCAATCCCCTCATGGCTGTTATTTTCCAAGCTTAAAATACCCAATAGGCATTCAATCAATATTTCTTGAATGAATTACGAATTAGCTTGAAGTTCATATTACGGATTTTGTATCCTATCCAAACAGCAATGGGAGGCTGTTGAAGGGTTTTAAAAAGAGGAGCTATATTATCCAATTAAAGTTTTTTTTTTAAAGTTTGGTGGCTGCTATGTGTTTGAAACTAAATTTTTCTTGATAGTGGATAAACTCACTGATTTTAAGATTTCAGTACTCCCTTATCTTTAAGAAATTCCCCTGGCTATGTGAAAAAAAATACATCCACAAAATACCAGTTCATTTAGTTTAAGTACTGTCTCCCCTTACCTCTTTCACTACTGGGGATTGAACCCAGGTGTACTCTACTGCTGAGCTAACTCTCCAGGCCTTTTAACATTTTTAATTGTGAGACAGGGTCTTGCTAAGCTTCCGAAGATGGCCTGGAACTTGCTGTCCACCTGCCTCAGTTATAGGTGTGTGTCACTGAGCCAGGGAGTGCTTTATTAAAAAAAAAAAAAAAAAAAAACTTGAGGGGAGTACAAGGAAGTACTAGAGACTGAAATGAAACAAATTATATTCCATGCATTTATGATTACATCAAAATGAACCACACTATTCTGTATAACTACAATGTACTAATGAAAATATTTTAAAATATTTTGAATTAGAATCACAGATCAAAGTCAATTTAACCAGAAAACAATGTCTACTGCTTGGCACTTCCATTTTACCAAATTTGCTCTTTTAGGAATTCACATTAGATTAAAGATATGAACTCTAAATATATTCTTCAGTTTGACCAGAGGAAGGGGAGAGCAGAATGGAAAGAAACAAGATAAAATAATCTTTGATTAATTAATTTGATTTATTTAATTTGGGGCTTGGGAACTTAACCCAGGGCCTCATGCATGCCAGACAAGGGCTCTATCATGGTGCTACACCCCAGCCCTCTGATTCATTAATTTATTCGTTTAATTAAGTAATTCAATAAGTATTGTGTGCCCCATTGCTCTGTGCTAGGCTTTGGGACTAGATATACAAAAGATACAATCTCTGTCCTGAGCACAATTCACAAATCTGGCTGAGGTAGAAGGATGGCAAGAGTCCAGCCTGAGCAAACTAGCAAGACCCTGTTTCCAAAAAAAAAAAAAAAACACACACACACACACACAAAAAAACAAACCAATAACAACAACAACAACAACAAAAAAACTAAAATAAAATTGTCTCTAGATGTAGCTCAGTGGTTGACTTCTGGTTTGATTCTAGTATCTAGTAAAAAAGAAAAAAGAGACCTGCTGGGAGAGTGGACTTCAATCTACATCCATTTTGTAAAGAGGTGTGGAAGCTAACACTGATGCATTTATTCCATTGAAGGGGCCCCAGTAACATGCTTTAGGAGGCAACTCATAGGTCTTAAAAATAAAGATTAGGGAATGAAGCACACAAAGCCTGAAAGTAGAGCCCTTTTTATTTCTTACCATCTGTAGAAGGTATTTTTAGCTGAAAAGCTTGAAAAACAGCATCTTGTAGATTTGCCTTAGGCTAGTAGTAAAGCTTACAATTGCTTTTGTTTCTAACAACAGAACACCCCCTTTTAGCTGGGACTATGTGTACATGCCAAGGCACAGGGCAAATGCCTGGTTTAAACTGGCATTGTTATTGAAAATCTTTAGATTCAGGACAACTCAGTTTATCTCTTTGAAAGAGTATATTGTGATTCATATTGTTCCTCCCACAAATAGCCTGTAACTGGATTAACTGGGATTGTTATCCCCCATGAAAATATACTCTAGAAATAGGAAGTACTATTGCAAATATTCTGCCGTAAGTAGAAATAAAATATGCTTGGCTAATTACATTAATATCAGAGGAATTCAAAGTAGATTAACTGTCATGCCCTTTTCCCCAGCTATTACAATAGTGATGAAAATTCTCTCTTTGTTCTAGGCTTTCTGGGAATTTAAAAGTAACCTGACTGGTGAAGCAGTATCACCCATCTTACCTATCCAAACATAAAGGTTCAGATGCTCTGGTTTAGAAAGCACAGAACAGTTTTACAACTCATACCAAAGCAACTAGAAAGTAATCTTGATGTAACTAATTAAAAGCAGTGCATAAGAGAAAAGACAGAGGCATGGATTTATAGAAGACATATTATCATATTTATTTGCAGGGCTGGAGATTGAGTAATCTATATTAATAAATGAGTTCTCTGACATTTATTTAAACTGTGAAAATAAGATGTTTAAATAAATAAATAAGATGTTTTGTTTCTAACAATAGAAGTTAGATTAGGTTGATTATGGACTATCTCTGACATTAAAACAACTACATACCAAGTTTCTCTTTGGAGACAAGATGACCCATCTCTGCTTCTTATCTTGAGTCTCCTTATTCACCATAAAAAAACCTCAAGCCCATCTGGTCTACACCCACCTAAATTCACATTTCCATAGAGGTCACCTGGAAATCCACTTAGATCTTCACCTGCACTGTTCTCCATTCTCCCAATATCTTCCTCTGAGCCCTTTGGGGCTGTGCTTTCTTTTTTTTTTTTTTAAATATTTATTTATTTATTTTAGTTTTCGGCGGACACAACATCTTTGTTTGTATGTGGTGCTAAGGATCGAACCCGGGCCGCACGCATGCCAGGCGAGCACGCTACCGCTTGAGCCACATCCCCAGCCCATGTGCTTTCAATATAATATCTTCCCCTGCTTTCTCAGTCTCTTCATAGGAATGTCTCTCCTTTTAGCATTTTTACTGAAAATCACCAGTTTCCAAGAGACCTTCCCTCCCCCAAGGACTCAGCAAGAGAAAAATTCCAAGTGCAGATTCCCACCCTCTATATCTTAACACCCGCATAAGGGAGAGGTGGGAGGACTACTTAACTAAAATGCAGATTCTATCCATGTTGCAGGATTCTAATTCAGATATTTTAGGGTGGAAATCAGGATTATTTATCTACTTGTTTTCTGGTACTGGAGATTGAATCCATGGGAACTTTACCACTGAACTACATCCCCAGACCTTTTTATTTTTCATTTTGAGAGAGGGTCTCTCTAAGTTGCTTAGGGACTCATTGAGGTGCTGAGGCTGACCTCGAACTTGTGATCCTCCTGCCTCAGCTTCCTGAAGTCACTGGGATTTCAGTCATGTTCCTCCATGCCCAGCTGGAATTTTGATTTTAAATAAACCCTGCAAAAGATTCAGACACAGGTTATCTACCAAGAAGTGTTTGGAAGACAGACTTTAGTTAAAATAATAATAGCTGCCATTTACTGTGTTCCTACTATGTACCAGAAAAATGCACATTAACTCTATCAAAGACCTTGAAAGATGCTTAGAGCATTTTATACTTGAGGAAAATGAAGCCCCAAGCAGTGAGAAACAACAGCAAAACCAAAATTTATTGACAATTGCATAACTAGTAAATAAGAGATATAGATTTGGACTCTTATGTGCATGCTTTTTTTTTTTTTTTTTGTAATAAAGGTTGAACATAGTGGCACTTTATCACTCAAGCCCTTTCTATTTTTTAAAATTTTGAGACAGGGTCTTGCTAATTTGCTGAGGCTGGCCTCAAATTTTCGATCCTCCTGCCTCAGCCTCTGGAGTCCCTGAGATTACAGACATGTGCAGCCACTCCCAGATAAGTGCATGCTACTTCTAACAAACCAGATCTCTTAGCTCCAAAACAGGTCTCAAGTGAATCGCAGATTTAGAAAATATTTTTCTTTTTCACATCAGAGTGGTAATGTGCCAATGTAACAGCAAGGTTTGAAGGAGGAACATCTCGTACAATAATGTGAACAATAAAGCTAATGAACCACAAAAAGATTGTGAAATTTTTTTCCTTTTTTAGTTTCTTTCTTTCATTTGTTTTGTTCTGGAGATCATACCCACCACCCTGCATGTGCCAAACACATGTTCTACCACTGAGCAATACCCCCAGCCAAATTTTTTTTCTCAAAGACATTTTAAAACATGGAATACCTGACTGTGCAATTTAATTCCTCAGAAATTCCGTGTATTTTGTAATTTCTAAATATCTTGAGTGGTCATGATCTTTTCAAATATAAGTTCTCTCTCCTCCTTTTCCACCCCACCCCTACTACCTCTTCCTCTCTATGTTTATTGCAGAAATCAGCCAGAGTCTGGTTATTTATTTGATTATGTTGGTTGCTTTTTTCTTGGTGGAACAAAAGCACTTGGAAATACCTAGAAAAAGAATGCAGTCAGTAAAGCACGGGCAGTATTCAACTTCTTACAAGCCCTCAAGATAATCCAGCTGTGAGAAAATGGCTATCAGTCTTCCATAACTCTGTGATTCACAGAGGAAGTTTAATGCTGTTTAAAAATACCCTGGTAATAAAAATAATATTTGTTATATATTTCAAATGTGTCAGGCTGTGTATTAAGTATCTTATTCAAGGTTCACAATTAAATCTGTGACATAGGTATATTATAACCCATTTTACAGCTGGGAAAATTAAAGTTTTTAAGTATATCACGCTAGGGGTGTAACTTACTGATAAGGGTGGATACTTCATATGCACAAAGCCCTGGGCTCCATCCACAGCACACACAAAAGATTACTTTATCTGCACAATACAGCTAGTAAGTGGAAGAAACAGAATTATAAAATGACTCTTCCTGACTTTAGTGTTCAGACTATGTGCTAACACACTCTGTCAAATCTCTATAAACCAATCTTTCAGGAAAGCAACACACATTAGGCAGAAAAGGATTTGGACATGCCCACATGATTCAGAATTGAGAACAGAATATTTTAATTTTGAATGCTTTTGTTTTTTCCATGAAGCACTGGGCCAACAGATGCATCCTTTCTTCAAATATTAAATGCCCAACCCTTTATTGCTTTTGAACATTGAATGGTGGCCAACCTGCACTAGTTTGAGCACTAAGTGGAGAAAAATAAATAACCTCGTGCTCCTTTTTACTCAGAGCATCATCTTCTCTATCCTTGTTTCTCAATTACTCCCACACTTGGAAAGCACACTTGTGCTTTCAAGGAAAGGGTTATTGCTTAGATGGGCTTTATTTTGAAGCCCTACAAACCCTCCTTGATAGAAATGAACTTGTTCCTTAAAGAGTAAAGAATAGGAGTTTCTCTGATTCTGGATGCCAGAAGCTTGGTAACCTTGGGTATAGCTCAGTCTTGGGTGACTCTTCCATATTTTTTCTATTTCTTTCTTTCTTCTCCCCTCTGTCCCATCTTTTATTTTATTTTTTTTGTAGTACTGGGGATTAAACCCAGGGTCTCATGCATGCTAGGCAAGTACTCTGCCACTGAATTACACCCCTAGCTCTTTTTTAAAAATTTATTTATTTATTTAATGTGATGCTGAGGATCAAACCCAGTGTCTCACATGTGCTAGGTGAGTGCTTTACCACTGAGCCACAACCCCAGCCCCCCAGCCCTTTTTATTTTTTTATTTTGAGACAGGGTCTATAATAAAAATAGAAAAATTGCTGAAGTTCTCCTTAAACTTGGCAATCCTCCTGCCTTACCCTTCCAAGTTGCTGGGATTATAGGTGTGTACCACTAGCCCAGCTATTGTTCCATTTTTTTGAAGGAAATCTTCTAGAAAAAGACACACAGTAATACAAAGAAATGTAACTGGATTTCCTGCTCCCTTTTTTGGTCCAGAACTTGATTCAGCAAGAAGCACAGAGTCATAAATAGAACATCACACTTAGGCATCAGGATATATGGACATCATTTTCCATTAGTATTGTCAAAGGACAAAATTACAATATATTTAATTTTAAAAGATATTGACTTTATTTGCAATTCTAGAATCAGACAACACCACATTCCATAAATAGAATGTGTTCCAATGAACTGAGCATAAATAGGTGGTTTTATGAACAGAGAAAGAACCAAAGAAAGTAGAAACAAAGAACCAAGGTAGACTGGTTGTTTTAAAGTCACTTTCCTTATGAAGTGAGGACAGGGAGGCAGAACAATATAAAAGTAACTGATAGGTTAACATCAGTTTAATTTTCTTTCTTTCTTTTTCTCCTTTATTTTTTGCTGTGCCTCCTGCATGCTGAACACATGTTCTACCCCTGAGCTATACCCCCAGCCAAAATTGCCTTTTTTTTAAAGTAAGAATTAAAGCAGAGGGAACTTCATTGTCATCAAGTTGAAACTGCCCTGCTCAGGAAATTTAGTTATTATCTCTCCTGATTTCTGAGAAGATCAGACAGCAATTTAGTTTCAGCCTGGTGGTATGAGTGACTTCATTTTGATTTTTAATCTGATCTGTTGGAGCCTAGTGCAGGAGCTTAGTAAAAAAGAGTGATCTCCAATGATTCATAGTGGGATAGGGAGAGGGAGCATTTTTTGAGCACTTGCCTAGCGTGCATGGGAGGAATAGATGAACTCTAGATAGGGCAGAGGGGTTGGAGGGGAAGGGAGGGGGCATGGGGTAATTAATGATGGTGGAATGTGATGATCATTACTATCCAAAGTACATATATCAAGACACAAATTGGTGTGAATATAGTATATATACAACCAGAGATACGAAAAATTGTGCTCTATATATGTAATAAGAATTGTAATGCATTTGGCTGTCATATATAAATAAAAAATTTACATAAAAACAGTGGTCTCCTGTAATTTTTATTTAACAGTGTGGAATTGAAATTGTACAGCTTGACATGTTGCCCATTGAATAAATACAGTACAAGCCAGTACAAGACCAGGTGGGGAATCTAATAGACACCAATATAGTTAATATTAGCGATGACCCTGAACAAAGTTGCCAGATAGGGTTTATTTTAGTTGTTCCCCTGGCATTCCTTCCTCAATTAGGCTTCCAATTATCTGTCCTAGAAGTCATTGTTAATGTTTAACCATTTAGTTATTCCTAACCATGTTTAAAAAGTTTTATTAAGGGCTGGGATTATGGCTCAGTGGTAGAGCACTTGCCTAGCATGCATGAGGCACTGGGTTCCATCCCCAGCACTACATTAAATAAAACTAAACAAACAAAATAAAGGTACTTAAAAGATAAAGGTATTGTGTCCATCTACAACTACAAATATTCTTTTAAAAAGTTTTGTTGAAACCCCTTGCTGTCAGTGATTTTTTTTCCCTTTAATTGATTCACCTCTTTTGCAGGGGGTGGTTCTGGGGATTGAACTCAGGGGTGCTTTACAATGAGCTACATCCTCAGTCCATTTTATTTTGAGACAAGTTCCCACTAAATTGTTAAGACTGGCCTCGAATTTGAGATCCATCTACTGAAGCCTCCCAAGTCTCTGGGATTACAGGTGTGCATTAAATTGATTCATCTATTTAAATACAAATATATTTATAAAAAGTATTTTGCATAACTTATAAATGGAAAACTAGTATCACTTGTCACAAATGGAGAGTAGTTAGAAAAATCAATACACAATGATTAAAATACAGGATACTCATTTGAATTTTATCTAAAATCAAGCTGGCATGGTGATGCACACCTATAATCCCAGAGAATTTGGAAGGCCAAGGCAGGATTGCAGGTTCAAAGCCAGCCTCAGCAACTTAGAGAGACCCTGTCTCAAAATAAACAATACAAAAGGCTGAGATGTACCTCAGAGGCCAAGTGCCCCTGGGTTCAATGGACAGGACCAAAGAGTAAATAAGTAAATAAAATAAAAAATAAAAATGGGCTGGGGATGTAGCCCAGCAACAGAGAACCTCTGGGTTCAATCCCCAGTACCAAAATATAAAAGTCCAAAAATGAATGGCATCTTAAGATCAAGGTATCTTTTTTTTTTTTTTAATTTTTTATTGTGGGTTGTTCAAAACATTACAAATTTCTTGACATATCATATTCCACACTTTGATTCAAGTGGGTTATGAACTCCCACCTTCACCCCATACACAGATTGCAGAATCACATCAGTTACACATCCATTGATTTACAAATTGCCATACTAGTGTCTGTTGTGCTCCGCTGCCAAGATCAAGGTATCTTTTAATTTTGAGACAGATCTTGCTAAGTTTCCAAGGCTGACCTTGAATTTACCATCCTCCTGCACCCAGCCTCCCAAGTATCTGGGATTATAGGCCTGATCCACCATGCCCAGCTAAACCACTTTTAAAATGTTAACATAAGCAAAGAAAGCCTTGCTTATGGATTGAATTTTCTGGCCTGGAACCCATTGCTGTCCAGAGGTTACTACATTTTGTTCCTTCCTTCCCTTCCAAATTAAGCCAGTTCTGTAATTTTTCCTCTTAAGGTTTAAGCCTCCTTGGTGGCCTATTTCAAAGTGATAATTAACTCAAGTTGAATAAACCAATTTCCAGTTTAGGAGAAAGGATTGGAAGAGACTCTCTCCAGGCAATACATGTGACTTTTAATTCTTGCCTTCTTGAGTTAATTGCTGCCTTTTTTCTTAAAACCAGTGATCTCCAAAATTCCAAATTATTGATCCTAGAGTGAATCTGATTCAGTAGGTCTGAGGTCAGGTCAAGAAATGATAAGGAGAGGAAAATTCTAATTATGCTGATTTGGTGAGTGCATACTATATGTATGTGTTGAAATTACATTGAACCCCATAATACATGTTAATAAAAATAAAACAAAACCAACCCAAGTGATATGACTGTGAAACCTACTTGGGAACTTTGGTATAACCAATAGGTTTTCATTAAGTTGCTGAGGCTGGTCTTGAACTTGTGACCCTCTTGCCTAGAGGCCCATGCCAGCATGTTCCACAAAAATGGGGGGCTTTTGAGGGGTGATACCAGATTGGAGGGGAAGATATTTGAGGTGTGAAGACTTGATGTCATTTGTCAAATTACACTGTAGGCAGTTACTACAGGTAAGGTTGGTTTTGTAGACTTGAGTAACCAAAGAAAGAACTTAATTGGGGGCAACTCTTATCAGTTTAAGACAATTTCAAAGTAGTGTCAAATACAAGAAGGGATAGATTGTAGGGGGAAAAATAGAAACCTAAATCATACACAAATATTCCAAATAAATATCAATAAAGATGGCATGTATTTTTCTTCTTTCTTTTTCTTTTCTTTTTTTCCTTTTTGGTACTGGGGATTGAAACTAGGGGCACGTCACCACTGAGCTACATCCCCAATCCTTTTTATTTTTTATTTTGATACATGGTCTTGCTAAATTGCTGAGGCTGGCTTCAAACTTGTAATCCTCCTGCCTCAGACTCACTAGTTGCTGGGGTTACAGGCATGTACCACCATGTGACCTACTTTTTTTGAAGTGACATTTAGCATTATATCCCAAAAGCCTTGAAAATATTCATGAAAGGGTCCAGTCGCACACACCTGTAATCCCAGAGACTTGGGAGGCTGAGGCAAAAAGACTGCAAGCTTGAGGCCAGCCTGGGAAATTTAGTGAGATCCTGTTTCAAAATAAGAAAATTTAAAAAGCTGAGGATGTAGCTTAGTGGAGTATTGTCCCTTGGTTCAATCACCAGTCCCCTCTTCTCCTCCCCCAAAAAATTCATGCAGGGCCAAGGGTATATAGGTCAGTTCTATGTAGAGCAAATATTTTATAAGCACAAGGCTATGGATTTGATTGATTCTCAGCACCAAAAAAAAAAAAAAAAGAAAGAAAAATGTACATGCCCCTTTATGTAGCAATTCTACATTTGGAAATTTATCTTGAAGAGATAAGTGCATAAATGCACAAAGCTGAATATGTAAGACTGCCCATCAAAATATTGTTGTTATTGGGGCTGAGGCAATAGAGTGCTTGCCCAGCACAGGTGAGGCACTGGGTCTGATCCTCAGCACCACATAAAAAAATGAATAAAATAAACTTATAAAAATATATATAGTTTAAAAATATTGTTGTTATTAACAATGCAAAACTAGAAAAATCTAAATATTTAAAAATATGGTATTGGTTACATAAAACTCATGGTAAAATGGTACAGTGAATTGTTTTGCAGAAACAAAATCTGATTATGTCTCCCTACATTTATTGGTTTAGAAAGATATTTATGATATGATGTAATTTGAAATTACAGGTTACCAAATATGATATACATTATTTTAAGCATGTATAACAATATATGTGCAGAGAAAAAAGCATGGGAAGGGCATGGTGGCACACACTTGTAATCCCAGCAATTAGAGAGGCTGAAGCATGAGGATTGCAAGTTCAAGTCGGCCTCAGAAACTTAGCAAGGCCCTAAGGAACTTAGTGAGACCCTGTCTCAAAAAAGAAGAGAGAGAGAGAGAGAGAGAGAGAGAGAGAGAGAGAGAGAGAGAGAGAGAGAGAGAGAAAGAAAAGAAGAAAGGGCCTAGGGATGTGGCTTGGATATCAAGTGCCCCTGGATTCAATCCTTGGTCCCCCCCCCGCCCCCACTAACTGGATAACTATTCATCAAAATATTAATAATGTTGATCTCTGGATGGTGGGGTTAGAGGTAACTTTTCTTTTCTTTTTTTAATATTTTTTGAATTTATCCCCAAAATTGCAAGAATCAACTATTTTTAAAATAAGAAAAAAATAATAAAAATGTTTCTATTTTGTTCATATCCTTTTTGCTTGGCAGTTCCAATTTTAGGAATTTTTCCTAAAGAAACCAGCAGGGATATGCACATGCACACAAATAACAACCAAGGACTGTTTGCTGTGAAACTATTTATAATAGCAAAGAGTTAGAGCATCCTAACTCTTCAATAATTATGGTATTTTAAAATTTGTTTTTCAGTTTTTTCACCACCTTCACCATTTTTAAATGTATGGTTCAATAGTATTAAATGTATTCACACTGTTGTGAATTAGGGTATTTGTTAATCAATTGTGGCATATTTCATGATAAAATATTATAGCATCATTAAATGCCTATTTAGGAAGAAAATTTAATGACATGAAAAATGTTTATGACATATTATCAAATGAGAAAAATCATTTTATAAAATGATATACATAGCATATGTTATGGATACTGGCATTATAGGTGATTATTTTCCAAAGTTTTTGCAAAAAAATGTGCACTGCTTTGGTACTCAAGAGAAAAAGAATGTTACAAAAGAGAGACTTTTATCTCTAGAGTAATCAATCTTTTCTCATCTTCCTTTGCATCACAAATTGTTCATTAGACTGTAACTATCATGTGGGCAGAGATTAGGTTTTTTTTATAAATTTCCCCTGGAACTTCCTGCCACATAGTGTTCTGCATTCAATAAATGTTGACTAACTGCACTTGTGCATATGCATACATATAAGGCTATGCACCTGCATATTTAAATATGCCAACGTTTTTCTCATAAGTAATGAGAATAAAACTGGAAGTTAGGTTTTTGAAAAGTGCTTATGAGCCCTTAGCCACATATTGGGAAAAGAACAGTGGTCTATATTTGCCAAGGTTAAGGGTACAGAGTGACCGTTAGTTACCAATTTGGGGTCATACCAGTCAATTTGTCCATTTCAGACCAAGCAATTATTTTCTTGTACCACTTCTGGGTAAGATTGGGTCAAATTCTTTATTGGTTCTACTAATTAGCTTGTCTGGGCACTTTACTGGAAACGTTTAAAGAGAAAAACTACATACCACTCCAATGGGTAAATGCATCATCTGTACCCACCCTGGGCTCCTTGTTGCAGCCATCATTAAATCAGCTGAAGTGACAAGGACTTTGTCATGTTGAGAGGCCAGCAAGCAAGACTGGCTCACAAGTCTTTAGTCATATCTCATTTGCTGTCTCCAGAATTCCATATTCTGCATCAAAACTGAGATAAGAGTACAGTTTGTACTTCAGGATGTCAGCAGGTGCCCAAGAGGGAATGAGTGTTAAAATCCCTCAAACCACTAAATTATTAAAAAGCTCTCAAACAGGCTCTTCAGAATCAGACAGCAGAGCTCAAGGATATACACATTTGATATCAGAAATAGGAGGACAGGATAAAGGCCGAATTTGAGCCCTTGATGATTTTATTTTATTTTTTTTAATAGTTACGGCTGTGCAAGGAAGGCATGGAAAGTGGAGGACATTTTAAAGGCAGATTATGGCTTATCCTTAATTATGGCTGCAGCTGAGCTAAGGAGATGGGTTGGGGCCTAATCATGACTCTGGCCTTCCCTCAGAGACACAGCAGGTAACTGGGTAGGGCTTCTTTTGCTTCCTCAAAGCCTCTGATGGAGAATTATTGATTCTGAAATCTCCTGCAGGAAATTTTTACACAGTAAAGTGGGGAGTTTAGAAATCTGGGCAGATTGACCAACTGTGAATTTATACTGCCTCATTATGTTAACCCGTTGGAGGTTGTATCTGGGGACACACTAATGCCACTGTCTTCTTACATATTTATTGGGCTGTCAAGGTAGAAAATGTCACTATTAAAATCAAAAGCACCATGCAGCAGACCTTGGCTTAATGTTGCCTCTGCTTATCAGCTGGCCAGCTCCATAAGTCTCCCACGCCAAAATTCTGGCAGCAGGCAGGATCCCTATGCTCAGCAAAGATTTAATAGCAGAGAGCACTGGTGTGACCTCAGGTGACCCCATTCTACTACTTTTTCAAATTAACCAAAAAGTGTTATTTTGTATGTGTGTGTGTGTGTGTGTGTGTATTTTGGAATGTGTGTGTACATGGGGCTCAAACCCAGGGACTCACACATATAGGCAAGCACTGTACTACTGAACTACATCCCTGGAAAGTGTTATTTGTAAATAATTAAAACACTAATTTACTTTGAGGTCCCTCAACTACATTAGATCTTATGTGGGGAATGACAGCTTTAAAATAAGTTCTCCACTTTGCATTTTGTGGGGAGGTGCAGGGGGTACCCTTGTGATGAAAACAGGGACTAGCACAAGAATCAGTGAGAATTCTAGAATTTCTAAGCCATGGATTTACTAAAAAGAACCTTCCTGGCCCAAAAAAGCAAAGGCAGGGGCTGGGGATGTAGCTCAGTGGTAGAGTGCTTGCCTAGCATGCACAAGGCCCTAGGTTGAATCCCCAGCCCAAACACCCAAAATCCCCAAACAAAAAGCAAACACATAAGCACACACACACAAAAGCTAATGCCATCATATCCCTGTCCTGTAAACTTCTCATGCTATCGACAAAATCTGTACCCTTATAGAATATACTCATAGCCTCTAATGTTCTGACTCCATCCTCAGTCTTTCTCTTGCATAAGCACTAAATATTTGTTCATTTTTTAGATGAATGAATAATTGCATCTAGAAAGATGGTATTTTTCAAAGCCTGCTAATGTTAAATTGAGTATGAATGAGCTTTCCAAATTTGTCCATGTTAAAATGTGTGGCTGACCGTACAGAATGGATCTTTGAAAAACAGTTTGTCCAGAAGTGACCACTGAGCATCTGAATAACTGCCCAAGCACCTTGTCATATCTATTGTTGTTCCTTACTTGCAAATAAAATTGATAAATTATCCATGAAAGAAGGAATTTACTTTTACTTCCTGATCTATATAAAACCTCAGGCCAGGAATGAGGGAAGTAGTAGGGAGTGATATTGGCCAAATTATATTATTATATTGTGTGCATGTGTGAATATGTAACAATAAATCCCATCATTATGTGTAACTGTAATGCACCAATAAAAATGTGAAAGAAAAAATAAAAACAAGCTGGGTACAGTGGCGCCCACCTGTAATCACAGAAGTTTAGGAGGCTGAGGCAGGAGGACTGCAGGTACAAACTTAGCAAGATCCTGTCTCAAAAATAAAAAGAGATGGGGATGTGGCCCAGTGGTTAAGTGCCTCTGGGATCAATCCCTGGCACAAAAACAAAAACAAAACCCCCCAAAAACAAAAAAACAGGTCAGGCTGTGGGTATTGCTTCATAGTAAGAGCATTTGTCTACATTAGACCAAATGAAATTTTTATTATTTCTTACTTTACATATTCCACTTGGTGGAGTAAACTTGAAATAATCACTCAAGGGATAAGTCAGGTAAATGATGATCAGGCTTGATGGAGAAATGGAAATGTCACATGGATCACTGAGCAACATCCCCAGACCTTTTAATGCTGAGTCAGGATCTAAGTGCTGAGGCTGTCTTTGAACTTGCTGTCCTCCTTCCTCAGCCTCCCAAATTGTTGGATTACAAGCATGAGCCACCATTCCAAGCTTCAACTTTGTTATAAAATTCTTTCTTATATTTAAGTTTCAAAATTCATAGGTATAAGAGGGAGGGGTTATAGTCCCACCTTCACAAATATATAACTCTACTTTCAATGTAGTCCCTGTCTAAACACATTTGTGGACAAGATAAATAAAATCACTAAAAAGAAAGGAATCACTTTTTTTGTGGTGCTGGGGGTTAGAACCTAGGGCCTTGTACATGTGAAGCAAGCACTCTACCAACTGACCTATATCCCCAGCCCTTTAGTTCTTGAAATCTATATACCAGTTCCCTCTCTTGTCTCCTGGGGGAATTATTTTATATTCTCATATTTTATTTTTACATTATCATTAGTCTGGATTATGTCCACCCCTTGTTTATTTTATTCCTTTTCATCCTCATGTTCAACTCCCATTTACTTCCACATTCCATATAGTATTATTTTTATGTGTTTAATGTATGTATATCTTTTCATTTATAGATATTCTGGCAAAATGTGTATTGTCCTGTATGCATGTGTTAGTATACGTAAATGGCATTGTACATCTCATTTCCCCCTCAGCACTGTGTTTAAAAGCTCTATCCATTTTGCTATGCTTATTTATTTATTTTTTGGTACTGGGGATTGAACCCAGGGAGCTCTACCACTGAGCTACATCCCCAGTCCTTTATATTTTTTTGAGACAGGATTTCAGTAAGTTGCTGAGAAGCTGGTCTCCAACTGGGAATTCTCCTGCCTCAGCCTCCTGAGTCATTGGGATTACAAGCCTATACCACCATGCCCAGTTTGCATGTCTTTTGTGAACATATGCTTCCAGTTCTCTTAGATAAATATGTAGAAGTTAAATGGCTGCATTATATGGGAAATATGTATTTTACCTTTCTATAAAACTACCAGATTGTTTTCCAAAGTGGTTATACCAGTTTATATTCCCACCAGCAGCATATATGAATTCTAGTTGCTCCACATCCTCACCAACACTTAATATTGTCAGCATTTTTGGCTTTAGTTCTTTATTTATCTGTTGGGTATGAAAAGGTATATTCATTTCCTGTTGCTGCTGTATGAATTACCACAAACAATGTCTTAAAACAATACAAATTTATTATCTTACAGTTTTGGAAATCAAAAGTCCAAAGTAAGTTTTAGGGTGCTCAGATCAAGGTGCTGACAGAACTGCATTCCTTCTGGAGGCTTCAAGGGACACTCTATTTCCATGACTTTTCCATCTAAAAGCCACCTACATTCACTGGCTCATATCTTCCTCCAACCTCTGCTTCTGTTGTCACATCTCCTTTCAAGTCTGGTACACTGGCATCCTTCTTAAAAGGACCTGGCGATTATATTGTGTTTATCCAGATAATCCAGGATAATCTTTCCAGCTCAAACTCTTTAATTTATTCACATCTGGAACAGCCCCTTTACACTGTAAGGTAACATTCATTGGTCTAAGGGATTAGGACTTGGACATCTTGGGGGTGCATTTTCAGCCTCAGTAGATATTTCCTGGTGTATCAATATCTTGAAATACAATTCACAGACCATAGAATTTACACTGTAAAAGGTTCTGTTTTTTTTAGCATATTCACAAAGTTGTTTACCTAGTACCACTAATTCCAGAACATTTTCATCACCCCAGTAAAAAACCCCATACTGATCAGTAATCAGGACATGTTTCCATCTGCTGTTCCCTAGCTTTAGGCAATCATTAATCTGCTTTCTGTCTTCATGGATTTGATTGCTCATTTAACATAAATGGAATCATGTAATATGTGGTCTTTCATTTCTGGTTTCTTTCACTTAGTATGTTGTCAAGGTTCATCTCCTTTGTAGAAGGTATTAGCACTTTATTCATTTTTATGACTGAATAATATCACATATTCAGTAACTATTCATTAATAGACAATTGAGTTATTTTTGCTTTTTTGGCTATTTTGAATAATTATGCTACTAACATTATATACAATTTTTTTTTCCTGTGGGGATGTGTTTTAATTTCTCTTGGAACTTCATTTCTCTTTTAATCAACAGACTTGTGGTACTTCTCTATTTAACTGTTAAACTTTTTGAGGAACTGCCAAGTTGTTTTCTTTTCCTCCTTCTCCTTCCTCCTTCCTCCTTTCTCCTTCCTCCTTCCTCCATCATCCCTCCTCCCCCCTCCCTCTCCTTCTCCTTCTCCTTCTGTTTTTTGGTACTGGGGTTGAACCTAGAGGTGCTTTTACCACTGAGCTACATCCCCAGTCCTTTTTATCTTATCTTTTGAGGTAGGGCCTCACTAAATTGCTGAGGCTGGCCTTTAATTTACAATCCTCCTGCCTCAGACTCTCCAATCTCTGGGATTACAGGAATGTGCAACATGCCCAGTTTTTGTGTTTTTTTCCTTACGCTAGTATCACACTGTCTTCATTACTACACTATAGCTTTGTAGTATGGTTTGAAATTGGGAAATGCAACTTTTCTAGATTTGTTCTTTTTATCAATATTCTTTTTGAAATTTTTTTTTTGTACCACAGGATTAAACCCAGGGGTATTTTACCATGGAGCTACATCTCCAGCCCTTTTTATTTGAGACAGGGTCCCCATAAGTTGCTGAGGGCCTTCTGAATTGTTGAGGCTGGCTTTGAACTCCTGCCTCAACCTCCCAAGCCCTGAGATTATAGGTGTGGGCCACCATGCCCGGCTAAAAAAAATTTTTTTAAAGGCGTGGCTGGGTACACTAGTGCACACCTGTAATCCCAGCTACTGGGGAGGCTGAGGCAGGAGGATCACAAGTGCATGTTCAGCCTCAGCAAATTAGTCAGTGGCTTAAGCACACTTGGGTTCAATCTCTAGTACAGGAAAAAAAAAAGGTTGTGAGGTAGCTCAGTGTAAAGCACTTGCCTAGCATATGCAAGGGCCTGGGTTCACTCCCCATCACCACACACACAAAAGGATTGTTTTAGCCATTCGAAATCCTTGACTATCCATATGCATTTTAGGATTAACTTGTCAATTGGAGGACGGTATTGCCATCTTTTTTTGTTTGTTTAAAATCAATCTTTTGAATACAACTTTATTAAAAAATTTTTTTTTGTAGTTGGACAGAATGCCTTTATTTTATTTATTTTTATGTGGTGCTGAGGATCGAACCCAGTGCCTCATGCATGCTAGGCAGGCACTCTACTACTGAGCTACAGCCCCAACCCCTGTATTGCCATCTTAACAATATTTAAGTCTTTTGACCAAGGAACACAATGGTCTGCAGTGTTTGATATACAAGTTTTGTACTTCTCTTGTTAAATTTATTCCTCAGTACTTTTTTGATGCTATTGCAACAGGAATTATTTTCTTAATTTTATTTTCAGATTTTTCATTGCTAATATAAAGAAATACAATGATTTCTGTGTTTTGATCTTGTATTTTGCAAACTTGCTACATTAATTTATTAGCTTTAGTATTTTTTTAGACTTTAAAATATTTTCTTTATACAAGATCATGTATGCTGGGAGTGGTGGCACATGTCTATAATTCAAGCAACTGGGGATTACAGTATAGGAGAGTGAAATTTCTCTCCTCATAAATATTAGGCATTATTAATATTTTTATTTTATCATTCTAATCAGTGTATCATTGTATTTATTTGCATTTCTCTGATGACTAATAATGTTGAATATCTTTGCATGGGCTCTTAGCCATTAGTACAACTCTTTCATGGTTTCATTTATTTATTTATTTTTGTTACTGGGGATTGACTCCAAGGTTGCTTTGTCACTGAGCTACAACCCCAGCCCCTCCCGCCCCCCCTTTTTTTTTTGCAGTACTGGGGATTGAACCCAGGCTTACTCTATCACCGAGCTACATCTGCAGCCCTTTTTAACATTTTTTATTTTGAGACAGCCTCTTTAATTGCTGAGGCTGGCCTCCCATTTGTGATCCTTATGCCTCAGGCTTCTAATTCTCTGGGATTACAGGCTTGTGACACTGTGCTCAGCTGTTTCATGGTTTGAATTTGAATTTTTCTAATGGCTATTGACATAACACCTTTTTGTGTGCTTGTTTACCAACTATGTATCTTCTTTTTAAAAAAATATATGTTTTTTATGTATCTTCTTTAGTAAAACATGAATAGTCATGTCTTTTGCCTATTAAACAAATTAGGATTTTTTTACTACTGAGTTTAGAAAGTTCTTTGTATATTCAGGATATTAGTCTTTTGTTGGATGTGTGATTTGAAAATATTTTCTTTCAGTTCATTTTTGACAAAGGTACAATGTCAAGTCAATGGAGAGTTGACAGGGTTTTTTTTGACAAATAGTGCTGACACACTGGATATCTGTGTGGGAAAATTAATTATGACCTATACCATACACCACACACTCAAAAAGGAAATATGCAGCAACAAAGAGGAGTAAACTGGAATAAGCTAGACTTCTAGAATGGTGGAGCAAGGAACTGAACAAATCCTTTCCCTCAGTTCATTCCTTTTTATTACTGTATGCTATTTAATGGAATGTATAGACCACAGTTTAGTTATTTTTCTGATATATAAATATACTTTCATAAAGCTGGGTGTTTTCTATTTTCTTCCACTTCCTCCTCCTTCTCCTTCTCTTTTGGTGCAGTGCCTGTGGATGCCCTAAACCTGATTTTATTTTATTTATTTTGGCACTGGGTATTGAATCCAGGGGCACTCTAAAACTAAGCTATATCTTCAGCCCTGTTAATTTTTTCTTATTTTGATTGCTAAGTTTCCCACACTGGTCTCAAACTTGTGATTTTCCTGCCTCAGCCTCCCACTTCAGCCTCCTGATTTGCTGGGATTATACGTGTGCTCCCCTGCACCCAACTTCTAAAGCTGTTTTTAAAAGCCATGACTACTGATACATATAACAAGATGGATGAACTTCAAAAATATGCTGAGCAAAAGAAGCCAGCATAAAACAGTATATACTGTATTATTTACTGAAATTTTAGAGAAGACAAAACTAACTATAGTAATAGAAAACAGATCAGTGTCTTCCTGGGGCTGGGTGTTTGGGGCAGGAAATTGTCATGAGGCATGAACCAACTTTTTGGAATGACAAAAATGTTCTATATCTTGATTGGGAGTGGTGGATATATATATATATATATATATATATATATATATATATACACACACACATACATACACACACACATACATACATACATTTTCAATGCTCTTTGAGTTATAGACATAAAATAAAATTTAAAAGTTGATTAATAGTGGGGTATGGTGGAGTAGGCCTCTGAGGCAGGAGGATCACAAGTTCAAGCCCAACCTTGGCAACTTAATGAGACCCTGTCTCATGGCAAAAAAGGGCTGTGGTAGATTGATTAGCTTACATTGCACCCCTAGAAGACAAGAGTTCCTGGAGTGGCCTCAGAATTCTTCAATATCATATCACAACTCAGTCTTGCCCTGTGATAGGAAGATGTTATTATTTCCATTTTACACTTGATATTATCAGGGCCCTATACCCTACCAGTGTCTGGAATCTTTCATCAACCTGTTAAGGATCATGTTTTGCCTTCAGAGCATATGAGATGATTGAAAATACCCTTTTGCTAACCCAGCCATAGGGACACAGGGAAATCAATTCTGAGTGATGCTAAGATAGAATCTAACAGTTTTGTTTTTCATAACTTTTGAGATAGCAACTGGTTGTTTCAGAAGTGATAAATACAAGTTAGGGACATGTTGAGCTAAAAATGTGAATTAAATATATTTTACATGTTATATATAAATATGTATTTAATAAAACATATGATTCATATATATGATTTATCATTTGTCATAATGAGCATCATTCTTTATAATAGAATTTCAATGTTAGCCATTGTCCCCTCAGGACAACAACTTTCATTTCTAAAATCAGACTGGAATTATGGAAAAAGGGAAGACTCAATCTCTGTCTCTTTTTGTCTGTCTTAATTCAACCTCTTAAATTTATAGTATTTTTTCCTTTCTTTACTTTTCTCTGATTATCAAAGATAATAAGTATACATTATAGAAAAATTGTCAAGTACACAAAAGTGTATATAAAGAAGTAAATCAACCACCGTCTCTCCACCAGTAGCCACAGGAAACAACAACAACATGGCAAAGA
The DNA here is from genome assembly GCF_021218885.2 of Marmota monax. Lineage (NCBI taxonomy): Eukaryota > Metazoa > Chordata > Mammalia > Rodentia > Sciuridae > Marmota > Marmota monax. Next base: position 1,031,301 of record NW_026693786.1, read on the forward strand.
AAGGCAATACTATGTATGACAGTAGAGTGTGTTTTGACATTTTATACATACATGGAGTATAATTTTTCATTCTTGTGGTTGTGCATTATATGGAGTTACACTGATCATTTATTCATATATAAACTTAAGAAAGCTATGTCTGATTCATTCCACTGTCTTTCTAATCCCATCCCCTCCCATGTATATATAACATGTCAAAATACACTCTACTGGGCTGGGGATGTGGCTCAAGTGGTAGCGCATGTGTGCTGCCTGGGTTCGATCCTCAGCACCACATACAAACAAAGATGTTGTGTCTGCCAAAAACTAAAAAATAAATATTAAAAAAATACACTCTACTGTCATGTATATTTAAAAAGAACAAAAAACCTTCCTCACTGAGTGCTGGTTTGTTGCGACATACAACTAAACCAGTCAGGGTCACTCCAGGTGAACTGGGCTGGCACGAAAAAATGACACACAGAAAGATAAATACCTTTTTCTTTGGGTTCTGTGATAGCCTCTCGGACCCAGCTCCCACAAAGGAGGCAAGGCAGACAAGAAAGAGTGAGAACGCCTCAAACCCGGGTTTTATTAATGGGGGGAGCTAATATTTTTTGGAACATTCTATCCAAAAAAGGGCAAAAGGGTAGGATTACAACAAACAGGTGGGTGTAATTCAACCCTATCAGGTGATGCCCACTTCCAGAGCTGCACCTTTTTTATCCAAATAGTGGTAAAGTCCACTTGCACTGCAGGGTGCAATACCAGTCCAGTACCTCTTTACTCAGGATTTCAAGGTGTGTGCATAGCTCCTGTTCAGGGCGGCCCCCATCACTGGTTAATGAAAAATAATAACTTCACATAGAACATAAAATAAAGCATAATGGATGAGTGCAATTAAAAAAAAGAAAGGCAACACTATCTTCAGTTATTGAGAAATTGTCTATATTCCCCCATTCCTCATTGATTTATTGGCCTGGTAATTAGAGGCTAACTTCATTTCTACAAGGATTTTAGTTGGGAGCTTTCAGACAGAATGAGAGAAATGTATGATAAATTGTCAATGGATGAACAATGAACTAGGGATGTAAAGTGTTCTGAGGCAAGCTTAACTAGAAACCAGAAAACAATTATTAGTGATGGCAGTTCTAGGGACCAACTCCATTTCACCTCATTTCCAGTCTGTTACCTGATCATATCATAATGACTGTGGCTAGTTGTAAGTTTTAATTCTCCAAACCCTGCTTTTTAGGAACTAGGCTATGAGTTTTGGTGGTAATAATTTTGTAAGAATTAGGAGTATTCACATTTTTACTTAACTCTGTTACCTTTCCCATCTAAGGTTAATAAAAGAGCCATGCACATCAATGACAAGGATGGATAGGAATTAAAATGCCACTTTGTGATCAGTGGAATTACTGTTTAGTACTGTAGTACAGAGTTTTCTGGTAAAGCTAGGTATTGGTATACAACTTAGTCTCAAGGTCCAAAGAGGGCATCATTGTTCGTAGCCAATTTCCATTTGCTTCAGTAGCTGATCACTTAATTTATAAAAACTACTAAGTACACAAACAATTAAGTGAAAGAGTCAAGAAAGCAAGATAACTGGGAACCCAAGATGCTCTATTTCAGTCTCTCTGAAAGGCAGGAAAGAAAAAGCCATTTAGAGTATCTGACCTTTATTTGGTGAGTATGTGACCTTTTAACCCACAATGACCCTCCATTATAATTGGATCCTGAATATCCCCTAAAGTTCCATGTGTTAAAGACTTGGTCTCTAGTGTGGCATTTTGGGACATGGTAGAGATTCAAGGAGATGGGACCTTCTGAGAGGTTCTTAGGTCATTGGAGGAATGTCCTTGAAAGGGATTGTGGTACACTGAGCCCTTCCTCTTTTTCTCTGCCTGACCAAGAAGGGAGCAGTTTTGCTTCACCATGTGCTCCTGCCATGATATGCTGTCTTGCCACAAGCCCAAAGCAAAGGGGGCAACTTGATCATTAACTGAAACTACCAAAACTGTGAGCCAAAAGAAACCATTTTTTTCATTATAAGTAAGTGATCTCAAGTATTTTGATCTAGTTAGGGAAAACTGACTAACACAGAAAAGTGGTACCAATAAGTGGAGTCATTGCTATAACTATATACTTGATGATGTAAATAAGCCTTTGGAATTGGTTTGAAGGAGAAGTTTGGAGGAGAAAGCTAGAAAAGACATATAATGCTGTAAGGAAAGCTTACCAGGTGATTCTTCTGGAGGCTCAGAAGACCTGAATGCTGATAGAAATGTGAACGGTAAAGGCCATGCTAATGAAATTTCAGATGGAAATGAGGACTCTATTTGGAATTAGACTAGAGGTCACCCTTGTTACACCATGACATAGAATTTGCCTGTATTTTATCTATGCCTTGATGCTTTGTATGAGGCCAAGCTTTAAGGTGATAGACTAGTTTATCTGGTAGAGGGGATTTCCAGGCAGCAAAATACTCAAGCTGCAGAGTGAGCATCATCAGCTACTTTTAGCCAAATTTACAGTGAATGTTGGTAGCAAAACAGAGCAGATTTGGAAAATTTGTAGCTTAACTGGAAAAGGAGCATGTGTAAAGGTGCAATCAAGGAGGGTGTGGTTGTTAGCACTAATAAAAGAAGTCAATACCAGGTGCTGTGGTGCATACCTACAATCCCAGTGACTTGGGAGGCTGAAGCAGGAGGATTACAAATTTGTTGTTAGCCTCTGCAACTTAGCAAGACCCTGCTCAAAATGAAAAATAAAAAAGGGCTTGGGATGCATCTCAGTGGTAGAGGGCACCCATGTTCAACCACCAGTATCAAAAAAAAAAAAAAAAAAAAAAAAAAAAAAAAAAGAATTGGCAAGCCTGTAGCCATCAACAGATTTAGAAATGTAGGAAAACAAATTTGTTCTAAATATATTCCAGGACAGAATTATTGAATATATTTTGTTATAGCCATGGAGTGACCTTGGTGCCCAAGATTGCCTACAGAATCATTTCCTCATGTTCAGTCATCAAGGCGCTTAGAGGCCATTGCAACTGTGGTTCAAGCAGGCCCAGTTACAGCTCATGCTGGCAGCAGACCTCGGCAGTGTCCATGTGATGTTTGTCTTGAAGGCATACAGAATACAAGAATTATGAGATCATGGAGGATTCCACCCAGATTTCAAAGGAAAACCTGGCAAGTCAGGCAGTGTGTTGCAGGGTCAGAGTCCCTGCAAGCAGCCCCGACAGCAACGTTTGGAGCTGGGGTGGATAAGCTAGCATCCTGTTTGTAGAATTTGTACATTTGTTGTGGAGGCCTCTTCAGCTCCTTAGTCCTTCCTAAAGGCCTCTGTTTCCCTTCATTATCCATTTAAAAAAAAATCTTCATTTTCCTTTTCCTTCAACTCTTGCATTCCTAACAAATGTACTCCTTCTTGTGAGAAAGCACCCCACATTTGTTATTTACAGCTCTCCATGTGAAATTCACAACCTAGCAACACTCACATTCTTAATCTCCTGTTCATCTCTGTTCGTCTGTGTCCCCAGATACCAGGGGATTTGTGTGTGTGTGTGTGTGTGTGTGTGTGCGCGCGGCGCGCGCGTGTGCCACAGTGAATGCTGTTGTTGCTATCTGCTTTAGATTCCTTAGATATCCCAAACCTGCCTTTTAGGAGCAGTTCATCCTTTGTCTCCACACAACTGAACCAGTAAATAAATTATCCTCAACACATTCATGAACTAAAGCTGTTGTTAATGTTCCCAAAATCTGTGTGACCCACTGAGCACCAATAGGTCCTTATCCATGTCCTCTTTTCTCAACTTGCCTTCTCTTGGGTTTCAGACTCTCTATGTCTTGTGTAACCTGTGCTACAACATTCTTTTGCCTGCCCCCACCCACCCAGCAATAGTGGCATATGCTTCTAGATGTTCCATTTCCTTCTGATTCCCCTATTTAATTTTTAAGTCCCCGTGTCTTTTCTATCTGCTCATGGCTAACACTATTTGCTGGATCTAGTGTCTTTTGTGACACTGACATTTCTTTTCCTAACAGTTCTTCTTCAGGCTTTGCCTTTTGGGATCCTTCCCATAGTGAGAGCTACAAAACAAAAGAAGTTTGAGGACTGCAGAAAGCATCCACTATTGTAATAAAACCTCTTTACTCACCTAAGTAGGGTAATTTCTTCTGAGCTATATCTGCATGATTCCATTATTTAACACAGACCAGACCTGCATATATTGTTTCTCTTAATTCTTTCTAAATGTTTCATAATCACTCATCAAAAGAAGACTTGTGGACTGGGGTTGTAGCTCAGTGGTAGAGTGCTTGCCTGGCACATGTGAGGCCCTGGGTTTGATCCTCAGCACCACATAAAAATAAATAAACAAAGGTATTGTGTCCATCTACAACTAAAAAAATATTTCAAAAAAGAAGGCTTGTAATCTGTTCTTCTTATTGACATATTGTCTGCAGTTTTCACAGGGCAACTCAATAGTTTTATAAATCTGGATTCCCTTGTGGGAAAGGTGAGGTAATGGAAAGTCATTACAGTTTACTCTCATACTTTTCCATTAAATCTGAGTCTGAGTTACTTTCCTGAACCTTATATCAGAAAATGTAACCTCCTTTTTCTTTGTCTCATATCAAAACATCATTTTATACCTTAAATATATATAATAAATACATTTAAGTAAATATCTAATAAAAATAACAAATATAATAATTCATGTTTAAACACCCATATACATACACACACACATATATATCCACAATGCCCCCCGCCCCCAGCACACAGGCTTTTAAGCCTAGAGATATCTTTTGGGGTACCTCCTTCTTTTCCCTTTCATGTAGGCCGAGTTTGACCTCTAAGATCTTAAGCCTTTTCCACCTTCATTTCCTGATAATCTTTTGGTTTGCCTTCTGACATTTCTAAAGCTAAATCAGTCTTCTGAGCTGTGGTTCTCTGTTCATTAAAAACACACTGTAGTTGTTCTGCCTGCTGCCAAGGTCCTTAAGCTGTTGCTGTGCCAACCAGATTCTCAAGGCCAAGGCATTACTGCCACAGTCTTTTTTTAGTGCATTTTTTTTTGCTCAGATATTTTCCTTTGGATTTGTTGTAATTTATTTCATTGGTTTTTTTTTCTGCCACCTCAACCCTAGAAGCAACCATATTCCCCTTGTATTCAGGGCTCTCACCCTTCTTGATATTGTTTCCAATAAAGGCCATCATCTTTTGGGTCTTCGAAATCCACAAACAGGATCAAGGTTTACCGAAAGAATAATCAGAACCAATTCAAGAGCTTGTGGTAGGGGAAAGAGGATCATAGAAGCATGGCAAACAAGCCAGTCACATCTTTAGGTGAGTCACACTACATTACCCTCTTTGACAATAAATGTGGTTTAGAATAAGGTAAAGAACAACATAACATGGGGAGCTAGTACCACCTGCTAACACTTAAAGCCCCAATTGATAGTCACCAACCAAGGCTCAATTTGCATTCATAATAGAGGAGTAAGATGGTAAAAAGGGGGGAAATAAGTTATGGTATCTGAAATCATGCCACTGTAAAAAGAGTAAGGATGTGGTAAAAAAAATTATAGTCTTTGTTCACAGTAGTCAAGTACTAGCAACCCAAAATACCCATTAACAGATGAATGGCTAATCAAATTGCTGTATTTTTTAAATGGAAAACTACTGAGAAAAATAAAGATTTAGGTTAAACTTTTTTTTTTTTGGAAAGAATATTTCATAGATGGTGTTGTATACTTCATGTTGCATCATATCAAGAGGCACATAATGTTGGTTTGTCCTAATAATTATGGTGCTAACTTAGATAATTTGGTTAAGATTTCTTCCTTGACAAAAATTTTTCTTATACAATCAGTAAATTATCAGTGGGGTGATACTTTGAAAATTTATAGATATCCTGTTTCTCTAATAGTTTTTCATTCAATAATTTTAGCATCTGTTAATAATCCTTACCTAAATTCACTACATTGAAATTGCAAAATAATTTTTAAAATCTATCCTTCTGCATTTCTTAGCTACCATTCTTCTGTAAAGAAAAACTTCCCTTTGTAATTTTTTTTTTCTGGTTGGAGCATTTAAGTAGTATCATCCTTAGGGACTAAGCAATGTACAAATATTAGCATACCATTTGGACTGTTTTACACCCTTTTAAAATAAGTCCTGGGAATCAACCAGGCACAGTGGAGGATGCCTATAATCCCAACACTGAGGAGGCTGAGGCAGGAAGGTTGCAAGTTCAAGTCCAACCTCAGCAATTTAGAGAGACCCTGTCTCAAAAAAAACCCAGGCAAAGTGGCATCTCCCTTTAGTCCCAGCAATTTGAGAGGCTGAGGCAGGAGGATAGCAAGTTCAAAGCCAGCTTCAGCAATGTATCCAGACCCTGAGAAACTTCTTAGTGAGATCCTTCTCAAAATAAAAAATAAAAAGGGCTGGGGATGTGGCCCTGGGTTAAGTCCCCTGGTACAAAAATAAATAAATAATTTAATGAAAAACAGAAAAAAAGGGCTGGGGATGTAACTCAGAGGTAAAGTACCCCGGGTCTAATCCTAATAATAATAAGTTCTGGGAATCTAATATATAGCATAGTGACTATAATTAATAATACTCCATTGTTTAGTTGAAATTCGCTAAAAAAATTAGATCATAAGTGTCCTCACCTCAAACACAGACCAAGCTAACTGTAATGACAGATACACTTAGTAATTTGACTATGGTAATCATTTTAAAATGTATACACATATCAAATCATCATGCCATATACCTTGAATATATGCAACCTTATTTTGATATTTATATCTCATTAAAGCTAGAAAAATTAAATTAAAAAGGAAAAATTAAAATAAACATTTTTATAAGTACATGTAGTACTATTTGGATATTTTTATTGGCTATGCTATATTCACAGATGAGCATATAAAATTTATTTAACTGTAAGCCAGTCCCAAAAATCCAAAGGCCGAATATTTTCTCTGGTATGTGGATGTTAACCCAAAACAAAGGAGGGTTGGGAGGGGAAGACTAGAAGTCCATTGGATTAGACAAAGGAGAATAGTAAGAGAAATGGGAGGGTAATAGGAAGGACAGTGGAACGAATCCAACATAACTTTCCTATCCTTTTATTTGAATACACAACCAGGGTAACTCCACATCATGTACAACCACAAGAAGAGGATCCTAGTTAGAATAAGGTATAGTCCATGTATGTATAATATGCCAAAATACATTCTACTGTCATGTATATCTAAAAAGAACAAATAAAATTAAAAAAATTATTTAACTAAGTTCTTATGAGTGGGTATGTAGATTATTTCCAATCTTTTGCCATTGCTAACAATGAAACTACAAATATCCTGTGACCACATTGGAATTTATCTCTAGGTATTTCTAGGTCCTAAGATATGTCATTTAATTTTTTAAAGATATTACTAAATTGATCACCATAAGACTTTTACTCTAAGCAGCAGCAATGCACAAAATCACAAAATGACAGTTTTCTTCCACTCCTTTTTTTTTTTTTTTGGTACTTGGGATTGAACCCAGAGGCACTTAACAACTGAGCCACATCCCAGCCTGTTTTTATATTTTATTTAGAGACAGGGTCTCACTAAGTTTCTGTCACTAAGTTGTTGAGGCTGGCCTTAAATTTGCAATTCTCTTGCCTCAGCCTTCCAAGCCACTGTGATCACAGGCATGCACTGCTGCACCCAGCAGTTTCCTTCTACTCTTAAAATTCATTTTGTTGTTATGTTTAACAATCTTTGCATATTTGAAAGACAAAAAATTTACTCTTTGGCAGTTTGTAATTGCATTTATTTTATTGTAGATAGTGTACCTTTTCATCTATATGAAAACCATTTTTATGTACTTTGAATATTAATTCATCTGTTTTGCTGATTTCATGATTGTTGTTTTGGTAATTTCTCTTACTAACTGTATATAAAGGGAATTTTTTTTTGTTATATGTCTTACAGAACTTTTACTAGCTTCTGAATTGCTTTTTAAAAATTTGTTCTTTTTAGATATACATGACAGTAGAGTATATTTGACATATGATACATACATGGAGTATAACTTATTCTATTTAGAATCCCATTCTTGCAGTTGTACATGATGTAGAGTTGATGGTATTTCCCATAGAAAAAATTATATATATATATATATATATATATATATATATATATATCTCCCCCTTTTTTTAAATGGACTCTTACTGTATTTCCCAGGTTGGTCTTGAACTGCTGGGCTCAAGTGATCCTCCTTCTTTAGCTTCCTGAGAAGCTGGGACAACATGTGCATGCCACTGCACCCATGTCTTTTTATATTATTTTAATTAACAAATATTAATTGTATACATTTATGAGGTAAAATATGATGTTTTTAAAAAATTTTAACAATATTTTTAGTTGTAGATGAACACAGTACCTGTATTTTGTTTATTTAGTTTGTTGTTGTTGTTGTTGTTATGTGGTGCTGGGGATTGAACTCAGGGCCTAGGTAAGTGCTATACCACTGAGCCACAACCCCAGCCCCATATGATGTTTTGATATATTCATACAACATGGATTAATTAAATCAAGCTAATTGAATCTATTATCTCACACTTTTTTTGTAGTAAGACATTTACTTTACTTTCTTAGCTATTTAAAAATACACATCATTATTTTTAAGTAAAATCACCCTGCTGTGCAATAGATTTCAAAAAGAGATCCTGCATCATTATGTTACCTGAAATAAGCCAGGCAGAGAAGGACAAATGCTCCATGATTTGGCTCATATGTAGAATATAAAAAGGGGTTGATATCATAGAGGTTGAAAGTATAATGGTGGTTTCCAGAGGCTGGGGAGAGTGGAGGTCGGGAAGGAGGAATTGGAAATGGTTGATCAATAGATACTAGTTGGATATGGGTTTGGAGTTTTGGTGTGCTATTGAACAGTTGTGAGACTATACATAATGATAAAGTACTGTATATTTCAAAAAGCTAGAAGAAAAAATTTTGAATGTTTTCACTATTAAGAAATGATAAATGTTTGAAGAGATTAATGTTTACCCTGATTTGAATATGCACATAAACATGTGTATACATGTGTAATATTCTAGTTTTTATGTACCAGATAAAAATAGATTTAAGGGCTGGGTGAGGTAGTTTATGCCTGTAATCCCAGCAACTCGGGAAACTGAGGCGAGAGGATTGCAAGTTCAAGGCCAGCCTCAGCAATTTAGTGAGGCCCTAAGTAACTTAGTGAGACCCTGTCTCAAAATAAAACAAATTGAGAGGGCTGGAGATGTGGCTTGGTGGTTAAGTGTTCCTGGGTTCAACCCCTAGTACCAAAAATTATTTTTAAAAATAAATAAATAAATTTAAGGGCTAAAAGTAGCTCAGTAGTAGAGTGCTTGCTTCATATGTGGAAGACCCCGGGTTCAATCCCTACTGTTGCCCAAAATAGTCAATTAAAACACCATAAACTTCCCTCTCTTTCTTTTTTGTGGTATTTAGAATTTAGTTCAGGGATGCTTTACCACTGAACTACATCCCAAACCCTTCTTATTTTTTATTTTGTGACATAAAATCTTTTTGTGCCACAACACGCAACTAAATCAGTCAGGGTCACTCCAGGTGAATTGGGCTGGCTACTAAATAATCACACAGACACAGAAAGTACCTTTTTCTTGGGGTTCAGCGACGGCTCCTCTGCCCCAGCTCCCACAAGGGAAGCAAGAGGGGCAGACGAAAGAGAGAGCATACCTGAGACCATCCTATTTACTGAGGGGAGCTCGGTAAACATTCCATCCAAAAAAGGTAAGGGGTAATATTACAAAGGAACAAGAAGGCAGCCCACTCCCATTGGGTAATGCCCACTCCCAGTGCTTCACTCCCCTGCTGAGCGGAGTTGGGGATCCACCTGTTTCTGTGTGCAGTGGAAATCAGTCTCCACATTTCCATCGCTCAAAGCTAGGGGGCGCTCAGCTCCTATGTGGCAGCTCCTAACATTTTTGCTAAATTGCTGAGGCTGGCCTTGAACTTCTGATCCTACTGCCTCGGCTTCCCGAGTTGTTGGGATTACAGGCATATGCTACTCCAACTGGCCTCATTCCTCTTGCCTAACTGAAACTTTGTACTCTTTATATGATTATCCAAAGGAATTAATATCAATATTTTGAAGAGACACCTGTATTCCCATATTTAATTGCTGCACTAGTCACAATAACCAAGATATGGAAACATATTGGTACATAGACACAATGGAATACTATTTGGCCATAAAAAACAATGAAATCCTGTCACTTGTGATGACATGCATGGAACTGGAGATCATTATGTTAAGTAAAATAAGGAATACACAGAAAGACAAGTACCTCATGATCTAATTCATATGTACAATCTAAAAATATGATTTTTATATACTTAAATTCACCAACCTTTTTTTCCTCTCTCTAGTACTACTGGATAGAACCTAGGGGCATTCTGCATCTGAGTTACACCCCCAGTCCTTATTAGTTTGAGACAGGGTCTTGTTAAGTTGCACAGGCTGACCTCAAACTTGCCATCCTCCTGCTTCAGCTTCCAGAATAACTAGGATTACAGGTGTACACCACAGATAATCTTTTATCTTTTGTAGCTTTGTTAGTTTGCTTATTTTTTGTGGTGCTGAGTATTGAACCCAGGGCCTCCAGCATGCTAGGAAAGCCCTATACCATTGAGCTACAGCTCCAGCCCTTGTTTTGAATTATTTAATTGAAATATATTTTTAAAAAACTTTATTTTTATAGTTGTAATTGGACACAATACCTTTATTTTACTTATTTACTTTTTATGTGGTGCTGAGGATCAAACCCAGTGCCTTGCACATGCTAGGCAAGCGTTCTACAACCTCAGCCCCCTTTAATTGAAATATTATGTACAAAAGTGTACATTATTACACATGTCACAAGCATGTCCAATGAATTTTCAAAAACTGAATAATTCCATGTAATAAGCACCCAGATCAATAAACAGAAGAGCACCAGTACCCTGGAAGCTTATTTTGTGCTTCCATTGAGTTACTGACTGCTTCTTCCCACACAAAGGATTCTGTTAGCTTTCTATGGCTTCATTTTAAAAATATATCATTTTTAGTCAGGTGCAGTGGCAAATACCTGTAATTCCAGTGTCTGGGAATGAGGCAGGAGAATTGCAGTTTTGAGCCTCAGCAACTTAGCAAGACCCTGTCTCAAAATATAACAAATAAATAAAAAGGTGTGGGGATGTAACTCAATGGTAGAGTACCTCTGAGTTCAATCCCCAGAACCAATAAATAAATAAGTCAATTCACATAAAATATATCATTAAAACTTTTTTTGGGGGGTTAGGGGGTGAGTCTAGGATCCAATTTTTTTTCAGATTACCATCCTATTGTCCCAACACCATTTATTGAATAATCCATCTTTTGTCTACTGATATGACATTTGATATTGATCATATAACAGTTTCTTTTAGGTATTTGGACCTATTTCTGAACTCTTGTTTCATTGATGTGTCTCTTTTTATGGTTTCAAGGAGGGGAGTGACGTGAAGTAAGTTCTTAGAAGATCACTCTGAGTTGGGCCTGGTGATACGCACCTGTAATCCCAGCTACTCAGAAGGCTGAGGCTGCAGAATTGAAAGTTCAATGCCAGCCTCAGCAACTTAGTGAGACCCTGTCTCAAAATAAGAAATTGAAAGGACTGAGGATATAGCTCAGTGGTAAAGTGCCCCATATTCAATCCACAGTCTCTCTCCCTCTCTTTCTCTTTCTCTTTCTCTCTCTCTCTGTCTCTCTCTGTCTCTCTCTCTCTCTCTCTCTCTCTCTCTCTCTCTCTCTCTCTCTCTCACACACACACACACACTAATCACTCCAGCTGTGCATGGAGAATGGACTATGTAATGGAGGAATGGGCAGAGTATAAGTAGATAGACAATTTTGTAGGAATATTGTAGTACTTTGAGAGACAATAGTGACTTTGGTTAGGGAGGTACAGTAGGATAGACCCAAATGGTCAGATCTGAGTTATGGTATGGGTATTAATTCATGTGTCAGTACAACCCAACATTTGTAATTTCTGTGTCTTTATAATGTATTTTAATATATCATAAGGCCAATACCTCTTCATTACTCCTCTTTTTTCATAGATTTTTTTTTTCTGGCATTTCATGATTACCTCATTTTTATATGGACTTTAGAATCAGTTTTTCTAGTTTCGAAAACTCCGGTTGGAGTTTTAATCATTATCAAGTTAAACTTATTGATTAATATAAAGATAAGAATGAACATCTGTGTACTATGAGTCATCCTATTCAACAACAGGACATTTCCCAAGACTTTGTATCCCCCAGAATTGGATAACAACCTTTTCATTCACATCTTGTATATTTCACATTTTTTAGTCCTGAGTATTTTTTGGTAATTGCTATTTGAAATGGAATTTTCTCTACCATTATATTTTGATCATGAATTATTAATATCTCAAACACAAATGTATAAAATATAATGAATGTTAAAATTTCTCATATTTGTTTTGTTTAGTTGTTTAGTAGTGCTGGGGGATGAAACTCAGGGTCTTGGGCATGCTGGGAAAGTGCTGTACCACTAAACTATACCCCTGGCCCTTTTAATCTTTCCTTTCTTTCTTTTGTTGAAAAAAGAAGATATATTTAGAATTAGACAGCTGGACTCTGTCTAGATGAGCCCAATTTTGTTGGCAAAGTCTAAAACATCATAATCAGGAGCCAGTCAAACGTCTGCCTTCTTCTTTCCATGAGGCCTGATCAGGGTTTTAACTTTGGTCCCATCAATGTTATAGAGCTTCTTTACAACTACTTTGATCTGTTGTTTGTTGGCCTTGACATCTACAATGAACACAAGTGTGTTGTTGTCTTCAATCTTCTTCATAGCTGACTTAGTGGTCAGGGGAACTTGATGATGGCATAGTGGTCAAGCTTGTTTCTCCTGAGGATATTTGGCCTGCCTCGGGATCTGCAATGTCTTGGGTCACCGGTGGGTAGGTGACGTGCAGATCTTCTTCTTTTTATGGCTGTGGACACCCTCAACACTGCCTTCTTGGTCTTCAAAGCTTTTGCTTTGGCTTCAGCTTTGGGAGGGGCACCATCTTGGTGAAAAAGCTTACCTTTTCTTTTGAGACATGGTTTTGCTAAGTTGCTTAGGCTGGCCCTGAACTTGTGATCCTCCTGCCTCAGACTTCTGAGCAGCTGGGATTACAGGTGTGCATCATCTTGCCTGGCCAGATCATTGTTGGTTTTTAAAGAATAAAATGATTATGGACAACATTAAAACCTTTCCCATCTCATTAATCTCCTTTCCTCCCTACATGTAACCTGATACTGGAAAGTATTCCCTGTTACACTAATATGCACCCATAAATGTTATATAGCATCCTATTGGACCTACTTTTCTTGAGAACCCTGATTAATAAGGATTTTGGTACCAAGAGTGTTTCTAGAGGAACAGAATCCTGTGGATAACTTTTCTGAATTGGTTCTGGAGGTTTTAGAATTGCTCCTCTGATACAACTAGGTTTAAATGCAATAATCATTCTATTTACAATGGTAAAGAGGGAACTAGGGAAATGGAAATAGACTTTTCAGGAATTGCTAATCACCAGCTCTGAACTGCCATTAATTCTAGGAGACACAAAATATCACTGTGGTTCATCAATCAAAATAGGGATTGATGGTGGTCAGGTGATCAAAGGAGTTTTATCTCAGGTCCATCTCACAACCGATCTGGTGGGTCCTTGATCCCATTTGATGGTTATTTTACAATTCTGGCTTGCATTATTTGTAATATGCATAGTCAGCAACTAGCAGAATCCTGATATTGTCTATCTTGTGGAATGTGGGTTATTATGGTAGAAAAGGCCAAATGCAAACCACTAGAACTGCCTCTACCTAGGAAAATAGTAAACCAAAACCAATATTGTATTCCTGGAGGGATTTATTTACTTGGGAGATTAGTGCCACTACCAATACTTGAAGGATGCAGGGGTGATGACTCCTACCACATCCCCATTCAACTTGCCTATTTGGCATGTACAGTCGACAGATGGATCTTCGAGAATGACAATGGACTATCAAAATCTTAACCATGTGGTGACTCCAATTGAAGCTTCTGTACCATATGCAGTTTCATTGCTTGAACAACTCAAGACATCCCCTGGTATTTGGTATCAGCTGTTGATCTAGAAAATGATTTTTCCCTCAATGCCTATAAGTAAAGACCACCAGAAATCGTTTGCTTTCAGCCATCAAGGCCTGCAATACTGTCTTATCCCAGGGGTATACAAACTTTCTACTCTATGTTATAGTTTAGTCCACAAGGACTTTGCTTGCCTTCACCTTCCACAAAATGCCAGTGATTCATTGTATTGATGACATTATGATGATTAGACTTAATGAGAAATCAGTACCAACTACTGTAGATTTGCTGGAAAGACATTTGTATGTCAGAGGTTAGGAAATAAATCTAACAAAAATTCAAGGCCCTCCATTTCAGTGCATTTTCTGTGGATCCAGTGGTGTGGGGTATATTGAGAAAGCTTTTTTTTTTTTTTTTTGCATACCGGGCATTGAACTCAGGGGCACTTGACCACTGAGACACACCCCCAGCCCTATTTTGTATTTAGAGACAGGGTCTCACTAAGTTGCTTTGCACCTTGCCGCTGAGGCTGGCTTTGAACTCGTGATCCTCCTGTCTCAGCCTCCCAAGCCGCTGGGATTACAGGCATGCACCACCGTGCCTGGCTTGAGAGAGCCTTTTAAAGAATGTTGAGTTGTTGCACCTGGCCAAAAAAGATGCATGATATCTAGTGGCCCTCTTTGGACTTTGTAAGACAACATATTCCCAATTTAGGTGTGCTACTCTGACCCCTTTACAAAGTGACCTAAAAAAGCTGCTAGATTAAAAAAAAAATTACTTGAGATAGAGTTTGGTTATATTGCCCTGGCTGGTCTCAAACCCCTGGACTCAAAGTATCCTCAGTTTCCTGGGTACTGGGGTTACAGTAATGTGCCACCATGCCCAGCTTGAACACTTCTAGTTTTAAGTGGAACTTAGAACAAGATAAGGCTCTGTAACTGGTCCAGATTGCCATGCAAGTTGCTCTGTCAGTTGGGCCATATGCTCCAGCAGATCCAACAGTGCTTGAAGTGTTAATGGCACATAGGAATGCTGTTTGGAGTGTTTAGTAGGCCCCTATGAATCACAGCATACACCATTAAGAATTTGGACCACAGCCCTGCCATTCTCTGAAGATAACTATTTTCCTTTTGAGAAACAGCTTTTAGCTTGCTACTGGGCTTTAGTAAAGACTGAACACTTAACCTTGGATCACCAAGTTATCATGTGACCTGAGTTTCTCATCATGAACTAGATATTGCCTGACCCACCAAGCTACAAATTTGGGCATGCACAGCAGCCTTCAATTATAAAATGGAAGTGGTATGTAAGGTTGTGCTTGAGCAGGCACTGGAGGCATAAGTTAGGTGAAGAAGTGGCCTAAATGCCCATTGTCCCACTCCTGCTATATTACCTCCTCTCTGATCAATTGACAGACTAAAGGAAGACTTTGGGGCTCCATGATGGCTCTTCATGAGATGCAGGTACTACTTGAAAGTGGACAGCTGCAACACTATAGATAATTTCCTGAAATGCAATGTGGAAAAGAAAACTTCCTAGTGGGGAGAATGTTGGACATTTCATCTTGTTGTTCACCTTTACTTAAGAGGAGAAATGGCAAGAAGTTTGAGCACATATTTATTCATGGACTTTGGCCAATATTTTATTTTATTTTTGCAGTACTGGGGATTGAGCCCAGAGGCATAACCACTGAACCACATGCCCAGCCATTTTTTAATCTTTATTTTGAGACAGGTTCTCACTAATTTGCAAAGTTTGGCCTGGAACTTGCAATCCTCCTGCCTCATCCTCTTGAGTTGCTGGGATTACAGGTGTGCACCACCACACTTGGCTGGTCATTAGTTTAGATGGATGTCAGGGCCTGAAAAGGAACATGATTGGAAAATTGCTGACAAGGAGATCAGGGGCAAAGGTATGTGCATAGGCCTTTCGGAGTGGGCAAAAAAGCCTGGAGATATTTGTGCCCCATGTGAATTCTAACCAAAGAGTGACCTCAGCAGAGCAAAATTTTTATAATAAAGTAGATAAGATGATTTTTTTCTGTGGATAGCAATCAGTCCCTTTCCTCAGCTACTCCTATCATCACCCAAAGGGCTCATTTGTAAAGTGATCAAGGTAGTAAGGATGGAAGTCACCCATAGGCTCATCAACATGGACTTCAATTCACCAAGGGTGACCTGGCTATATCCCCTGCTGAGTACCCAATCTGCCATCACCAAAGACCATCCTGAGACAATTCCTGTAGAGATCAGTCAATCACTGGTGTCAAATTGATACACTGAACCGCTTCTGTTATAGAAAGGGCAGCATTTTACTCTTATGGACTAGACACTTACTCTAGGTTTAGATATGCTTTCTTCTACATGTTTCTGCCCAAACTATCATCTGTGGACTTACAGATTGCCTTATTCACTATCATGTTTCACACACATACATCATTTCTTCTGATCAACAAATTTATTTTATAGCATATGAATTCTGAAAGTTGACTTTAATTCATAGAATTCACTGGCTTCCCATGTTCCCCATCATCCTGAGTGAGATGGTTTGAGAGAATGGTGGAATGGCCTTTCAAAGACTCAGTAACAGTATTAAGTAACCATACTTTTCAAGGCTAGGGCATGTTCTTCAGAAGGCTGTATATGCTCTAAGCCAGTGTCTGATATATGGTATTGTTTTCCCCATTGTCAGGATTCATAGGCCCAGGAATCAACGAGACAGAAATGGGAGCGATATCATTCATTATACTCATTATCTACTAGCAAAATTTTTGCTTCCTGCTCCAATGACCCTATGATTTTCTGACCTAGAGATCTTAATTCCAAAGGTGGGTGCTTCTACCAAGTGATAGAACAAAAATGATTTTATTGAATAGGAAGTTAAGACAGTTACCCTGCTACTTTCTGCTTCTCATGCCTCTAAATCAACATATAATGAAGGGATTTACTTACTGGCTGTGGTGATTGATTCTGATTACCAAGGGGAAAGCTTGCAACTTATTGGGATCCTACTCCATAATGGAAGTAAGAAAGAGTATGTCAGAAATACAATAGATCATTTAGGGCATCTCTTAGCACTACTGTGCTCTGTGATTAAGGTCAATAGAAAGCTACACTAATCCAATTCGACAGGACTACGGGCACACCTCAGAGATATTGCGGTTTTGGTTCCAAACCACTAAAATAAAATGAGTATTGAAATGAAGAGAGTCCCACAATTTTTAGAATTTCCCAGTGCATATAAAAATTATATTTACACTATATTGTAGTCTATTAAGCATTCAATAGTATTATGTCTACAGACCTTAATTAAAAATACTTTATTGATAAAAATTGCTAACAATCATCTGAGACTTTAGAAAGGGATAATCTTTTTATTGGTGGAAGGTCTTGCCCCCTGGCACTTTGCTGATGGAGCCAAGTGATGGCTGATGAAGGTTCTGGTCGCTATGGCAATTTTCTTTCTTTTCTTCTTTCCCCCTTTCTCCTTTCTGTCTTCTCTTCTTTTTCTCTTTCTTCATCTTTGTTTCTTTCAGTGCTGGGGACTGAACCTAGGGCTTCCACCATAATGAGCTACACCCCAACTCTGTAATTCCTTGAATAAGACAACAATGAAGTTTGCTGCTTCTATTGACTCTTCCTTTCATGAAAGATTTCTCTGTAGCATGAAATGCTGTTTGATAGCCTTTCACCCACAATATAACTTATTTCAAAATTGGGGTCAATGCTCTCAAATATTGCCACTCCTTTATCAACTAAATTCATGCACTATTCTCTTTCATTGTCATTTCAACAATGTTCACAACATCTTTACCAAGAGTAGAGTCCATTTCAAGAAATCACCTTATTTGCTCATTCATAAAAAAAAAAAATCCGTTCAAGTTTTGTGATGAGATTGCAGTCACATTTTTAGGTTGCTTTTCTAATTCTAGTTCTCTTGCTATTTCCACCACATCTGTAGTTATTTGCTCCACTCAAGTCCTGAACCTGTCAAAGTCAGTCATCCATGAGGGCTGACTTTTGACTTTCTCCCATGATTCACATTTTTTAAAAATTTAGAGCATTATAGTTATACATAGTAGCTGGATTCATTCCATCAAAAGCATACATGCCTGGACTTTGATTTCAGTTCACATCCCCCTTTCCCCTCCTTCCTCTACTCTACTGCCCTTCTTTTCATTTACCTATTTATTTATTTTTAATTGGTTCTTTCTACTTATACATAAAGGTGAAACTCCCCGTGGTATTTTTTTTTTGGTACTGGGGATTGAACCCATGAATGCTTAATCACTGATCAACATACCCAGCTCTTTTTAATATTTGATTTAAAGACAGGGTCTAGCTAAGTTGCTTAGGGCCTTGCTAAGTTGCTGGGGCTGGCTCTGAACTTGTGATCCTCCTGCCTCAGCCTCCTGAGCCTTGGGATTACAGGCATGTGCCACCACACCTGGGCCTGTGGTATTTTTATATATGTACATAGCATGATTATTCACAAACGTATTTAGTGGCATCTAAAATGGTGAATATTTTTCAGAAGACTTTCAATTTACACTGCCTAGATCCATCAAAGGAATCACTATTGATGGCAGCTATAGGCTTATGAAATGTATTTCTCAAATAGTAATACCTGAAAGCTGAAGTAATTCCTTGATTCATGGGCTATAGAAAACAATATTCACCTCATTGTACAGCTCCATTAGAACTCTTGGGTGTCCATGAGCAGTAATATTTTGAATGGAATCTTTTTTTTTTTCTGAGTAGTAGGTGCCAAAATTAGGCTTAAAATATTAAGTAAACCATGTTATAAACAAATGTGCTGCTATCCTGGCTTTGTTGATGAATTTATAGAGTGCAGGCAGAGAATATTTAATGTAACTCTTAAAGGCCCTTGGATTTTCAGATCAGTAAATGAGCATTGGCTTCAACTTGAAGTCATCAGCCCCTAACAAGACAGTCAGTCTGTCCTATGAAGCCTGGAATTGGTGATTTCTCCTCTCTAGCTATGAGATCCCTAAGTGGCACCTTCTTTCAATAGAAGAATGTTTCATGTGCACTGAAAATCCATTGTTTTGTGGAGCCACCTTCACCAATTTTCTTAGCTAGATCTTCTGGATAACTTGCTGAAACTTCTACATCAGCATTTTTCTGCTTGACCTTGCATTTTTTAATTACCTTGCATTTTTATGTTGTGGAGATGACTTCTTTCCTTAAGCTTCATGAACCCACCTCTGCTAGCTTCAAACTTTCCCTCTGCTGCTTCCTCACTTCTCTCAGCCTTAATAGTATTGAAGAGAGTTATGTCCTTGCTCTGGATTAGGCTTTAGCTTAAGGGAACGTGGCTAGTTTGATTTTCTGTGCACACCACTACTATTCTCCCTCCATATCAGCAATAAGGCAATTTCACTTTCTTATCACTGATGAGTTCACCAGAGTAGAACCTTTAATTTCCTTTAAGAACTTTTACTTTGCATCCATGACCTGGCTAACTGGTGCAAGAGGACGTTTGATCTCTTTCAGCTTTTGGCACATCTTCTTTATGAAGCTTAATAATTTCTTGCTTTTGATTTAAAGTGAGAAACGCATAATTCTTTTCACTTGAACACTTTGAGGTCATAGGTCTAATTTCAATATTGTTGTGAATAGGGAGACCTGAAAAGAGGGAGAGAGGTGGGAGAATGACCAGTAAGTGTACCAGTCCAAATACACACAATATTTACCTGTTAAGTTCACCAAACAAATACAATGAGAACAAACACAATAAGAAATCACCCATCACATATCACCATAACAGAATAATAATAATGAAAATATTAATTGAATAATGATAAAAACATTGTGAGCTTTACAAAAAACACAAAGTGAGCACATTGTTGGAAAAATGTCATTGATAAATTTGCTCAATGGAGGGTTGCCACAAAACCTTAACTTTTAAAAACTCAAAAGTCTGTGAAGTGGGACTGGAGTTGTGGCTCAGTGGTAGAGTGCTCATCTAGCATGTGGGAGGCCCTGAGTTCAATCCTCAGCACCACATAAAAATAAAATAAAGGTATTGTGTCCAACTACAACTAAAAAAAAACCTGAAACAAAATATTTTTTAAAAGTCTGTGAAGCATAAGTCAAATCACGGTGAAACATGGTATATTGTACTAATGACTCAGATCCTTTAGAAATGGAAGTTGGGGTCACCTCATCAGGCAAAGAAGCATGACAAACTGAGGTATTTGCTGAGAGCAAAGGAAATATGGAATGGATAGTGGCAGAAGGTAGTTTTTTTTTTTTTTTTTTTTTTTTTTTTTTTTTAATTTTTTATTGTTGGCTGTTCAAAACATTACATAGTTCTTGATATATCATATTTCACAATTTGATTCAAGTGGGTTATGAGCTCCCATTTTTACCCCATATACAGATTGCAGAATCACATCAGTTACACATCCATTGATTTACATATTGCCATACTAGTGTCTGTTGTATTCTGCTGCCTTTCCTATCCTCTACTATCCCCCCTCCCCTCCCCTCCCCTCCCCTCCCCTCCCCTCCCCTCCCCTCTTCTCTCTCTGCTCCCTCTACTGACATTCGTTTGTCCCCCTTATATTATTTTTCCCCTTCCCCTCACTTCCTCTTGTATGTACTTTTGTATAACTCTGAGGGTCTCCTTCCATTTCCATGCATTTTCCCTTCTCTCTCCCTTTCCGTCCCACCTCTCATCCCTGTTTAATGTTAATCTTCTTCTCCTGCTCTTCGACCCTACTCTGTTCTTAGTTACTCTCCTTATATCAAAGAAGACATTTGGCATTTGTTTTTTAGGGATTGGCTAGCTTCACTTAGCATAATCTGCTCTAATGCCATCCATTTCCCTGTAAATTCTATGATTTTGTCATTTTTTAATGCAGAGTAATACTCCATTGTGTATAAATGCCACATTTTTTTTATCCATTCATCCATTGAAGGGCATCTAGGTTGGTTCCACAGTCTTGCTATTGTGAATTGTGCTGCTATGAACATAGATGTAGCAGTGTCCCTGTAGCATGCTCTTTTTAGGTCTTTAGGGAATAGACCGAGAAGGGGAATAGCTGGGTCAAATGGTGGCTCCATTCCCAGCTTTCCAAGAAATCTCCATACTGCTTTCCAAATTGGCTGCACCAATTTACAGTCCCACCAGCAATGTACAAGTGTACCCTTTTCCCCACATCCTCGCCAGCACTTGTTGTTGTTTGACTTCATAATGGCTGCCAATCTAACTGGAGTGAGATGGTATCTTAGGGTGGTTTTGATTTGCATTTCTCTGACAGCTAGAGATGGTGAGCATTTTTTCATGTACTTGTTGATTGATTGTATGTCCTCCTCTGAGAAGTGTCTGTTCAGGTCCTTGGCCCATTTGTTGATTGGGTTGTTTGTTCTCTTATTGTCTAATTTTTTGAGTTCTTTGTATACTCTGGATATTAGGGCTCTATCTGAAGTGTGAGGAGTAAAGATTTGTTCCCAGGATGTAGGCTCTCTATTTACCTCTCTTATTGTTTCTTTTGCTGAGAAAAAACTTTTTAGTTTGAGTAAGTCCCATTTGTTGATTCTAGTTATTAACTTTTGTGCTATGGGTGTCCTATTGAGGAATTTGGAGCCCGACCCCACAGTATGTAGATCGTAGCCAACTTTTTCTTCTATCAGACGGCGTGTCTCTGATTTGATATCAAGCTCCTTGATCCATTTTGAATTTACTTTTGTGCATGGCGAGAGAAAGGGATTCAGTTTCATTTTGTTGCATATGGATTTCCAGTTTTCCCAGCACCATTTGTTGAAGATGCTATCCTTCCTCCATTGCATGCTTTTAGCCCCTTTATCAAATATAAGGTAGTTGTAGTTTTGTGGATTGGTTTCTGTGTCCTCTATTCTGTACCATTGGTCCACCCGCCTGTTTTGGTACCAGTACCATGCTGTTTTTGTTACTATTGCTCTGTAGTATAGTTTGAAGTCTGGTATCGCTATACCGCCTGATTCACCCTTCCTGCTTAGCATTGTTTTTGCTATTCTGGGTCTTTTGTTTTTCCATATGAATTTCATGATTGCTTTCTCTATTTCTACAAGAAATGCCGTTGGGATTTTGATTGGCATTGCATTAAACCTGTAGAGAACTTTTGGTAATATCGCCATTTTGATGATGTTAGTTCTGCCTATCCATGAACAGGGTATATTTTTCCATCTTCTAAGATCTTCTTCTATTTCTCTCTTTAGGGTTCTGTAGTTTTCATTGTATAAGTCTTTCACCTCTTTTGTTAGGTTGATTCCCAAGTATTTTATTTTTTTTGAAGATATTGTGAATGGAGTGGTTGTCCTCATTTCCATTTCAGAGGATTTGTCGCTGATATACAGGAATGCCTTTGATTTATGCGTGTTGATTTTATATCCTGCCACTTTGCTGAATTCATTTATTAGCTCTAATAGTTTCTTTGTAGACCCTTTTGGGTCTGCTAGGTATAGAATCATGTCATCTGCAAATAGTGATAATTTAAGTTCTTCTTTTCCTATTTTGATGCCTTTAATTTCTTTCGTCTGTCTAATTGCTCTGGCCAGTGTTTCGAGAACTATGTTGAACAGAAGTGGAGAGAGAGGGCATCCCTGTCTTGTTCCAGATTTTAGAGGGAATGCCTTCAATTTTTCTCCATTCAGAATGATGCTAGCCTGAGGCTTAGCATAGATTGCTTTTACAATATTGAGGTATGTTCCTGTTATCCCTAGTTTTTCTAGAGTTTTGAACATAAAGGGATGCTGTACTTTGTCAAATGCTTTTTCCGCATCTATCGAGATGATCATATGATTCTTATTTTTAAGTCTATTGATGTGATGAATAACATTTATTGATTTCCGTATATTGAACCAGCCTTGCATCCCAGGGATGAATCCTACTTGATCATGGTGCACAATTTTTTTGATAAGTTTTTGTATCCGAGTGGCCAGAATTTTATTGAGGATTTTTGCATCTAGGTTCATTAGAGATATTGGTCTGTAGTTTTCTTTCTTTGAAGTGTCTTTGTCTGGTTTAGGTATCAGGGTGATGTTGGCCTCGTAGAATGAATTTGGAAGTTCTCCCTCTTTTTCTATTTCCCGAAGTAGCTTGAAAAGTATTGGTATTAGTTCCTCTTTAAAGGTTTTGTAAAACTCTGCTGTATACCCATCTGGTCCTGGGCTTTTCTTAGTTGGTAGTCTTTTGATGGTTTCTTGTATTTCCTCAATTGATATTGGTCTGTTTAGGTTGTCTATATCCTCCTGACTCAATCTGGGCAGATCATATGACTTAAGAAATTTATCTATGCCTTCACTATCTTCTAATTTATTGGAGTATAAGGATTCAAAATAATTTTTGATTATCTTCTGTATTTCTGAAGTGTCTGTTGTGATATTGCCTCTATCATCCCGTATGTTAGTAATTTGAGTTCTCTCTCTTCTTCTCTTCGCTAGCATGGCTAAGGGTCTGTCGATTTTGTTTATTTTTTCAAAGAACCAACTTTTAGTTTTGTCAATTTTTTCAATTGTTTCTTTTGTTTCGATTTCATTAATTTCAGCTCTGATTTTAATTATTTCTTGCCTTCTACTTCTTTTGCTGTTGTTTTGCTCTTCTTTTTCTAGGATTTTGAGATGAAGTATGAGATCATTTATTTGTTGGTTTTTTCTTTTTTTAAGGAATGAACTCCAAGCAATGAATTTTCCTCTTAGAACTGCTTTCAATGTGTCCCATAGATTCCGATATGTTGTGTCTGTGTTTTCATTAATCTCTAAGAATTTTTTAATTTCTTCCTTGATGTCTTCTATAACCCATTGATCATTCAGTAACCTATTGTTCATTCTCCAAGTGATGTATTCTTTTCCCTTCCTTCTTTTATCGTTGATTTTCAGTTCCATTCCATTATGATCAGATAGGATGCATGGTATTATCTCTACTCCTTTATATTGTCTAAGAGTTTCCCTGTGACATAATATATGATCTATTTTTGAGAAGGATCCATGTGCTGCTGAGAAAAAAGTGTAACTGCTTGATGTTGGGTGGTATACTCTATATATGTCAATTAAGTCTAGGTTATTAATTGTGTTATTGAGTTCTATAGTTTCCTTATTCAACTTTTGTTTGGAAGATCTGTCCAGTGGTGATAGAGGTGTGTTGAAGTCTCCCATGATTATTGTATGGTGGTCTATTAGACTCTTGAACTTGAGAAGAGTTTGTTTGATGAACATAGCTGCACCATTGTTTGGGGCATATATATTTATGATTGTTATGTCTTGTTGGTGTATGGTTCCCTTGAGCAGTATGTAGTATCCCTCTTTATCCCTTTTGATTAACTTTGGCTTGAAATCTATTTTATTTGATATGAGTATGGATACTCCTGCTTGTTTCCGAAGTCCATATGAGTGATATGATTTTTCCCAACCTTTCACCTTCAGCCTATGTATGTCTTTTCCTATCAAATGCGTCTCCTGTAGGCAGCATATTGTTGGGTCTTGTTTTGTGACCCATTCTACTAGCCTGTGTCTCTTGATTGGTGAGTTTAAGCCATTAACATTTAGGGTTATTATTGAGATATGGGTTGTTCTTCCAGCCATATTTGTTTATTTATGTTACTAAACATGGTTTGTTTTCCTCTTTGATTATTTTCCCCCCTTTAGTGTCCTACCTCCCACTGTTGGTTTTCATTGTTATTTTCCATTTCCTCTTCCTGTAATGTTTTGCCAAGGATGTTTTGAAGAGATGGTTTTCTAGCTGCAAATTCTTTTAACTTTTGTTTATCGTGGAAGGTTTTAATTTCATCTTCCATCCTGAAGCTTAATTTCGCTGGAAACACAATTCTTGGTTGGAACCCATTTTCTTTCAGTGTTTGAAATATGTTATTCCAGGATCTTCTAGCGTTCAGAGTCTGTGTTGAAAGATCAGCTGTTATCCTGATTGGCTTACCCCTAAATGTGATCTGCTTCCTTTCTCTTGTAGCTTTTAAAATTCTCTCCTTATTCTGTATGTTGGGCATCTTCATTATAATGTGTCTAGGTGTGGGTCTCTTATGATTTTGCACATTCGGCGTCCTGTAGGCTTCTAGGATTTGGGGTTCTGTCTCATTCTTCAAGTCTGGGAAGTTTTCTCGTATTATTTCATTGAATAGATTGCTCAATCCTTTGGTTTGAAACTCTGTCCCTTCCTGTATCCCAATGACTCTTAAATTTGGTCTCTTGATGTTATCCCATATTTCTTGGATGTTCTGCTCATGGTTTCTTAACAGTCTTGCTGAGCTGTCTATGTTCTTTTCAAGTTGAAATACTTTATCTTCATTGTCTGATGTTCTGTCTTCTAAGTGTTCTACTCTGCTGGTAGTATTCTCAATTGAGTTTTTAAGTTGGCTTATTGCTTCCTGCATTTCTAGGATTTCTGTTTGTTTGTTTTTTATAACCTCTATTTCCCTGTGTAGTTGATCTTTTGCTTCTTGGATTTGTTTATGTAATTCATTGTTGAAGTGATCTTTCATTGTCTGATTTTGCTGTCTGATGTCTTCCTTGAGACTCCAGATCATCTGAAGCATGTATATCCTGAATTCTTTATCTGACATTCCATCTGCTGCAGCTATTACCTCTTCTAATGTTGAGTTGACCTGCATTACTTGTGGTCCTTTCTTTCCTTGTCTCTTCATACTGTTTGCGTTCCTTTCTACTTAGTGAAACTGTTGTGTTATTGAATTTTCCCCCTATATATTTATATTGGTCTTGTATAGTTGCAAAGTCTCCCTCGCAGGCGCGGGCGGCGGCTCTGTCCCTCTGTGGGCCGCTAGGCTTGTTCTGTGGGTGGTCACAGTTCTGTCTACTTTGCAGGTGCAGGCAGCGGCACTGCCCCTCTGCAGGCCTCTGGGGCTGTACTGCCAGTGGGTCGCAGGTCCGCCTACCTTGCAGGTGCGGGGGGGGGGGCGGCTCTACCCTTCCTCAGGCCACTGGGCCTGTTCTGTCTCTCGGTTGCAGGTCTGGCCTGTTCTGATGGTGGTCACAGTTCCACCTACCTGGCAGGCGCGGGGGGTGGGGGGCGGCTCTGCCCCCCAGCAGGCCCCTGGGCCTGCTCTGTGCGTGGTCACAGTTCCCTCTACCTTGCCGGTGCAGGGGGAGGGGGCGGCTCTGCCTCTCAGCAGGCCGCTGCTCCTCTTCTGCCAGTGGGTCGCAGGCCCGCCTACCTTGCAGGAGTGATTGGAAGCTCTGTCCTGCCGCGGGCCACTCGGCCTTTTCTGTCGGTGGTCACAGTTCCACCTACCTGGCAGGCGCGTGGGGTGGGGGGTGGCTCTGCCCCTCAGCAGGCCGCTGGGCCTGCTCTGTGCGTGGTCACAGTTCCCTCTACCTTGCCGGTGCAGGGGGAGGGGGCGGCTCTGCCTCTCAGCAGGCCGCTGCTCCTCTTCTGCCAGTGGGTCGCAGGCCCGCCTACCTTGCAGGAGTGATTGGAAGCTCTGTCCCGCCGCGGGCCACTGGGCCTTTTCTGTCGGTGGTCACCTGGCAGGGGCGGGGGGTGGTGGGTGGCTCTGCCCCTCAGCAGGCCGCTGGGCCTGCTCTGTGCGTGGTCACAGTTCCTTCTACCTTGCAGGTGCAGGGGGAGGGGGCGGCTCTGCCTCTCAGCAGGTCGCTGCTCCTCTTCTGCCGGTGGGTCGCAGGCCCGCCTACCTTGCAGGAGTGATTGGAAGCTCTGTCCCACCGCGGGCCACTGGGCCTTTTCTGTCGGTGGTCACCTGGCAGGCGCGGGGGGTGGGGGGTGGCTCTGCCCCTCAGCAGGCCGCTGGGCCTGCTCTGTCCGTGGTCACAGTTCCCCTACCTGGCAGGCGCGAGGGGTGGGGGGCGGCTCTGCCCCTCAGCAGGCCACTGGGCCTGCTCTGTGCGTGGTCACAGTTCCCTCTACTTTGCCGGCGCAGGGGGAGGGGGCGACTCTGCCACTCAGCAGGTCGCTGCTCCTCCTCTGCCGGTGGGTCGCAGGCCCGCCTACCTTGCAGGAGTGATTGGAAGCTCTGTCCCGCCGCGGGCCACTGGGCCTTTTCTGTCCGTGGTCACAGTTCCCCTATCTGGCAGGCGCGGGGGGTGGGGGGCGGCTCTGCCCCTCAGCAGGCCGCTGGGCCTGCTCTGTGCGTGGTCACAGTTCCCTCTACTTTGCCGGCGCAGGGGGAGGGGGCGGCTCTGCCTCTCAGCAGGTCGCTGCTCCTCTTCTGCCGGTGGGTCGCAGGCCCGCCTACGGCAGAAGGTAGTTTTAAATGCCAGCTAGATCACATGACCAGCTGCAGAAAAGGGCTTATAATTATTACGAGTATGTCTTCCTTACTTTTGCTAAGAATATTCTTTTGAATGTGTGTGTGTGTGTGTGTGTGTGTGTGTGTGTATGTATGTATTTTTCTTCTGTACTGGGGATTGAATCCAGGGGTCTCTACCACTGAGCTACATACCCAGGATTAACTAAGTTGCTGAGGTTGGCCTTGAACTTGTGATTCTCCTACCTCAGCCTCCTGAGTTACTGGGATTATAGGCATGTGCCACCATGCTCAGCTGTTATATATTTATATAAAATATTTTTGTCTTATTCCTTATCTTATATCCTTATAAGAGTATTTTATTTATAAGACATGAAGGAGAAGCATGAATATCACCCAGAACTTTGTATCTTCTTATGGGTAAAGTATTAGCACATTTTCAGTAGTACAGGGGATAGTTGTGTCTTGTTAGGTGGAAGTATAACTTTGTTATTGTCTTTGCTTGGAGATGTGCATATGTGTGCCAATTTGACAAGGGTGGATAATTATGGTTCATTTTGTATGGCAACTTCTCCTGTTTATAATATACAGTTATTTAACAAAATAGTGTTTTAGGTGTTTATGTGAAAGCATTCTGTGGATGTGTTTAACACCCAAAATAATTTGATTTGAAGTAAAGGAGATTATACTTGATAATGTGGTTAGGTGTAATCCAATGAGTTACAGGTAATAGGAGCAAAAAACTGAAGTTTTCTGGCAAAGAAATTCTTTTTTTTTCATACCAGAGATTAAACTTGGGGTTGCTTTACTAGAGTGACATCCCCTATACTTTTTATTTATTTATTTTTTTGTTTTGAGGCAGGGTCTTTCTAAGTTGCCTAGGCTGGCTGTGAACTTGTGATCCTCCTGCCTCAGCTTCCTGAGTTGCTGGAATTATAGGTGTGCACCACCATGACTGGCTCTGACAAAGAAATTCTAGCTCAAGACTGAAGCATCACATTCTGTTACATTTCCAGCCAGGATGGTTAGGAAAGTCGTCATATAATTTGAGTAGTAATTATATTATACCGACAGTTTATGCTTTTTATTTTTACTCTTTAAAAAAAACAATTTATTGTTTTATTTATTTTTAATTAAACTTTTCATTTTGAGATAATGTAGTTCCACATGTTCTTTATTTGTTCTGTTCAAAGAACTGGATTTTGGCTTTGGTTTTACATTTTTAAAATTTCTTCTCTTTATTATTTCCTTCTTTCTGTTTGCTTGGGCTTTATAATGCTCTTCTTTTTTCTCTTTTTATTTTTGGGGGGGGGTGGGTACTGGGATTGATCCCAGAGGAGCTTAAGCACTAAGCCACATCCCCAGCTCTTCCCCACCTTTTAAAAATTTTATCTTATTTTTAAATTGATTTTATTTTTTAAAAATACACAACAGAGGAATGCATTACAATTCTTATTACATATATAGAGCACAATTTTTCATATCTTTGTATATAAAGTATGTTCGCACCAATTCATGTCTTTATACATGTACTTTGTTTTTTTTTGCATTACAATTCTTATTACACATATATACCACAATTTTTCAGATCTCTGTATATAAAGTATGTTGACACCCAATTCATATCTTCATAGATGTACTTTGGATAATGAAGTCCATCACATTCCACCATCCTTGCTAATCCCCTGCCCCCTCCCTTTCCCTCCCACTCCTCTCTCCTATCTAGAGTTCATCTATTCCTCCCATGCTCCCCCCTCTGTACCCCACTATGAGTCAGCCTCCTTATATCAGAGAAAACATTCGGCATTTGTTTTTTTGGGATTGGCTAACTTCACTTAGCATTGTCTTCTCCAACACCATCCATTTACCTGCCAATGCCGTGATTTTATTCTCTTTTATTGCTGAGTAAAATTCCATTGTGTATATATGCCAATTAAAAAAAAATCTATTCATCTAGGTTGGCTCCACAGTTTAGCTATTGTGAATTGTGCTGCTATAAACATTGATGTGGCTGTGTCCCTACAGTATGCTGTTTTTAAGTCCTTTAGTCCGAGGAGAGGGATAGCTGGGTCAAATGGTGGTTCCATTCCCAGATTTCCAAGGAATCTCCATGCTGCTTTCCAAATTGGCTGCACCAATTTGCAGTCCCACCAGCAATGTATGAGTGTACCTTTTTCCCCCACATCCTCGCCAACACTTATTGTTGTTTGTCTTCATAATAGCTGCCACTCTGACTGGAGTGAGATGATACCTTAGAGTAGTTTTGATTTGCATTTTTTTAATTGCTAGAGATGATGATAATTTTTTCATATATTTGTTGATTGGTTGTATATCCTCTTCTGAGAAGTGTCTGTTCAAGTCTTTAACATTTTATTTAGAGATAGGACCTTGCTAAGTTGCTAAGGCTGGCCTTGAACTTGCTATCCTTCTGCCTCAGCTTGTGTTCTTCATTTTCCACTTCCTTGAGATAAAATCCTGATTATTGCTTTGAGACCTTTCCCATTTTTTAAAATTTTTTTATTAGTTGCTCAAACCATTACAATGATCTTGACATATCATACATTTGATTCAAATGGGGTATGAGTTCTTATTTTTCCACGTGTACAGATTGCAGTATCACATTGGTTTTACAGCCACGTTTATACATACAGCCATATTAGTGTCTATTGTATTCTGTTACCCTTCCTATCCCCCCACCTTTCCCATTTTTAATGTAAACATCTAGTGCTATAGATTTACCTTTAACCATTGCTTTAACTACATCTACATATTTTGATATTTATATTTTTGTTTTCATTTAGTTTGATATTTTTCCTTCAAGACATAATCTTGACTGAATTATTTAGATGTGTGTTTCACAATTTTCATGCCAGGTTTAGGAGTGAAGGATCCTAGGTGTTGAGGTTTCACAGTGAGATGCTGCTCATGACACTGGAGGCTTGACATGGTGTTATGTTCTTCTTTGAAAAGTAATTTCTAGAGGTGTATATACTGAGAACATTCCTGCCTTCATTATAATCCTAGGGCAGGAGTCAACTATTGCCTAGAGATAAAAGATGATAAATAGGAGAATTGTGAAACATACATCTAAATAATTCAGTACGTGGGTTTTCAAAATCTACTTCTTCACTCTTGACCTTATGAGGAGCTTACAGGGGCAGTTTGGCAATTATTTAGATGTGTGTTTCACAATTTTCCTGTTGTCTTTCTGTTATTGATTTCTAGTTCCATTCCATTTTGGTCAGAGAAAACACTATGATTTCAACTTTTTACATTTTTGGGGGGGTTGTTTTGGGGCCCAGGATATGGTCTATTTTGGGGAATGTTCCATATGCACTTAAAAAAATGTGTGTTCTGGGGCTGGGGTTGTGGCTCAGTGGTAGAGCACTTGTGTAGCACGTGCAAAACACTGGGTTCAATCCTCAGCACCATATAAAAATAAATAAATAAAATAAAGGTCTTGTGTAAAAAATGTGTGTTCTGTTGTGTTGGGTGGAGTGTCCTATATATGCCAAATAGATCATGTTGATTGATAGTATTAATCAGTTCTTTGATATCCCTGATGATTTTCTGTATAGCAGTTCTACAATTTCTAAGAGTTGAAGCATTCAAGTTCATAATTATAATTGTGAATTTGTCTATGTCTCCTTTTAGCTCTATGAATTTTTGCCTTATTAATGTTTTTTGCAGTGATAGGGATCTAACCCAGGGTCTTGCATATACTAGGCAAGTGCTCTACCACTGAGCCGCACTTCTAGCCCTGCTCCATGAATTTTGAGGTTTATTCTATAAATACTTTTTGTATTATTAAGTCTTCTTGGAGGATTGATCTTTTTATCTTATGTAAAGTTCTTCTTTGTCTCAAACAATATTCATTCCTCTGAAGTCTTCTTTATCTAACAATTTTTTAACCACTTCTGCTGTTTTTTTTTCCTTTGCTAGGGATTGAACCCAGGGGTGCTTTATCACTGAAAAACCTTCCCAGTTCTTCTTTACTTAAAATTTCAAGATATGGTCTTGCCAAATTGCTGAGGTTGGCTTCAAACTTGCAATCTTCTTGCCTCAGGGCCCTGAGTATCTGAGATTACAGGCATGTGCTACCATGACTAGCACCACGGGGATTGAACTCAGGGGCACCCAACCACTGAGCCACATCCCCAGCCTATTTTGTATTTTATTTACAGACAGGGTCTCACTGAGTTGCTTAGCACTTCGCCGTTGCTGAGGCTGGCTTTGAACTCGTGATTCTCCTGCCTCAGCCTCCTGAACTGCTGGGATTACACTGTGCCCAGCATGCTTTTTAAATTAAAGTTTAATGCTATATTTCTTTCCATATTTTTCTTTCAGCTGCCCATATCATTAAATTTGAAATGAGTTTCTTATAACCATCACACAGTGGGGTTGTGTGTATGTTTATTTATTTATTTGTCTAGCTTGAAGGCAAGTGTGTGTGGGTTTTAAAAATCTACTTGTCCACTCTTGACCTTATGAGGAGCTTGCAGGGGCATTTTGGCAAGGTCATTGCTGCAGCAGCACTGAGTTCCTCTAAAAACCATGTCTGGCAGGACATCAGCATGCACTCAGTCATTTTGAGAACATGAGTTGAATCAATCAACTTCTCCAAACCATACTCACCAAAGCAAACTCTACTTACCAGGATCACAGACTGGGAGAGGGTTTGGTTGGGGTTTTGGCAGTCATCCCCAGCCCTTCAAGGAAAATTCTTTCTCACTACATCTAAGCAAGCCTGGACCCAGCCTCAGTTCCCCTTGGGGGGGCATGAAGTTTTCTTTTTGATGGATGGAGAGAAGCTAATGATGGTCTCTGGTGAGCAGATGGTAAGACTGGATGTTTACATTTAATGTTAATATACATCTTCCAGAAATCTTATCTTCATGCCAGGTTCAGGAGTGAAGGATCCTAGGTGTTGAGGTTTCACAGTGAGATGCTGCTCATGACACTGGAGGCTTGACATGCTGTTGTGTTCTGCTTTGAAAAGTAATTTCCAGAGGTGTATATACTGAGAATATTCCCTGCTTCATTGTAATCCCAGGGCAGGAGTCAGTTGTTGCCTAGAGATAAAAGATGAACTACGGACTGATCTCACCTGCTGCTGTGATCTTGAGATTTTTATTTTATTTTATAAATATAGCAGTGATTGGCTCATGGCAAAGTATCAGGTTAATGTGGTAAAGGATTTTCAGGTACTCAATGTAAAGGCCTCATTACCAAATTTCTCAGATAAAGAAACTGTTAGGAGATTTCTTCTTCCATTGCAAGTTTTAAAGTGGAGATTATTAAATGGAGAATGGGTACTAGAAAGAAAAAAGCTACTTTGAAACAGCATAGAAAGAAACATTGCTTGAAGATCTACTGCTGAGAAAGGAGTGTGGCAGTGTGCAAAAGATGCACTGGAAGAGCCTCCTCACAGGGCAGAAAGCCCTGGGGTCTCTTCTTTGGTGTAAACTGCTTCTTAAATCTAGAACATTTGCTGTATTGATACATTCCACTTAATTACATAGGGGATTGGTGTGACAGGGAAAATGTTCATTTTTTAAAGAATTGGTGCATTATAATCAATGCATAATAGTGGGATTCATTATGCCATATTTGTACATGCACATAACTTAAATCTTATTCCTCAGTACATCTTTTTCCCTCCCCTCATTCTCCTCCTGATCTGCTTGCTCTACTCTACCAATCTCCCATTGTTGTTGTTGTTATTATTATTATTATTCTAAGCTATATTCTTGGTCAGGCTTGGTGAGGTCTCAGCCAGAGCTCCTTGATCATGTTCTCTTCAACCGACATAGTTCCTTTTCTGTTCCTTCTCTGCACTTTGTCACTGCCTTAGGTAGTTGTGCTCCTAGCTGTAGTTTGCTTTAGTAGTGCTTCAGCACTATAATGTGGTGGGAAGCACTTGCTCTTTATGGCTGCTGTGAAAGATCTAATGCTTGGCCTCAGTTCAGAAGACCTCAGCAGTCTGAGTGGGGGGAGCCCATCCTTTAGTAAGCAGAGGGACTGCCAGAGTAATTATTATTCTCTTCTTTGTACATACAGGAATATTTATTTAAATATTTTATATTGATTTTGTTTCACAAATACTTATTATTCTTTCCAATTCTTCAACTAATAAAACTGTACTTGATTTTACTGCAGAAAAATAAAATAAAATTTACTCGGCCAAACCTTGCCTATCAAGTGGTGTGTTTAGACCATTAACATTTAAGATGATTATTGATCTGTTATTGCTGAAGTGTGCCATTATATTCTTTGTTTTCTGTTTGTATTCACTGTTTTCTTTTCCTTTGTCTCTTCTTGCCCTTCTGTGGGTTACTTGACTGATTTTCACAACCTCATCTTGATTTATTATTAATATTTTTTAATAGCTTTATTTTATTTATTTATTTTTATGTGGTGCTGAGGATTGAACCCAGGGCCTTGCATGTGCGAGGTGCACGCTCTACCACTGAGCCATAACCCCAGCCCCTCATCTTGATTTATTTATAGTGTTTGTGGGTATATTATTTTGTGTATTTTTCTTAGTGGTTGATATAGGTATTATAATATATTTATATGACTTCTTACAGCCGACTGGTATCAAAGTTTCACCACCTATAGTGAAATGTGGAAACCTGACTTTCATTTAGATCATTTTACCCTCCTCACTGTATTTTTGTCCTAAGTAACACATGGAATTATAATTTTTTATTTTCAGTAATCTTATATGTTAGAGGATGAATTGTATCCTCTTGTTAAAAGTCAAAATACTAATCCCCAGTTCTTCAGAATATGAGTTTATTTGGAAATTGTATCTTTACAGATGAGTACATAGTGGACCAGGCTGGACATTTAATCCAACATGACTGGTATCATTACAAGAGGAGAAGACAGAGATACACACAGGGAGAATGCCATGTGATGCTGGAGACAAGGATTGAAGTGTTTAAGCTATAAGACAAAGAACACCAAAGATTGCCAGCAAACCACCAGTAGCTAGGAGGAAGCAAAGGAGGATTATCCCTTACTGGTTTCAGACAGAGTGTGATCTTGATAACACCTTGACTTTGGACTTTTAGCCTCTACAACTGTGAGATCATAACTATTTGTTGTTTTAAGCCACACAGTTTGTGGTACATTTTATGGAAGCCTTAAGAAACTAATACAGATCTTAGTTCTAAGAAGTGGAGTGCCCCACCATTTTTTTCTCCTCTCCTCTGGATTCTGATGATATGCATATTGGATATTTTAGTATTGTCCTACATGTCTCTAAAGTTCTGTTCATGAGTTGGAGTGATAAAGGAATAGGAGAAGAAATTTTGAGAAGACAGGACAAATGAAATCATTCTTTTGGAGATTTGGAGCAAAAATTTATTAGGGCAATATGGTAATGTAAGAATAATGTAAGGCAGTAATGAATATACATTTGACATTTGTGGTT
Source organism: Marmota monax (assembly GCF_021218885.2). Taxonomy (NCBI): domain Eukaryota; kingdom Metazoa; phylum Chordata; class Mammalia; order Rodentia; family Sciuridae; genus Marmota; species Marmota monax. The sequence continues at coordinate 1,066,154 of NW_026693786.1, forward strand.
AAGGAATTAATAAAAGACCAGACATACTTATGCATCTTATACATTTTGTTATGTATTTGGTGTAACTTAGTTCACAATAAAACACCTAAGTCTGGGTTATTTATTTATTTATTGGTACTGATGATTGAAACCAATGGTGCTCTACCACCGAGCTATATCCCCAACCTTTTTACATTTTTATTTTGAGACAAGGCTTCACTAAGTATCCAGACAGGTCTTACATTTGTGACCCTTCTGTTTCAGTCTCCCCAGTAGCTGGGATTGTGATCATATGTTACTGCACCTAACTAAGACTGGGTAATTTATAAAGAAATGTATTTCTCATAGTTCTGGAGGTTGAGAAGTCCAAGATTGAGGGCCCATATCTGGTAAAAGCCTTTAGTTTTTAATTTTTCAGTACTGGGGGTTGAAGTCAGAGCACATGCTAGGCAAGCACTCTACCACTGAGCTACCTCCCCAACCTTTTTCATTGTTTGCTTTGAGATAGGGTCTCACTAAGTTGCCCAGGCTGGCCTTGAGCTTGTGGTCCTCCTGATCCAACCTCTCAAATTGCTGGGATTATAGGTATGTGCCATCATGCCCAGCAAAGTCTATTTATCCTAAAGTTATTTTCAGAACTATTTACTCATCCCAAGTGGATTTTGTCCTAACTCATGCTATTAGCATTCAATATATTAATTGGTTTAAGAACATTCACCAAATGTTACTGGTAGTTTTCTTTGGTTTGGGATATTATATCTTGAGTTTCCCTTTCCTTTGTGCTTCTCTGCATTTTAAAAAATTGATTGTTTTTGCTATTATCGGTAGTAAATTGTGGAAAAAATGGCTTCCTTTTGATGTCTTGTTTCATTTTAATGCTTGGGCCACATAATTTATATGGGTGTTTATTTAAGATATTGATTTTCTAGCCTTCCCCCAAAGTTTCAAATTATGATGATGGAATTTGCAGAAATTTTTGTTGTTTAATGATAAGGACGATTTAGAGAAAGAAAAGGTTGTTTTGGGATCATAGTTTTATAGGTTCCCTCTATGTCCAACTGACTCCATTACTCTGGGCCTGCAGAAAATCATGGTGGAAGGGGAAAGCTGCCCAGTTCATGACATCTGGAAGGGAGAGAGAGAGAGAGAGAGAGAGAGAGAGAGAGAGAGAGAGAGAGAGAGAGAGAGAGAGAACGGACCAGGGATAAGATATAATCCCAAAAGGCTTGCCCTCAGTGACCTACTTCCTCCAGCCATGCTTTATGAAAACTTGGATCAGTTACCATTAAGTAATCCAATGAAATTATTAATCCACCAAATGGATTAATCCACTGATGAGGTTATAGCTCTTCTAATGTAATAATTTCACCTCTGAACATTGCTACATTTTCTAACACATGAAGTTTTGGAGAGACACCTTATATTCAAACCCTAACATTTTTACCCCTGTCTCTGAAAAGCTTATGCCTATCTCAAATGCAAAATGCAGAGTTCATCTCCAAGAGTCCCCATAGTTTTAAAAATTCCAGCATTGCTCAAAAGTCCAAGGTCAAAGTCTATTCTGAGACTCAAGGAAAACTCTTGGCTGTGAGCCCTTGTAAAAATTAAAAGCCAATTACATACATCCAATATATAATGTCACAGTGTAAACATTTTTATTCTCAAGGGAAGGAACAGGGAGATAGAAAGAAGGGATGAGACAAGAAACAATACCAAAACCTAGCTGAATAAGCAAGTCAGCTGGTGGTGAGATGTGAGTTCTAAAGAGCTTGCACAGTCCTACTCCTATGGCCTTGCTGGTTGTAGCCTTTATGGCCTCTTGGCCTGACTCTGCTCACTTCTTGCAGCTTTTCCTGCAAACATTTTTGTTCTGACATTTCTTAATTCCTGGGATCTCACTGTGCTTTGGCTTCCTTCTTCCAGCTGCATGCATTGCCCTCTCATAGGCTACTAAAGGGAGTCCAATCCTACTACATTCTGCCTGGCTTCTCAGGTCTTCCTTTGAAATCTTAGTGAAGCCTCCATGACCCCTTACTCCAGCGTCCTGCATTCCTTCAGAACCAGCATCACATGGACGACACCAAGGTCTGCCACTTGCTCAAGCAGTAGCTAGGCCTCCTTGGAACATGATTGCAGTGGACTCTGAGTGTCTAGGAAGCTGAACATGGTGAAATAAATGCTGGGGAAACTACTTTCTTGATCTCCCTGAGTGAGCAAGTTACCAGTGAACAGGGTATTTACTTTTACACCCTGCAATGGATGTGGTCATGCTAATTCCTGAGATGCTCTCAAGGCATCTTTCCTATTGTCTCTGAGAAAAGCACTTAGTTTCTCTTTAGTGGTGGTAATCTCTTAAGCAACCACAATTTCATTGACCCCAATTGTACATGTGCTTTCTGGCCAAACTGCAAGTTTTAAAAATACTTTTCTCTGCTTTCTGATCCAAGTTTTCATAGTAAGCATGGCTAAAAGCTGCCAGCAATACCCATGACACTGCCTGAATGCTGTTATGCCTTGAAATTCTTCCACCAGATGAATTAGTCCATCACTTTTAAATTCAACCTCACAGAAAGTCTCAGGACATGGGTAAAATGTAGTCAAGTTCTTTGCCAGAATGTAAGACATGTGGCCTCTAGTTCAGTTCCCAACTCAGTCCTCATTCCCTTCTGAAATCTCACAGTCTTCACTGTTCAATTCCTATTTGTCATTCTGTTCTTCTGAACTCCCACCAAAGTCACTAATTAAGCTTCTGCTTACAATATTCTAAGCCTTCTCCAAACTCTTCCTACAAACCAGTTCCAAAGGTTTCTGAACCATATGATGACAACAATGACCCCCCTCAGTACCAAGTTAGTCTCAGTTAGTCAGCTTTTCATTGTTGTGACCAAACAACCTGAGTAGAACAACTGAGAGGAGAAAAAGTTTATTTTGATTTGTGGTTTCAATAAATGGTTGGCTAACTTCAAATGCTGTGATCCTGAGGTGAGGCAGAACATCATGGCAGAAGGGCCTGACAGGCAAAGCTGATCAATTCATGGCAGATGGGAAGCAGAGAGAGAGCAAGGAGTCAGGGACAAAATATAATTCCCATGCGGATGTTCCCAGTGATCTGCTTCCTCTAGCCATGTCTAAATTGCCTATCATTACAACCCTGTAGTCCACTAAAATGATTAATTCACCAATGAGATTAAAACAATATTCACCTGTGAATATTGTTACATTGTGTAACTCATGGGCATATTAGGGGACACCTCATATCCAAACCATAACACCAAACCAACCATAATTTATTAAGTCTTTTCTCTTATAAGCGTGCATTATTCCATTTGCAGGTGAAAGGTAGTAAGAAAATATTTTTTTTGTAATATTGCACTATTTAAAAAGATTGAAAAGCCTCTTTAAACATATGTTTCTTGATTCCCCATTTCTAGCTTTTCTTTTCTTTTTGAAAAAGAAAAATTGATTGAACTCAGAGGTGCTCTACTACTGAGCTACATTCCCAACCTTTTTTATTTTTTATTTTGATATAAGGTCTCACTACATTGTTTAGGGATTTGCTAACTTGCAGAGTTTGGCACTGAACTTATGATCCTCCTGCCTCAGTCTCCCAAGGGTCTGGGATTACAGGCATGTGTCACCATGCCCTGCCAGTCCTAGGTTTTGATTTGGACTTACAGATCATCTTGTCTAAAGTCATATAACCTAGGTAAAATGAGTCTGTGGTTTTCAATTTTCCATTGTTAACATACATGAGCCATCATTATAGGAGGCATGCAGGATAGCTGGATAGTTAAATGCTGTGCTACAGAACTGGGCAGTCCTAATTCAAATCCTGACTCTGTAATTTATAATCTGTGTGACCCTCGACAATTACTTAACCTCCCTATGTCTCAGTTTCAGTATCTATAAAATCAGAGTAATAACAGAACTGATCTAATAAAGTGTGAGAAATTAAGTGGCATCATACTAATTTAGTATGATGCTTGCCAAAGAACTTGTTTATGGACCATTTTAGTGCATTCCTAGGAGTGCCTCCCACTGAGGACCTCTGACTGTAGCTTTCCTGAGGAAAATTATACTTCTCAGGCTGCCCACTTCTTATTCTCTCCCTTGGCCTCAGTCCATCGCACACATATGCTCTTTTGGATTTATTTCACCTCTCTTGGGAAGAAGTCATTTAAAAATCCTTGTCCAGCTCCCTAATTCCTGGACAACATCTGCTCCCTGAGAAAGCAAACTAATGGCTTGCTCCCTGGATGAAGTACTACTCTGTCCCCACACAATCCCCCTTTTGGTTCTTTTGTGGTACAGGCAGTACAATCATGGCCCTGCACCTCTAATATTTACAGGTATGAATTAAATACTAGTCCTATGTTTCCCTAATTCTAGGGAACAATTTTATAAAAATGTCTTCCCTTTGCATCTCCTCTCACTTGCTTGTGGTAAAGGAAAATATTCCTTTTGAGAGGCAGAGGAGGGAAACAGTACACGAACACTCCCACTAGGGCTCTCTAATCTCTACTCCTTATATAAATGGCAGTTGGGTGACAGGCTAATTCTGTTTCACAGTTCTCTTAGTATGTCTTTGTGGGTGGCCTGGCACTTCATTTAAGTATATTTGAAGTAGTGGTGATAGTCATTTGTGTTCTTCACCAGATATTTACATCTTTCCTTCTTCTTGGGGTCAAATAAGGCCTTATAACTTGTTTTGTCCAGTGAAATGTGAGCAAAATCTTCTATCTAGAGCTTTAAAATCCACTGTTTCAGTGACCAGAAAATGTTAAGATGGGTGGTTGGGCTTTGTGTTGCACACTTATAATCTCATCTACTCAGGAGGCTGAAGCAGGAAGATCACAAGTTTGAGGTCAGCTTGGGTCATTTAGCAAGGCCCTGTCTCAAAATAAAATACAAAGGCTGGGGATGTAGTTCAGTGGCAGAGCATTTGCTTAGTATCTAGGTTAAATCCCCAGTTCTTCCAAAAAAAAAAAAATAGTGTCAAGATAAATCTTCCATAGGTCTGGGAACCCAAATGAACAGAATAATCAGCACCTATGTTGCAGACATGCATTGGTAATGTGTGAGAAAAAATATACTTTTGTGTGTCAAACCACTCTGTTTGGAGGTGTTTTCTCAGAAGAATCTTTTCTACCTTGACAGGAATATATTTGACCTTTATTTTTCTTGCTTTTTAGGTGCTCTTTGTGAAATTAAAGTAAACTGAATGCTAACAGTTTATAGTCTATTAAATTGTTATTATTGTTTCTTATTATTATCACTGTAATCTTTATACTGCAACTCGTGAAACTGTTGTGTATGGGTAAAAGACTGATTAGAGAGTCAAAGAGATAAAAAAACACCCTGATTTCAAGTTTTGCTTCCAACACTCACTTTATGTATCTGAGCCTTCTAAATTTTTCTCAAATATAAAATAGAAATATATACTTCCCCTGCCTATCTTATTGAATTGTCTTAAGGATAGGTAAGACAGTGGATACGAAAGTGCTATGACAATTCTGAAGTAGAATACAAACATAGCATAAAACCTGTAACTCACAACTCGGGCTGTACATCAGGATGACCTATAGGCCTTTTTCAAAGGTATAATGTAAAGTACTGTGAAGAATATGCAGAGGAAGCATTCACTCACACATTATTTCTGCACTCCTGTGCAGTTATTTGTGCATTGAAGTGTATTAATTTCTTATTGGACAGAATAATATATGGTGGCTTTCAAGTGATCAAAAGGCTTTTCAGGAATGTCTGATCTATGTGCAGCACTATACCAGTCCATGTGAGAACTACTAGGGAATTCTAAGGCAAGGCTCATGACAATAGTACTGTATTATTGAGAAATACTTGGCTATCAGGTATTCCCACCACAAAATGATAACTATATGAGGCAATGCATATTTTAATTAGTTACATTTAGCCATTACACTCCATATCTATTCTTCAAAACATTATGTCTCACACAATAGACACATACTATTTTATTTGTCAATTAAGAATGCGATTTTTGAGCAGAAGAATGACAACATTTAACAAAAAGGAACAAAATGAAACAAAAGTTATACTTAAGACAGAAAGGACTTTGGCAAATCTTATCCCCTCAGAAACAGTAATCAACTGATTAAATTGTCAAAATAATCATTTTAGAGCTCTGAACATTAAACACCAGCACATGATTAACTGAAAAACATTTATTCCTGAACCTCCATAAGAGCAGTGGGATCTTTTACTTAAGATTGCTCTCATCTTTCCCCTTCCCTACCTGTCTAACTCTGGTGCGGTACCAAGGAGAACCATCAGCTTGGATGCTAGCTGAAGGTGACTGACCTTTGGAGATTTGTTGAAGTCCAAATGCCCAGGGACATTGTCGAAAATAATAGTGATGTTATGGTTTGAATATAAGGTATATCCCCGAATCTCCTATGTTAATGGTGGAATATTCAGAGTTAAAGTAACTGGATCGAGAGCTGTAACCTAATCAGTCCATCCTAATTCAAGTGACTGGGTAGGAACTGTAGACAGGTGGCGTGTGGCTGAAGGAGGTGGGTCACTGGGGGTGTGCTCTGAAAGGATACATCTTCCCTGAGCCCCACCCCTCTCTCTCTGCTTCCTGACCCTGCTATGAGCTGAGCAGATTTCCTCATCTGGGCCATTCCCTAATGGTGTGCTGCCTCATGTTGGGCCCAGAGCAATAGAATTGACTCTTTATGGATTGAGACTTCTGAAACCATGAGCCCCAAATAAATGTTTCCTTCACTAAGTTGTTCTTGTCAGGTGTTTTTGGTTTAGTGATAGGAAAGCTGACTAAAACAAGTACAACAATCACAGATTTTTTTTTCTCATGCTGGGGATTGAACCCAGGGCCACACAAATGCTAGGTAAATACTCTACCACTGAGCCATATCCCCAGCTTCTCCAGTGTCAAAAAAAATCAAAGGCCAATATTGCAGCTGTCTGAGGCTATGATACTGGCTGAGCAAGATAGAGACTTGTCAGAAATTTTAAAAGGAGGTTTGGGGAATGAGACAACTGAAAAGGTTTTGAAAAGATTGACATATTATTGGGCAAATCTGGGAATCTGTGTGTATTGCAGGGCTAAGAACATAATAAGAAAAAACCAGAGAGGGCTCTAGTTATCCACTCATTCCTAGCTGATGCTAAGTCTCTGCAGAAATAATAAGTAAAAGCAAAGCAGACCTGAACTTTAAATGGGCCCCAACCCCCAAATCACCTCAGAAGCTTTGCTGGCTCAAAGGATTTAAGTACAACCTGTTAATGTTGACCAGATATTGTTTGACTACTAAGGGATGTTTCTTAGGAAGCTCTCTTAGTCTGTTCAGGCTACTACAATGAAACACCATATTTGGGGTAATTTATAAATAAATTTATTTCTCACAATTGCAGGGGAGTCTAAGATCAAGGCATTGGGAGATTCAGAATCTGGTGAAGCTTACCCTCTGCTTTAAAAATGGCACCTTTTCACTGTGTTTTCGCCTAGTAGAAGAGCAAAAAGACTCCCTACAGCCTCTTTTATAAGGACACCAATCCCATTCATGAGGGTAGAGCCCTCTTGACCTAATCACCTCTCGAAGTCCATCACTTCTCTTAATACCATCACCTTGGATGTTAGCATATCAATTTGGGGGTACACAAACATTAAGATCATAACAGAAGCAAATTTTTAGTGTCAAGTCTTACATTAAGGTCTTTGATCCATTTGGAATTGATTTTTGTACAGGATGGAAGACATGGGTCAAATATCAATCTTCTGCATGTGAATATCCAGTTTTTCCAGCACCATTTGTTAAAGATGTTTTCTTTTTTCTCCAGTGTATGTTCTTGGCATCTTTGTTAGAATCAGTTGGTTGTCGATGCATGGATTTATTTCTGGGTTCTCTATTCTGTTACATTGGTCTGTGTGTCTGTTTTTATTCTAATACCATGATGATTTTGTTATTATGGCTCTCTTATATGTTTTAAAATCAGGTTTTGTGATGTTTCCAGCTTTGCTCCTTTTTGCACAATATTGCTTTGGCTATTTGAGGTATTTTATGCTTCCACATGAACTTTAGGATTTCTTTTTTTTTCTAGCTCTGAATGTCATTATATTTTGGAAAGGATTGCATTTCATTTGTGATCACTTTGGGTAGTATGGACATTTAAGCATTATTAATTCTTCTGGTCTATCTTGAGGCAGCCAGCACCTTGCCAGGGTAATTTTTCCTGCTCAGGATGGGATAAGCTACCTGAGAAAAATATAGCCTGAAGTAATTAGTGAAGAAATAAGAGACAAAGTCAGAAAAATAGTTTTAAGGGAGTACCTGATAGGTTCTTCCAGTCCTGGTAGGAGCTGGAACAAAACACTTAACAAATGGCTCTGATTCTTTATTTAAGGAAGAGCAGCAAAGGTAGGGATAAGGTTTCAGCAGGAGGAGTCTTGCTTCTCAGTGTGGCAGGGGACCTGCTGCAAACAGGTTGATTGGCATCTTGACAAGCCACACCCATTTCTGAGAGGCTGTGTGTCTAGGTGACTGCAGCAGGTCACCCCATCTCCAGTGCTGTGTGGAATCTGGCAGAGCTGAAGAAGAACTCACATGGATCTGGACAGTCTCACCAGCAGGAGTGTTGCTAGAAGTTCCCAGGTATCAGATTTTCCTATTTAATGGCTATGATGCCGGTTTGGTCCATGCACAGTTCACAGATGGCTCTTGACACTGGTCTATGAACATGGGAAGCCTTTTCCCTGTTCATGTATCTTCTTTAATTTTTCTTCATTTATTTTTTGTAATTTTCATTTATAGAGGTCTTTCACCTCTTCAGTTAGGATTATTCCATGTGACCATTGTGAATGGGATTGCTTTCATTACTTTCTCAAAATTTCATTATTGGTGTATAGAAAAGCTACTAATTTTTATATGTTGGTTTTGTATACTGCTATATTACTGAATTTGTTTATCCATTCTAATAGTCTTTTGGTAGAGTCTTTGGGTTATTCTTTCTTTTTTTTTTCCCCCTGTAGTACCCGGGGTTGCTCTACCACTGAGCTATATCCCTAGCTTTTTTTTTTTAAGTTATTTTTTGTAGTTGTAGATGAACAGAATGCCTTTTAAAAAATTATTATGTGGTGCTAAAGGTCGAACCCAGTGCCTCACATGTGCTAGGCAAGCACTCTGCTACTAAGCCACAACCCCAGCCCCCATTCCCAGACCTTTTAAAATTTTGTTTTGAGGCACAATATTGCTAAGTTGCTCAGAATGTCCTCAAACTTGCAATCCTCCTGCTGCAGCCTCCTGAGTAACCGGGATTATATGCATGCACCAGTATGCCTGGCTTTTCTTTAGTTTTTTCTATGTATAGAATCAGATAATCTGCAAACAGTGGTATGCCCTTTATTTATTTTTATTGCCTAATTTCTCTGGCTCAAATTTCTAGCACTATATTGAAAAAAAGTATTGAGAGTGGACAACTTTGTCTTGTTTCTGATCTAAGAGGAAATTATTTCAGTTTTTCCCCATTCAATATTACATGGGCTTTGGGTTTGTCATATAGTCTTTATTATGTTGAGGTGAGATTCTTCTATAAATAATTTGTTTAGAACTTTTTCCATGAAGTGATATTAAATTTGATCAAAGGCTTTTTCTGCATTTATTCAGATGATCATATGATTTTTATACTTCTTTGTGTTTATGTAATGTATTATGTTTATTGATTTGCATATATTGAATCATTCTTGCATCCTTGGACAAGACCAACTTGATCATGGTGGATGATATTTTGGATATACTGTTGAAATTGATTTCCTAATGTTTTTGCTGGAATGTGGAAGCTAACCCATAATAAGTGGGAAAGGGAAAAATAGAAGTTCAGTAGATTAGACAAAAGGGAATGAAGGGAAGGGAGGGAAGATAGGAGTAGGAAAGACAATGGAATGAATCTGACATAATCTTCCTAAATGAATACACCACAGTGAATCTCACATTGTGTACATCGACAAGACAGGGGTCCTAATTAGAATAAGGTATACTCCATGCTTGTATAATTATATCAAAATGGATTCTACTGTCATATATAATTAAAAGGAACCAATCAAAAAATAAATTGATTTCCTAGTATTTTATTGAGGATTTTTGCATCTACATTCATTGGGGATATTGTTTTATAGTTTTCTTTGTTGTGTCCTTGTTGGTAATAGGGTAACAGGCTGGCCTCATTGAATAAGTTTGGAAAGGTTGTCTCTCTTTCAATTCTATAAAATGGTTTTAGAATCACTGGTGTTAATTCTTCTTTCAAAGTCTTTTCAAAATTAAAAAAAAATTATTATGTGGTGCTAAAGGTCTGGTAAAATTTCAAAGTCTGGTAAAATTCAGCAGTGAAATCTTCTAGCCCTGACATTTTCCTTGTTAGAAGACTTTTTTTATTACTAAGTCAATCTCATTACTTGTCATTTATGCTTTTAATATCCTCTCAGTTCAATTTTGGTCAGTTATATGTGTTCAGAAATTTGACCTTTTCTTCTAGATATTCCAATTTTGTTAGAATGTAGTTTTTCAAAATAATCCTTAATGATCCTTTGAATTTCTAGTATCAATTGTATGTTTCCTTTTTCATCTCTTATGTATATGGGGTTTTCTCTCTCTTTCTCTCTCTCTCATTAGACTGACAAATGTTTGGTCAATTTTGTTTATCTTTTTAAAGAACCTATTCTTTGTTTCATTGATCCTCTGTATTGTTTTTGTAGACTCTAATTTTTACTGTGATTTCATGCTATTTATTTTGAATATGATTTGCTCTGCTTTTTAAGACTTTGATATGCATCATAGGGTGTTTATTTTAAACATGTTTTCTTCTTTCTCCTCTGCCTTATTTTTCTTCTCTTTCTCCTTCTTTTTTCTTCTTCTTTTCACTTCCTCCTCCTCTTCTTCTTCCTCATTCTTTTTGCAATACTGCAGATCAAACCCAGGACTTTGCACAAACTGGGCATGTGCTCTACCACTGAACTACATGTCTAGTCCTCATTTATTCTTTTCTTAATCATCTTTGTGGCTTTATCATTTATTGTATTGATAATGTTTGATTCTTTTCTATTTCTCATTTATGTATTTATTATTTCAGTGGGATTAGTGGCATTCATATTTTCACATGCTATCCTGTGAAAATTACCACAAAAGTTTCTACTTCTGGGTATAGACTCCTTTAAGGCATATTCTGTAAGGCTGGTTTGGTGGCCATGAATTCCCTTATCTTTTGCTTATCATAGAAGGTCTCTATTTCTATTTTGATTATGAAGGATAGACTTACTGGGTACAATATCTTCATTGACAGTTATTTCAGGAATTGATATACATCATTTAATGCCTCCCTGCCCCATATTGTTTCTGCTAAGAAATCTGATTTTATTCTAATGGGGTTGCCCTTAAATATGACTTGATGCTTTTCTATTATATGTTTTAAATTTTTCTTTGTTCTTTGTTTTTGACATTTTGACTATAATATGCCATGTTGAGGATCTTTTCTGTTTATGTTTTTTTGGGAGTTTATAGGCCTCTTGTACCTATGTGTCCATGTTTCTCCCAAGCTTATGGAAATTTTCTGCTGTTATTTCATTGGATAGGTTTTCTGTGCCCTTAACCTTTACTTCTTCCCCTTTGGGTATGATGATGATGTGGATATTTATGTTGTTATGGTGCTCTAAAGTCTAGTATGCTCTTTTAATTCCTCTGTCTTTATTTCTTAGTGTGATATTTTTGCTTTGCTTTTGTTTGTTTTAGAAATAGGTTCTTGATGTTTTGTACATATTTGTCTCAATCTTATGAGCTAAAGTGACCCTCCCACCTCAGCCTCCCTAGTGCTGGGACTACAAGTGCATGCTGCCATGTCCAACTTCTGAATGTAATATTTTGAAATACTTGTCTTCAAGCTCTGATATTCTTTCTTCCATTTGATCTAGTCTGTTGTTTAGGTTTTCAACTGAATTTTTTATCTGACTCTTTGAGCTTTTCATTCCCATGATCTGTGATTGGTTATTTTTTTCAAAATCTCTATCTTTCCACTGAATTTCTCTTCCATATACTGTACTATCTACCTAATTTCATCTCTTTATTTAATTTTGTTCTCTCAGATCTCACTGAACTTTTAAAAATAATTCTTTTTATTTCTTTGTCAAGCATTTATTCTATTTAATTATCTTTAAAATATGTTCCTATGGGCTGGGACTGTGGCTCAGTGGTAGAGCGCTCGCCTAGTGCTGGCAGGACCCAGGTTCGATTCTCAGCACCACATAAAAATAAAGGCATTGTGTTGTGTCTATCTACAAAAAAAGATTCTCTCTCTCTCTCTAAAAAAATATGTTACTATGAACTTTAGGAGGTGTTGTATTACTTTATTTTGTCATGTTTTTTGTGTTCCTATGTTAAAATTTGCACATCAGGTGAAATGGTTTCTTTACTACATTTACAGGATGCCATATTTTAATAAGTAAGTGACTTTCTCCTAAAGATGTGTCTTGGGGTATTGGTTTGTTATGCAATGTTGAGTTTATTTCCTGCTGAGTACCATAGTGTAATTTTCTTGTTCCTTCTTTGGCTTTGATTAGTGAGTTTGGTACAATATATACAGTATTGGAGTTAGACAGACTCATTGTTTCTGTGATCACACAAGAGTGGGGGCATTTTAGCATTTCAGGAAAGTGTGTATGAGGTGCTCCCTGTGTGGCTACCCCTACAATGGGAGCAGTGGCCCCTATCAGTTGATGGCACTGTTGATGTTGGCTCTGCTACTCAAATGGGTTTCTGGTATTGGTTGCTCCAGTATTGATGAGAGACCTGAAGTTGTCCTGTGATTCACAAGTAGTGGAGGGGGTAGGAATCACAGCATCTCCTCTGTGGTACTCACACCCAGTCTTATCAGCAGTGTTTGATCAGACAAGGTGGAGGAGTGACAGATGCAGTGGACCTTCATAGGTGTGGTGGAATCAAAAGCTGTGTTATTCCTTTCTGTTGCTACTGTGGGCATGCCCACCCAGAAGTGGGACCTCAGACCTCTGTAGCTTTGCATTCCTGGGTACAGAGCAATGGCCAGGGGCTTTTCTATCCCTGATTCTTTTAGTTGTGGTGGTGCCAGGGATTGAGTGGGAGTGGGTTACAGCTTGAGCTGGGAAAAAATTCCTCTCAGCTAAGATGCTCACAGAAAAGAGGCAGAATGCAGCTGGTGCCAGGCAGCTTCTTCCTAGTTTCTTAGGCTATGTACCATGGGGGCGGGGCTACAGCCAGAGATGCTGTTGCCTTGCTTAAAACTGACCCAGCACATCTCTGTGAGTGAGGAGTAGAGGACTCCGACTTTTTCTCAGCCTTGTTGGCCATAGGCACCTGAGCACAATACTGGGAGAGGGGTGGCTGGAACTGCATGGGCAACAACTCTCAGTCCTTGCAACCAAGCAAAACCACATGTGACTGGTCTCAGAGGGCAGGCTCTCTTATGCCCTGGTACTTATGGATCATACCCTCCACTCCCCTCTTTTACAACACCTGCTCCCCACTGTGTAGCACTCTGTATGTTTGTGTCAGAATTACTGCCCCAACGTCTGACTTGTGTGTCAGCCATCTGCTGAGCCCATGCAGTGGAATGCCTCTGGGCTCCCAGAGGTGGGAATATGCAGGGGTTTCCGATCCCCTAGAACCATTCAAACTCCAATGATACGTTCCTTCTCATGATGGTTCCTGGCTACAGCACTCTGAAGGTTCAGTGGAAAACAAAGTGAATTCTTTTTCCAAAGCCAGACTACTATGCAGATTTCAGGGTTTTTATCTATTTAGGCTGTAAGCCCATAAGGGCCATGAGATTTCCAATAGCTGGGATTGCCTGCATCTGTGCTGATAGAGTTTGCTGGGACACTCTTTTGCCTTTATCCCTGCAAAGGGGAGACTCCTCCTCCCTTGGATGTGGAGTCAGGGTGGCAGATGATAGAATATTTTATTTCTCTGCTTATGCTGCTGTTCCAGATCTTTGGATTTTTACAAGGTTTCAATTTATCTACTGTTGAATTCCAGCATTCTCTCGTGGTCACTCACCTCAATATGTAGCTATGCACCCACAGCTTTGGTTCTTCTTTGTGGAGGACTAAGTGAGTGTCAGGTATCTCTTTGTGGCCACTTTCTCTGTCCCTAGTCAATTCAGTTTTTTCTTTTCCATGTTTTTTTTTTTTATTAGTGCATTACTAAGTCAATTGATTTTGGACAAGTCTGTCAAGACTAATGAGGAAAGCATTGTCTTTTCAACAAATGTTGGGATTGTATAGATGTATTCAAATTGGTTAACTTAGCACTTTACCTCACACCATTCACAAAAAAATCACTTGAAGTATATCGAACAACTAAATGTAAGATCTAAAACAACAAAAATTTTGGATGAGAATATAGGAGAAACTCTTTGAGGCCTTGGGTTATGCAAATATCCTTTAGATATAATATTAAAAGTATGATATACAAAATAAAAAATTGAACTTCATCAAAATTCAAAATTTTTGTGCTTTGGGGACAGCATTAAGAAAACAAAGACAATTGTCATGCTGGAAGAAAATATTTGCATATAATATGCTCAATAAAGAAGTTGTATCTAGGATACAAAAATATTTTTACAATTCAATAATAATACAACTAACCCAATTAAAAATGGGCAAAAGATTAGAATAGACATTTCTTCAAAGGAGACAAAGGAATGGCTAATAACCGCACAAAAAGATTCTCAATGTCATTAAGTGATACCATCTTATAATTACCATGAATTACAATAAACATGTAATTGTTACATGATAACAAATGTTGATTAGAATGTAGAGAAACTGAAATACTTACTCATTGCTTGGGGAATGTAAAATGTCACAGCCACTTTGGAAAATAATTTAGCAGTTCCTCAAGATATTAAATACAGAGATACCATGACACGGCAATTCTACTCTAAGTATCTACAAGACAACTGAAAACATATGTCCACACAAAAACTTACACATGAATGTTCACAACAGAATTATACACAATGGTCAAAAAGTGGAAATAAGGAGGGTGGTGGTGCACTCCTGTAATCCCAGCTACTTGGGAGGCTGAGGCAGGGGGATCACAAGTTTGAGGCCAGCCTGGGCAACTTAGTGACACCCTGTCTCAAAACAATAAAATAAAATAAAATTTAAAAAGGCAGGGAATGCATCTTGGTAGTAAAGCATCCCTGGGTTCAATTCCCAGTACTTAAAAAAGTGAAAATAACCTAATTGTTTTAATTGGTGAATTGATAAACAAAATGTCCTATACTTTACAGTAGAATATTTCTCAACCATAAAAAGGAGTGAAGTTCTGATACATGCTATAACATGGATGAACTTCAAAAACATTATGCTAAGTGAAGGAAGCCAGACACAAAAGACCACATATTGTATGATTCCATTTAAATGAAATATCTATGAAAAGCAAATCTAGAGAGACAGAAAATACATCCATGGTTGTCTTAGGATGGAGCTGTAAATAGAGATCAATGTAAATAAGAATATAGCACCTTACTGATACAATGAAAATGTTCTAAAATTGGAGTATGGCAATGGTTGAAGAATTTGGTAATTTTACTAGAAACGATTAGTTTTACACTTAAATGGGTGTACAAGTTATATCTCAATGTACTTTTTAAGAATCTGTCATTCAGACCTCCATTTGAATAATTCATAGCTGTTAGGTTAAAAGCAGCTGATTCCCCCCAATTTTAATTTTATTCACAAAGGTCCATGTGGTAATGCCTTGGTCTCCAGGGGCCCAATATTAGGAAGTGGTAGAAACTAGAGGTGAGGCATAGTAAGAGGTCTTCAGGTCATTTGAGGCGTGACCTTGACGGGAAAAGTGGTACCCTTCCAAAGCTCTTTCATTTCCCAGCAATGAGGTGAGTGGTTTTGCTCTTCCACATACTCTGGCCATGATGTACCACTACAGCCCAAACAACAGGGCTGACTGATCATGAATTGGAACCTCTGAAACTATGAGCCAAAATAAACCTTTCCTCGTCCTAAGTTGATTATTTCAGGTATTTGTTAAAATAACAGAAATCTGACTAGCATGCTGCTTAACATGAGCTTATTTAGTGATAATATAAGCTTTCTTTGTTTAATTTTAAGCTTAAAATAGGAAGAAAGTGTGATTGTTTTTCAAGAACCTAAGGCAAATTCAATCCCCAATCCTTACTTTCCTGAGGGCATTAAGTGATTGAGTTTTTGAGTAAATCTCTCATAAAATGGAAAGGGTTTGTTGCCTATCTAGACCTTTCAGAAATTATAGGAAAATAGAGGCATATTTTAATTATTTTAACCTTTGGGATCATTTGACATATTAATTTAGACTGAACATTACTGAAAATTAATGTTTCTGTATTTTATGGTTAGAAGCAATGCCTAAAGTGATAGGAAAGTTCGAACTTTTCAGAGGATGAAAATTAGGCCCATTGAGATTAATTTGAAACTAAAGCCAAGTGAAGTCTGTTTGCATTTTTATGTGAGGACTGTTTTCACAAATGGCTTTGTATAACTTGAAATTGGTATAATTCTGACAAAAGACAAAAGGTATTTCTATTTAATGATGAAAGTGATTCCAAAATGTGGTAATAGCATAACATAGCTTGTCTTTTCTATACCTGCCCATTTTGAAATTCATTATGCTCTTTCTCTATTTGAGGTATTTTTAAAGTTGCATATAGTTAAACTCACAATATTTTGTATTGCACTACCTCCAATTTGCATAGTTAAAATTCCCATAAAATGTGAACAGATTGGAATATATGAGGCATTGCTCTGTATCTCTCTACTCCTCTCCAGCACATTGGCTGTCTTTAGTTCTTGAGTACAACATGCTTCTTCCTGCCAAAGGACTTTTCCACGTGTTCCTACTTCCACCTCCAACTTCCTCCTCACCTAGGTAAATCATACCCATTCTTAGGGTGCCAGTCTTAGTATCGGGTCAGATTTCTTAGTCAGTGGTTCTCATAGAAGTATGCACCTTTCCTTCAGTGTTCCTATTTTATTTTTTATTATTATTATTATTATTATTATTTTTTGAGAAGGAATCATATTATGTTGCAAAGCCAGCCTCGAACTCCTGGTCTTAAGTTATCCTTCTGCCTCAGCCTCCCAAGAAGCTGAGACTTCACGTGCATGCCACCACACCCAGGCAGGGTTCCTATTTTAGTTTTAAATTTTGCAATCTTAATCACAGTGGTTTTTATGATTAATATAAATTTTATGAGAAATTATCAAAGTGTCATTTTGTTCACCAAGGTATCTTTAGTACTAGCAAGGTTGCTGGCACATAGTAGATACTCAACAAAAATTTGTTGCTGTGAGGGGAATGGGAAAATAAACAAGGAGAGAAATGAATTACAGTAGATGGGGTAGAGAGAGAAGATGGGAGGGGAGGGGAGGGGGGATAGTAGAGGATAGGAAAGGTAGCAGAATACAACAGTCACTAATAGGGCATTATGTAAAAATGTGGATGTGTAACCGATGTGATTCTGCAATCTGTATTTGGGGTAAAATTGGGAGTTCATAACCCACTTGAATCTAATGTATGAAATATGATATGTCAAGAGCTTTGTAATGTTTTGAACAACCAATAAAAAAGACCATTTGAATAAAAAAATTTGTTGAATTAATTAATTGAATAATGATCAAATATCCATAGCTACTTCAGTAAATTCTAAGTTAGTCACAGCAGCCAAGATAACAGATCGAATCATGGTTTGTATTTATTTATTGGTACTGGGAGTTGAACCCAGGAGTGTGTTATCACTGAGCTACATCTCCAGCCCTTTAAATTTTTTTTCTTTTTTTTATTGGTTGTTCAAAACATTACAAAGCTCTTGACATATCATATTTCATACATTAGATTCAAGTTGGTTATGAACTCCCAATTTTACCCCAAATACAGATTGCAGAATCACATCGGTTACATATCCACATTTTTACATAATGTCCTATTAGTGACTGTTGTATTCTGCTACCTTTCCTATCCTCAACTATCCCCCCCCTCCCCTCCCATCTTCTCTCTCTACCCCATCTACTGTAATTCATTTCTCTCCTTGTTTATTTTCCTATTCCCCTCACAACCTCTTATATGTAATTTTGTATAACAATGAGGGTCTCCCTCCATTACCATGCAATTTCCCATTTCTCTCCCTTTCCCTCCCACCTCATGTATCTGTTTAATGTTAATCTTTTCCTCCTGCTCTTCCTCCCTGCTCTGTTCTTAGTTGCTCTCATTATATCAAAGAAGACATTTGGTATTTGTTTTTTAGGGATTGGCTAGCTTCACTAAGCATAATCTGCTCTAGTGCCATCTATTTTGCTGCAAATTCCATAGTTTTGTCATTTTTTAGTGCTGCGTAATACTCCATGGTGTATAAATGCCACATTTTTTTTTATCCATTCATCTATTGAAGGGCATCTGGGTTGGTTCCACAGTCTAGCAATTGTGAATTGTGCTGCTATGAACATCGATGTGGCAGTATCCCTGTAGTACGCTCTTTTAAGGTCTTCAGGGAATAATCCAAGAAGGGCAATAGCTGGGTCAAATGGTGGTTCCATTCCCAGCTTTCCCAGGAATCTCCATACTGCTTTCCAAATTGGCCGCACCAGTTTGCAGTCCCACCAGCAATGTACAAGAGTACCCTTTTCCCCACATCCTCGCCAGCACTTGTTGTTGTTTGACTTCATAATGGCTGCCACTCTTACTGGAGTGAGATGGTATCTTAGGGTGGTTTTGATTTGCATTTCTCTGACTGCTAGAGATGGTGAGCATTTTTTCATGTACTTGTTGATTGATTGTATGTCCTCCTCTGAGAAGTGTCTGTTCAGGTCCTTGGCCCATTTGTTGATTGGGTTATTTGTTATCTTATTGTCTAATTTTTTGAGTTCTTTGTATACTCTGGATATTAGGGCTCTATCTGAAGTGTGAGGGGTAAAAATTTGTTCCCATGATGTAGGCTCCCTATTTACCTCTCTTGTTGTTTCTCTTTCTGAGAAAAAACTTTTCAGTTTAAGTAAGTCCCATTTGTTGATTCTTGTTTTTAACTCTTGGACTATGGGTGTCCTATTAAGGAATTTGGAGCCCGACCCCACAATATGTAGATCAGAGCCAACTTTTTCTTCTATCAGACGCAGAGTCTCTGATTTGATATCTAGCTCCTTGATCCACTTTGAGTTAACTTTTGTGCATGGCGAGAGGAGGGGATTCAGTTTCATTTTGTTGCTTATGGATTTCCAGTTTTCCCAACACCATTTGTTGAAGATGCTATCCTTCCTCCATTGCATGCTTTTAGCTCCTTTATCAAATATAAGATAGTTGTAGCTTTGTGGATTAGTCTCTGTGTCCTCTATTCTGTACCATTGGTCCACCCGCCTGTTTTGGTACCAGTACCATGCTGTTTTTGTTACTATTGCTCTGTAATATAGTTTTAAATCTGGTATCGCTATACCACCTGATTCACACTTCCTGCTTAGAATTGCTTTTGCTATTCTGGGTCTTTTATTTTTCCATATGAATTTCATGATTGCTTTCTCTATTTCTACAAGAAATGCCGTTGGGATTTTGATTGGCATTGCATTAAACCTATAGAGAACTTTGGGTAATATCGCCATTTTGATGATGTTAGTTCTGCCTATCCATGAACAGGGTATATTTTTCCATCTTCTAAGATCTTCTACTTCTCTCTTTAGGGTTCTGTAGTTTTCACTGTATAAATCTTTCACCTCTTTTGTTAGGTTGATTCCCAAGTATTTTATTTTTTTTGAGGATATTGTGAATGGAGTGTGTTATCACTGAGCTACATCTCCAGCCCTTTAAATTTTTTTAAAAAAATTTTTGAGACGGGTTCTTGGAAAGTTTCAAAGGCTGGCCTCAAACTTGTGATCCTCCTGCCTTGGCCTCCTGAGTTACAAGCATGTGCCACCATACCCAGTTGGATCATGGGTTTTAAACTGAAGGGAGGGGCTCTCCATTATAATAGCTAATATTTATTGAGCATTTTATATGTGTACCAATCACCGTTTAAATGCTTTATTTGCATTATCTCATTTAAGTCTCCCCCAAATTCTGTGAGATAGGCACAGTAATTATTTCCACTTTAGAGGTGGGAAGATTGAGGTAGGTCTTAATGTTAGCAAGAATAAATGCTTGGATTCAATTCCTGGCAGTCTTTTCACACTCTTTTATTAAATTTAAAATTTATTTTTTGTTCTAATTAGTTATACATGCATGTTCTTAATGATAAATCATCTAGCCCACCATCCTCATTTTCCAGATGGGGAAACTGAGGTCCAGAAGGGAAATGATTTTTCTAACATTTTAAGCCAATTTGGTGGCAAAGCCAGGAGTAGAGCCTAGGTATCTTGAATAATAATAATAATAATAATAATAATATCTACAAATTATTGTTATATAATTTATATAATTTATGTTCTGATTTTATCTTTAAAATGACATCTTTCTGCAAACTAAGATCAAAGATTCTTCAAGCCAGAAGTTTACTAAAATTTTTCAGTTGGACATCTAATAAAAAGAAGAATATTTAAAGTAAGAAGACGGAATGATCTCTAAGGAATCAAAATAAGAACTATTAGGAAAACATTTGCACACACCTATTAAGCAATAGCAAATGCTATAACCTGAGTGTCCACTTGGTGCCAGGACTTCACAAATGTGATCATCAATCTTCATGACCAAACTATGGGAGTGATAGTGTAATTATATTAGTATTTTAGGGGATGAAGACTCTGGATACACAAATATAAAATAAATTTGTCCCAAATCACACAGCTACTATGTGATGGATATAAGCTCACTCTGAATTCTGATTCCAAAGTAGGGGGAAGGGTAAAAGGCAAGACATTGACTATCGGGAATTGCATTTTGTGACATTGGTTCCTCCATAGCAATGGATAGATGTTTTGTCTTCTTAGGTGATTCTAGCCAGCACATCAATTACTTTACATGTGATTATTCACCTTAAATTGAGCACTGGGTGTTTTTCTATTTGAACTATTAAATTATACCTGTCTATTTCATCTGTGGGCTCCTAGAGAGAAAAGCATGTGCTTTATATTTAAATTCTTTGTTTTCCTAAGTATTTAGCACAACACATGACACAGAGCCAATCATTTATGTGTCTTAAAAAATTTGATAACCATATCTCCAATTACTTTTAAATAGAAAACTTTATTAAAACAGTCCATAATCACCCCTCCCCCAAATTAGGTCCATGAAAAGCTGAAATCCAAGCAGATCAAATGTCTTTAGACAAAGAACCTGCCATCTAGCTAGGCATAGTAGTGTATACCTAGAATCCCAGCTACTTAGGAGGCTAAGGTAGGAGGATCTCAAGTTCAAAGCCAGCCTCAACAACTTAGTGAGATCATTTCTCAAAATAAGGGCTGTGGATGTGGCTCAGTGGTTAAATGCCCTTGGGTTCAATCCCCAGTGGGCCCCTGCACAATGCAGCAGCAACAACAGTAGCAACAAAAACCATGCCATCTTCCCCTTAAAAGCTTCTGCTACCATCTCAGCTTTGACCATGGGAGAAAGGGAATTGAAACCACAGGAAAGGAATGGGACCACTCACCCATCCCTACCCTACCATTAGTTTAGTTTAAGAAGAATCTAAAGTCATGTTCACTAGAATACACCTTGGAATCCTACATATTGTGAAGAATATGAGTTTGGGACCTCTACCACATAAAAAATTCCTAGAAATTGGGAGAAATAAAGCTTCAGAATCTTGGGAGGTTCTGATCATGAGAGCTTGAACTGCTCTGCCCCTCATTCTCTATCATCCTCCACCTTTCTATAGTGAAATTTAAAACCTTTTAACTCTTTAAAGTAATACATTGGGAGTTTGGTTTCAGTCTCAGGCACATGGTGAAGAGAAAAAAAAAGACAAGTTTGGTTTTGTTGTTGTTTATTTGCAGTAGTGTGGATTGAACCCAGGACCTTGTACACCCTAGGCAAGTGCTCTGCCACTGAGCTACATCCCCAGCCCTAGAGTGCATTTTAAATGAAGGACTTCCAAGTGACTGTGTTGAAATGATCTTCTGTGGATTGACAGTGTATAGTTTTGTTTTTAATTGCTCTTATTTTGCAAAATTCAAAGTTGATAACTCTATACAATCTGGAAATCACTGAATTAGAATAAATGTTACAGTAGTCCAGGCGAAAGGTCATGAAAACTTAAATTAAAGTGGTGCCAATGGAGATATAAATGCAGAACTGAGTGGCCAGTTGGATGTGAATATGGAAGAGGAAGGAGTTGCTGGCTTGGGTCGCTTGGGTGACTAATTGGATGGCAACAATATTCACTGAGCTAGAGCATACTCAGAGGGTAAAGGGATTATGAAATTATATTGAATAAATAAGCATGAAGATATTGCAGAATGTTCAACTGGACATAGCTAGCCTCTAACTGGAAATATAGATCGGGAACTTGGAGAGATTTGTGGAAAATTGCAGTGGTAGTTGAAGTGGTGGAAGTGGATGAGGTGTTGAAGTGAGAAGAGGACCACTCCCTTACACACATTTTTTCAGCTTCTTTGAGCAATGGAATTTAAAACCACGGAAGTGGTTGTTGGCTTATGTGTGCCACAATACCCCTGCTGTGGTTAGTCAGGGCTACAGGCTCTGGTTGGCAACTCAAATGTTCTGGGCACTGGAAAGTAAAGTACAACTTTTCTAGATATAGTAAATATCAAAATACTGATATATTTGACAGTGGGATAGAGTTTGGAGAAGTCTTGATTGATTAAAGGTAACAGGAACCATGACTGAATGGTAAGCAAAATAATGTAGGAACTGTAGGGAATTATGGAAAATCTGACATTTTTGATACCAGGCAAATCAGCATTTATTACTTGTAATCAACAGCTTTTACAGTTTGAGAGGAGTGCGTCTCTGTAGAATCCATCTGGAACACCAAAGAAGGACACCGTCTGTTTTAAGTCTTAGAAAATGGGACACACTAGAAAATGATTCTCCAATTTGAGGGGGAAAAGAATCCCCTACACAAAGCTCTAGCCCAGTGCTTCTCAAACTTTAACATGCACTCAAATCACTTAGGGATCTTGTTAAAGTTCAGATTCTGATTCAGCAGATTTGGCCTAAGATCTGGAATTTGGCATTCCTCGCAACTTCCCAGATGATGGTAATACTGTTGCTCCTTTTCAAAGTGCTGAGTGTGTTTAAAACCTTCTATGCAATTTGACAATGAACAGTGCACTTGTCTCAAAAAATGTATTAATAATTTGCAATTCTTTTCTCTTTCCCTATGCTATGTTTGTTTTGAAATGTAATTTTACATGTTGAATTGAATGCATTTGAGTTTTTATTTTGCATATCTGTTTCTCATTTCACCCTTCAGAAATTCACTTTTATTGTGTTTTATAATATTATTGATCTGTGATGGATTGCAAGAAAAATTGGTCCCTTACCAGAGATAGTTTGAGAAACACTGCTCTAGACAATGAAGAACTTTTATTTGGGATATAAATTTAATTAGAAATGGTTTGATTTCTCTTACATATGATTCTAAAGCAGTATTTTAAACTTTTCTTTTTTATTTATTCCATAAACAATAACAAAACTCAGCTAGGTAACATATGACAGTTTCACCATACATTCAGTCACAAATATTTAAAACTTTTGCAACAAGAACAACAAATCCAGAGGTGTTACAAGAATAATTTACAAGAAAATCTATAAAACAGCAAGAAGCTCACAAATGTTCATTTTCTTTTGCACAAGATCACTACACTCTTTCACAACATGTTTTGTGTTACAAAATTTCCCAACAAAAGTGTATTTTTTTTCTTTGTATTGTGGTTTCTAAAACCAGAAACTTTGAAGTAAATATCCTTTTATTAGCACCTAGTGGTGCAGAAAAAGGAAAACTCTCACATACAGACACTTCACAGCACTTTTCTAAGAAAAATATACACTTACAAAATATGTTACAAATTGGCACACTTAAAAATATACAAGATTTTGTAGGCGTCTTAAGAGTGATCCTTAAGCTTTATACTTCAATTGACTCTACAGATTATTTATAAAGCTTAATTCTAAAAGAAAAAGGCAAATAATTTCCTAACATTTTAAAGTTGCAGTGTCATATGTCAAACAGAAACTTAGGTTACATTCATAAAAAGGGCCTCTAAATGCTTTTATTTTAAATTTTCTTAAATGCTTAAGGGGATTGGGGAAGAAGAAGAAATGGGAATAATCTTTTCTTTAGCACCATAAATCAGTAACTTACTAAAGAGGTGCATTCAGTTCTGTGGAAACTAAGGACTAGTACATTCAAAACTCTGTAGGCAGCAAACTCCAGTCAGTGCTACAGCTATCCCAGTAGAGCATCTTAAGGTTTCTACCCTCCTCACTGGGAGTAAAAAACAAAAGGCCTCTTCTAGTTTTCATTCAAGCCTTTCCTTTTGTGCTGTAAAACCAGGCATCTTTCTAAGAGGCAGAATTATTTAAATATCTCCTTTCTTTTCTTTGAGTAGGATGTCCTTCTGAGACTCAAAAACCTCTGAGCCTGTTGGATGGACAAACATCCTTTCCATCTCATATGGATGAGTGTTTCTTCAGTGTCTTTAGTGTTTATTTATCCAGATGCTTATTTTTAAAGCCTCATTCATATCTTAAACATTGTATGAAGCCTCTCTCTTTTATACTGTCCTTCCCCAAAGTTTTACCTCTTAGGTACAATTCTCAAACCAAGAGTACATCTCAAGTATCATGTAGCTGCAATGGGATCTCTGCTTCATGACTGTAGCTACTGTTTAATGCTGAGTAAAAAATGTGCCTTAAAGGATAGCCTGAGTACTGTCATCAAAATAATCCCATGCTGGTTGAGGACCCTCAAACTGATGACAGTGTTTCCCAAGTTAAACATCACAACTAAAAACTTTTCTCCCTTACTTGGGTCTTTGAGAAACCTTTACAAAATCCCTGGCCTACATTGTGTTGACAAGATCCCTACTTGTTACTAAAATGTTTGATTTTTGGTACTAAACCTTCTAAACATAATTACAGGCTTAGTAAATTTTATGATTAAAAAAGAAACTACCTCACATCAGTTTGATTTTATAAAAAAGGACTTATTTCTGTAGTGATGGGCAGTCATTAAAAATCCCTAAATAAAAATGAAAACTCCTTATATTAGATAATTTCTCAATAGTACAGGAGAAAACAAACATTTCTAGTTCTAGCAGTAGATAGGACTAGCTAGTGTTCCATTTGCGTCTTCAGTGCAGAAAGTTAGCTCTCTTCATTTCTTGGATTCTGAGAGCATTTGTAAATTGAAGATGTGGTGGATCTGCCTTATGCTGGTTCAGCTTGGTAAGAGTGAGCTTGACTAAGAGGTTCTTGGATATGGTTTTTCTTCTCTAGGCAGTAAACCCTAATTCAAACCCACTAAAATGGAAATTCACTAGAACTGCAGGACCTCACATAACAGAACTTAGGATGCTAGTTAGAGTTCTTTACAGCTTTTGAAGCATCCTTATGCTTCTCTCTTACATACATGCGCGCACATGTGCACACATGCATGCACGCGCACACACACACACACATACACACACACACACTTACCCCCCCTCCCTCACCCCCCCCACACACACTGATGCTTCCCAGCAAGGAAAAAGGTCAGAGAAGGTGAAAGTTGTCACAAAAGCCCACCTAGCACCAAGGACTTCAGGGAGATGGCTCAAGAAGTGATGGTCAAGGTAGTGCAGGAGGTTTGAAAACATTTAGGAAAAGGTAAGGCCTTAACATATAATTGCACAGAGTAGCAAGAAGAAGTCAGAAGGGAAACCTGGGAGGAAGCAGCATATGTGAGGCAGCTGGTATCTGAGACACTGGAGAGGCAGAGAGGATGGCCACTGGTTCAAGCCAGTTACCACAGCCCAAACACAACTCCCAAAGTCTCGAAGACCCTTGGTCAGGGCCACTGTATCAGCACCCTGTTCCACATAGTACAGCACCTAACCAGGGCAGGAGATCAGACCTATTCTTACAGATGTTCGAGGAAAAGGAGTTTCCAGCTTTCCTCAATGATGTGATAGTTTGTGCACATATGAGTGTTTAGATTTGAGAATGGCCAAGGCGATGAAAGGTGATTAAGAATGGGAAGGTTCCCCTCCAAACTTCCAGAAGAAATCACTCTGGCTAAAGCTCTTAGACTCTAACAACTTGGAGAGGTGAAATATAAGACCATAAAAGAAGAAAAATTATTTTTTTCTTTTTTGTGGTACTAGGTGTTAGACTCAGGGGCACTTTATCACTGAGCTACATCCCCAGTACTTTTAATTTTTTATTCTGAGACAAGGCCTTGCTAAGTTGTTTAGGG
Source organism: Marmota monax (assembly GCF_021218885.2). Taxonomy (NCBI): domain Eukaryota; kingdom Metazoa; phylum Chordata; class Mammalia; order Rodentia; family Sciuridae; genus Marmota; species Marmota monax. The sequence goes on from NW_026693786.1 coordinate 1,092,551, forward strand.
CCTCACTAAGTTGCTGAGGCTGGTCTTGAACTTGCAATCCTCTGGCCTCAGCCTCCTGAGTCACTGGGATTATAGGCATGCGCCACTGTACCTGGCTAAAAGAAGAAAAACTCTAGGACCAAGGACTGAAATTAAGAAAGAAGAATAAGGGAGGATACCATTTCCAAGATAGATAGTAAAGATTAAATGACACTCTTTGGGGAGAGGAATTAATAGGAAGCAGCTTTTCAGAGAGGTTGGAAGGGAGTGGTAATCAGAAATTTCAGACCAAGGAAAAATCCAATATTTTTAACTTAAGATCAGTAATATGGTAAAACATTATTTTTATACATTGGTCCTCACTCCACTAAGGCAGTTGGTTGGATAAGGGATCTGTAATACGTTTGGCCTACTATGTTGTGACAGGAAGAAAAAGAATTGTGTGAATAGAGATAGGGCCAAGAGAATGCTAAATGCTGAACAACTTAGAACATAGTGTACTGAGACAGTTATTAAATGAAATTAAGAGAATAAGCATCTTAGCCTTGGCCTATTGCTCACTACTCAAGCTCATTTTCTTGTTGTTTCAGTACAAAATAACTGGTTATAAGTCACTAATTTATATGTTAAAAACATATAATGCACTGTAGGCCAATATAAAAGGTGCTTTAAAATGGCAATTCTCTTTGGAGAAAGGGATGAACCATGCCCTAGAATTGGCCCTTAGGGGACTCTCTAGGAGGAACTGAAAGAGTATCTACTCCAAAGGACTCATGATAGCAAGTTCTGACAAAGAAATTGTTTCCAACAGTTTCAGGCTATCCTATTCTGTTCTCACCCCATTCTCCAAAGCTGAACTGATACTTAAAAAAACCTGGGACAACTGCTCCTGTATTTATTTTTATAAAAACACATTGTACTCATGGAACGCTTTCTGTATTTCTTCCTTAATTGCCACCTTTTGATTACATAGAAAGCACTCCATTCCTTCAAGCTAGCAGGTTGACTGGAGGTCTGGAGTCTTGGGGGAATCACAATACTGGCTGAGTTGGTGATTCCAAGCCAAAATTCGGCTGAAAAACAGAACAAACAAAAACAAAAACAAAACAAAGACCAGTTCCTAGGAACCAGCCATCGCATTTAGTACGAACAGCTAGCTATCAGAGTAGAGAAATAGAAGAAAGTGTTCCAGTTTGATTGTTTTCCCTTTTGGATGGCAGCTGAAGGGCAGAAGATGTGTTTCATCTGGTGCCTTTCCACTAAGTAATTTTCCAGGGCTCATTGCACACAGAGCATCAAAGCCTAGGAATGGGCTTGAACTATTCTCACAAGCTGCTCCTCACCCACTCGTCCCCACAGACAGAAGAGACTGATGCTGAGAACACACACCCACTCAAGAACACAGGCTTGTTCATTTTACTACCTAGCTGTAAGTAGTAGAGCTGGCTGGTGAAAGGAATCATGGGCTGGGAAGTGTAAAAACTTATGTACGTGATAGGCTTCCTTCCATTTCTCTCTGACTACTTTAAAATGTTGCTTCTCTGTTTGTGAATATATTTAGGTGGCAATGACTAGGTAGGTTCATATTTTGTTTAAATTTTTCCTTTTGAGACATCTTCCCTTTTTTAAGTCCCCCTTTTCCCCACCCACTTATTCTCCACCCTCCCACCCCAGCCTATATATTCACAAGTTAATAGGTTAGTAACAATATTAGTAAGAATAGTAACAACAACAACAACCAACAACATTAATAATATTAATCCCCTATATCTGTATAGCACTTTACGATCTACAAAGCGCTCTCACATCCATTATCTCATCTGTGCCATAATGCATCAGTTATCAGCCTCATAGGCCTTCAACTGTGCAAGGAAAAGAGATCAAATGTTAGAAGTCGAGTGGTGAATAAAGGGGAAGAAAAGGCTAGTAGTGAGGGATGTTGGAGCTGTGACAATTTTTAAAAAGGTGGAGGGGGAGGGCTGAATTAAAAATGATTTAAAAATTTATATAAAAAATTCACTTACGTTGAGTGTGCGGCATCAAATACTAGTTGTCCTTAGACTAAGTATATATGGCCCAAATGAGTTGTTTCCACGAATTGTTCAGCTTATCTGATATTATATGTATTTAACTCATAGGAAGAAAAGTTTGGTCAAAGTGAGATGCCTTAACATTTTCTTTAAATGACATTGGCATTGCAAGATTAAACACTTAAAGAACACTAAAGCCATGATATGAGTGCACTTTTGACAAAACTGGAATAAAACATTTAGGAAACTACTTAAATAAAAGCAATCTATGTACTTCATTTAGCATTAGTGTCGGTTTTATAGCTATTTTATAATTTATCCCAGACTATTATAAAATATATAAAACTGAGATATAAAGTATCAGCAATATAACTTTGCACTTTAAATAATTTTCAGCTACAGATTTTGCTTTTAGAAAACAAACTTTCAAAGCAGCTGTTTTGTTTCCTTGTAAAAGGTTCTATAAATGCATATACTCAGGTCCCTGATGGACTTTGCTGTTGTGACCTTCAGACTTTTCCAACATTTTAACTCTTAGACAATGGAACATACACATCTTTATTGTGCCTTGTTCAACTGTTCACGTTTCCACACAGGACATCAGAGTTCAAAATCTTAAAAGAATGTATGTATGTATGTGTGTGTGTGTGTGTATATACACACACATATCTCTCTGAGTGTGTGTGTATGTATATATATATGTATTTAAAAAATTCATTAATGAGCTTTAAACTGTGGGGTGAATCTGTGAAATGAGGTAAGGAAATTTGGCACATTTCAAACAGTATCCTTTAAGTTTTGGTAAATTGTGTAACACAACATATTTTTCCACTGTGATCTACAGGTGCTATCCACATAAGTGGGGGTGGTTAATAGCAAGAATCACTGGAATGTTTCTAGTAAATTAACAGGGACAAGCTCCCCCAAATACTCACAACCAAATGTTGATATAGAAGTAAAAATATATACAGTACAGTCACCTGCTTGTAGTTTGGCACACTGTTTTCCATTTTTTCCTTGTGGGTAAATAGTGCATAAACTACTTGTGCAACTGTATGACTTTTTAAGTCTTTTACATAGAACATCAGATTAAAGTTTGCTTTCAAAGACTTATTCCCACAATTTAAAATTCTTTTCTTTAAGCACTTACATGTCAACATACATACCACAAGGCATATTTTGAAAGAAATAAAACACAAACATCAAATGTCTTTCTGGAAAATGCGAGTCTCTTCTTCAAACACAGGTAAAACTCAAAATGCTGTTTCTGCTTTTAGGAGATTGTAGTCGGAATCCCTGCAGAAAAATCAGACAATTTATGCCATCTTAGTTAGTTTTAGTGTATGTCCCACAAAGGGATCATACGACCTAAATTTGTTAACATCATACTAGACGCTGTATGATGCAGAAAAAGATACAGATAGCAGGGGGTACTAGAAAGCACTCCTAATTGCCACGTGTTGAGATTTTGTTTTCCAGCTAATGCTCTTTTTGTTGAAATGATCTTGGCTTTTTGTCTACACGACTTTAATTCTGTTGTTCAAAATCTGTCTTACTGCAAAGCCCTTCCCTTTCCAAAATCATTCAAGAGCATATTTTCATAATAGGTGGAAATTAATGCTGAATAGCAGAAGAAAAAAGTAGCCTTGTTAGAGCTTATCCCTAGTGAAGCCAGAACAAAATTGCCCAATTTTTGGGGTGGCTTAAAGGTATAGGGATTTTCATGCACGCTTTTCTTTTATTTGAAAAAGGGAATAGGACAGTTTCTTTCATGCAAATTTTGCTTTCAAGAGGGAAAAAATGAGGGACTGTGGGCTCAGCAGGTAGTAGGAAATCTAAGGGTGCATCATCTCAGCCATTTTGGTGCAGTATTACCTCAGTTTTTCAAAAGAAGCTGTCCCAGCCTCATCCTTGTGGACCTGTTCTCGCTCCATGCGCTTTCCCTTACACTTCTCATCTCTCAAGGCCTTGGAGCTGGATTTGTGACGATATAACTTTTTGTGTGTCGGTCCATTATTGCCTAAAGTGCTCATGCTACTATACTTTTTATCAAAGAAGGCAGAGCGAGAGTCCTCATTATAACCAGGCATGTCTGCACGACCAGGATCACCTGTCGCTGCTTTCCCATTGCTTTTGCTCACACCTTTGATTGACCTGTGATTCTTAGTGGTTCCTGGAGACCCACTGTTGACCTTTTTCTTAGATTCTTGTGGTGTCCCAGCCAATATTTTGAGGGTTTTTAATTTTAGACTATTGGACTCAGGGGAGTAGAATGCATTGGGGTCCCCATGGTGCTCCATGGGTTCCCAAAGGGGCTCTATGGAGGCCATCATGAATCTCTGCACATCTGCCATACCAGAGGCAATGTTGGACAAGATATAGGAAGGCTCCTGAAATTCCCGTTGGTCATCATCCAGGAGGCTGTTGGTGTTAGTGCCCATACTCATGTTGCTCCAGCCTGGATTGCTCTCTTTCCCCAAAACCCAATCTGCAGAAAGTCCCTTCTGACTTTGCATCTTCACAGAGGTGACAGGGCCTCCATGTTGGGTACAGTCAGCCAGTGTCTTCCCAGTGGAGGATATGCTATTAGTCTGGCCTCCTCCACGGCCAATGCCCATTTGCATTTTCTCTCCATTGATGGCAGCCATGTATTTTCCTTTCTTTGTTGACTTAGGGACTTGGCGAGAGGTTTTGCCAGGTGGTTTTTCAGTCCCTTTATTGTTGACTTTAGGGGACTTTTTCCTGGTGTTTTTCTGAGAAGAACTTTGGTTCATAGCTCCACTCTTGCTGGGTGAACTTTTCTTTCTTGATTTTGATACTTTGTTGTTGGTACTAATTTGACCTGATGGGTCATTAAATGTTGACAAGCAAGGGTTTTTTTGGAGCAGGCTGATAGAATCCTCATCATTGAACATATGGAACTGAAACTGATGGTTATTTAAAGTAAATCCATCATCCGCTTGGACCTGCTGAGAAACGGTACTACAGTCCCACTTGATTTTCTCCATGCTGCCCAATGGTCCTGGGACACCATCTTGGAACCCTTTCAGTGTTCCTAGTGTCTTGATAGTCTCACATCTGGTAATCTGAGGAGAAAGACTGGGGGTATCAGGTGGGGACATCTCTGAGAGGGAAGAGTGGCGGAACTTGTCAGGAGTGAAATTGGAGATATCCAGGAGGTCAGTGGATTCCTTTAGTGGTACTATCTCATCAATGCTCTGCTGGATCACTAGCTTGGGGCTGCAGTGGGCCAGGAAGTCATCAGCGATATCATCATCACCATCCTTTTCACAGGACTTCAAACTTAAGGAGCAGTAATTGTTTGAGCTGACAGAGAGTGGGGCCATTGAATCAAAGCTAAAGAGCCGACCATCATCCATACTGACTGGGCCCTGTTGGAAAGGAAAGCAAATATCTCCATTATTAAAGTGACATAATTGATAAGAGTCATCAGATTGGAGTTGGGTGTCTGGCACAGAGGCATATAGGACCTTGTTGCAACTACCACCACCACTATTGAGGCCAACTGGATTGTATGTTGTAGCTGGGAGATTATTTTCCATAGACACTACTTGAGATGCTTCAAATTCACTGGATTGGTTTGAGGCTATCTCCCTTGAGACTTCAGCCATGAATTCCTGGGTACCAGAAGTAGCCTTGTTGGGCCATGCATTTTCATAGTTACTAGATTCCATTTTGAAGTTAAGAGATGACTGCTGCAGCTCAGAGTCAGAGGATGAGGAGAGTACACAGTCCTGGGTAGGGTGGAGAGGTACAAATGACTTCTCTGTTGGAGTGAGACTGCTTTCACTTTGCTCAGGAGAATGGTGGGTGAAGTATGAGATATTAGTATTATTTGACAAGTCAGAAGCATCTAACAGTGTCTGCAGATACCCTCCAGGGATAACAGGTATATTAGTGGTAACATTAGCAGAAGATAGAGGCATTTCAGAAGAGCAGGTGGTTGGTAGGAAAGTGGAATTCTTAGCAGCTTTGGCCTCATGAAATTCAGATAGATGAGAACTGTTTGAATTCCCAGGAATAACTTCATTTTTTAAATTAGGCTTGGAAGATTGGTCTTCCAAGAGAGGGCTCATTTGAACAATTGGCTTGCTTTCTTGCCCAGCTTTGATTTTCTTGGATTTTAACCTAGCTTCACTTTTAAATTTGATTTTGTTGAGCACTTTCCTCTCTGGCCCTTTAAACTCTGGGTCTTGGGCTTTGACTTTCACTGAGTCAGGGCCTGTGATGTCATTTAAATGTGATCCATTTGCACTGCTGGCAGTGGCTAGAGGTGCTGACTTCAATGTACCTTTTAGGCCTCCATCTTCTTTGCGATTAGTTTGCCTCTGCTCACTGCAGAATGAAACCTGCTTATTACTTGCTGACGTTTCCATGGATGGGATTCTTTGAATCCTGTGCCTGTTGCCAAGTTTAGATTTTCGTTTACGAGCAGGTGGCAGGAATGATACCTCAAAGCTACCTGGTTCAAAGCTTTGCTTTTGGCATAAGGGTGTCTTGATGGAGTCTATGTTGCTGTTTCTCTTTTTCTTCTTCTGCCAGAAGGCTTTCAAAGGTGCCAGCTTGGCATATTTGTTGAGCTGATTCTCACTCAAATTCACTGTTGTCTCACTGGCATCCACCTTACCCAACTTCACCAGCATGTTCTTCTCACCTTTAAAGCGATTGATGATGATATATTTGATAATAACAGGGGGCTCTTTACGGGTTACTTTTCTTCTCTTTTTGGGACACCATTCATCATCATCTTCCTCTTTGGAACTACCTGGCAGCCATTCCTTCCTCTCATTTACTTTTTCACCCTCTAGTGAGTCAACATCATATAGGTAATCTTCACTGTATCTTACTTTTCTCTTCGCTCGTAACCCATAGTTCTGCTGGGAGGAGGAGCTGCCAGAATTAGTATCCCGAGCCATATAGCGGCTACAGTCCTTGATCTCTCCCATGGAATCATATGAGACCTCAATGAAGGAACTGTCATCACTGTAGTTCCCTGATGTTTCCAAGGAATTAGTAAGATGGCCCTGCTTTGAATTCTTAAATTGCCCTACATCAGTCCCACTGCATGGTTTATTTAAGGCAGGTTTCTCTTCATTATCCTTTCCATCTTTTGTCTCTACACCTTTATCTTCATGTCCTTCCTCTTTGATTTTCTTCTTGTCCAAGTTTTTATCTTCTTCCCCCCAGATGATGCTCACATCAGGAACTTTGAATTGGGAAAGATCACTGCTCTGCTTCAGGGTCCCACTCTTAGACTCCCGCTTGGGGCAGGTAGTAAAGACACTGGGAAAAAAGTTGAATTGTGCATCCTCCTGCATCAGAAGGGTGGTCTTGTCTCGAACATTGTCCTGAAAGGACTCATATCGAATTTTCAGGGAGCAGACGTCACTGCCCAGTGTTGACTCATCATCATCAAACATGTAGTTATCCACATCTTCTTCAGAGAACAGGTTGACAGATAGCTCATTCTTGGAACAAAGGTCAAGCAGTTCAATTTTACTCTCACTAATAAAAGTCTCAAAGTAACCCCAATCCTGATTGGAATTTGCAAGCAAAGCTTCTTCTGTATTGCACTTATCTAACAGTAATGCCTCATAATAACTTTTCTGAGCTGGATCTTCCAAGTCAATGTCAGGTTTCTCAGCTTCTCGTCTATCTCCTGCCCTTGATTTATGCAGGGGGAAGCCTAGGAGCTGGTCTGAAAGCAGCTGCTCTCCATATTTCATGTTTTCTCCGGCATTAATGCACTGAATCCCTATATCAGAGACTGCACATGTTTCATAATCCCTATTTAGATCACCGACTTTCAGACTGATTCCTGGCTCAGGATCTACTGCCTCCTTGGATTCCATGAAGCAGCCCAAGCAAGTCCGGCTTGGCTGCATGAGGCAGTCTCCATTCAGAGCTGACATGCCTGCAGGCTCCATTATGGCAAATGGAGCCTTCTCACACTCATTGGGCAATGACCATGTGTTCAGGCCTTTTGCAACACCAGATGTCAGGGAGATGGCATTCACAGAAGCACTATTAGCAGCATGCTCAGGTGCTTCAATCAGGCCCAAAGGAGAGGGAGGGCTCTGCATACAGGGCTTCTTAGAGGGCAGAGGCAGGAGACCCCTAGGAAACATCAGGGTCTCTTTTTGTACCACTGGTATAGGCTGAATTGGTGCAGCAGCTTCTAGGGCTGCAAATGACTTCATTGCCACCTCCTGGTTCTCTGAGTCTAGAGAAAAGGGGAAAAGATGACATGAACAAAGTTAAAGGTCTTAGACCAGATTCATTAACTTTCTTTCCCTTGATCAGTTTCTGGTACTTTATCTTATTATATAAGTATGCCTCTATTTCTCTAGCTTTGAAAACCACAACTAGATCATTCAAGAATAATCCTGATTTCATATTGAACATTCATGCAAGTGAAAAATAATATTTTTTGGCTCCAGCTTCTTCCTCAGAGAAAGTCATAGCCCTCTTTAGAAATGAAGAAAGAATTGGATTGCTTGATTAATTGGAAAGTCAAGGCTTTCAGAGGGGATATTCATGGTCTTAAGATATGAGACACAGGCCTGTCCTTCAGAGTCATATCCTGGAAGCACCCAGTGACTCTGATTCACTAGGAATTCTGAGGAACTTCATTTGACAGAGATGATTTGGGGAGACAAAGTGGTCAGATTTGAAGCCTCTCAGAGACTCTTCTAATCTAGTTAAAATTTTGGTAGAATAAAGTTTAGGATTAACATCAATCACAAAGGCATCCTGGACTCAAACTGTCCCAACTTTTTGGATACTGAAAATCCATAGTAATAACAAAGGACTATCAGGAGAGTGATTATATTCTGTAATTAAATTCCCTTACCATTTTCTTTGACCCCATTAATCAGAGTGTTTTCTCCGTTGGCTGAGGCAGCAATAGTCTTATCTTGTTCGTTATCCATGAATGTAACCTCTTATTGTTTCATTCCAAGTCCAAATTCTGTCCAACCTGCACATTTCAAATATATAAATTAGTTTTATTCTGTCTTTTACAGGTTGTTTTAGCTACACGATTCTTAAAAGGCTCAATGGAATTTACCTGTTTCCAGACTGTCTTCATTACTGCTATTTTTGTTTTATAGTTTATGCTTACCATATAAGTCAATTTGGAAACCCACACTTCATTCATACATCCTAGGCCATACTATTCCCATTAGGCAAACATATATCTTCCTTCATAGGTGTCCAATTAGAAAGGATGCAAAGCAGAGTCCAAGCTAAGTTGAAATAAGGAGTATGTGGATGTTAAGATTAGCTTCATTACTGTTTGCTTCATTTCTACTTCATTTCTATTTCAGATGGTCAAAAGGCTCTTCAAAAACAAATTCACATATGTATGTATGTGTGTGTGTGTGTGTATATATATATATATATATATATATATATATATATTATTGTTTCATTCCAAGACCAAATGCTGTCCAACCTGCATACACACACACACACACACACACACAATGCACTCAGATTTTTTCATTCTATGCCCTAAAATTTGATTGCTAAGGTTTAAAGAGGTAGGGAATTCCTTGATTTCTCAACTTTAGGATCTTAACTAAGATTTTGACAAGTATTCCTCCAAACCTACATCAAGATTTTAAAATGTGACAACAAATAAGATCTAGATTTTCTGAAAAGGCCCCAGCATCATCTGATACTTTTCAGGCATAGTAAACATATCTATAACCCCCCCATCTCCTGACCAACCACCTAGTGTATGTATATAAAAATGATGGGAGATGAGGCCCCAGAGATAGAGGTATTTATGATGTGTCACTACAACATCTACACATCCGTGTTCATTCCAGCCCTCTATCCCATCCCTAGACATCCTCTCCAGGTAGGTATTCATCTTTTTATTAAAAATCACATAATACTGATAGCCAAGCATCTGTAACAAGAATCTGAATTGTATACTCATTGATTGTAATACAGATGATCTCCAACTTATAATGATTTAGCTTATGACTTTTTGAATTTATGATGGTATGAAAGTAATATAAATTCAGTTGAAACTGTACTTTGAATTTTGATCTTTTCCTGAGCAAGGGATAAGTTATATGATACTCTCTTATGATGCCAGGTAGGGGCAGTGAGCTATAGCTACCAGTTAGCCATGTAAAGGTAAATGACCAACACTCTTAGTATATTGTATTGCCAACATATTTACATACTGGTATTCAATAAATTATGTAAAATATTCAACAATTTATTATAAAATAGGCTGTTAAATGATTTTTTTCTAACTGTAGGTTAATAGTGTTCTGAGCATGTTTAAGGTAAGCTAGGCCAAGCTATGATGTTTGGTAAATTAGGCATATTAAATGCATTTTAAATTTGATGATATCTTCAACTTATGATGAGTTCATCAGGATCTAACCCCATCATAAATCAAGGAGCATCTCTGTGTACATACACTATATATGATGGATTCAACATAGAGGGAACAAAAGCAGTAACAATTTCACACAATTCAATCATAAGATGTTTACCTATATGGGCCCAATTTTCAATAAAATAAGAGTCTCTATTAGACAATATCTCAGTCTTTAAAAATTTAGATGATTCTGCATTTCCCTTAACATTTATATATTAGAATTTCTCAACTTTCTCCTTATTTTATGAGTCCTTGATGAGTAGGCAATAAACCATGAGTGTCAGGGAAAAGAGAAAGAAATGCTTACTTGTATTTTCAACAGAAACAAGGGCTGGGGAATTTTAAAAGATGGAGAGGAGTGGATAGCAATATTGAAGTCCCAAATCCTTGTCAAGGAGGACTAATTTGTGATGAGACAAAGTGAACAGTTTGAATGGTTGCTCTGCTTCAGAAAGGAACCCATGGGTCAGATGGAATCACACTACCATAATGGATTACAACGTGCATCTTTATTTTTAAGGAACTCAATAGAACTTCAGGGATCATTTTATTTCTCTTTAATCTCTCCACTAATCCCATTTTGGTAGGGACTTGATAGAGTCACATTATTTTGATACTTTAATGTTGTCTTGTCCCTGATATTTATAGTTATTTATGAGGAAGTCCATTTTTAACACCAGGAAGACTAAGGCGCAGAGAGAATATGATATGATAGATAAGGTCATAAAAATCATACTGATAGATCCGTGAATGGAACCCATGTCTCCTGACCAAGAAATGGGGAATTTTTCCTTTTCTCTTCCTCCTCTTCCTGTGGTGGGGATAGACCCCTGGGGGCACTTCTAACCTACATCCTTAGCCTTTTTTATTTTATTTTTTGGTTGGGGGGTACCAGGGATTGAACTCAGGGGCACTCAACCACTGAGCCACATCCCCAGCCCTATTTTGTATTTTATTTAGAGACAGGGTCTCACTGAGTTGCTTAGTGCCTGGCTTTTGCTGAGGCTGGCTTTGAACTCGCGATCCTCCTGTCTCAGTCTCTTGAGCTGCTAGGATTATAGGCATGTGCCCCCATGCCAAGCAGGTATATTTTCTTAAAACACAAAATGCCTTCTCCACAATTCTTACCATTCCAATTCCTGTCCCAAACAAGGCTATAGAAATACAGATTTCCACATATTACTGCCCTGTACTTCCACCCCTTTCAGGTAATAAAATAATGAACAGCTGCCTCAGAGAAGTATTGAATATTAGTAAAAATTAATGTACCATGAAATATATAAAGGAGAAATTCATTTAGATATCAACAATTATCCATTCTTATCAGACAGTATAAGAGCACTATGTCAGGGGACATATTAGTGCCTCTGTAACTTTACTCTGGGATGTTATTTCCCTAAGGACATAAATTCTCTCTAAAGGTAAAATCTGACCTGGGACCTAGGATTTATGGCTTTGAAGTAAAAGAAATTGTATTGGGTTCAGAGGGAAAATGTACTTTGGCAAGAGATAAAGAATAGGTAGAGGAGAAGGAAGATGGCGGCGAGGGGAGTGCATTGCCCCCGTGTGCTGCTTCACTGTGTGGGAGTATGACAAGTCAGGACGGCTAAAGGATATCTTGTTAGGAAGTTCCAGCAATAGTGGGGTGCTCCGGAACCTGGAGGAAGGATTTCCATTGCACGAGGATCGGCTACGGGGACTCAAATGCGAGAGGTTTGTCGCACGGAGGGTAACACTGCTTATTCAGCAAATCGCCCCGCGGCTAGAGTCTGCAGCGCGAGCTGGGAAACGAGGAGATAGCGACGCAGGGATACAGCGCTGCAGTTTCTGCCAGCCGTGCAAGCACCGTACTCAGGGCTGAATTCTGGGTTCGAGACGGGGGAAGGAAGCGGTCCATCTCGGTTCTCCACACCGGTCAGACCACAGAGGAGGCCAGCAGCCACCAGGTTGGAAAGCTGACATCACCATCCCTGTTTTCGACTGACCGCAGCTCATTCAGCCATAGAACAGGTAATTTCAGGCTGCAATTCGCCTGCGGCTTGCAGACAGATTGCTAGGGTTCAGTGCCTGGGTGCTTCTTAGAACCTGATCTTATCAGAGCGAACACCGAGCGCGGGGCGGCCGAGTTCCGGCTCCCGGAACCGTCCCGGAACCGCCCTGGCCCAGGGCTGCGGAGCCTGCGGAGGCTGCTTCTTGGACCCTGCTCCTATCAGAGCATACACCAAGCACTAAGCGGCCGAATTCCGGCTCCCGGAACTGAGCCCGCGGGGACTGCTTCTTGGAGCCTACACTTATAGGAGCTTACACCGAGCACGGAGCGGCCGAGTTCCGGCTCCCGGAACTTCCCTGGCCCGGGGCTAGGAGCCCGCGGAAACTGCTTCTCGGTCCGGGTCCTGCTGAGGGCCGGTCAGGACTCACCCGTTGCTTTGGTTGCCCGGCAAGGGGAACGAAATGCTGCCATTCGCATAGGATACCAACATGGCAGAGATCTGATGTCATCAGAAAGCGGAGGAGGAGAGAACTTCATCAATACCAGCGGCGACATAAACAGTTGGTCTCCTGGTAGGGGGGGTGAGGCACAGACACCCGAGTCTCCTCAATTTGTCGTCGAGCCAGAGGGGAGGAGCCGGGCCGCCACCAGCGCCCGGAGCAGGCCCAGCGGCTCGCCAGTGTGGTGACCGCGTGACCCCAATTGGAGAGGGGGCGGAGCGGAGCCGCCACCCGCACCCGCAAGGTGGGCAGACCCGCGACCCAGTAGTACATGGGTGTGGTAGGAGGGGCAGGGCAGAGCCGCCGTTCGCGCTTGCAAGGTAAACAGACCTGTGACAGCCTGGCGGGTCAGGCCCAGTGGCCTGCCAGTGTGGTACACACGCCACCCCAACTGGAGTAGGGGCAGAGCAGATCCTTCTCCCACGCCCGGATCAGGCCCTGCTGGTGTGGTGGTCACATGACCCCAATTGGAGTGGGGGCGGAGCGGAACCGCCACCCGTGCCCGCAGGGTGAGCAGACCTGTGACCAACCTGCAGATCAGGCCCAGGGGCCCGCAGGCGTGGTAGGAGGGGCAGGGCAGATCCGCCGCCCGCGCCTCCAAGGTAGGCAGACCTGCAACAGACCAGCGGATCAGGCCCAGGAGCCTGCCGGCGTGGTACACACACCACCCTAATTGGAATAGGGGCAGAGCAGAGTCGCCTCCCGTGCCAGGAACAGGCCCAGCGTCCTGCAGGCGGGGTAGTCACGACACCCCAATTGGAGTAGGGGCAGAGCAGAGCCGCCACCCGTGCCCGAAAGGTGGGCAGATCTGCGACCAACCAGCGGGACAGGCCCAGTGGCCTGCCGGTACGTCACCGCATTTGGAGTAGGGGCAGAGTAGAGCCGCCGCCAGGGCCCAGAACAGGCCCAGTGACCAGCCGGCGTGGTAGCCACGACACCCCAATTGGAATAAGGAGAGAGCAGAGCCGCCGCCCGCGCCTGCAGGAAAGATACGCAAGCAGTATGAAAAGACAAGGAAAGAAAGGACCACAAGCAATGCAGGTCAACGCAACTTTAGAAGAGGTAACAGCTGCAGCAGATGGAATGTCAGATAAAGAATTCAGGGTATACATGCTTCAGATGATCTGGAGTATCAAGGAAGACATTAAACAGCAAAATCAGACAATGAAAGATCACTTCGACAATGAATTACGCAAACAAATCCAGGAAGCAAAGGATCAACTATACAGGGAGATAGAGGTTATAAAAAACAAACAAACAGAAATCCTAGAAATGCAGGAAGCAATAAACCAACTTAAAAACTCAATGGAGAATACTACCAGCAGAGTAGAACACTTAGAAGATAGAACATCAGACAATGAAGACAAAGTATTTCAACTGGAAAAGAACATAGACAGCTCAGCAAGACTGTTAAGAAACCATGAGCAGAACATCCAAGAAATATGGGATAACATTAAGAGACCAAACTTAAGAGTCATTGGGATACAGGAAGGTACAGAGCTCCAAACCAAAGGAATGAGCAGTGTATTCAATGAAATAATTCGAGAAAACTTCCCAGACTTGAAGAATGAGACAGAATCCCAAATCCTAGAAGCCTACAGGACGCCGAATGTGCAAAATCATAAGAGATCCACACCTAGACACATTATAATGAAGATGCCCAACATACAGAATAAGGAGAGAATTTTAAAAGCTACAAGAGAAAGGAAGCAGATTACATTTAGGGGTAAGCCAATCAGGATAACAGCTGATCTTTCAACACAGACTCTGAAAGCTAGAAGATCCTGGAATAACATATTTCAAACACTGAAAGAAAATGGGTTCCAACAAAGAATTGTGTATCCAGCGAAATTAAGCTTCAGGATGGAAGATGAAATTAAAACCTTCCACGATAAACAAAAGTTTAAAGAATTCGCAGCTAGAAAACCATCTCTTCAAAACATCCTCGCCAAAGCATTACAGGAAGAGGAAATGGAAAATAACAATGAAAACCAACAGTGGGAGGTAGGACAGTAAAGGGGGGGAAAATAATCAAAGAGGAAAACAAACCATGTTTAGTAACAGAAATAAACAAATATGGCTGGAAGAACAACCCATATCTCAATAATAACCTTAAATGTTAATGGCTTAAACTCACCAATTAAGAGACACAGGCCAGTAGAATGGATCACAAAACAAGACCCAACAATATGCTGCCTACAGGAGACGCATTTGATAGGAAAAGACATACATAGGCTGAAGGTGAAAGGTTGGGAAAAATCATACCACTCATATGGACTTCGGAAACAAGCAGGAGTGTCCATACTCATATCAAATAAAATAGATTTCAAGCCAAAGTTAATCAAAAGGGATAAAGAGGGACACTACATACTGCTTAAGGGAACCATACACCAACAAGAGGTAACAATCATAAATATTTATGCCCCAAACAATGGTGCAGCTATGTTCATCAAACAAACTCTTCTCAAGTTCAAGAGTCTAATAGACCACCATACCATAATCATGGGAGACTTCAACACACCTCTCTCGCCACTGGACAGATCTTCCAAACAAAAGTTGAATAAGGAAACTATAGAACTCAATAACACTATTAATAACCTAGACCTAATTGACATATATAGAGTATACCACCCAACATCAAGCAGTTACACTTTTTTCTCAGCAGCACATGGATCCTTCTCAAAAATAGATCATATATTATGTCACAGGGCAACTCTTAGACAATATAAAGGAGTAGAGATAATACCATGCATCTTATCTGATCATAATGGAATGAAACTGAAAATCAACGATAAAAGAAGGAAGGAAAAAGCATACATCACTTGGAGAATGAACAATAGGTTACTGAATGATCAATGGGTTATAGAAGACATCAAGGAGGAAATTAAAAAATTCTTAGAGATAAATGAAAACACAGACACAACATATCGGAATCTATGGGACACATTGAAAGCAGTTCTAAGAGGAAAATTCATTGCTTGGAGTTCATTCCTTAAAAAAAGAAAAAACCAACAAATAAATGATCTCATACTTCATCTCAAAATCCTTGAAAAAGAAGAGCAAAACAACAGCAAAAGAAGTAGAAGGCAAGAAATAATTAAAATCAGAGCTGAAATTAATGAAATCGAAACAAAAGAAACAATTGAAAAAATTGACAAAACTAAAAGTTGGTTCTTTGAAAAAATAAACAAAATCGACAGACCCTTAGCGATGCTAGCGAAGAGAAGAAGAGAGAGAACTCAAATTACTAGCATACGGGATGAAAAAGGCAATAGCACAACAGACACTTCAGAAATACAGAAGAAAATAAAAAACTATTTTGAATCCTTATACTCCAATAAATTAGAAGATAGTGAAGGCATAGATAAATTTCTTAAGTCATATGATCTGCCCAGATTGAGTCAGGAGGATATAGAAAACCTAAACAGACCAATATCAATTGAGGAAATAGAAGAAACCATAAAAAGACTACCAACTAAGAAAAGCCCAGGACCGGATGGGTATACAGCAGAATTTTACAAAACCTTTAAAGAAGAACTAATACCAATACTTTTCAAGCTACTTCAGGAAATAGAAAAGAAGGGAGAACTTCCAAATTCATTCTATGAGGCCAACATCACCCTGATACCTAAACCAGACAAAGACACTTCAAAGAAAGAAAACTACAGACCAATATCTCTAATGAACCTAGATGCAAAAATCCTCAATAAAATTCTGGCGAATCGGATACAAAAACATATCAAAAAAATTGTACACCATGATCAAGTAGGATTCATCCCTGGGATGCAAGGCTGGTTCAATATACGGAAATCAATAAATGTTATTCACCACATCAATAGACTTAAAAATAAGAACCATATGATCATCTCGATAGATGCGGAAAAAGCATTCGACAAAGTACAGCATCCCTTTATGTTCAAAACTCGAGAAAAACTAGGGATAACAGGAACATACCTCAATATTGTAAAAGCAATCTATGCTAAGCCTCAGGCTAGCATCATTCTGAATGGAGAAAAACTGAAGGCATTCCCTCTAAAATCTGGAACAAGACAGGGATGCCCTCTCTCACCACTTCTGTTCAACATAGTTCTCGAAACGCTGGCCAGAGCAATTAGACAGACGAAAGAAATTAAAGGCATAAAAATAGGAAAAGAAGAACTTAAATTATCACTATTTGCAGATGATATGATTCTATACCTAGCAGACCCAAAAGGCTCTACAAAGAAACTATTAGAGCTAATAAATGAATTCAGCAAAGTGGCAGGATATAAAATCAACACGCATAAATCAAAGGCATTCCTGTATATCAGCGACAAATCCTCTGAAATGGAAATGAGGACAACCACTCCATTCACAATATCTTCAAAAAAAATAAAATACTTGGGAATCAACCTAACAAAAGAGGTGAAAGACTTATACAATGAAAACTACAGAACCCTAAAGAGAGAAATAGAAGAAGATCTTAGAAGATGGAAAAATATACCCTGTTCATGGATAGGCAGAACTAACATCATCAAAATGGCGATATTACCAAAAGTTCTCTATAGGTTTAATGCAATGCCAATCAAAATCCCAACGGCATTTCTTGTAGAAATAGAGAAAGCAATCATGAAATTCATATGGAAAAATAAAAGACCCAGAATAGCAAAAACAATGCTAAGCAGGAAGTGTGAATCAGGCGGTATAGCGATACCAGACTTCAAACTATACTACAGAGCAATAGTAACAAAAACAGCATGGTACTGGTACCAAAACAGGCGGGTGGACCAATGGTACAGAATAGAGGACACAGAAACCAATCCACAAAACTACAACTATCTTATATTTGATAAAGGGGCTAAAAGCATGCAATGGAGGAAGGATAGCATCTTCAACAAATGGTGCTGGGAAAACTGGAAATCCATATGCAACAAAATGAAACTTAATCCCTTTCTCTCGCCATGCACAAAAGTGAATTCAAAATGGATCAAGGAGCTTGATATCAAATCAGAGACACGCCGTCTGATAGAAGAAAAAGTTGGCTACGATCTACAGTCGGTGGGGTCGGGCTCCAAATTCCTCAATAGGACACCCATAGCACAAAAGTTAATAACTAGAATCAACAAATGGGACTTACTCAAACTAAAAAGTTTTTTCTCAGCAAAAGAAACAATAAGAGAGGTAATTAGGGAGCCTACACCCTGGGAACAAATCTTTACTCCTCACACTTCAGATAGAGCCCTAATATCCAGAGTATACAAAGAACTCAAAAAATTAGACAATAAGAGAACAAACAACCCAATCAACAAATGGGCCAAGGACCTGAACAGACACTTCTCAGAGGAGGACATACAGTCAATGAACAAGTACATGAAAAAATGCTCACCATCTCTAGCTGTCAGAGAAATGCAAATCAAAACCACCCTAAGATACCATCTCACTCCAGTAAGATTGGCAGCCATTATGAAGTCAAACAACAACAAGTGCTGGCGAGGATGTGGGGAAAAGGGTACACTTGTACATTGCTGGGGGGACTGCAGATTGGTGCAGCCAATTTGGAAAGCAGTATGGAGATTTCTTGGAAAGCTGGGAATGGAGCCACCATTTGACCCAGCTATTCCCCTTCTTGGTCTATTCCCTAAAGACCTAAAAAAAGCATGCTACAGGGACACTGCTACATCGATGTTCATAGCAGCACAGTTCACAATAGCAAGACTGTGGAACCAACCTAGATGCCCTTCAATAGATGAATGGATAAAAAAAATGTGGCATTTATACACAATGGAGTATTACTCTGCATTAAAAAATGACAAAATCATAGAATTTACAGGGAAATGGATGGCATTAGAGCAGATTATGCTAAGTGAAGCTAGCCAATCCCTAAAAAACAAATGCCAAATGTCTTCTTTGATATAAGGAGAGTAACTAAGATCAGAGTAGGGACGAAGAGCAGGAGAAGAAGATTAACATTTAACAGGGATGAGAGGTGGGAGGGAAAGGGAGAGAGAAGGGAAATTGCATGGTAATGGAAGGAGACCCTCAGGGTTATACAGTGGAGGGGGTAGAGAGAGAGGAGGGGAGGGGAGGGGAGAGGTGGGGAGGGGGGAGGGTGGAGGATGGGAAAGGCAGCAGAGCACAACAGACACTAGTATGGCAATATGTAAATCAATGGATGTGTAACTGATGTGATTCTGCAATCTGTGTATGGGGTGAAGGTGGGAGCTCATAACCCACTTGAATCAAAGTGTGGAATATGATATGTCAAGAAATTTGTAATGTTTTGAACAACCCACAATAAAAAATAAAAAAAAAGAAAAAAAAAGAATAGGTAGAATTGGGTGTAGAAGCTTGATGAGTTGGGAAGGGTTGAGAGAAGGTAATGAATGTTCTCTAGGTGCTAGGGTAAATACAGTTACGAAGATATTTCATTTTGGATGTTATTATTTAGGTCTGAAATGACCCCCCAAAAGCTCATGTGCTGAAGGCTTGATCCCCAAGGCAGCCGTGTTCAGAGGTGGGCCCTTTGGAAAGTGACTGAATCATAAAGGCTCTAACCTCATCAATGGATTAATCATAATGTAATGGTCTGTTAGGAGGTGGTGAAAACTTTAGGAGGTGGGGCTTAGTTGGAGGAAGTAGGTCACTGGGAGTGTGCCTTAGAAGAGCATTTGTTGTCCTTAGCATATGTCCTACTCTCTCCCTCCCTATACCCCATTCCCAGCTGCCATGAGGTGAGCAGTTTTATTCTACCACAAGCTACCTGCCATGATGTTCTGCCTCACTACAAGCCCACAGCTAAGGGGCCAAGCAACTATGGACTGAAACCTATAGAACCATGAACCAAAATAAATCTTTCTTCCTTTAAGTTGTTTTCCTCAGGTATTTTGTCATAGCAATGGAAAATCAACTAACAGATGTATAATCACCTTGTAAGGTTAATTCTACTAGGCTCCTATTTTTTTCAAAATGGAAAACTGGGTATTATAGGTACTAACTTAATGATTATTAATAATTTGGAGTTTTGTGCTCCAGAATTAGAAGGATAAACTCTGGGAAGACAGTCCTTAGGTCCTTTCCTATGACTTTTCAAATCTCCACTCTAAAAGAGACAACTAAAGGTATGTATTTTACTACATTTTAATTTATTTATAACTTCATTGCTTATAAAATGATTTGGAGAGGGATTGATTGTATTCTTTCTTTCTTTCTTTTTTCTTGTACCAGGAATTGAACTCAGGGGCACTTAACCACTAAGCCACATCCCCAGTCCTTTCTGTATTTTTTATTTTGAGACAGAGTCTCACTAAGTTGCTCAGGATCTTGTTATGTGGTTGAGGCTGGCTTTGAACCTGTGATCCACTTGCCTCAGCTTCCCAAGCCATTGAGATTACAGGCATGTAAGACCATGCCTGGCTGTAATTTCTTATAGTTACAATATAAACAATTCTGGGTTTGCTTTAGGGTTTCCGCAAAGATTAACATTTTAGAATAGCAAATTTGGTGGAGTTTTTAAAATGTATTTTGAGTTAAAATTGATTAGCACTTTTGGGAGAACATATGACAAACTGCTCGTCTGATCATAGTAAATCACACAGTGTAGTGGCATAGATCAACGGGGATGTGCCTTTGAGAGGCACATCTTTTTCCCTGGCCCATCTTTTGCTCCCTCTCCACTTCTTGGCCACCATTAGGTGAGCATCTTTGTTCTATCACACCCTCCTGCCACCTCATCACAGGCTCTGAATGAATGGAGCTAAAGTGATTGTGGACTAAAACCTTTGAATCCATGAGCCAAAATAAATCTTTCCTTCTCTAATTTGTCTCAGGTATTTTGTTACAGCAACAAGAAGTGATTAATGCACTGTTCTCACAGTGCTCAGAGTCCAGTGGGGAAAATAAGCCACAGACAAGTTTTAATGTAGGTGTAATACACTGAAAGAGAGGCAGGAAGTTTCAATGAGAGTCCCAAATTAAGAGCAATTATTCCATTTCTAAAGGGGAGTGAGATCATGGAAGGCTTCAATAGAAACAACAACATTTGAGATGGACCTTGAAGGATGATCTTTCAGAAAATGTGGATAAGGAAATAGAGTGGAGAGAGGCATTCTGGGCTAAAGGACCTTCATAAAATGCCATGAGTCTCCTCTTTACTCCAGTCTGTCTTTTAAGCCACTGTTAGAAAATCATAGGCGTGATGAATAGCCTTAAATTTTTCTGTTTAACCTCACATTCAGTACTCTTCTCAATCTTCAACTTCTTAAGTTGTACTCTCTTTTCTTTCTGTTTGTCTTCTCTTATAGTCCTAAATATTCTAATATTCTTCTCTCCTTCAATATGTGATATCATTTTTTTTGTTCCCAGTTATCTTGTATTTGATATTCTCTCTGACAGGAATGCCTTTCCCCTTCCTCTATTCTTTCCCTTCTTCTCTTTCACCTACTTGTCTTCTCTACTCAATTTTTCTTTGACACATCTCTTGACTCTTATCATTCCAAACAAAATTAGTCTCTGTCCATCTCTGAGTTCTCAAAGAATTTTGATCTCCTCTGTGTTTATCTATTACTTCTTTATGTTTGATACCTCCCAAAGACTAAATGCTCCTGTCCAACTCCACAGGGCCTAGCTAAGAATATGGTTTAAAATGATGTTGGAGGAAAAGATGGAGGAGAATTCAGGAAACAGTTGAGTGTATGACTGAAATAGGTACACATAAGAAGACATGACTGAAAATATAAATTGGAGCTACACTGTGGAGGTCAATTAAACTGCAATTCAGGAAGACACTAAAGGGGTTAGACTAGTGAAGAAAATTAGGACTGATGAGAATGGGGGAGATAAAACAGTGAGATAGGTTAGGAGATAATGTTAAGGTATGATATATTAAGAAGATCAAAATTAGGGAGGAGGAAATAGAAAGGAAAAGAAAATGTTGGTCTTAAGTAGCACTTCAGACATGTGATATAGAGATCTGGACAATAATCTAGATATGACAGAAAAGGGGGCAGTACTCAGCATATAGAGAAAGAGATATGTAAAGGAGTTATTAGATGGTTGTGAAGGAAGCATTACAAGGTTGGGTTCCAAGCCAGAGTAACCTTGGAAATACCTGTGCCAGAATATTTATGGGAATAAAGAAGGTTAACGAATATAAATCCAATTGTTTGGTTCAACATGGCAACAAAGCTAAACCAGGGCCTTAGATGTCACACCTTAGCAAGGGATCAAAAAGTTGTTACAGATGGGGAATCTAATGTTTGGTTAGGTATGCAGTAAAGCAAGGAGATGCTGTAGCACACAGGTTCATGAAAGATTTTCCAGGCTAGTCCAACTTGTTTTGTCTAACCTTGTTCTTCCTACCCAGTTCCAGTCAGCAGAAAGGATTACAAAATCAGCAACAGTACAAAACACAGTCTTATATATAATTCTGCTTGGTTAATTTCCTTTTATGGTACCTACCAGTATTCCAAGACCTTAGGTCTATATACAAAGATATGAAAAATTATATTCCATATGTGTAATAAAAATTGTAATGCATTCTGCTGTTAAATAAATAAATGCCTTTCCAATTAAAAAAAAGAAAGAAGCACTTAAATAATGGTGTTTTGTTGTTGTTGTTTTTTTTTTTGGTACTACGGATTGAACCCAGGGGCATTTTACCACATCCCCAGTACTTTTTAGTTTTTATTTTGAGACAGGGTCTCGTTAAGTTGCTCAGGGCCTCACCAAGTTGCTGAGGCTGGCTTCAAACTTATAATCCTCCTGCCTCAGCCTCCTGAGTTGCTGGGGTTACAGGTGTGTGCCACCACATCCATCTTAAATAATGATTTTAAATACAGGAAAAAAAGTTTAAATAAATAGCCATGCAAGTTTAAAATATACTAAAGGTGAGGAAGACATCAAAAAAGAGATGATCCAATAAATGGGATGGACTCAAACTAAAAAGTTTCTTCTCAGCAAAAGAAACAATCTGTGAAGTGAATAGAAAGCCTACATTTTGGGAGCAAATCTTTACCCCTCACACTTCAGATAGAGCACTAATCTCTAGGTTATGTAAAGAATTCAAAAAGCTAAGCATCAAAAAAACCAAATCACCCAATCAATAAATGGGCCAAGGACCTGAACAGACACTTCTCAGAAGAGGACATACAATCAATCAACAAATATATGAAAAAATGTTTATCATCACTAGCAATTAGAGAAATGCAAATCAAAACTACTCTAAGATTTCATCTCACTCCAGTCAGAATGGCAGCTGTTATGAAGACAAACAACAATCAGTGTTGGTGAGGATGTGGGGAAAAAGGTACACTCATACACGGCTGGTGGGGCTGCAAATTGGTGCAGCCAGTATGGAAAGCAGTATGGAGATTTCTTGGAAAACTGGGAATGGAAGCACCATTTGACCCAGCTATCTCACTCCTCAGTCTATACCCAAAGGACTTAAAATCAGCATACTACAGGGACACAGCCACATCAATGTTTATAGCAGCACAATTCACAATAGCTAAGTTGTGGAGTCAACCTAGATGCCCTTCAATAGATGAATGGATAAAAAAATGTGACATATATACACAATGGAATTTTACTCAGCAATAAAAGAGAATAACATCAGGGCATTTTCAGGTAAATGGATGGTGTTAGAGAAGATAATGCTAAATGAAGTTAGCCAATCCCAAGAAACCAAATGCCGAATGTTTTCTCTGATATAAGGAGGCTGACTCATGGTGGGGTAGGGCGGGGGAGTGTGGGAGAAATAGACAAACTCTAGATAGGGTGGAGTAGGAATGGAAGGGAGGGGATATAGGGTTAGAAATGATGGTAGAATGTGATGGTCATCATTATCCAAAGTACATGTATAAAGACATGAATTGGTGTGAATATACTTTGTATACAACCGCAGATATGAAAAATTGTGCTCTACATGTGGAATAAGAATTGTAATGCATTCTGCTGTCATATATAAATAAAAATATTAAAAAATATGTGATCACAGAGAAACTCTAAAGAATTCTATATATCCCCAAAGTACTGTATGAATGTAATTTCATATCTCATGATAAAGATTATAAAATTCAAAAGATATACACAAAATCTCATATAGAAGAGGTGATAGTGAACAGTAAACAGAACACAACCACTAATTAGCTGAGTGTCCTCAAACAAGTTTTTTTCCCTCTCTGTTCCCAGTTTTTTCCTCTCTGAGGTGTTCTCAGTTTCTTGTGTATGCTAAACAACTGCTCTATCATTGAGCTAAACCCCAGTCATGGTACAAAATGTTATTAGCTATACAATAAGGGAGATGAACCAGATTATATCTAAGGCCTCTTCTACCTCTGAATAATCTACATAATTTCTTTAATTTCAATTTTTTCCATTTTCTAAAACTTGAAATTAATTACATGTATAAGAAAAATTGATACATATAAAGAGTTGATTTAAGTTTTCTGTGATACTGAGATAAGCCTAAAATATACACCCTTTTATCTATTCTTTACTCCCTTCTATATAATTTCTCTTTCTATATCCCTGTGTTTTTTTTTTTTTTTTAAATATTCATACCTCTATTCTGTCAGAGGCAGAAAGTAGGATGCTGCTACTGGTGACAAGGCTCAAGGCTCTGTATGTTCCAACTGCCTCTAGTTATGGTAGCCACCAATCTGGTGGTCTCTTTGCATTTAGAATCTTAGGCAGAAATGATAGTGGCTGCATTTTTGTCCTAGCTCAGTGGCTCAACATTTGGGTCTTCCTTCCTTCTTATTTCTCTCTTTCCCTACCATTCTTATATGCATTACCTTTGTGACATCACTCTAAAGAGATTTTTAAGAGCAGTTTCATAAGACCATAAACCAATGAAAAGAGTACATTAAAATGCATTGTCTATGTTAAAGCACTATATACATGCTAGAAAACACAATATTTGGTAAGGTCTGAATTAGTAATAGAAAGAACAAGCAGAGATACTTATGGGATCAATTCAGGAATAGCCAGGCTTCCCATGAGTCTTAACTTATAAACATTTATAGCATAGGTAGCTCAACTTTACTGGCACATCTGAGAGGCCCAGTGCCTTTGCAAAATAATTTTATTTTCAGGATTTCTGTCTGTTCTCTCTCTCAAGTCCAATCACTTTCAGATATTTCTTTCTGAAGGGAGTCCCTTATGACTCTAGGCCCACGTGGGCAATATAATGGCACATCTGGCACAGAGACCAACATGGAATGCCCCTATTGGTATGTGCAAGATGATGAGTCCTTGGAAGGACTATGTTGTTGTCACTTGGAACTTTATGAGAATGAGTTTATACAAGAATTGTGTCCTAACCACAGACTGCCTTTGTTGCCAGGCAGCACGGAGTTACATTTAATGCTTGAGTTCAATAACTTTAGGCTGAATTATCTTTTGATAATTCATTTCTCCATATGGTTCTAATCTCTTTTCTTATTACTAATCTATCCTGTTAATTACATTTTTAAAATGTTATTAAAATCTTTTCAGAAATGTAATCACTAAACCACAGGGCTGGAAGGATCTTGGAAGGCAGTATAATCCCAAATTCCCCATTTTACAAGCAGGGTAACCAAGTCCCTGAAAGGGTATACTACTTGCCAATATCACCCAGTGTGCTGGTAACATTCATACATATTTGGATGTGTGTTGGTTTTTAGTCTAGAAATATTCCCAGTGGTACCAAGTGAAATATGTTACAAATAAAAATCACCACTAATCAGAGGGCTGCTAACATTTCTTGTTTGGAGTAATGTTGTCAGAGATAAGAAGCTGTTCCTGCTTATCCCAAGATGGGAAGTGGAAGGAGTGGAAGAAAAGCCTAAGTCCATCTGGGAAGGACACACTACTTTTCCACCCTCTAGATTCTAGAGCTCTGCGTTGTCACCCCAAGGCATACCTATCTATGCACCACCTTTCTCTACTACAAATACAAATATATATGTATGTATGTATACAAATACATAGACACACAGACACACAATGTTTGTGTACACTAAAAAAATAATGGTGCCTTTTATCTTCTGTTGTGGAAGCAGGATGCTATACAAGGGACCAGAAGTTGGAAGATGAGCAGAGCTGGGAATTCATTTTATCTCAAAGTACTAAAATGAATTCAACTATTTAATAATGGTCAGTTAAAACATAATTTGAGGGCTGAAGTTGTGGCTCAGCGGTAGAGCACTTGCCTAGCACATGTGAGGCCCTGGGCTCAATCCTCAGCACCACATTAAAAAAAAGGGAATAAAGGTATTGTGTCCAACTATAACTAAAAAATAAAATATAAAAAAATCCCATCATTTGAATTTTTTTGGAGGAAGTAGAAGAAGCAGGGATACCAAGACAAGATAAAAAGTTTTTTGTAAAAAGAGGGTTCATCAGTCATAGTAGTTCTTTTATTTTTTCTTCTTTTGTGATGCCAAGGGGAATTGAACTCAGGCCCTGTGCATGCTAGGTAAGTGCTCCTCCACTGGGCTATGCCTTCAGCCTAGATCAGCTCTTTTTTAGGTAAGTGGACAAGAATCATCTATAAATAGTTCCAAGTAAACTGAAGACAACACATAACCCAATAAAAACATCTCATGAGCAAAAATGTTACAACTATCCTGGCTCAGCAATCAATCTTGGTTTTACTGTAGGACCAAGATGTGCTGAATTAACTGTTACAGCTAACTGGGAGCCTCAGTTTTGCCATTCATAAACTCCATGTCCTTTTTTCTTATTTCAGAGATAGATCCAATGTCTTCCTAACATGTGTATTCAAAATAGGGGTGCTTTCCCTATAGTTCAACATTGACAAAGATCTGTGTATTTCAGGCTTTGTTGAGCACTCCACTTCTTTACTTCTATTGGCTATGTGGAAACCAAGTACAAAGCTTGCTGGAAGGCTGGGACTGTCACATGAGTGTGGACATATGTTAAGTTTCTCCACATTTATTAAATATCCGTTTTATATGATAGACTATGCCATGAGGCAAACAGAAGTGAGAAACACAAGCTCTATCCTTATGGCACTTATAGCCTTGGAAAGGTAGGAGTGTACTTGGCAAAGCAGGTATCTCTCTTTGGGATGAATCTTAGCTTGGCTCAAATACTTATTTCTATATTTTGATTTTATTTTCAAATTATTCTACTAGTCTTGTCAATCTTCAGGAAGGTCTTCCATATAATGGTCTAGCTTGGGCCTCTTTCATCAAGGAAAAAAATCCCTTTGGTCCATATGCCCAAGTCCCAGAGAAAAATAAATTTATCTCTTATCAGTACACGAAGACAAGTGCAATTTCCAACATAACTTTGGACTTGTTCTCCCTAAATATGCAGATGCTAGTTAATCCATACCAAGTGGTGACACTACTGTTTCAAATTTTATACCACTGTCATCACACTTTTTTTTGTAGATATGCTTGTAGTAGTGCCCTCTAGTCACTCTCAAACTGATAAGCTGGTAGGTACCTGTACATTATCACAGCCAGGAGACCTGTCACTGCCAACAATGGAACCAAGCATTCTCTACCTGTGAGAAGACTCCATCAGGTTATTTCTAGGCTTACTAGCTACTTATATATGGATAAAACACTTTAAGATGAGTTCATCTACATAATACTTTTACAATTTAGAATTTTTATTCAACTCAGGAAAGGAGAATTTGAATAACCCCACAAAATCCCCAGGAACCCAATTACATATACTCATAAGTCCAGGTCTCTCTCATCCCCATTGGAGGACTTTTTTCTTATATTCCTTCAGTTTTCTTTTTTTTAAAATTAGACCTTATGGTTATACATAGTAGTTGGGTTCATCTGGACAGACACGTATGGAAATGTATTTCAGTTCATGATTGCCCCATTTCCTTCCCATCTTCCCACTCCTCTTCTCCTTCATTTACTAGACTTTCTTTCACGCATATATTAATTTATATTTGATTGGTTCTTTATATAATCTTTTCCTTCCCTCCCCTTTTCCTTTGTTTACTCTAGCTTCTGCATATGAGAGAAAACATTTGACCTTCGAGTTTTTGAGTTTGGCTAATTTCATTTAGCATGATCCTTCAGTTTTCTATATGGGACCAGGAATGAATTTTCTAGGAATAAGGGAAAGGATAAGGGTACAAAATGGGGGTGGGACATAAGAAGAGGTTTGGGGTCAAGGATAGGTATGTTGTCATTTTTGTTGAATTCTGCAATAGTAGCAATCATCTATCTCTATTATATCTCTATTCTGATTCCCTGAAGTTCATTACTGTTACCCATGCCCAAGGCAGCAAAAAAGGTCTCAGAGCACAATAGTCTGAAATAGTTTCCTGAGGTATCTTCACCAGCACCCAGCTCAACTTAAACCTGGTTGATGCCCAAAGTCTTACTATGGCATTCTTGGGCCTTGTTCTCATTAGTCTGTACAGAAAACATCCACTGCAAGTGAAATTCTAAAGCCCATATGCATTGAACAGCAACATTGGTTCTACAGGACTCTTCCTAGTTCTAGCAGCCAAGTCCACAGTAAGGAAAAACTTCTAGGGACCAGGCTTCTGGAAGTTCACATGTTGATGAGAAAAATAAGCTTCAGAGAAGGCAAGGACAAGTACCATTCTTTCCTAGTGATCCTGATTTTCTTAGGTACCCTTGGTATCTTCTCATTCACTAGGGCCAAGAGTTACAATGACTGTTTTCTACAACTACAGAATCCATGCACCTTTTCTGTGCCAGTATCTGAGCTCCTTTGGGACATCTAAATTGCACCCTCTAAAACAGTAGCCATTAATCAACTGTAGCTATTTCAATTTTAGTATAAATTAATTAAATTAAAACTTCAGACCTTCAGTCACACTAGTCACATTTCAAGTGCTCAGTAATCACATGTGGCTAGTGGTTACCACAATGGACAGAACAGATACACAACATTTTCATTATCACAGAAAGGTCAAAGAGATGGCACTGTTATTCTTACTCCATAATCATCTAGTTACTTTCCCTGGTTTGTACAGGCTTGCCTAGTGTTTTATTTATTTTATTGGTCTCAGATGAAAAGGGTTGATGTTATCACATTCTTGAATTCATCAGTGATCCAAGCAAAGCTTTTCTCTTGCCATTATTCATTTATTCTTGTTTATTTCTATACTCTTCCATAGGTAACCATTCTACAGTGGTAAATGTATATCTTTGTATATGTTCATTTAAAAGGTTTATTGTTATGTGTGCATATTTAAAGTTTATATATAAGTGGTATCCTGCTATAGATCTCATTCTTTTAATTTTTATTATAAACCATATTTTAAAGACTCATTCACACTTCCATGTATAATTGGTTACATAATGCCCTGTGGTATGTGCCTACCACATTTTACATATTTACTTTCATTATGGCCTAGCACTTTATAGAACTCTTCATATAAACTCCTGGCTTCACAGAAAATCTTCAAAGAAAATCCTAGCTGAAAGTATCTGTTGAGTATGTGACCTCATTTTTAATTTCAGGTATCATAACTCCCTGGAATATAGACCCTTGTCCTGTCCTTCAATATTTTTAATTTATTGTTATTAGTATTGAACTGTTACTGATCATTGTTCATTTTTTGCTTGGCACTGGTCCAATATGAGGTTTCTTTCATATTTTTAATTTCAGAAAATGATTTTCCATTGGTCTTCAGGTTAGCTCTGATTCCCTGGACTCAGGTTTACATGTTGAGGAAGTCCCTTTTTTGATTATTTCAGACTCTTCCAACATCTTACCTTTGCCTTGCTGCCATTCAAGACTCAGTGTGACAAGGAGATTCCCGACTAAAGTTTTTACTGAGCAGTGAGGGTCAGGAACCTAATGGAGACAGGGTTGCTACACTGACAGCCAGAGATGTCCAGAGCCTAATGGGAGGTTTCATGTTCTCTGTTTCATGTTCTTTTTACACACCAGGGAAACAACCTTTTAATTCAGGGCAGCATATTTCATTTATTGTAGTGTTATCCTGTTCAGCGATGTTATGAAAAACATCCCCAGAGAGATTTAAGATTTCAAAAACATCATGAGTTTGAACTTAATTCAACTACTCCAGAAGGCTAAAACAATGGAAGATGACCTTTTAGGCACTTCATATTCCAGGCACTGTTAGGCCAGATAATGTCATGCCAAATTAGGATATTTATCTCCTGTGGGAAAAGGGGGTAGGTGGAAAGGAGGGGTTCAGGTTATGTGTTTTAATTAAAATCATCTGTCAGCACTAATAATCTAACATAAAAATTAATACTCTCAGAGATACAAAGAAGGAACTGAACAGGGGACGCATGTCATTAAGGTGGCAGAAAGAGAATGAATATTCTAATCAACTTTGATAAGCAGTATAGACAAATTGGAACACAATGAAGAATAAGAGGACTCAAAACTGATTTTTAGGTGAGGGGATAAAATTCAAGAAATGTATTTTCTGTCTTCAAATACACCAATAACAAAAGAGTGTTTAAACATATTTAATTAGACCACAATGAGAAGTAACTTGAGGGAGGAAGACTGTAGCTCAACATATGGATCAATGGAAATGTCTGAAGATGAAATGGGTGCTGGGTCAAGGTAGATAAGAAAAAAATGAGGTCTCTTTTATTGGAAGTGTTCAAGAGGATGGGCAATAATTTGGCAATATTACAGAATAGATTTAAGCAGGGGATAGAGAAGCTGGACTGAATGACTTTATGTGACAGTAAAAGGATCAGCTGTATGAATCTAAAACAAATTAAATGAGATTTTAAAAAGACACAAAAGAAAATACAACAAAGCTAATAAAATTAGGTCCTACTCAAGCTACCCAGCCATATATATGAGAAATCCATATGTAACAGAAGACATTCCCACACTCCTATGCTGAATACAGCCTTGGATATGGGCCCAAAGCAACAAGGAACATGTTTTTATAAAGGTAAGGGGCTTTAGGCACTAGAGGAATACTTTAGGTTCAGAAAAATCTTTGAGACCCAATGCATAGTTTTAAAAAAAATTTCAGTCAAAATTATGATAGTTTTCCCAAGGCAATTAAGATATATATAAATTGGTCTAGGTAGATGAAGGTTTTTTGCCTTTGGCATCTTGTTCCCACTTTCTCCCATCTTAAAAAAGTGTATTCTCCAGGAAGTTTCTGCCACATTTCTTTAGGGCTCTGTGCAGAGTTTGAAAGCCAGATGAAGTGACACTCCACTTGTCTGGATTTTATTGCCTGCTGTACTCTTCAATTTCCCTTCTAGCCCAGACTCGATTACAATCAAGGTTTGCAGAAGGCAAACAACATGCAGTGAACCTGCCACAGTGCCAATTAAGCGCAAACATACCCTGCAAATTTAAATTAAAATCAAATGCCAACTTATGAAAAGAAACGAAAAGCTTCCCCCAAAATTATGAAGAAATACAGACAGAGTATAAAGAAAAGAAGAACCTGCTCTTAGTCTTAGCAATGCTGCCTTAGCCCTGTAACATAACATTCTATCATCTTTCACATCTGCATACTCAATACCTTTATCAAATTATTTAGGTTTCAGCACATTTATAACCAGGATGTCTTAAAGTTGATTTCATAAATTGTATTTGATGGCACCGGGCTGCTTTAGGTTTCCAAGACAACAAATGTACTTTGCCATAGTCACCAGTAAATCATGATTATTCACAATCTTCAGGTCTGTGGAGGGCTGTGAAAATCAAGAATTTCAAACCAACCTTAGGGTTACAGTCTCAAACTAGCTACCTGCCTGCTACTCTTATACATCCCTTTTAATGCCTAGTACAGAGTTTAGTAAATATCTGTTTCATATTTTTCTCCCTCCTTCTCTATAACTATTTCAGTACTAAAGGCTGGTAGTACATAATAATGGTGATAATAATATTAATAGCGAATACTTAAGTAGTGTTATCTTCTTTTGGAGATAGGGTAGAAGTGGGAATGGGGAGAGAAAGAAATTAGTATTGAATGATGCCAGTAGACTGGCTTCTAGTCTCATCTCTGCCACTTAGTAGTTATATGATGCTGGATAAATCATTTTAACTCTCCAAGCTCCACTTTCCTCATCTGTCAAATATTAAAAATGATTTACCTCATAGGATTATTGTGAGAGTTAAATGAATACACACACACACACATACAATAAGTATATACAAAACAGTACAACACCTGACTCACAGGCATAGGGGGTCCTCAAAAGTGTAGTTCTTATCTTATTTTCCCTCTCTACTTCTGGAAAGCTGTTGATAATATGCTCTGTTGCCTTGTCCCTTCAGCACTTCCTTGAGGAAAGAAAAAACCCTTAATTTCCATGAATTACTCCATTTAGCCTCTTTACACAATGACAGCTTCTATCTTGGTTGTTATTCCACTCATCTGTGACAAAAGGAGAAATCAGGTTTGCTGTGATATCTCTAGAGTCATCTGTTCTTTGTGTACACGAAAGAAACAGGACTTTCTGGGGGTGGGGGAGGCATTAGTCATTAAAGTTTTCATTCAAAAGTCCTCAAATTCTTGCCTCTTTAGATATCCACTGTCCACACCATGTAAAGGCTTACACAGCTCCTTATTTATATTTTTAAATGGTAGCTATTTCTTGGGAGGATATCTGGAGTGTGTGTTGGGGGGAGGAGAAATCAGGCTGCAATTATACTTTTTAGCTAGAAAAAAATAAATCAGATGGTGATGAAATCCCAGGAGAAAACATAGATTAAAGTCTGCACTTTCTAAATCTGTTACTCAACTAAACACAGCTGTTAAAGATGAAGTATTTGTATATCTATAATAATGCTGCCATTAGTATTCAGACATAATGTTGGTAACCCTCCCCATTCCAAAGATATGTACTCAGAAGGACTTTCTCTAGGGGTGGGGGTAGATTCTACATGTATTCATATATAAGCTCACTGGGTTACATTTTATAGACACAGTATAGTAAGGGAAGGAGATTAACATTTAGTGATACTCTACTAAGCACTTTAAATATATTTATTACTTTAATTCAAACAACAGTCTTAGATAAGGAAACAAGCTCAGAAAAAATTTGAGTAACTCTTTCAGGTACACCTTGTTAGCAGAAGGAGACTCAGCATTCAAACTCAGTACTAAGTTATCCCAAAGCTCATAGTTCTGCCATTCATCACAAGTTTCTATGGCTAAGGGCATAGAAGTCAGTTAACTCAGCCCAAGACTGAAAGGGCAACCTTTCACTAGTTAACATGCTGCTCTCAACAATCAAAGAATTCCTTATATATAAAACATGCCTTGAAAGAAAAAAAGGAGAGAAGAGGTTGCAAGAGGTTTTTAACTTAAATAACATCTGAAATAAAAAGCATTTCTTTGGAATATTTTTGTCATGTCAAACTTACCAAAAGAAACACAATATGTCTTATCCAAGAATATACTTTTACACAGCTAAGAAAGTTTTATTTATTATTTTTCCAATTTTTCTAATTAAACTTAAGGAATTAATAAGTGAATGTGGTAACAGGACTATAGAGGGCTTTACTCTTTAGTCAACTATCACATCCATCCTGACATTTGAATATCAGCATACTGTGAGTCAGGAAAATAATTGATTTATCGATGTGAAAACTAAGGACTAGAGAAGAAGTAACATAAAGTTGTTGAGATGTGTCTGGCTGGGCTTTGAAAGTCATGAATTTTATCTCATCTTTATTACATTTTAATTTTGAGATGGGATTTTTTTTAGTTGTAGTTGGACATAATACCCTTTATTTATTATATGCTGAGGATCGAACTCAGGGTCTCGCACGTGCTAGGCGAGTACTCTACCACTGAGCCACAATCCCAGCCCCAAGATGGGATCTTAATATGTTGCCCAGGTTGATCTCCAACTTGTGATTCTCCTGCCTCAGCTTATCAGGTAGCAGGAATTACAGGCATGTGCTACTGGGCCTCACTCTCTTTAATACAGTTTTTAAGTAGGGGAGTGATATGATCAAAGTGGTACTTCAGAAAGATCACTCACTATGAGTCACAAGAGTCAGAATAGTAGACAAGAGGAATGCAGAACTAGGAGTTAGGGGTCAAGGTTAAATCATAACTTTATTACCTTAAACTTTAGTGTGTGACTCTGTAAAGTGAAGATGAAGACATTTTTTTTATTTAATAAGTTTGTGGGAGCTCAGATGAGAGAAACAATGAAAGAGTGCTTTTGAGGTCTTGCTTCCTTGAAAGAAATCAGACTTTTGGTGACTAGAGGAGTTAGTTAGTTTTTAATAAATATTCTATGGATCATCCATTCTGTTGTCACTTTTGATACATAAGTATACTGTCATATCAACTTGGAAGATTCTCAGTGAAGAAATAAGACAATGGCTTACCACATATTGTGCTCTGTAGCTTCTGGACTCTTTTAGGCAAGTACTTTTCTTGAATCACTTGAGAGCTAGATGAATGTAATAGAATTGCTGACTCTCTCTCTAGATTACATTTTCTCTCAACTCCAGAGACCACTGGAACCCAAAGAAAGAGGCTGCATTTAAAGGCCAAGATACTAGTAAGAAGGCAAAAATTTGGGGTTATGAATCATAGAAGAGAGAGGTATAGGGAAATGTCTCCTAAAATCTGCCATTATAGGGTGAGAGATGAAGAAAAAGAAAATCTGCACACTCACATTTTGATATTTTTTCAGTGCTAGACAACCTAATTAGCTCTCATTACATACTTAGATAAAAATCTCATTGTATATCTAGATCAAATGAGTCCACTGTTAGGCTGGCCTGTGGAGTACAGAAAAATAGCATCATTTTGACACCTGTTAAAAGACTTGTTTTTTGGGGGAAATGTAGACTTTTTTCCAAGTTGTTTTTATTCTTCTCTTCTGAATCCATTCCTTACTGCCCCCCTTTCATTTTTGTTCCAACTATTTTCCAATTTTCTGGTCTCAGCCAATTCTGTGTTATAATTCACCTCTTTTGCTAACAAAATGTTCCAACATTTATAACAGTTCTGAAATAATTGTACTACATTCAGATAGGGCATTCCCATCACCCATAATATGTCTGAATGTTGGAATTTTTATTTGGGGGGGGACTAGGATGCTGGGTATTGAAAAGGTGAAAGCCAGTATTACAAGGACAGCACCATAAATATGATCCAGAAACTCTATTGAAAATACATTACAGAATCAGTTTGTCATTTTGTTGAGCTTGCTCGGCTTAGGTTCTTGGAAGATGAAGAAATGATACTAAAGAGTTGGATTTTTCAGTCAAGGGATATGGAGAGCTGAAAATTTTTCAGGTAGGTTAATATGACAAAGTTTCCTGCTACTTCTTGCCCATGCCCCCAGCCTAAGTACAAGGGTTAATCCTGACACCTCAAGGTGGTGGCTCTGACTGCTGACACTAACTAAAATCTCTGTAAGTCACCCAAGCATTTGTCACCAAGAGGCTATGAAGTGAAAGGCAATATAGCAATTTGTTTCCATTAGAGTGGAGTGGCCATGGTAGGTTCAACATTGTATTACCTGCTAAATTACTGTGAAGAATAATGTGGTGTCTTAGAGCCACTGATCTCCAAATACTTAATTGTAGATAGTGATTTATTTGGTATTTTCCATACTATTTATTTGTACTGAAAACAAATATTTACTTATTTATGCAACTATAAAAATGATACTGGGCAAGGGGGCAAGAAGTACATAAAACTTTACCTGGAAAAGGTATGGTGTCCTTTGTACTCCCTTAGATAAAATCCTAACCCTGTTAAACAAAACAGGAAACCCATCCAAGAAGAAGGGGGATTTCTCCAAAAATATGAAAATGCCATCATTTCTCTATGTATTGCAGATTGATGTATATTGTGTGCTATGCATGAACAGGTTGCATAGATAGCATTTGCAGGTGAATAGCAATAAACAACTCTTGCTGTCAGTGCCTTACATATGGTATCTTTCATTCTTTCTTGAGCTCTTCCAAGTGAAGCTACAGCATAAAGTCCATGAGGAAATATCTTGTTTTCAATAGTCTTCTCCATGCCTACCACTCTATCCTACATTGAGCGCTTACAACTGGGTTTTGATAGTAGATGCCTATTCTTTAATTCACTCTGCTTGATGCTTTGTAACAAACTATTTTTTCATCAGTCTTCTGGCTCAGGAACTCACAATGTGTCACCACTGCCTATCATATCAATTTCATCTTCTCTGCCTGGAGGACTTCCACAGTCTTTCTCCACCATACTTCATCCACCGTACCTGGCACCATCCAAAGCACTTGACGGGCTCCTGCCATCTCAGAAAGACTCCTCCCCTTATTGTTCCAATGTAGGCAGAATCTTTCTGCCTTCTTCCTTTCAGCCTCTTCAAATATGGCCCCACCTACACTGATCGCCACCTTTACTGAATGCTTTCTCTTGCAAGCCTGATGCTATACTATGGTAGACATTTTTTCATTTATTCAACAGAAAACTTATTTTTCTGTTTTATGGACTACCCAGAATATGAGATCCTGAAAAGTAGGCTTTGAGGATTTTATATTAACTACCATACCATGCCCCTAAGCACAGAACTGGGCATGCAACAAGGGATCTTTAAATCCTTGCTGCTCAATTCCCCAAAGGTATTTTTGGGAGGAATTTGGGACACAGATTTATACAATTTAAGCTGGAGATGACTGGAAGAATATAGATTCAGTTTTCATCTAAATTTGTTACATTTTACTAATTGCTTCTAACATACTTCCTCTGTTACAGCCAGTCTGTTTAATTACTCCTGGGCATTCTTTTGGGAATTTCACCAAGATACCAAAGGAAAAGAAAATCTAACTACATTCAAGTGATGTAATTGCAACTGGCCTTTGTATCAAACACAGATAAAGGTTGAGTATTTTTATTTTCTAAAGTTTACTTTAATCAGTGTCCAAATGAACTGAGCCTAAGCAAACCTTGGTCTATACATAGGTCTGGAATTATATACCAGATGATCTAGATGGATGTGATAAATCTTTGTGCTTTTTGAATAATCTGGTAAAATCACCATATATATACAACCCACAGCACTTTGTAGGTTATAAAACATTTCACATCTGTTATTTTATTTGATCAGTGTACTAAAACTATGAGGCAGGTATTATCTCTCTTGTGAAAGATGAAATAAACTCAGAGTCAGAGAAATTAAGAACCTACCAAGTCTTAAAATGATATAAACAAGACACGAGGTAGAGGTGTAGAGAAGTTAGGTAGAGAAGGGAGGGCACAGGATAGGGGGGTGCATTGGCAACTCAAGTGAACCATCAACTATGTGCTAGGTACTATCATATGATACAGACATAAATGACAATCCTTAACCTAACAGTACACAAATAGGCAAGTAGTACATGTAAAGACCAGGCAACTGTTAGTTAAAAGAAAAAGAACACTAGGTCCAAAAGATCTATGTTCTTTCCATTATTCCACACTGCCTCCCATAAGTCTGCTGTAAAGACCCAGCTCCCACCTACCACCTTTTTTGTTTAGTTTTTAGAGGCAGGCTTTGGAATGGTTATGTAGCTGACTTAAGTGAAGTTCCATTGTTCTCCAAAGAAAGAATAGGAAAGTTGGGGCTGGAGATGTGGCTCAAGTGATAGCATGCTTGCCTAGCATGCAAGAGGCACTGGGTCCGATTCTCAGCACCACATAAAAATAAAATAAAGATATTGTGTGTCTACCTAAAAAAACTAAAAAAAAAATAAATATTATAAAAATTAAAAAAGAAAGAAAGAATAGGAGAATATTAGTCTCAAATGAACATTGGGAGAGGTTGCCAGGCTCTCCTTCAGGGAGAACCGAATCAGGAAGTTAACAGTGTGAACAGATGAGAATTTTGTATTTTTGTATATTGCCAAATGTGTAGTTGGTACTGACAACAAAATGCAACAAGTATGTTTAAGAGCAAGAGTCAGAGGAAGGTAAAGAGAGAGAGAGAGGTGAAGGAGAGGAAAAGGGAGGGAGAACAAGAGGGAAGGAAGTCTCAGATTTTGTGTGTGTGAAATTTAAACTAAGGTTTACCCTCTTTCCAAGTTGTGGTGTAGTTCAGTTAATGGAAGCCAATGTTTTTTTCCCCCATACTTGATACTCTTTAGGACCATGCAGGAACTGATTGTTTTTGTAATTGAGGGAACCAACCAGATGACACAGGTATTTGAAGGCTTGGACAGTGGGCAAACACTTGAGAGAGTCCTGCACCAAATGGTGACTGAATGAAAGTGTTTCCTAGAAGATAAATCCAGAAATTAAAAAGGATGAGGGGAGAGGGATCTTAAGGACTCATGTTCTCTCTTAGAAACTGCATTTACTTTAAAATCCTCTGATTTGGAGTGCCAGAGAGGCCTCTAGGAGTTGGCAGCTTCTCTTAGGCTAGGCAAAATCCTCATTATCATGACAAAGAGTTTTGAAACCCTTTCAAACTTGCAAGAGGGCCCCCTCTGAGCTCAGGTTTGGAAATTTGGCAAGTAACATTTTATGCTACTGAGCAAGTTAGGATATTTTAAAAATAAAATACACCTCATATTCAGAGTTTACCAAGCCAGGAGGCAGAAGGTTGAGGGGCTTAGATCCCTACCAACATTTCTAACCTCCAAAAGAGTTGGCAAATCAAAAAGTTCTAAATTCTCCTTCATTTCTAACATTTCTAACCTCCAAAAGAGTTGGCAAATCAAAAAGTCCTAAATTCGCCTTCATTTCTAACATTTGTAACCTCCAAAAGAGTCGGCAAATCAAAAAGTCCTAAATTTTCCTTTATATATTCCATTCTCCCCTATAAGACCTTCTTTACAGGCTACATCACATCCCAGAATTTCTGTAAGGTTTTCATGACCTGCCCTCCAAAGTCCTTGCTGTCCTGGTTGTTAAGCTTTGCCTCATTACTCCACAGACCATGCTCTTCCTCCTATTCCTTTTATGTACTTTGAACTGCGAGCACCCTTCCCTCTACATTCTACCTAGTAAAATTATACTCATCTGTCAAGATCCACCTCCTCTTTAAAGCATTTCTTGACTATTAGAGACTTAACTAACCTCACTCTGAAAAGGAAGTGTGATCTGGCCAGGATAAGGGAGGCAGTGTGGTGGAGAATTTAAAATAGTAGGAGGAAGAAATTTGAATTCAAGCTCCAGGTCTGCAGTAATTAGAGTAGATGACTGACATTGTTATCTAAGCTTCAAGCATTTATTTGTTTTCTACTATTTCTTTTCAATTATTCATTATTTGTCTGCTATATGTTAGTTGCTATGAATCCTATCTAGATCTTGCCATAGAGGATTTTAGGGTCTAACCAATGAAATATGTATATAAATAATTAGAATAAATATAAGAAAATTGACTAAATACTGAGAGAGCATCATAGAAAGTTCCTCAAGAGGTCAAAGAAGTTAAAATTAATCTATCTGTAGAAAATAGCATTTCAGCTTGGCCTTGGAGCATGAACAAAAATACTGTAAGGATTTAATAATACATACGAAAGAGAAAAATATAAAATGTGGTACAAGTGTACAGGCTAGTGTCTGAACTAGGGTGAAGAGTGTGAGAAGCTCTTTTGAAAAGAAAGATAAGGTGAGGCAAGGAATAATTCAATCCCTTAATTCTTTAGGCACAACCTGCCAAATATTTTACTTCAAAGAAGGAATAAAATCCCATGATGACAGGGCCTCCACCTAATCTCTGTCCATTTCTTCCAGCACATCAAAGTCTATATTACATTACATTGTATGTGAAAAATTTCCAGAGCCACCTGCAGGAGGGGGCTCAGAAAGAGCCTTAGATAGGGCTCAATAAGGTCTGACAGCAGAGGGACAATTTGAAGAGAACCACTAACACAGTTCCAAGGTAAAGTGTAAAATGATATACCAGCAAGACAAATGAGCTACTTTTAGCTCTTATGGAAAAAAAATGCAACTGCCTTAGATCCCAGGCTTGGGTTGGGGGTAGGGCTATAGCAACTCTGGAGGTATAAAGCAGAGGACGAGCTTTATGAAACCTAAAATACTCTTAACACCCACTTGCCCACTAAAATTCTATCAAAAACCTTGTTATCCATCTGTAAGATACATCCTCCTAAGCTTCTTGCCAGTCTACTGTCTGCCATTACCATCTGGGTTCAGACAATAAAGACTACCCCTTCCTAAATGCTTCCAGTTGTTTTTAGGTATGAATATACACATTTCCTTATCCCTCTCCACACAAGAAAATCATTCCAGTGTACAAAACTTCAATGTCCTTTCTATAGATCTTTTCTTCATTTTCAGAAGGCAAATTTTTTTTGGAAGAAAGATGAGAGCTGGACTGAGCATCTACCCTAGTATTTAGCTCAAAATGTCATTTCAACAGTACTAAGGATCACATAAATTCATTTCAATTCAATTTATATTCAAAACTCAATATTGGTATTAGTCACCATTGTTATAGTAGCATTAACCAGAGTCTATTACTAGGACTTGCTCAGGGTTTGCTGGGAAGCACCATCTATGCCTTTCTCCAGAGGGTCAATTTTGTACATTCCAGGGGAGGGTCACATCCTTGCCAAAACTCTATTGTGGGTGGTTTAACATTTGGCTTGTGAAAAAAAAAACAAGAAATATATTGTTACTGAGAAGGAAATACAATCTGAAACTGGTGAGGGATGGAATGGTGCTGGTGACAAAATTATATCTAATCACTAAGAAAAATAAAAATCTCAGTGGGATTTTTTTACAGCTTCCCAATTCACAAGGCAACCCCCCTTGGAATTTTCCATTTTTTCTGCATTCAATCATACCCTAAAACTGCTCCAGCTCTCATTATTCATTTGTAATATTAATACTCTCTCACATTTAATGTACTGTTTATTACACACACACACACACACACCACACACACACACACACATATATTCTAATGTAATACCTATCTGTAAAGGAAAGAGTCCAGCAGTCCTGATTTTCTTGAATCTTGTACATTCTCAGAAGGGCCTACTTATGTGAATGGTCATTGGTTTCCTCTTGGGAACTGAGGTCTTATTAGAATGTTCCTTATGCTACTAACTGAAGAGCATCAAATATGATTGAAGTTTTGAACCATGCTGTAATAGCTAGTCTAGATAGCTTGTGCAAAAAGATGTGATTTATGATGAATACCTGCTTTCTTTCTGAGGGATCTAGAGTTCAGTTAACTTTAGTCAGTCATTATAGCTATCCCAGCTACCCCAGTTACTTTCAGGCTCAAGCAAGTTTCCCTGACAGAAAACACTTTGCATGTGTTTTTGCAGTTCATTTCTGGGGTTTAAGCATGTCTTGTGCAACTCCGCTGGGAGAGAACTTTGGAAGTTTGTACCTGGTATCTTTCAGGCTCTGCCTGATGTGTGTCTTTCCTTTATAGATCCTATTTTCTAGCTTTTCACTGTAATAAATAGTAGCTTGATGATAATGACTTCTGAGTTCTGTGAGTCCTTCTAGCAAATCAGCAAACCTAGCTGTGGTATTGGGGACTTCTGGTACACCATCTTACATTGTCATTATTAGAACCATCACCTTCACTTTACATAAAGAAAACAAGAGTTTCAGAGAGATCAAATGACTTGAGCTGGAACTAGAACTCAGTTCTTTCCAAATCCCATGCTCTTTCTACTGTACTCAACTACTACCTGTATACATTTTGTTGGGTTTAGGAGATAGATAAAATGGTATAAGAGGTCTCTGATTTTCAGTTCTGACAGTCATTAACCATATTTCCAGAAGCCCACATGAAAAACAAAAAACAGAAAAGGAGGAAGCACAACTAAAAAAATGCAAAGTTTACCTAAGTTATCTTCCACTATTCCATTTTTACACATTTAACTTCTGTCTTCAGGTGTCCAGGATTCTACTTACACTCTACAAGAATGCAAGGGTAAGGAAAGAAATTACACTATAAAGCATGACTAGTTTTACTATACATGTCTTCCCCATGCATTCTGCCTAGTCCTTGACAAAAACTGAACATGTGGATTTGAGAAAGATCCTGGTTAGCTTTGTTCAGTGTCACTATTATTTTAAGAATGAAAGAGAATGTTGATAACTTTCTCTGACCTGACCTTGCCAACATAAGCTTGCTCTAAAGTCCCAAAGGACTGGCTTTGTCATTCAACACTGTGTAGTTTGTCTCATCAACAAAATTGTGTGTTCTAAGAATGGTGGAGGAGAAGATTGTGCCTATGTAGCATAATAGACAAAACTTATTAAATAATTCCCCTTTCATAAAATTGCATTAAT
Organism: Marmota monax; assembly: GCF_021218885.2. NCBI lineage: Eukaryota > Metazoa > Chordata > Mammalia > Rodentia > Sciuridae > Marmota > Marmota monax. Next base: position 1,134,651 of record NW_026693786.1, read on the forward strand.
AAACTAAATAGTTTCTATTTCAAAGAGAACATAAAAGAGTGGATTAGACTCTAACCTGGTTTTTATCCTCAGCATTAAAATTCTATTGCATGAGTTTCAAGTCCCTGGGCTGAGAGGTATTTTTTGGTCATGTTAGGCAAAATTTTCCAATGAGAAAGGGAAGTGGCAGACACCCACCTATGTAGCAATCTTATCCTTGGAAATTACTTCCTAGAGGGTCTTTCTATTCCAAGCTTGGCATCTTTGAGTCCAGTTCCATTACAATGTGTGTGGGTTATCACAGATTTATATCACTCAGAGAAGACACTTATTTGCTTATACAGAGAATGTTACATTTGTTGTACAGTAAGAAGGGAGGGACAGAACTTAGCACTTCCAGAACTGGAAAAAAATCCCAAAAATTTGCTAAAAGAAGAGATAAACACATCAGGTTGGTTTTATTTTTCATCATTTATGGAAAGGAATATCTAGGGAGAAAGGAGGAAGAAGCAGCTCAATTACTTATTAAGATTTTTTTAAGGCATGTACTAGCACAGAGCATGTCATCTCAGTTAATAAAACTAGGTTGTGCAAGCAAAAGGTAGACCATTCGCTCTCATTAAAAAAATCCAGTTTTAAAGAACTGTTACTATTCTGAATCTAGCAATGCCTCCATACACAATCACACACATGAGCACACAGCATTGTAAAACTAAACAAGGCTGTACACATTCACAAATACACACAGACACAGACACAGACACACATTATATATTTCTACAATCATCTATATTGCATCAATGGCTTTCAGTTAGGCCAAGCCCATTTCATTGGAGGAAGATAAAGATTGAATTATAAGCATTACAGAGTCCTTTCTCTACTTATCCAATACCTACTATGGCTTCTGTTAAGATTCACACAATGTGATCAGTAATAAAGGGGAGATTACCTAGATAAGAGCTATTAGAGCTATTGTTTTTAGGTTTGAGTCTCAGTTTCTCCAATTGTAAAATAAAGGGACAGAGCTGGATCTCCCATACCAGCTTATATGTTATGGTTTTTTTTTTTTTTTTTTTTTTTTTTTACTCTCTTACAAAATGTTGCACATACCACATGACTGGTGAGAAGGAGATCCTTCTCCTCTTTCTCCTCCTTTTTTTGGTATTGGGGATTGAACCCAGGGATGCTTTATTACTGAACCACATCCCCAGCCCTTTTAATTTTATTTTGAGACAGGATCTTGCTGAATTGTCAAGGGTGGCTTCAAACTTGTGATACTTCTGCATCAGCCTCCTGGTTACTGGGATTACAGGAATGCACCACTGTGCCTGACTGCTTTTCTTCTTATATATAGGCTCACACATATTCACGGGCCTTTTCTTTTTAGCTCAGACAAATAGGATAGCCCAGAGGGTCAAGGTTTTTTAAAATGCTAATAAATAAGCTGAAAAGATGCTCCTTACCCTAGCTTTCCTCTTTTGAGGAGAGAGGAGTGCTGAGCTACAATGGCAAGGTCTAAAAGAATCTGGCCACAGTTATATTGACAGGGCTTTCATGGCTACTTGTTTCTGAACTGCCCAAGAGGAGGGGAGAGCGAGAGCGGGTATAAGAGAGAAAGAAACACTCCTTCTAAGAAGCCAAACTTTCTTTTGAACTTCGAGCCAGAGCAACTGCAAATGATTTCTAAGCTAAGATGAAGCCATCTTTAGAAGTGGGTTTTCTGGCTTCAGGCACAAACTAAAAAAAGGGAGTAACCTGGGATCAGAACAATAGAGTCAATCATGAATACCAGTTGGAACCAAAAATACTAATATTGACTGAATATGTTAGTATTTACTTAGTAAATTAAAATGAAGATGATTTTGTGAGAGCAATGAATTACTTTGTAATGTCAGTCCAATCTGGAATCAATTTGATGTGTTTTTTACAACTGTTAGACCAAAATAAAATGTAAAAATAAGAAGTTATCCATCCATTAAATTCTGAGGACAATACTGGGTCATTTCAGGGGCTAAATATCTATCCTTCCTGATAAAGGGAAAACATATTATATTTTCAAGGCTCATTTTAAAAATATATGATACCATCTAAAAGCCATAGCATTAGTATTCTGATTTGATCATTTATAATTAGTAGTTTACATTTGTATGATGTTAAATTTATCAAGTAATTAAAATATATTTTATATTATTTTTTCTTATGTTGATCCCTGGTAACAACATTGTGAGTATGAATGGGTAGGTATTATTATCACTATTTTAAAGATGGTAAATATGAGGCCAAGAGAGATCAAACACTAGAGAGCTGGCATTAGAACACAGGCATGAAGGTTTCATGCTTCTGTTTTGCAGTGAGGTCAGCAAGGAACAAAAATTTGACATGATGGTAAATGTCCCATTTCAGTTCAAAACTCATTGTCTTACCCATAGTTTTTCATTACATGCACATTTATTTGTTGAGATACTTGTCAACATGAAACCCAAACTCTAACTTCCTGAATCAGTAGTGAGGTACATTCTAGGAACCAAGCATTCCTGTTTTATATTTCCTGATTTCAGCTAGACTATCCTTTTACTAAGGAAAGGGTGTGTGGGGTAAGGTGGTAGAATTTAACAGTCTCATAGACTCTCTCAAAGATTTACAGCTCTCTAGGTGTCAGCAAGTACCCCACCATCTAGTGGTCATTTGCAAAAACTTCATCTTCCTGGTAGGAGAAGAGTCATCCTGTAGATGTTCCATTTACTATCCACATGGAATATGGAAAAAGAGTGATCATATTCCAGTCAGCTCAGGAACAGATATTTCACCACAGCAATACACACAACCTCAGCCCAGAAGCTTAAACATAGACCTGCTTTATGATCCAGCAACTGCACTCCTCGATATCTACCCAAGTGAACTGAACACTTAAGTTCACACAAAAGCCTGCATGTAGATGTTCATATTTTATTAATAATCTCCAAAATCTAGAAACAATCAAGATATCTAATAATCTTTACAATGAAATATTATTCTTTTAAATTTTTTAGTTGTAGTTGGACATAATACCTTTATTTTATTTGTTTATTTTTATGTGGTGCTGAGGATTGAACCCAGTGCCTCGCACATGGTAAGCAAGCACTCTACCGCTGAGCCACAACCCCAGCCCAACAATGGAATATTATTTATTGATATAAGGGACTACATGAAAGGAGCTATTAATTCACATAACATGACTGAGTCTTAAATGCATTTTGCTTAAGAGAAAGAAACCATACCCAAAAGGCTACCATTATATTATTCCATTCATATGACATTCTGCAAAAGGTAAAACTAACTATAAGTATGGAACACCCATCAGTAGTTTTGGAATGTTAGGGGAGAGGGGAATGGTTGATAACAAAGGGGATTCACAGAGGAATTTTGAGAGTGATGAAACTCTTCTGTATGGTAATAGGGTGGTGAGTACATAACACTATGCATCTGTCAAAACTTAAGGACTTTTAGTTCACTGAGAGTGAGCCTTAATACACAAAGGTAAAAATCAACCAGGATGGAATGCTGACTATGACAAGTGAATTTAACTGTACTAAAAATGTGTGGCTGACTGAGCTGGGGTTGTGCTCAGTGGTGGAGTACTCACCTAGCATGTGTGAGGCACTGGGTTCGATCCTCAGCACCACATAAAAATAAATAAAAGTAAAGATATTGTGTCCATCTACAACTAAAAAAAATTAAAAATGTGTGAGTGGGGGATAAAGCTAATTTGAAAAATTCTATTTTGACTAAAAACTGTAAGGATAAGGACAAAGAGCTGTACAAATACTCTGTATTCTTGTCAGTGTAAATATTTCTTATGGGGGTATAGGTGAACAATTCTGCAACTGATTTACATGCACTGGGGTTGAACAAATAAGTAAATGATTAGTGGGTAGTAGAAGCCAGGTTTTTTGCTGTTAGAGAGGAAATGTGTACATAAAAAAGAAAAACTATAATTAACTCTATAGTACTGGAATAGAGTTGGTGATATCAATATGAATTTGTGCTTAACTTAATACACATTCAAATGTATATATACACTAACAATTAAAATATGTATGTACACATGAGTTAGTATACAAACATATTACCTAGAGAAAGATAAGAAGCAATAACAGAAAAAAAAGAAGCAATGACAGCTTGGTAATAGTGACCACTCTCAGTTCTTGGTTTTTAGATATATTCATCAATAAAAGGAACTTGGGTTCCACAGGGGAGTGGCTGATTCTAAGAATAAGACAGGGAAAATACAAGACAAACCAACACAAGATGATATTCTTGCGTGAACAATAAAATTCTTGTATTGTAGTGCCAGAAAATAAGGAACCACTGAAAAGGCAAAAGGAAGGGAAAGGGCACATCAAAGGGATACAGGAGCCAACTTGAAAGAATTCCCAGTGGTCAAAATGGGAAAAATTTCAACAACAAAATAGATAAGGTAGTATCAGTGTAAAACACAAAGTATAAGATAAATACATACAAGTTTATACATATATAAATAAATAATCAAATGAAATAAATAAATAGAGGAGATGAGACTTATCTTCCTTACAGAATTCCAAATTTTTTATATGTGTGGAGGTTGAGCTTGGGTGTAAACTGGGCTTACTTCTAAAGCATAGAAAATTGAAAGGGAAAAAACAGCAACTTTACATTGGAGAAACATAACTAGAAACATTAACTGGTGGTAATTGCTAGTGATGTCTATAGCATGTACTCCTTGCTATAATGTGATGACAATGGCACTTTTCTCTGTGGTATTTGTTTCCAAAACCTATAACCCCAGTGCAATCATAAAAAATGCGAGTAAAACACCTAACCAGTACTCCACAAAAATGTTAAAGTTATGAAAAACAAGGAAAAACAAAGAAACTGTCATAGACCTGAAAAGACTAAAGACACATGATGATTAAATACAGTGGGTTATATTGAATTGGATTCTGATATTTAAAAAATGATATCAGTATAGAAAAACTGATGAAATCAAATGAAGTCTGAAGTTTAGTTTCAATAAATGTATCATAATAATGTAAGATGTAAGCATTAGGAGAAACTGGATAAGAAGCAAAGGGAAATTCTTTGTACAGGATTTACAACTTTTTTAAAATATAGAATTAACCCAAAATACATTTTTTTTGGAGAAATTAAAACATATGGAATATCTGAAAATGTTCATAAATACTGAGTTAGTAGTTGAAAGAGATGTCTGTCAGATTCCTATTTAATATATAATTAGGGAAGAAGAACAGTCTTCTGAAGTCAGAAGTTCACCATTATGTTACCTTGAGCAAGTTCCTTCTTCAACTTGGGGCTTGAATTTTTCATCTGTACCATAAAGGGTTGAGCTAGATGGTCTTCTAAGGCTTCAGCTCTACCCAGAATGGACTCCTTTTTTGGCTATGTGGAAGGCAGGGATAAACCCCTAAAGCTTCCCTTGGGCTTTCTTTACAAAACCAGCTGCTTTACCAATACAAGATCAAAGTAGAATATTCCATATGAGTTCCAATCACCAGTAATTCTAGAAAGATAGGTTCAGTAAGAAGCAGGATGAAACTGTGCATGTTATCAGCCTCCTTTGTGGGCAGTGTTCTGTGTTCTGTAGGAAATAAGGGCAATGTGAAAGCCAATCTATAGGTGGAGAAAGAAGAAGAGGAAAATGAACATATGCTTGCATTTTCATGGATAAGCTTTTTGCTGAGCCATTGCTGCCCAAACACACTGGCCAAACACACGTTGCTGGTAAACCCAGGTGCCTTCAAAATTCCACTCTTTCTGTTTACCAGTTTTAAGGAAGTAATATTAAAAAAAATATGTAATGCTTACCTCCCAGAGAAGAGTTGGGCCATTCAGGGCAATCACATCACATATTATTACTACCTATTCTTCAAGGTATTTGGTCAGGTAAAATCCTTTAAGGAAATAACCCTTGATTTCCTAGGACTGGAATGTGCTAGCTTCAGACCTTGACATTACTTTAATGGTGTAACAAGAAAGAGATGGCTGAAAAAGATGTGCACCCTCACTTTCGAAGATAGTGACTGTGTGTGATAACTATGCATACTCACACACAGTACACCAACCTCAAAACTAAAGGGCTAGATCACCATCTTGTAAAAAATTTATATCACCAAAAGCTTTCTAGACCATTCCAGTTACCTATAACCTAAGGTAAGATTAAATAATAGAGGTGAAAAATAAATCTAAGATTCAACAGAAACTTTCAATTTTTTTCAGTCTGCAAAAGAATTGAGGGCCTCATTCAGAAAGGCACATAAGAATATCACTGCCACCACTACAATTAGCTGTGCTTAAATCCAATTGCAGCTGTTACATTTCATTCTTACCTCAATCAGAACTTTAAACAGGCCTATCAGTGACAGACAACCTGAGAAACCCTGGTTTTCCCCTGAAGTTCACAGCTTTGAAGTCAAAGGGTCTTTGTGCTGAGGATTATTCTTAAGGCAAGGTCTTGCTTTCATTTTTATATTTAGATAGTTCTAATAAAGAGCAAGGTGGACATTCAGGCTCAGCTACTATAATTTCTTCTAAAAGGTATTTTATGTACGTTTTCCTAATAAATTTTCTTCCAGCATAGAAGCTCCAAATAGATGGCAAAAGAATGCAGGGTTTTTTGCTCTAGTTCGTGTATTTTCCCCACAAATCAACAGAATTATGGTTGTTCATTCTATTAACATATCCCTAATAATGTTAACTTAAAATTTTAGTCTTGCTACTGGTGTGCAACAATGAAACAGTCACAGGGTAAATGCAATAACATAGAAAAGGAGAAATCAGAAAGATATATGGAAGGGAAGGGTAAAGAAAAGGAGAAGTAGAGAAAAAAGGAAAGATGGATAGAAAAATGAAATGAAACATAAAAAGCAGCAGAAGAAAAGAGTAAAAGGAAAAAAGATGACAGTGAAATAAAGAAGCAATGACAAAAGCCCTCAAAATGCCACTGCCTTTTAATTTTATTGACTAACGATACTGCAGACCCTAAGACTTGTGGTTGAGTATGGAGTAAATAAATGGGTCTCAATTGCTATCTGTGTTGTACAGGGAGTTTTTCACAAAAGCCTCCGTAAAGACTCGGGTCTCCTTCACAATGAGTCCACCGACTCATTTTCCACTCAGCCTTAAGAAATTAGTAGAATAGCAAGATAATAGCTCCAGTTTGTGCTTGTTTCAGAGCTGCCAACAAAAAATTCTTCTGACTTCTCAAACATTCCCTTCCCCCTTGCCATTTACCACACTGGTGAGTAGCACAAGCACATCTGCATGTGTGCACAACACATACATTATATCAAACTGAGGGATTCGGCTGGCCCCAAACAATAATGAACTTTCAAAATCCAGTATAAGAACAAATATAGATAAAAGTTAATTCAAGAAGTCATAACAGTTCTGAACATACACGTACCTAACAATGGAGTCCCAAAATATATGAAAAACAAATTAAAAAAATGAAAGAAGAAATAGCCATTTCTATAATAAAAGTTGGAGACTTCAACATTCCACTTTGAATAACAGACATAACAACTACACAGAAGATCAGTGAGGAAAGAGATTTGAACAACACCATAAACCAACACGACCTAACAGATGCACAGAGAGTACTAGAGCCAACAACAGCACATTCTTCTTAAGTGCAAATGGAACATTCTCTAAGACAGGACTTATATTAAGCTACAAACAGCCTCAATTAACTTGACAAGATTGAAATTATACAAAGGATCCACTAATTTGTGTGTGATCTCCCTTCTTTCTTTCCTTTAACATCTCCTATAAATGATGGTATATTGGGTATGTAGCATTCTCTAAGGACTCTTCTGTCTTGAAAAAATTGATTTCAAGTGAAACACGCTCTTGAGTGTTCTGATAAGTTCGGCAATTGTAAGGCTACTGTTAGCTTTTTTTCTAAAAGCTTTTAAAAAATTTCTCACCTTGTTTTATTTACTTTAAAAAAGTTATACATAGTAATGTAATGTATTTTTTGTATATCTCCATGAAGTTTGACAGATGCATGCAGTAGTATGACCATCACAATCACAATTCAGAATAGTTTCACCACCCCAGAAGTTTCTTTGTAGGTAATCCCTCCTTGAGTCCCCAGTAACAATTGACCTGTTTTATATTCGTATAGTTTTGTCTATAGAATGCTTCATCCTTTTTTAATTTTTTAATTTGTCCTTTTTATTTAGTCATGAGAGTAGAGTGTATTTTGACATATTTATGGAAACATGGAGTACTTCTTATTCTAATTAGGATCCCAGTCTTGTAGTTGTACATGATGTAGAGATTCACTGTGTACATATATGTACATAGAAAGTTATGTCTGATTCATTCCACTGTCTTTCCTATTCCTGTACCCTTCCATTCCCTTTTTCTAATCTACTGAACTTCTATTCTTCCCCTCTCCTCACTTGTTGTGTATTAGCATCCACATATCAGAGAACACTTGATCTTTGATTTTTTGGGATTGGCTTATTTAGCTTAGTCTCCAGTTCCACCCATTTACTGACAAATGTCATAATTTCATTCTTCTTTATGGCTGAGTAATATTCCATGTGTATATGTGTGTATGTGTGTGTGTGTGTATATATATATATATATATATATATATATATATATATTTCATTTTCTTTATCCATTAATCTGTTGAAGGGCACCTAGTTTAGTTCCATAGTTTAGCTATTGTGAATTGAGTTGCTAAAAACATTGATGTGGCTGAATAACTGCAGTATGCTGATTTTATCCTTCTTCAATAACTGTAAATTAATTTATTGTATGGTCTGTATAATGTATGGGTAGACCTTACAATAGAATTTATTTGGTAAATTTATTACTAAATTTAATTTATTTGGTAATATTTTCTGTTTTTTATTTTCTGAACCAATGTTGATACATTATTAACTAAAGTCTATAGTTTACATTAAGGTTCATTCTTTTTTATTTTTATTTTTAATTTGTTCTAATTAGTTATACATGAAGGTTCACTCTTCATGGTGCACATTCTACAGGTTTTGGTTAATGTATAATAATGATATATATCTACCACCACAGTATCATACAAAATATTTTCACTGCCTTAAAAATCCCCTGAGCTCCATCTATTCATTCCTCTGTCCCTTCCCCGAAACTTCTGGCAACTAATCATCTTTTTATGGTCACCACAGTTTTACCTGTTTCAGAGTGTTGTACAGTTAGAACCATACCATATGTAGCCTTTTCAGATGGACTTTTTTCACTTAGCAATATGCATTTAAGATGTCTACATGTCTTTTTGTGGAATGATAGCTTATTTTTAGTGCTGAATATCCAGTTATGCACATGTAATACATTGTCTTTGTTTACCCATTCACCTATTGCAGGACATATTAGTTCATTTCAAGTTTTAGTAATTGTGAATAAGGCTGCTCTAAACATTAATGTGCAGGTTTTTGTGTAGATGTAAGTTTTCAACTCATCTAAATAAATACAAGTAACATGATTACTGGTTCATATGGTAAGAATATGTTCATTTTTGTAAGAAACTGTCAAAATATCTTCCAAAATGGCTTTACCATTTTGCATTCCAACCAGTAATGAATTAGAGCTAAAGTCTACCTATTTTACACAAATCCCTAATACAATGCAGTTTTATTAACTATAGTCCTCATGTTGTACATTAGATCTCTAGACTTGTTCATCTTAGCATGTGTTACTTTAATACTTGGAATCTTTTTACCTACATCTACTCATCACCCCACCCCTCCATCCCTGGTAACACTATTTTATTCTCTTTTTATTTGACTTTTAAAAAATATTCCATGTATAAGTGAGGCCATGCATTATTTTTCTTTATGTGTTTGGTTTATTTCACATAGAAAAAAATGTCCTACAGGTCCATTCATGTTGTGCCAAATGGCAGAATCTTTTTCTTAAAAGCTAAATAATAGTCTATGGTATGCATATACCATATTTTCTTTATCCATTTGTCTATCAATAGACACTTGTTTTTTTATTTAAAGTATTTTTTATTTTTTTAATTTTTTATTTACCATACAATTTATTTTTATTTTTTTAGTCATACATGACAGCAGAATGTATTTTGACATATAATACATACATGGAGTGTACATACATCAATCATGTTGTCTATTCTATTCTGCTGCCCTTCCTATCCTCCCTACTCCTCCCCTCCTCTCCCATCCTTTCTCTCTATCCAATCTAATGTGACACACTTTTTTTTTTTTTCTTTTTCGACACTTGTTTTTTTATAGATTGGATATTGTGAATAGTTCTGTAGTGAACATGGGAGTGAAGATATTTTTACCAGATGATGATTTCATTTCCTTTGGGTAAATACACAGAAGAGGGATTGCTGGGTCTGCTTCCACCTCTTGGCTCTTATAAATAGTGCTGCCATGAAGGTAGGTATGCTCATTGTTTTATTTTGCAATTTCCTGGGGTATCTGATGTTGAACGTCTTTTAATATGCTTATTTGCTATTGGTGTATCTTCTTTGGTGAACTGTCTCTTCATATTTTTGCCTATTTTTAAACTGGATTGTTTTCTTCTTGTTTCTTCATCTTTATATATTTTGGATAGCAGCCCTTTATCAGATATGTATTTTGCCAAAATTTTCTGTGATTTGTTTTTCTTTTCTTTTTTTTTAAATTTATTTTTTAGTTGTAGTTGGACATAATACCTTTATTTATTCATTTTTATTTGGTGCTGAGGATAGAACCCAGTGCCTCACACGTGCTAGGCGAGTGCTCTACTGCTGAGCCACAACCCCAGCCCTGTTTTTATTTTCTTAACAGTGTCTTTCACAGAGCAGAATTTTTAAATTTTAAAGAAGATCTTATTATTATTGGTATTTTGATGGGGATTGCATTGAATCTGTATTGCACTCTGGTAATATGGCCATTTTAATAATATTAATTGTGCCTATCAAAGAACATGGAAGGTCCTTCCATCTTCTAAGATTTCCTTCAATTTTTTTCTTCAATGTTGTATAATTTTCACTATATATTTTGTCTTCTTGGCTAGATTAATTCCCAATTATTTTATTTTTTTGAGATTATTGTGAATGAGATGGTTTTCCTATTTTTTTCTCAGCAGAGTCACTAAACTATAGTAAAGCTATTGATTTGTGAATGCCAATTTTGTTTCCTGAAACTTTGCTGAATTCATTTATCAGCTCTAGAAGACTTCTGGTGCAGTTTTTTGAGTCTTCTAGATATAGGATCATGTCATCAGCAAACAGAGATAATTTGACTTCTTCTTTTTCTATTTGTATCTCTTTAATTTCCTTCTCTTTTGTGACTGCCCTGGCTAGTTCAAGAATTATATTGAATAGGAGCGGTGATAGTGGGCATCCTTATCTCATTCCTGATTTTAGAGGAAATACTTTCAGTTTTTCTATGTTCAGTATTATGTTGGCTTTGGGTTTGTCATATATAGCCTTTACAACGTTGTGGTAAGTTCCTTCTATTCCTTGTTCTCCAACATTTCTAACATGAATGAGTGCTGAATTTTATTAAAGGCCTTTTCTACATCTATTGAGATGATCATAGATTTTTGTTCTTAATTTGACTTACATAGAAAATTACATTTATTGATTGCATATTTTGAACCAACTTTGCAACCCTGGGATGAAACTGACTTGATAATAGTATATTATCTTCTTGATGTGTTTTTGAATGTAGTTTGCTAATATTTTATTAAGGATTTTTGCATCTAGGCTCATCAGGGATGTTGTTCTATAGTTTTCTTTCCTTGATGTGTCTTTGTCTGGTTTAGTTTCAGGGTTATACTGGCCTCAAAGATGTTTTGGGGAAAGTTCTCTCCCTTTCAATTCCATGGAATAATTTGAGAAAGACTGCTGTTATTTCTTCTTTAAAGGTCTGGTAGAACTCAGCTGAGAATCCATCTGGTCCTGATATTTTCTTTGTTGGAATGCTTTTAATTGCTGCTTCAATTTAATTACTTGATATTGGTCTGTTTAGTTTTTCGTTATTTTTATGGTTCAATATAGGCAGGTCATATGTGTCTAGAAATTTGTTAGTCTTTCAGATTTCCCATTTTATTGGAGTTTGAATTTTCAAAATAGCTTCTAATGATCCTGTGGGTTTCAGAAGTGTCTGTGGTGATATATTTTTCATTTCTAATTTGTTTATTTAGATCTTTCTTTCTTTTGGTAATTAGACTAAGGGTTTATTAATTTTATTTATGTTTTTGAGGAACCAACTTTTTGTTGTATTGATCCTTTTTAATTTTCATTCTCAATTTCATTGATTTTTGACTCTAATATTAATTATTGCCTGATATTGGAATTAGTTTGTTTTTCCTTTTTAAAAGCCTTGAGGTGGAGCATTAGATTATTTATTTGGAATCTTTTAATGTAGGCACTCAATGTTATACATTTCCCTCTTAGAACTGCTTTCATACAGTCCCAAAGAGTCTGATATATTGTATCTCTGTTCTTATTTGTTTCTAAGAATTTCTTGATTTCTTCTCTCATTTCATCTCTGATCCATTACTCATTTAAAAGATTATTGTTCAATCTCCATGTGTTTATATAGTTTCTGTTATTTTTCTTGCTGGTGATTTCTAGTTCTATTCCATTATGATCTGAGAGAATGCCTGGGATTATATCAGTTATTTTATATTTTCTAAGGCTACATTGTGACCTAGCATATGGTCTATTTTGGAAAAGGTTACATGAGGTGCTGAGAAGAAAGTAAATTCAGGTGCTTTGGGGTGAAATATTCTGTGTATATCTATTAGGACCATTTGATTTATTGTATTATTTAGATTGGAAAGATCTTTGTTGATTTTATGTTTGAATGACTTGTCTATTGGTGATAGGGGTGTGTTGAAATCTCCCTGTATTATCGTATTGAGGTCTATCTGGGATTGATGTCAAGAAGTATTTTTTAATGTAGTTAGGTACACTGAATTTGGGGGAATATATATTTACTATTGTAATATTTTATTTCTGGATTGTTCCTTTTATTAGTATCTAATGGCTTTCTTTGTCTCTTCTGATTTACTTTTGCTTGAAATACACTTTGTCAGATATGAGGAGAGTTAGTCCTGCTTGTTTTCAGACTCTATTTGCATGAAATATTTTGTCCTTTCTTTTACTTTCATCCTATGGCTGTCTCTGCCTATGAGATGAGCCTCTTGAGTCTAGCATAGAGCTAGATCTTGTTTTTTAATCCATTCTGCTAATCTATGTGCTTCAATTGGGGATTTGAACCATTTACAATCAGTGTAATGTAATTTAATGTAATTACATTCATCTATGAATATATGTTTGTTATTTCCTGCCATTTTTATTTGTTTGCTATATTTGATTTTGTCTTGATTTTCATTTATTTAGTTGTTCTTCCAGCAAACTTTACCTATTTGGATCATTTAGGGGTTGTTTTTGAATTCTTTTGTGTGCAATTTATCTTTAAATATTCTTTATAGAGCTGGCTTAGTAGTCATGAATTCTTTTAATTTATCCTTATTATAAAAAATTTTTATTTCTGCATTGATTCTAAAAGATAACTTGGCTGGTAATTGATTTTTTTAGAGCTTGAAATATCTCATTCCAGGTTTTACTTGATTTTAGATTCTGAGTTTGGAAGTCAGAAATGAGACTTATTGTTTTCCCTCTAAAAATGACCTGATGATTTTCTCTTGAAGCTTTTAATATTCTTTCCTTATATTCTATGTTAGGCATTTTGATTATGGTGTGTCTGCAGAAGTTTTCTTTTTATCTTATCTATTTGGAGTTCTATATGCATCCTGTAAAGGTCTATCTTGATTCTAAGGTAAGGGAAGTTTTCTACTATTATCTCATTGAAGAGGTTCTTAATACCTTTAGCTTCTATCTCCATAGTCTCTTCAATCCAAATGACTCTCAGTTTTGGTCTTTTGATGTGGTTCCAGAGTTCTTGTATATTCTGATCAGGGTCTTTCATGTTTTTCCTTTATTGCATGCTGAGTATTCAAGTTAATATACCTTGTCCTCAAGGTCTGGAGTTCTGTTTTCCATGCAATCTAATCTGTTACTGATGCTTTTAAGTGAATTTTTAATTAGATTCATTGTGTCTTTCATTTTCTGGAGTTCTGATTGATTTCTTTTCAATATCTCTACTTCTTGATTGAAATGAATGAAAATCTCCTCTATTTACTTTCTTCATTTGTTCCTTAGATCTTCTTTTAGTTAATTGAACACTTTAATATTCAGTTTTTTATAGTCTTTCTCTGGAATTTCATCCATTTCCATATCTGTGGGCTCCTTTGTTCAGGGATTGAGAATTTTGGGGGAGATTTGTTTGCCTATTTCTTTATGTTTTCAGAGGTCATGGATTTGTGCATCAGTTGAGATGAATTCTCTTTCCTCATTTTATGTGTGTGTGTCTTCTTGTGTGTAGTTGCCTTTTTTGTTCTAGGAACTTCTCTGTTTTTGATGTATAACTACATGTCTAGGAGTGGGACCTGAGGTCCCCTCTAGTTGTTCCTAATTGGGACCTGGTTGTTGGTTTGGGATTTTTCTCTTCCCTGTTCTATATGTTGAAGTATTGTTGAGGCTTGTGTGGAGCTAGTTTATGTGTAGAGTGAGGGTCAATGTTTATTGGCTGAATTATGAGTATTGCTTGGCAGCAGGATCTCTACTCTGTGAACTTGAAGAGTTTCAATCATTTTCCCACCTCTCTTACATACAATGGGGGGCCAGGAATAGCAATAATGATAGTAAAAGATGTACATCCTTAAGGTAAATATCTGTGTCTACTTTGATATCTATAACACTAATTGCCTTCTTTATAGGTATAGTGGGGTCAGCATTTAACATCAGCACCAATAATAAACAACTGTGAAATAGATAGAATATTAAAGATCAGGTGTCTACTACATTATCCACTGTATTAATAATCATAACAACATGGATGGGATAGGAGTTACATAAACTACATAATTCTATCAACAGAATTAGAGTTTCTTAAGGGAAGAGAAAATAGGGTAGGAAGGGAAGGGAATGTTTGAAATATTTGAAAATTGAAAAGAGGAAAAGCAGAAGATAGATAGCCAATGATGGCTATAAAGAGTTAGTAAAAAACAACTAAACATAATAAAATAAGGAAAAGAGAGGAAGAGGGAACAGGAAAATTTGGCTATTAGTAGAGGAAGAGAGTGAAAAATGGCCAATAAGAATAAAAACCAAGGTACAAAACTGAGCCACTTAAACCCACATAATATTTTATCCTACCAAAGTCAAACCATGGCTAAATAATAAATGGATGAATAAGAAAACAATGAAAATGAAGGTAAAATTATACAAATAAATAAATACAAATATATATCCTATCTATGTAGTGAGTGCATGCACACACACACACACACACACCCCATACATGATCACACAGAATGTAAAAAAGTAAACAATTAAATTAAATAAAAAATTAACATTAAAAAAGTAATTAATGGGGGTAGGAAAAATACATAAAAATTCTTAATAGAATTAAAGGGCATATTTCTGCTAAGGTGGTCAAAACTGTTTGCAAGGATGGATTTTTATTATTTGTACATAGTTTTGGACTCTTTAATCCTTGGGTCAAGGGCTGAGGTTGTTAAGGCCAATGACTTTGTGTTTCTTGTCAAGTTTCCAGCAGTTGTGGCTAGGAGCCAAAGTTGGTTGTAGTAGCTCTCAGCTTCCTATCTCTCAATAAAGGATAGGATAGACTTGGGAGTGCTGACAAGTGGTGTACTCCCGTAGCAGGACTAATGCTGAGTTCTAAAGTAGAAGTTCCAGCAGTTGGAATTCAGTATTGTCAAACCATTTGCACTCTGTTGGTGGGTATTTGATATTTGACCTGCATCTCCTGTTGCCGGGGACATGCTGATCTCTGAGGGGTGTCTGGGTCTCAGGAGCCTCTTATTAATTCACTTTTAGGGTGCTGACTCTAACCTTCCATAGGTGTCACATTCACCACTATAGATGTGAATTACCCAGGATCAGACCTGGAGTAAAGCCACTCCTCTCTGGCTGGTTATTGGCATCTTCTCAATATCTCTAATGGAATTTCAGCAACAAAGGGAGATCTTTCTCTTTCCTTGATATCCTAAGCCTGGTTTGCTCTAGGCACAGTTTTTCTGCACTTGCTTTAGTCACACTGGTCCAGGCACACTCTGGGACTCACAATATGTGACTGCGGGTTAGGCTGACAACTTCCTTTATGAGTTTATGATCTCCTGACTCTGCTCACTGCTGTGGCTACCATCAGCAACCTTGGTTTCCCCTGGACTATCTGCCTATGGTCCAATTGATTTTGATTGCTTTTCACTCAACAACTTCCCCCACCATGTCTAGACCCATTGAGATCAGCCTTCCATTATATTCCACATGTTTTCTCGAGCCACTTTTTTTCCTGCTGCTCTTTCCTCTCTACCTATGCTCCTCCCCCCTCAGCAATCACAGCTGCTGGTGCAGCCAAGCTGGTGCATCTCTAATGTATTATTTCTTACATTATGTTGCAAATTTCTGACTTTATGTGCCTATAGGTTTTCTTTTACTGTCCAGTGTTGAATTTTAGTGAATTCCCTTAGTTTCTCACATGGTTGAAGAGCAGTATTCCTGATTTTTAAATCTTGAGATAAGAAACTGCTGAGAAGTGCACCTTCTTTTAATCTTCCATCTTTCTCCCTCTCTCTCTATTTATTTATATCTTCTTTGATTTCTTTTATCAGTTTGTAGTTTAGATTTCATATAAATATTGTACATATTTTGTTAGTTTTATGCCAAATTATTTCATTTGTGGATGCTAATGTAAATGGTATTGTGTTTTAATTTAAGTTCAAATTATTCATTGCTGGTATATAAGAAAGCAACTTACTTTTGTATATTAAGCTTATGTCCTGCAATCTTGCTATAATTACTCATTGGTTCCAGGAGGGCTTTTTGTTGTTGATTGTTTTTTGTTTTGGGGATACCAGGTACTGAACTCAGGGGCACTCAACCACTGAGCCACATCCTCAACCCTATTTTGTATTTTATTTAGAGACAGGGTCTCACTGAGCTGCTTAGTGCTTCACTTTTGCTGAGGCTGGCCTTGAACCCATGATCCTCCTGTCTCAGCCTCTCAAGCATCTGGGATTACAGGTGTGCACCACCGCACCTGGCTTGTTGTTGATTCTCTGGGATTTTCTACATAAATGATCATGCCATCTGTGGATAAAACAGTTTGTTTTCTTCCTTCCTAATCTGAATATCTTTTATTTATTTTTCTTATCTTACTGCATTAGCCAAGTTTTATAGTACTACGTGGAAAAAGAGTAAAGTGAATAATAGTTGTAGGTTCTTTGTAGATGCTCTTTAGAAAGATGATAAAGTTCCCCTCTATTTTTAGTTTGCTGAGAATTTTTAAAATCATGAATGGGTGTTGTATTTTGTTAAGTGTTTTTATGCATCTATTGATATGATCTTTTGATTTTCTTCTCTAGCCTGTTAATGTGATGGATTATATTAACTGTGTTTCAATGTTGAACTAGCCTTATATATCTGAAATAAAACCCACTTGTTATGGTATATAATTATTTTTTTACATTGTTTTGATTCAATTTGCAAATGATTTGTTGAGGATTTCTGCATTTATGTTCATGAGAGACACTGGTATGTAGTGTTCTTTTCTTGTGATATCTTTGTCCAGTTTTGGTATAGGGTAATCTTAGCCTTCTAAAATGAATTACTTCTACCTCTATTTTCTGAAAGAAATTTTGGAGAATTGGTATAACTTCTTCCTTAAATGTTTGACAGAATTCACCAGTGAGAGCCAGATGTGGTGCTTGGTTGTGTGTACCTGTAATGTCAGCTACTCAGGAGGCTGGGGCAGGGGGGACCACTTGAGCCCAGGAGCTTAGGGAGAGATGGGAAACAATGAAACTCCACCTCAAAAAACATTCCCCAATCTAGATCTGGTACGTTCTGTTTGGAGAGGTTATCTGTTGATTCAACATAGATAGATAGATAGATAGATAGATAGATAGATAGATAGATAGATGATAGATAGATAGAATCTCTGTTAGCATTCTTTTTTCCTTTTTTGGCAGTACTAAGGATTGAAACCAGGGTGTTCTACTACTGAATTATATTCCCAACTGAGCATGTGCCACTGAGGCTGGCCTCTATAAGCTTTTATATATGGTATCCCAAAACTACTCACCTCTAAACAAAGATCATCCTTTAAATTTACTATGAAATTTGAAAGTAGCTTTATTTGTTGGAGAAGCAGATCAGTTTCTGCTGACTGTAGTTTGATTTTTTGTGTGTGTGCCTTCTAAAACTCGTGTTGGAAACTTAATCCCCATTGCAACAATGTTGGGAAGTGTGGCTTAATGGGAGGTATTTAGGTCATGAGTGCTCATTTGGTTATTAAGGCTCATCCATCATGAATAGATTAATGCCACCACAAAAACCTGCTTGTAGGAGCAGGTTTGTTCTCTTCCATTCTTCTGCCATGTGAACACATAGTAAGAAGTCTCTCACCAATTTGAATACCTTGCTCTAGACTTCCTACTCTCAAAAACTCTTAGAAATAAATTCTATTCTTTATAAATTACCAAGTCTTGGGTATTCTATTATAGCAGAATAAACAGAGTGAGATGCTGTCTTAAAAAAATGGTCCTTATACTTCCCTGTTAGACCTAGATAGTTATTTATACTAAGAATAAAATGGAAAAAATAATAATGTAATTAAAAATTTTAAGGCCATGTCTTATGCCAAGATGAAGGCAAAGGCAACTGTCTACTTTAGGATTTTTGAGTTGGAATATGTGAAGCATGGTGCCCTATCAATCCTGCACTCATAGAAATCTGAACAGAAAATTCCCAGAAAAAAATAGAGAACTGCATTTATATGGTTTTTTAAAATTCATTTATGAAACCCACAGTCAGCTCCAGAGCAATAACATTTGGCTTTTTGAAGTTTTATGTACCCAACCAAGAAGTTTGGGCCAATACTAATCCAAAAAACACCGAGCAGAGACTAGAATTGTAGTTTTACTTAACAGATGAGAAAACAAAGTCACATGACATGCTGGAACTTGAACCCAGGTTTTCTGATACCGAATCCATGGTTCTTTTCTTGTGTACTATAATATATACTGCTTTCATAGCACCCTGCTCCAACATATGAACACTCATACCCACAAACATTCCAGTATCAATCACATTTGCATCCTTTGCAATGCTTACCAAACAGTAGATACTTGTTATTTGGCTGAATAATGAGGGTGTTTGGCTTACTGTATTCAAAGAAACCGAAATAGGAGAGCTGAATAATAAACAGTAGAACCCAGGAAACTCAAAGTCCATTATTGGTAGAACTAACTTTTAAATAAGAACACAAAATAATCCTATGAGAGTAGACTCTATGAAGAAGAAGAAGAAAGAAAATATATCAACATGTTTTTGGTATTTTTGAAAAGAAGATTTCAATATATTTTTGTTTTCTTCTTTAGACAGAACAAGATAATGATTGCAAGTTTTAAATTGAATCATCCTTGTACTATTTAAAAGCTGCAATCCTTTGTAATCAGGATTTTTTTTAAAGAAAATTACAATTGCAGAAAGCCTGTCTCAAGGAGAATAAGCCTTTTGTTTATCTTAATTTTTAATAAATGCTAGGCTTCAAGGATAAGATGGGGAGAGATGTGGAAGTGGGGGCTTTCTAGTGGGTTTATTATAAATAACATACAATATTGGTTTGGAGATTGCTTAATTTTGTGCTATGAAAGTAGCTCTAACTTGAGCCCAATGTGGGTTACTCACAGGGATGGCAGAAACAAAGGAAAAGTAACCTAAACCCTAGATGTGATGCAATGAAAAGAACATTGAATTTAGCATTAAGAGACCTTGGTTCTAGTCCTAGCTCTGACATTATTATGCCACTTTAGGTAATTCATTTGCCCCCTGAGTCTCAGCTTTCTGTTGTGAAAATTTTCCTAATGACTTTCATAGGTCGTTGAGAAGATAACATTAAATAATACAAATGAAGGTTACCAATTGTTCTACAGATTGAAAGTGACATAATAGCTAAACAGAGCAGTGTCATTTGCTTCTTCCAAAGCTCAGTTACCCAACTGGAATCAAAGGGCTATAATATGAGGTCCAAGGATTACTTATAATGGCTCCTATTCATTGAGTACCTGCGACATGACAGATACTGAACCATTTATATACATTATCTCGCTTAATATCTACAATATTTAATTCTGATAACTATGCAAGAAAATTACCATCATTCATATTGTACAAAGGAGAAAAGTGAGGTATGCAAAAGAAGAGAATCACAGCCAAGGTCCCATAAGTAAGCATCATAAAAGGAATTCAAAGCCAGGTTTGTTTAACCTCTAAATCTGCATTCGTCTATCCCTTTTTAAGTCCAGATCACAAGAATTTCTCCAACTGCCCACATAGACAATAAAGTTTAGATTCCCCACAGCTTGACATTAAGGGTCTTACAAGCTAAGGTGTATATTGATTACCTTTCCAATATCATTTCCAAATATGGCTTTCCCTTTCATTTGTCCCTTCCCTTCCACATACTATCTGTAGGCCATGCACCATGGGACTATCTCTTTCCTATAGGAAGTACATAGGAAACCACCCAACTTAGTAAGGTCTCCATTTCAAGTCTCATTGCTGATGGTATTCCCTTATGTCTGGTATTAAAGCTGCAATTCATATATTTAGCATAGTCCATAGACAAATCTAAATCTTCTGTCAGCTAAAAGTAGTCAGCTGTATTCCTTAGCTAGTAGTACCTGTCACACAACCTAGTCTGAGGCGGCCAGCAGTTAGGGATAAAACTGAGTTTACCTGTTAGTCAGAAAAAGTTCTTGAAACGAGGCAGGGTTACTTAGACATGTCTCTGAACCTGTAGGCTATTTAGATTCTTCAAAATCATGCCCTCAAACTTGAAGTAGAGACCAGTTGCATCACAGAGCCAGCTTCCTACTTTCTTGGCTTTTTACAGCATAGTAACAGGATTCCCTTGTTCCTCATAGGATCTCATGATGCTACACTCCTGAGTGATGTAGCAAGAAAACCTCTGTGCTCCTTGTCCTTGCCTTCCAAGCACGAAGATAAATCTGTAAGTAAAGGGGTAGGTGTATATGATAAATTCTCATCTGAACCTAAAAGAAGGAAAAATATAGCTTCAAAGAGAACATTTATGTGATTCAATTACTCCTTTCCCCATCCAAATAGATTACCTAAATCATAATTTGATGCAAAATATACTACTATGATTTAGTGAAGATTAGATAGATTGCAGAATGGGACCCTCAGAGAAATTAAGAGAGTTTCATGCTATCAGTAATTTTAGCATTCAGCCTTGGTAAAAAGAAACTAACACATCATAGAAACTATTTTATTCACTATTAATCACTAACAATAAATAACTCAATTGGTATATATCATTTATACATCAGATCCAAATAGTACGCAAACTTAAAGCTACACACACACACACACACACACACACATACACACACAAACACACATCCCCCATAGCAAATTAATATATAGTTTCCACGGTTTGATAATCTCTTCTTTAAAAAATATTTAAATAAATATCTTAAAATAAATCTTTACCAAGTTATTGAGGATCTTTAATCTTCATAGTGTTTCATATTTCATATTCTTTTGACAAGTAAGCAATTAAGATACTATATCCTTTGTAATTATGCCACATTATGCTCACTTTCTCTTCATATGAGGATGATGCAAGAAACTGATCAGTTAAATATTACATAGGATAGTACATTACTAAGGGGTGTGGGCAACCCAAAATATAGAGTCAGGGCTGCAGAGTTAGAGGAAGTCTCAGAGGGAAAAGAAAACCTGAGAGTAAAAGAAAATCAGAAGAAGGGAGATAAATTAGAGAAAAATATTTGAAAAGTAGCAAAATATGAGAGAGAATTTTTTAAAAAGCTATAATTTATTCGATTTTACAGAAGTCAAGAGGGCTTAAATGTTTGTCCAAGGTCATAAAATAGGCAGAATCAGGAACAGAAACCAAGTCTTTTGACTCCAAGTCCAAAACAACAGCAACTTTTTCTTCCAATGTGATGAGTTACTGGCTGGCTGAATTGGCATAGCTGCTGTAGTGAATAAAACAGAAGTCTAAGTAACACTAACTACTTTTTAATTCCAGAGAATACTGACCTAGCTATTTACTTTCTTTATACCTTAGTTTCTCCTGATATTAAACAGCAATGATAATAATAGACCCTAAATTTCCAGGGAGGATGTGAAAGAAGAGTTGAGAAAACATTAGAAAAGAAATGTTTCATTCAATTGAGATCCTTTAAAAGATGGCATAGCCTGGATTAAGCAAAAAGAAAGCAAACAATTCACAGCTTCCACCTTACTCTATATTAAATTTAAAATTTAAGAAAACAAAAAAGCAAAAAGTAAACGAATAAAATAACATGCTGGGGAAAAAAGGGTAAACAGTTTTCCCTGGGTCCATCCTTGAGTCAAAGTGCTTTTCCAAGAGCTGCCCACAAGTGCCACCAAACAGAGACTGGAACAATTCTATGCATTCTAAGTGAACTTTGAGAATGGGTAGGATTGAACCAGTAATCTGTTTGCAAAAGCATCTAGGTAAGAACATGTGCATACATGAACACACACACACACACACACACACACACACACTTTTCTCTCATAACTAGTGAGCTAGGAGATACATCAAAACTAGAATCCAGATTTCTTCACAAAGAATTCAATCCACTAGAATGTGAATTCTCTGAGAGCAGTAATTTTCACCCGTATGTATCATTGATGCATCATCAGCATCACTAGTATTCATTGGCTTTATTGAAGCACATCCTTTCATTATCCTCTCATTTTACAGGTAAGTACATGTTCTAGTTTTTGCATAATTGTACACTAACAGTTTTTCTGTAAACAACTCTGTTATGCTACTGTTTTAAGTCAAAATTCACAGTACTACTCTGGAATCTAGTGTTATATAGGTTCACAATAGTACAATGGATCCAGACTCAAATATTCTGAAACATCTTATTCTAGTTTCAGCACTTAGCTATGTGCCAAGACTCATGCTATTTACTGAAGGGAATAAAGGAGAGAAGTACAGTCCTTGTCTCAGGGGAGCTTTCAGCCTACCTCAGAATGCTATGTCTGATACACGTGAAACAATTTGACAACAATGTAAGGAAGAATATATAATTGACACAAACCAATTAGCCAACAATATACAACTGAATATATAATTGACATGAAACAAGTACAGAACAATGTGAGACAGAATATATTATTGAATTTCTGCTTTTTAGCTCTGAGTTGGTTCATAAATGACACCCCATACATTCTTATGTTGTCATGGAACCTCAAGGAACTTTCTATTGGCTTTGTATCTAAACAAAGTGGGCTAAATTCTGGGACTGGTTTGGCAATGTTCCAGTCCCTGATGACGATGAGCTGCCTTGCTCTTCCAGACAGAGTCCCAGAGGGCAAATAATCTTTGCATTAATGTGATAAATCATATAGATTTAAATCACTAGTCAGGAAAAGTCAACTTAATCAATATTCCTATAAAGAATGCTTACTTGTTTGATTTATCTTAAATACATATTCATTACAATTAAGACATAAGCAGGCCTTATTTTTAGAAGATATGTAGGTATCCAATTGAAGTATTGATTTATATTTTACACTTTTTAGATTAATTCTTCAGCTTCATCAGAAAACTGAATGATGACTTTTTAATTTTGTGCATCAAAATTAACTGAAATAAATCCTTTCAAGAGCACTAGGAAATATCTAGAGTTAAGGCCACTACCTTACTTTTGTCAAAGGCATGATCATTTCAGGGTTTCAAATGACTGGGTGTCATCCTTAAGTCATTTCTTGTGCCCTAAATCTAGTGGAGCTAGCACTTGCAAAAAGCTTCAATGCTAGCAACACCCTTTGTTAGTCATTCTTTGTCTTACAGTTGGTTTAAGGCAAGAGCTTTATGGTCTCTCTCCCTGCTTCCAATCAAACACCATCTTGAAAAAATCCTTTTGCACAGTTTCTCATTTTCCTGCTCAAAAACTATCAGTAGTTCCCATTGGCATTAATGCCTATTAGCATTAAAGCACTTGATGATCTGACCCTAGAGAATTTTAACTTCTTCATCATTATTCCTTAACATGAACTCCTCCCCTCTAACAAACTCTTCCACTTATTGGTTTTCCCTTATGACAGTATTTCTATATCTGTGTCCTAACACTGTTCATTAACTATGTAGGGAATTCCATTTTACTAGTGTTCCTTGATCATCCTGTTCAAGTCCTACCATTTTATGGGGGTACTGGGGATTGAACTCAGGGGCACTTGACCACTGAGCCACATCCTCAGTCCAATTTTGTATTTTATTAGAGACAAGATCTCACTGAGTTGCTTAGCACCTTGTTTTTGCTGAGGCTGGCTTTGAACTCGTGATCCTCCTGCCTCAGCGTCCTGAGCCGTTGGGATTAAAGGCTTGCACAGTCGAGCCCTGCAAGTCCTACCATTTATCAAAAAGTTTTTTTTCAACTGCCCTAGCTCAAATAACCACTTTCTTTAACCAGAGTACACACTACTTTTAATTTCCATATCTCTTCATTACTCTAGACATTGTTTGTGTGTGTGTGTGTGTAAAATTAAGTGTCCCCAATTGGACAGAAAGATCCTCAGATATCTATACTTGGAATACCCATGTTACCAAAAGCAACAATATATATGCTATTTCTATCTAGAGCAAAATTATGTGTTAAGTAATCTCATGAATCTAAAGTTAAGTTTTAAAGAAAGAAATTCAAGCCCAGTCAATATGAAAAGAAACTAAAATATTGGCTTTTGTAGCTAATTTATTCAACTATTTCCTTTATAGATTGAAAGAGATAAGTTCCTGCTTTTTTAATTCCCAAATGATTTGTTCTATTTAGAATGAATAGATAATGAATAAGCAAACACCCTCTTTACACTTAGAGATAAATGCACTGCTTTTAAAAGCTAGATTAACATTTTAATGGTTTTTGATAATCCTCATGCTTAAGTGTATCCCCTTCCCATGGCATGACTTTCTTTAAAACCTCATCAGTAAACATAGATTCCTAAATGAGTTATCCTTAACCCTGAAATTTCTTACTTTTGTATGAAGGGATGAGGGCAAATTATCCTTATCACGAATAACTCTTTCTTCCACAGTTGAGGACTTGGCAAGAAAATGGGTCAGAGATAGTACACCATCTGCTGTGACCTATTAAACTCTTCCAACAACTTAAGTGATAATATAATGTAATCAGCGAGCATTAACATATTAAGCATATTTTATATGGAGTTTTTACACAAAGTATTTTAAAACACTTGAAAGTTCAATTCAAAATCACACTTCTCTATTTATATTATTGATTCTTGTTCACCCTATTCTACTTTCACTTGCACTATTAGAATATGAAATAAAGAACTTGAGAGATTCAGAGATGTTTTATTTAGTAAGGCTTCTAATCTAGGCCAAAGCCCTCAGTGAAATAAATAATTAGTGCTGGGAATAGAAAGTGAAATAGAAATTCAATTCACAAATTTGCTATTTTTGCCTTTGGTATTGATATTACAACTGACTCACAAGAATGGAAGATTACTACAGCGTTAATGCTGTGACCTAAGTCTCAAACTATCAAGTTTCTATTGAAGAGCTCCACTCTACACTAGCTATCACACAGATCACAGAACATCATAGTCCACTTTTCAGAAGATTAAGGAAAAAAAAAAAAGCTTTCCAAACGCTCATTTTATGAATACTGAAAGAAAATACATCAGATTCCTTTACCAGTCCAGATACCACAGGGTCAGGAAGACCTTAAAAGTCATCTAAATTAAAGTGCCATTTGATGCTAAAGTACTTTCAGTGAGGAGTGCACTCGCTACCTTCTGAAAGGAGCTATCTCAGTCCACGCTCAATTATGCTAAGACTAACTTTGTTTCCCTGTATCTTCTGCAATAAAATAAAGGTCTGCTTTCCCTTTCAGTTTTTAACCATATATAGAGACAGTAATCATGCTACCTCCTCCCACTCTTTTCTTCTCTAGGGTAAACAACCCTAGCATCTTTAATCTTGCCAACAATTCAATTTTCCTATAAAAATAGCCCTAGACACATTAATCCTAGGTGATCTTATACTGCAGAAATATTAATCTTTAATCTCTCATGCTTTTATAGAAAACAATTGTTTGTCTCATCCAAGATGGACTCTTTTCTACCCTCTCCTCCCATATTTCTCCCATTATTTTTTTAGCATTATCTTTTCTCCCTCACACCCTTGATCCTATCATTTAACTGACTATGATACAAAAGTGGAGAACATTTAAATGGCTAGTTATAGTTGCATTGATTCCTGTTCTATATTCTAAAAAATCAGGTGCATTGGTTCTCTATGTAGGTTTTATGAGAAAATTTACAAAAAAAAACTATACTTAACATAGGCTGCTTTTAAACTTTCATTTGGTTTCTGACTGAATTTTGGGTTGGTGGTTCCTGAAAGGGGAAAAAAATGTTTGTTTCTGCCATGGGACATTTATTTAGCACTATCTGGCATTCCATTACTCCTACAGACAACCAATTTTCCATGCCATAATATACTAAGGTACAGAGACAAAATGAATGATGAAAATCACATCAAAACTTTGTTCAAGATGAGCACAATGGCACATGCCTATAATACCAGTGCCTTGGGAGGCTGAGGCGGGAGGATTGCAAATTCAAAGCCTGCCACAGCAACTTAGCAAGGCCTTGAGCAACTTAGTGAGACCCTGTCTCAAAATAAAAAATAAAAAGGGCTGAGGATGTGGCTCAGTGATTAAGTGCTCCTGGGTTCAATCCTTGGTATCAAAAAAAAAAGTCTTCATTCAATTCATTAGTTTTCAACTTCCTTTCTTTCTCCTTGTTATCCAAGTAGCAAGACTGAGTGAAGGCAAGGACAGAAGAAAGTAAAACAAAAGAATATAATAATAAAATTTAGAGTGATTGAAAACTGGTAATAAGTCATCTTTGTACTGATTATATAACTTCTAAGCCTCCTTAAAATGTTTACCCTTTTCAAATTCTAGAGGTTTCTTCCTAAAGGCGCTTTATAAAAGATGGTATCCTTACTAGCAGAATGTAAAATTATAGCCTAAGAAAGAAGATATCTGAAAGGTAAAGGGTCAAGTGAGGTCAGCAAACTGACATCAATTTCCAAGCTAAAATGAGGTTTGTTTTTATTGACATAAGGGCCAGATGTTGCAAAGTTATTTCTATATCATCTGCAACTAACATTTGAGTGTTTATTGCAAACTAATCACTGAATTTTTTTCATTTATTTTTCATAAAAACTGTATGAGGTGTATGCTATAATTAGTCCCCTCTCACAAGTCAGAAAACTGAGTCTTAGTAAAACTAATTATCCACATTTATGCAATTATAAATTGTCAAGTTAAAAATAACCAGATTCTAGAGCTCTCATTATTTAAGCTATATTGCCCAACAATATTTTCACTACTCCAGAGAGTTCGTATGATCATCATAACTCTTCCCAGACAATCCAACATGAAAAAAATGCAGTAATTGCCACCTTGGAGAGTTGATTTTAAAAACTGCATATTTAAAAAAATGACAACTAAAACTGCATATATTATTCATGTATATCATGTTGTTTTGAAACATGTACGCATTGTGGAATGGCTTAGTTGAGATACTTAACGTATGTATTCCTTCACATATTTATTTTTGTGGTAAGAACACTTAATATCTATCCTGTTGGCAATATTTTTGTTTATTTTTTATATGTGACAGCAGAATGCATTATAATTCTTACCTATTTTGGAAAGCCATATTTAAAATATGCTATCTGTGTTCCTGTAAAGATTAAATAGAGAGAAACTAACTACTGTTTATGCAGCTATATCTCTGCTGCTCTGATCTCCAAGTACCACTCACTTCAGATAAAACTCCAAAGAATCCATTTTAGAAAAATGTATATGATCAAAATCAAAAGTAATAAGACAGATTAGTGTTATGAATTTTATGATATACTGAGAATGACATATCACCTCTGTAGTATGCTTGCCAAAAATCTATCTAATCTTGAAAATATCAACTAAATCCAGAGTGAGAAATATTTTTTAAGTAACTGATCTGAACATCTCCTATTAACATAGATACAAAAGTTACCAACAAAATACTAGCAAACCAATGCTAGCAATATATAGAAAGAATTATACACCATGACCAAGTGGGATTTAGTCAAGGAATGTAAAGTTGATTTAACCTCAAAAAATAAAAACATTATAATACCCATATTAATGGAACAAAGTACAAAACCAGATGGTCATCTTAACAAATGTAGGAATAGCATCTGACAAAATACAGCATCCTTTTATGATAAAAAACCACTAGACCATGTAGGAATAGAAGGAAACGTCCTTGATCTGGAAAAAAAAGGGCATTTACAAAAATCCCTCATAGTTAACATCATACTTCATAACCAAAGACTGAATTTCTTCCCTTTAAGATTAGAAACAAGACAACAATTATCCATTCACACCATTTTCATTAAGTTGAATGAAACAAGTTCAATAATTTAAAGTTTCTTTCCAGAGCAACTAGACAAGAACATAAGTAAAAGGTATTCAGATCAGAAAGGAAGAAATAAAGGAACTTCTCTTCACAGGTGACATAATAATGTATATAGAATAGTAACAAAAACAGCATGGTACTGGTACCAAAACAGGCGGGTGGACCAATGGTACAGAATAGAGGACACAGAGACTAATCCACAAAGCTACAACTATCTTATATTTGATAAAGGAGCTAAAAGCATGCAATGGAGGAAGGATAGCATCTTCAACAAATGGTGCTGGGAAAACTGGAAATCCATATGCAACAAAATGAAACTGAATCCCCTCCTCTCGCCATGCACAAAAGTTAACTCAAAGTGGATCAAGGAGCTAGATATCAAATCAGAGACTCTGCGTCTGATAGAAGAAAAAGTTGGCTACGATCTACATATTGTGGGGTCGGGATCCAAATTCCTTAATAGGACACCCATAGCACAAAAGTTAATAACAAGAATCAACAAATGGGACTTACTTAAACTGAAAAGTTTTTTCTCAGCAAGAGAAACAATAAGAGAGGTAAATAGGGAGCCTACATCATGGGAACAAATTTTTACTCCTCACACTTCAGATAGAGCCCTAATATCCAGAGTATACAAAGAACTCAAAAAATTAAACAATAAGAAAACAAATAACCCAATCAACAAATGGGCCAAAGACCTGAACAGACACTTCTCAGAGGAGGACATACAATCAATCAACAAGTACATGAAAAAATGCTCACCATCTCTAGCAGTCAGAGAAATGCAAATCAAAACCACCCTAAGATACCATCTCACTCCAGTAAGATTGGTAGCCATTATGAAGTCAATCAACAACAAGTGCTGGAGAGGATGTGGGGAAAAGGGTACACTTGTACATTGCTGGTGGGACTGCAAACTGGTGTGGCCAATTTGGAAAGCAGTATGGAGATTCCTGGGAAAGCTGGGAATGGAACCACCATTTGACCCAGCTATTGCCCTTCTCGGACTATTCCCTGAAGACCTTAAAAGAGCGTACTACAGGGATACTGCTACATTGATGTTCATAGCAGCACAATTCACAATTGCTAGACTGTGGAACCAACCCAGATGCCCTTCAATAGATGAATGGATTTAAAAAATGTGGCATTTATACATCATGGAGTATTACGCAGCACTAAAAAATGACAAAATCATGGAATTTGCAGCAAAATAGATGGCACTAGAGCAGATTATGCTTAGTGAAGCTAGCCAATCCCTAAAAAACAAATACCAAATGTCTTCTTTGATATAATGAGAGCAACTAAGAACAGAGCAGGGAGGAAGAGCAGGAAGAAAAGATTAACATTAAACAGAGACATGAGGTGGGAGGGAAAGGGAGAGAAAAGGGAAATTGCATGGTAATGGAGGGAGACCCGCATGGTTATACAAAATTACATATAAGAGGTTGTGAGGGGAATGGGAAAATAAACAAGGAGAGAAATGAATTACAGTAGATGGGGTAGAGAGAGAAGATGGGAGGGGAGGGGAGGGGAGATAGTAGAGGATAGGAAAGGTAGCAGAATACAACAGTTACTAATAGGGCATTATGTAAAATTGTGGATGTGTAACCGATGTGATGCTGCAATCTGTATTTGGGGTAAAATTGGGATTTCATAACCAACTTGAATCTAATGTATGAAATATGATATGTCAAGAGTTTTGTAATGTTTTGAACAACCAATAAAAAAATAATCTAGTGAAAAAAAAAAGAAAATCCTAAGAAATCCTCTAAAAGTAAGGGAACAAATAAATGGGTTCAGCTGTGTTGCAGGACATAGAAAAATATAAAAAAGCAATTGTATTTCTATACACTTGCAATAAACAATACAAAAATTAAGAAACCAATTCCACTCATAATAGCATCATAAAGAATAAAATACTTAGGAAATAATTTAACAATGCAATTGCAAGGTGTGTACTTGGAAAACAGCAAACATTGTTGAAAGAAAATTCTAATGATACAAAAGTTGAAAGACATTTTATGTTCATGAATCAGAAATTTACTATTAACAACATGTCAATATTTTCCAAATTGAGGTACAGATTAAGCACAATCACTACTGAAGTCTTAGGTGAATTCTTTGTAGAAATTGACAAGCTGATTATAAAATTTACATGGAAATACAAAGGACCTGAAATAGCCAAAACAGTCCTGAAAAGAAGAATAAAGTTGGAGGACTCATATTTCCTGATCTCAAAATTTACTAAGCTACAATGAATCAAAGTGAATTATATTCCATGCTTTCAATATTATGTCAAAATGAACCCTTACATTTTGTATATCTAAAATGAACTAATTAAAAAAGCTATAATGACCAAGGCAGTCTGGTGCTGATACCAGAATATAGACCGATGGAATAGAATTGAGGGTCTAGAAATAAATCCTTACATATATGGCCAATCAATTTTCAACAAGAGTGCCAAGACCATTCACTCTTGGAAGAAAGAAGAATCTTTTCAACAAATGGTACTGGGAAAACTGAATATCCTTATATAAAAGAGTGAAGTTGGATCCCTTCTTCACACCATACATACAAATTAACAAAATTGGATTGAAGAACTAAACTGAAAATCTACAACTTTAAAATAATCAGAAGAGGGCTGCATGTATAACTAAATGATAGAGTACTTCCCTAGCATGGGTGAGGCCCTGAGTTTAATCTCCATCACTTCAATAAAATAAAATAAAAATCCTCAGAAAAAAACATAAAAATAAACTTTTGTAACTTTGGTTTGACAATGGTTTCTTAGATATGACATCAAAAGCACAGAAGAAATAGAATAAGTAAACACATTGAA
This sequence comes from Marmota monax, assembly GCF_021218885.2. NCBI lineage: Eukaryota > Metazoa > Chordata > Mammalia > Rodentia > Sciuridae > Marmota > Marmota monax. Next base: position 1,166,132 of record NW_026693786.1, read on the forward strand.
CTTCAAAATTAAAACTTTTATACTGCAAGGGACACCACTGAATAGGAAAAATGACTCTCTTCCTCATATGAAGAAGATTTTACAATTTATTTATCTCATAAGGGTCACATATGAAGAATATACAAAAATACCCTCAACTCAACAATAAAAAATTAAATCAATCATTTAAAAATGGGCAAAGGATTTGAATAGACATTTCTCCAAAGAAGACACACAAATTTGTGGCCAAAAAAATATGAAAAGATGCTTGACATTATTAGTCATCAGAGAAAAGCAAATAAAGAGCACAATGAAATACCACTTCATACCTATTAGGATGGCTATTATCAAAAAGGTGGATAATAATAATGTTGGCAAGAATGTGGGAAAATTGGACTCTCCTACGTGACTGGAGAGAATGTAAAATTATATAGCTGCTCTAGAAACTGAATTGTCTCAGTGTTCTGGCCTTCCCAGTCTGGCTTAATCTACATGTGATTTAGTCCCAGACAGTGAAGCTGGTTGTTAGGCTGTCAAGAAGAGTAGGATGACAGTATCTTGTTGCTGAGGGACAAGGTTAAAACATCACTGGGCTTCCCTCCATTACCTTTAATAACTTTCCTGGACAATAAAATGAGGTAAAGAATCTGAGCCTAGGTCAGCAGAGATTCTAGTGTTATAGTTTAGATGTGAGGTGTCCCCCAAAGCCCACGTGTAATAAAATGCAAGAAAGTGCAGAAAAGAAATGATTGGGTTATAAGAGCCTTAACCCAATCAGTGAATTAATGCCCTGATGGGATTAATTGAGTGGTAACAAAAGGAAAGTGGGCTGTGGCTGGAGGAGGTGGAGCATCGGGGGCGTGGCTTTGGGGTATATATTTTGTATTTGGCAAGTGAAGTCTCTGCTTCCTGATTATTGTGTGAGCTGTTTCCCTTCTACCACACTCTTCCACCATAATGTCCTGCCTCACCTTGAGCCCTGGGGAATAGAGCCAGCTGTCCATGAACTGAGACTTCTGAAACTGTGAGCCCTTAAATAAACTTTTCTACCCCTAAAATTGTTCTGGTCAAATCTTTTAGTCACAGTGGCAAAAAAAAAAAAAAAAAACCTAACTAAAATATTCTAGTTTCTGAGGTAATGCTAGGCAGATATAGGACCTAGGGATGCCAGAAACAGATCTTTTTACTGGGAGATTAGCATGGAGGTAAATGAAGATTTTACTCATTTGCAGCCGAAGAGCCCAAACCACCAGCAGATCACTGTTCAATATTTTAACACCAGTATAGATAAAGGTCATTATAAGTGACTTACTCTGGTGAATACTGTAGCAACATGAAATTGTTCCCAGGGGAGCTATTTATATAAGTGCCAGAGACACAATACAAACATCAGAATAAGGAAGTGTCATGGTCATGTTGCTAGCTGTACATAATCTGCAATTTGGAGAGAAATTCTGTCAGAATGGAACCAGTTTCATTATTCCCCAAATTACCCTTTGTGCCCAAATGTGTAAAATCTCAAAGGCTCATCCTCTTAAACATCTAACTCATTTTTAGTATTGAATACCTACCTGCCCATTTTTGAAAGCAGTTATCTTGGGCCCACTGATACTACTGATAGAGTTTTAAACATACTGTCAGGGTTATCTTTAAGTCCTGTTCACTTTATATCACGTTTCCTGATTGTGATTTCAAGAATTGAATTGTTGATTTCTTTGGCCTGGTTTTATATCTTCCATACTTAAATAAATCAATCAATCCATTGATTGATAGAGATATATGACCTTCAGGGACAACTTTTTGACCACACTCACAAAATACTAAAGTCAGGCAGTTACTTAAGATAGATTTTTCTGATGAAGAATGAATATGAAGTAGGTAGTTGTATGCTTACAAAGGTTTAACAAGCTTGAGAATTGGGATCCCTTATTTGTTGGATTGCTGACTTCCATGGGCCAAATACTCTTAGAATTGCCAATTTCAAGTTATTAATCCCTGAACATGAATATGGAGTTGAGAAAAGATGTGCACAATTTGTTGTCAAGAGCTGATACAAATCAGGCCTAATACACCACTGCATGTAGAGTAGATATAAAACCATAATGGATCCCTCTTCATGTGCCACTCTGATTATTGGAGGGGGGTAATAAAGCTATTCCCAAGATACTTTTCTCTTGTTACCTTCATGGGTGGAGAGCACAGGAACCAGATGAAAACAAAGAAATATCTCAAATAGTTAGTTCATATATTTTTTTGCAGTTACATAGTGGAAAAAAAATAGTATGTGTCAAACCACATCTTTGATATGGAGTTAAAATAGAGAGCAACAAAAATGATGATGAAAACAAGAGCTGGAGAAAGGTTTTAGTTGCTCTTATCTTTCAGTATGAAAAAGAGAAAGTTGTGGAGTAGAAAAAGAGCGTACTACAGGGATACTGCTACATCGATGTTCATAGCAGCACAATTCACAATTGCTAGACTGTGGAACCAACCCAGATGCCCTTCAATAGATGAATGGATTAAAAAAATGTGGCATTTATACACCATGGAGTATTACGCAGCACTAAAAAATGACAAAATCATAGAATTTGCAGGGAAATGGATGGCACTAGAGCAGATTATGCTTAGTGAAGCTAGCCAATCCCTAAAAAACAATTACCAAATGTCTTCTTTGATATAATGAGAGCAACTAAGAACAGAGCAGGGAGGAAGAGCAGGAAGAAAAGATTAACATTAAACAGATACATGAGGTGGGAGGGAAAGGGAGAGAAAAGGGAAATTGCATGGTAATGGAGGGAGACCCTCATTGTTATACAAAATTACATATAAGAGGTTGTGAGGGGAATGGGAAAATAAACAAGGAGAGATATGAATTACAGTGGATGGGGTAGAGAGAGAAGATGGGAGGGGAGGGAGGGGGGATGGTAGAGGATAGGAAAGGTAGCAGAATACAACAGTTACTAATAGGGCATTATGTAAAAATGTGGATGTGTAACCGATGTGATTCTGCAAGCTGTATTTGGGGTAAAATTGGGAGTTCATAACCAACTTGAATCTAATGTATGAAATATGATATGTCAAGAGCTTTATAATGTTTTGAACAACCAATAAAAAAAATTAAAAAAAAAAAGAAAAAGATGATGAGGGCTGGGGATGTGGCTCAAGCAGTAGCGCGCTCGCCTGGCATGCGTGCAGCCCGGGTTCGATCCTCAGCACCATATACAAACAAAGATGTTGTGTCCGCCGAAAACAACTAAGAAATAAATGTTTTTAAAAAAAGATGATGAGTGGGGTTTATAGAGAGTAAAACCATTGTTTAATTAAAATGAGTTTTAACTTGTTTAGGATAAGACAAAAGGAGGAGGAGGAGGAGTATGATGAGCTAATAATCTCCAATAGGGACAGAAACATAAAATGGAGCTTCAACTGCAGTGGAAAAATATCTGGAGTATTATATTGGAATAGGCAACAGAGTGGTTGTAGAAATGTGTACCATACAAACTTCTGAGTACTATAACATTTTAAAGACTCCAATTCTGTTGTTATGCTATAGGTATCTAGTAGAAATTCAAACATACATGCTGATCACCATAATAACTGATCATACAATTGACCAATGTACTCTAGGTTTTCAAGAATAAGAAAGGAAGTGCAAGTATAAGTTGGTATTGTCATAAAATGAATGACACCAACTTGCTGTTTAATTTTATGTCAGTCCTTTCCTTCTTGGGATAGGATTTCTTCTAAAAAATCGTGAGCTTTAAAAATTAGCAATACCAGCTGGGTGCAGTGACTCACACTTGTAACCCCAGCTACTTAGGAGGCTGAGGCAGGAGGATTGCAAGTTCCAGTCCAGCCTCAGCAACTTAGTGAGACCCTATCTCAAAATAAAAATTAAAAAGGGTGGGGGATATACCTGAGTAGTAAAGCACCCTTGGGTTCAATCCCTAATGCAAAGAAAATTATCAGTACCTTCTATCTCCGAGATAAAATGGTTTGTGATTGCTTTTGATTTTAGTGGTCCTTTTGCTTTACTAGTACATGAAACAGTAAATTAATTTGGAGCCGCTCAGGGTATCAAGCCAGTGCCTGAAAGCAGTGTTACTTTGAGGGTTTTTTTTATATCCTAACTTTAAAAAGGAACAGAATGTACAAATACATCACAGTGAATTCTACTTTTATGTGTAACTATAATGCATCAATTTAAAAAAGCAATAAATAAATAGGAGGAAGACCATTAGAGTAGAGGAAGGGGATTGGGAACAGGAGGAGGGGAAGAAAAGGGGCAGCACTGGGAATTGAAATGGAGCAAATTGTGCTATATGCATTTATTAACATGTCAAAGTGAACCCCACTATTATGTATGACTATCATATACGAATAAAAAATTAAAACCTTTTCTAAGAAAGAACAGAAAAATCTCCCTTTGCTACAGATTCTGAAGTCTACTTTCATTTAATCTCCTGTTTCTTCATTTGTGCCATGGAGTTAACAGCCAACAATCTTCATTAGGGGCCATATTTACTCATATGCACCTAAAACCAAAGCACTTATGATTGACAACACGTGAACACGTGGAAAATCCACCTTGCACAATTATCTAGCAAAGGTAACACATCATGAGTCTAGGCAGCACAGAAATTAATTTCCCCCCAGTCTTCTACACATCCCAACAGTTCTATATACCAGCAAACAGAACTGTCATTTTGAGCTCCCTTATGCTGACTAGATTCTCATTTTAGATACCCAAGAGATAAGTAAATATTAATTATGTCCTAACAGAAGCAGCTTTTTATAATTATAATCTTTCTGTTTTATGCTTTTGTCATATTCTATGCTTCAGCCACTCCAACAGAAGGTAACAGACAGAAGAGTAAGAATTTCTTCACCATCTTGTCCTACCTCCCCTTCTCCCTACCATTTCTGTACTTTTTCAAGGTATTTTTCATGTACAAAGGTAGAATTGCAAACACCAGAGACAAGTTGAGCAGACTACTGTGAATAAAGGAAAACAAGAACAGCAATGTAGGTCCATGTTAGGCTATCAGAGAGTAGTCATTCAGGGGGACAACAATTGTACGTAATTACCAGCACAGGTTCTTACAAGAGAAATTAATGAGTCAGCCATTGAAAGGAAAAACTGAACAGCAATTTCTTATTTGAATGGCATAGAACAGTTGTCTGTCTATATATATATATATATACATATATATATATATATATGTGTGTGTGTGTGTGTGTGTGTGTGTTTTCCAAATTGGTGGTGAAAAAGAACAGAAGAGACTGGTGCCCATTGTAGGTAAAAGTCCCAAATGACAAATAGCATGGACTCCAGAGACTTGGACCTAAAGGAAAAACTAGCTTCAGTACAGAATAAACTGGAACCTAAGTAAGTATAAATTTTAACTAAAAGAATAAAAAGTGGAACCCAGAAAATCATGATGGATTGATGTAGGAGTATGTGTATACACAATGTGGATGCAATGTATGTGTATATGCAATGTGGATGATATGGATGAACCTGGTCCAAACAATTTGGGTGATAACTCTAACCCACCTGAACATGGGGAAAGCAAAGACTTCTAGGACACCCAAATTTTAATTTAGAAGCATTTAAAATAGGGCTTTTTAAAGAAGGAAATTTCTTATAATATATTCAGTTAAAGACAAAATTAGTTTAAAACAATTGACAAAGTGGGGTAATTTAACATTAGCTTTGTTTCTCAAATCAGGTTTTAAAAACATACAACATCTTTGGATTGACATTTTTATTATGCTCTCAATGATGATTTTTATATTTTGGAATTGGTCACCACCATCAGCCAGTTTGCTAATGGGCTGTTTCCTGGAAGGGCACTCTTAGCAACACCACATGATAGTGGTATATGGGTGTCCTTTGAAAGCTCCAGACAGTACATAACACTTTTGCTTTCCTCCAGAGTCCCTTAAAAAACTGTTGGGTTCTTAAGGCTCTGCCTTAAGTGCTAAGTCATGCTGAAACTAGAGCTCTCCCCACTAAACTGCATCCTATCATATTGTTTCAGTCCACTTTTTTTTTTTTTTTTCGGCTGTGGCTAGAAGACCTGACAAGAACAATTTTAAGGAGGAAAAGTTTATTTTGGGGCTCATTGTTTTGGAGGTCTCAGTCCATAGACAGCTGACTCCATTGCTCTGGGCCCTAGATGAGGCAGAACATCATGGGAGAAGAGTATGACAGAGGAAACCAGCTGAAGACATGGCACCAGGAAGCAGAGAGAGAGAGAGAGAGAGAGAGAGAGAGAGAGACTTTCCTTACCACAGACAAAATATATACCACAAAGTCATGCCCCCAATGACTCACTCCTCCAGCTATATCCTATAAGCCTATAGTTACCACCTAATTAATCCCTATCAGAGAATTAATGCACTGATTAGGTTAAGGTTCTCATAACCCAATCATTTCACTTCTAACCTTTCTTGCATTGTCTCAAACATGAGCTTTTGGGGTACGCCTCACATCTAAATCATAACACATAACATATATAAAAATCTAGTTCTCATACATCGTTTAGTATCACCTTCATAGTCATTATAGTAAAAAAACCCTAATAATAAATGTATGAACCTACAATTGTAATTCCCCTGTATAGTTTGTGGCAAAATTGTAGTAACCTGCTCAATCCTTACTTATAATATAAATAATTACCCTTCTTCCCTTGAAGGAATGCCAACTATTGTCAGTATAAATTAAGTTTCATTTCCATTAAAAATAATTATCCCAGGAAAATAAATATGTATCCTCTACCTGCTGATAATCCCATTCACTGAATCATTATAGATCACTTTTCCCTCTTCTCAGCACTTTGTGCCATTTAGAACAGTTAACTTAATCTGCTCTGCATTGTTCCTTTATTCCTCTTTACCTAATAGACTAGAAATCAGTAGGCGAAATGGGGATGGAATCCTGTTCATCTCTGCATTGCCAACAGGGCTTTTCACATATCAAGTATTCAGTACCTAGTTAAGACTGGCCATTTGGTTCCTCTCCTAAAGATCAAAGAGTGGAACTGGTTCCTGAGTGGAACTGGGGAAGACTTTTAACTAAACTCTGTAACATCATTCACTGCTCAACCTAGGATTTTCAATTATTATCAATGATCAGTAAACTCTCAAAACTAATGAGGTGTATTTGGAGTTTTCAATATTTCCTCCTGCCTCCCGAGGCTCCTTCCTCTCCACATTCACTTACCTCCAGAGAACAAAGAATGGTTGCTTACAGTAAACCTCCTCAACTCTCCTGGCGAGCCTCATGAACATCTAATACAGCGGGGCTAGAGAGGAGAGACTGAGGAGATTTCTAGTCCACGGATAACATGCCTGATTTTGCCTTAAGCAAGCTAAAGAGCCTTGGTTACTTATCTAAACCACAAAAACAAACTCTTTCTATGCTTAGCTCCAAAACATTTGGAAGAGGCACTGCTAGTAATTTGGTGGTCCATGGGACCTCTGATTCAATTTAGTAATTCAACAAGCATTTTAGAATTCTTTCTATGTATGAGGTAAGCAGAAAGGAATACAAACATAGGAGAAGTAATATACCCCCTTAACTGCACCTAGCAATGCATATAATACAATTTTTAAAGTGAAACTTGTTGGACATGAATTTGTAAAATGGATCAGAGCTTGCCCTGATTGGTTACTGGTTGAAATATATAGTAATGGGTGTAGCTAAATAAATAAGTTACTAAAGAAACCCAACCAGGGCAGCTATTTGTAGAAAATTAATGGTCATGTACATATATTACTTGTTAACAACTAGGTACTCCCAGGATCCAGACAATAAGAGCCCTAAATTAGAACTTACTTAATTGAGACTCTAATATGTGCATGACTTAGTTAATTGGTGCTGAGAAGGAGACAAGACATCAATAAATAAAAGCCATGATGAACAAGGATGATAAAATCATAATTTTCCCTGAAGTATAAAAAAAATCCAAACCCCTTGTTCTGCCACTAATATGCTATTCCTTGCTTCTCCCTTTCAGGAAATGGATGATCTATTGTGAAGATACACATGGATCAGAAATAAACAAAAATAATAGTGCTGTTTCCAAAAAACAGACAAGGTCTCAATTGAGATACTATTCAAATGATTCACACTCCCTGTCAGGTTTTTGTTTTGGGGCGGGGGGATGAAGGCTAGACATTCAATCAAAAGGTTCAAATATGTTGGTATAAAATAAATATAAGTCAAGAGCTAAAGGTATATTTGGGCAGGGAGGTGAGGAAGAGACAGTCAGCAATAAAGGAAAAAACAGTGAAGATGTCAACTATATGGATGGGTCTGTAGGGCCAGTCAATTAACAAATGAATCAGACTCTACTGCTCCCAGTATGCATACACTGTTCCAATATCATACAAATCCATTTGTGACACAATTCAAGAAATTCAAGTAGACAATGTATATGGTGAATTGAAGCACTGGCATTTCTACAAGTAGTCACAATTTGCTTGAAAAAATAACATAAAAATCCAAAATGAAAAATAAAACTGCAACCAAATCCCCTAAATCCTAATTATAACCTTTTCTCTTAAAACATTTCCAATTATCAGTTCTCAAGAACAGTATAATAGAAGAGGAGGCACCAATCTCATTTCCTCATGCAACTGAGTCTTTCCACACTAGTAGTAAAGAAGATTCTTTACTAGGAGCAGCTTAGTTACCCACCTAATGCTTACTTAATGTGATTTTAAAAACACTACAAAAATTTTCAAATAGAAACAATTAGCATCCATTGTAATTAGTATGCTCTTTTCCAAAGCTGGAGGGTCTATTGCCAGAAACCACTGATTCTCCTCCCAACCACTCTCAACTGCTATAGTAGCTATAGAAGATAGCTAAAGGGCATAGCTTTGAAGGGTGAAACCATCTTCAATATTTATCTACTACTGCCTCCTTCTTAAAAAAAACCCCTCTTTTACAGGCAGATATAACATATGATAAATATATTCATCACTATACAGGACTTAGTCAAAAGCCCCTTTACCTCACTTAAGGGGTATATTCCAGTCTGTTTTCAGTTCATCCAAATTCTACTTGAATTTTAAGACCCAGTGTAAATTCTATCCCTTTCACAAAACCTCAGGTCCATTCTGACCTATGGATATCCTGCCTATGGACTATTTACTAACTTTCTTTACCACCCATTTCTCCCTTTTCATATACTACATGGTATTATTACCTGTTTCAAGTGTATCTATGAATCCTGATATGTGAGAATGACAGAAGGACCTGAGGGTGCTTGGCCTGGAGAAGACATGTTACAGGTGCACATGAAATATTTTTAAGTAATTGAAGTTTTATTATATATAGGTGAAGAATTAAGAATTAACTTTTGTTGTTCCAGAAGTTAGGGTTTGAATGAAGCATATTTTAAGACTACATGAGCAGATAAACATTTATCATGTATTTGCTATGTTCATGTGCTGTATTGTGCACCTGCCTACATCTTGTCTCATTTAACTAAAGGATTGTCCAATACTATGACTGGTTAACAATGGACAGGTGTATCTTACAAAGTAACCAGCTCTTTTCATCAGAAGCTGCAAACAATGATCTAGATGAGGGGGATGAAACTAGACAATTCTGAATGTCCCATTTCAATGCTGATGATATATGGAATATGCTCATAAAGTAATGAAATAAATTTGTCTGTAGAAAACAAACCCAAGTGAATGCATACATATGTGTTCTACTTTTTTTTTTTAAATCCAGAAGTGCTCTACCACTGAGCTACATCCATAGGCTTTTCTACTTTTTAATTTTGAGACAGGGTCTCACTAAGTTGCCCAAGCTGGCCTTGAACTTGAAATTCTCCCGCCTCAGTCTCCTGAATAGCTGGGATTGCAGGCACCTGCCACCACATCCAGGTTAAGTGTTTTATTTTAAAGAAGTTAGCTTAGAAAACATTAACGAGGTTCCAAATGAGGATAAGGGCTTCATCATGAAGTAAACTCTAAGCAACATACTACAGGATCTGGAAAAATCTCAAAGGAAGAGTTCAGAAAATACTCAAATAATGGCAGTTGTATGAGAATAATATGTTTCTGTTTTAGTCAACTGTTTTTGCTGCTGTGATTAAAAGACCTGACAAAAATAATTAGAGGAGGAAAAGTTTATTTGGGGGATCATAGTTTCAGAGGTCTCAGTCCATAGACAGCTGTCTCTGTTCCTCAGGGCCTGAGATGAGGCAGAACATCATGGATGAATTCTGTGGCAGCTGGGAACACGGCACCAGGAAGCATAGAGACAAAGAGCTCTGCTCAACCAGGACTAATATAAACCGCAAAGGCAGGCCCCCAGGGACCCACTTCCTCCAGCCACACCCTACCTGCCTACAACTACCACCAAGTTAATCCCTATCAGGAGATTAATGTGCAGATTAGGTTACACCTTTTATAACCCAATTATCTCTAAACTGTCTTGCACTGGCTCACACATGAACATTGGGGGATACCACATGTATAAATCATAACAGTTTCCTAAAGTGATTAATTTGGAAGGGGACAATAGGTATTTTTATATGTAATTTCTGATTTTTAAGGCGAATATTACTTTATAATCAGCCCATATTCATTGTCTCTCCCTTTGAACTACAAGCGCCTTTGGCGAGAACATTTTAAAAGTGAGAATTCATAGATGAATTCTAGATAGGGAAGAGAGGAGGGAGGGAAAGGGAGGGGGCAGGGGATTAGCAAGGATGGTGGAATGTGATGAACATCATTATCCAAAGTACATGTATGAAGACACAAATTGGGTGTCAATCTACTTTATATGCAAACAAAGATATGAAAATTTGGGGTATATATGTGTAATAAGAATTGTAATGCATTTTGCTGTTGTGTATTTTAAAAAATAAAATCAATAAAAAATTAAAAAAATAAAAAATAATAGCAGTGAGAGTATGCACCGTCTGTAATACCCTCTTCATGGCTCTTAAAAGGTATCCATATCCACTCAAGGCTGTAAGTTAATTATAGTAATAATATATAATGAGTTTTAAATTTGAGTATATACTATGTGTCAGTCAGTTGCTGAGCATGCATATTCATCTTGCTTATCTCATTAAATGGCTCTTTAGTCAACCAGTAGTTAGGCAATTCAGTTAGAGGTTTAACTGACTCCTCCTTCTTCTAATTGAAATGATCAGTTCTATGGCTGATTAATTTCTTTGTCTTATAATCACTGATATGTAGCTTGTGTCTGGTGTGGACTGCTAATTTACCAATTTTCCTTTGCATTCCCATAGATGGAAACCTTTCCTACTGATTAATATTAAAAGGTTATTAATTAGTAGAGGATAGGAAAGGCAGCAGAATACAACAGACACTAGTATGGCAATATGTAAATCAATGGATGTGTAACTGATGTGATTCTGCAATTTGTATACGGGGTAAAAATGGGAGTTCATAGCCACTTGAATCAAAGTGTGAAATATGATATATCAAGAACTATGTAATGTTTTGAAAACCAACAAGAAAAAATAAAAAAAATAAAAATGCACTTTTGACTTGCAAAAAAAAAATAAATAAAACATAACAACCCCCCCCCCCCAAAAAAGGTTATTATTATTCTCCTATGCTTGATTTTTCTCTTGTGGTCAAAAATATGTCCTCATTTATTTCTTTACAATATTTTTTAAAATATTACCTTTAGCAAAACTACTAGCTGGGCAAATAATTAACAAAAATGAACTACTATTCCATTATAAACAAACAAAATTTAGGCTAGCTGACAAAAACGTCCGATACTTAATATTGGGCCTGATCTTAAAATCACTGTGGATTTGAAACACATTAATTGTATTAGTTTCCTATGGATGCTGTAACAAATTGCCACAAATGTTAGTATAAAACAACATCAGTTTATTCCCTTACAGTTCAAGATGCTCAAAGTCTATAATTAAGTTATCAGAAGATTACACCACCCAAAAGCTTCTAGGGGAGACATCATCCCTTGCAGCTTCCAGTGGCTATTGGCAATCATTGGCTTATGGCAGCCTCTCTTTGTTCTAGCTTCACATTACCTTCTCTTCTGCATGTCTCTTTTTCTCTGTCTGCCTGTGTTACCTTCCTTTGTTTCTTTCTTGTAAAGACACAAGTCATGGAATTTAGGGCTGACCAGAATGATTCAGGATGATCTTCTCATTTTGAGAGCCTTAATTTAGTGGTATCTGCAAAGACTCTTTTTCTAAATGAGGTAACATCTGCAGGTTCCAGGGATTAGGAAGTTATCAGATCTTTTTGAGGGCTACTGTTAAGCCCACTACAATATTCAACATTTTATTTTATATTTATTTATTTATTTATATTGTTGGTTGTTCAAAACATTACATAGTTCTTGATATATCATCTTTCACACTTTGCTTCAAGTGGGTTATGAACTCCCATTTTTAGCCCATATACAGATTGCAGAATCACATCAATTACACATCCATTGATTTACATATTGCCATACTAGTGACTGTCGTGTTCTGCTACCTTTCCTATCCTCTACTATCCCCCCTCCCCTCCCCTCCCCTCCCCTCTTCTCTCTCTACCTCCTCTACTGACCTTCATTTCTCCCCCTTGTATTATTTTTCCCTTTCCCCTCATTTCCTCTTGTATGTTCTTTTGTATAACCCTGAGGGTCTCCTTCCATTTCCATGCAATTTCCCTTTTCTCTCCCTTTCCCTCCCACCTCTCATCTCTGTTTAATGTTAATCTTCTTCTCATGTTCTTCGTCCCTACTCTGTTCTTAGTTACTCTCCTTATAACAGAGAAGACATTTGGCATTTGTTTTTTAGGGATTGGCTAGCTTCACTTAGCATAATCTGCTCTAGTGCCATCCATTTCCCTGCAAATTCTATGATTTTGTCATTTTTTAATGCAGAGTAATACTCCATTGTGTATAAATGCCACATTTTTTTAATCCATTCGTCTATTGAAGGGCATCTGGGTTGGTTCCACAGTCTTGCAATTGTGAATTGAGCTGCTATGAACATCGATGTAGCAGTGTCCCTGTAGCATGCTCTTTTTAGGTCTTTAGGGAATAGACCAAGAAGGGGAATAGCTGGGTCAAATGGTGGCTCCATTCCCAGCTTTCCAAGAAATCTCCATACTGCTTTCCAGATTGGCTGCACCAATTTGCAGTCCCACCAGCAATGTATAAGAGTACCCTTTTCCCCACATCCTCGCCAGCACTTGTTGTTGTTTGACTTCATAATGGCTGCCAATCTTACTGGGGTGAGATGGTATCTTAGGGTGGTTTTGATTTGCATTTCTCTGACTGCTAGAGATGGTGAGCATTTTTTCATGTACTTGTTGATTGATTGTATGTCCTCCTCTGAGAAGTGTCTGTTCAGGTCCTTGGCCCATTTGTTGATTGGGTTGTTTGTTCTCTTATTGTCTAATTTTTTGAGTTCTTTGTATACTCTGGATATTAGGGCTCTATCTGAAGTGTGAGGAGTAAAGATTTGTTCCCAGGATGTAGGCTCTCTATTTACCTCTCTTATTGTTTCTTTAGCTGAGAAAAAACTTTTTAGTTTGAGTAAGTCCCATTTGTTGATTCTAGTTATTAACTTTTGTGCTATGGGTGTCCTATTGAGGAATTTGGAGCCCGACCCCACAGTATGTAGATCGTAGCCAACTTTTTCTTCTATCAGACGGCGTGTCTCTGATTTGATATCAAGCTCCTTGATCCATTTTGAATTAACTTTTGTGCATGGCGAGAGAAAGGGATTCAGTTTCATTTTGTTGCATATGGATTTCCAGTTTTCCCAGCACCATTTGTTGAAGATGCTATCCTTCCTCCATTGCATGCTTTTAGCCCCTTTATCAAATATAAGATAGTTGTAGTTTTGTGGATTGGTTTCTGTGTCTTCTATTCTGTACCATTGGTCCACCCGCCTGTTTTGGTACCAGTACCATGCTGTTTTTGTTACTATTGCTCTGTAGTATAGTTTGAAGTCTGGTATCGCTATACCGCCTGATTCACACTTCCTGCTTAGCATTGTTTTTGCTATTCTGGGTCTTTTATTTTTACATATGAATTTCATGATTGCTTTCTCTATTTCTACAAGAAATGCCGTTGGGATTTTGATTGGCATTGCATTAAACCTATAGAGAACTTTTGGTAATATCGCCATTTTGATGATGTTAGTTCTGCCTATCCATGAACAGGGTATATTTTTCCATCTTCTAAGATCTTCTTCTATTTCTCTCTTTAGGGTTCTGTAGTTTTCATTGTATAAGTCTTTCACCTCTTTTGTTAGGTTGATTCCCAAGTATTTTATTTTTTTTGAAGATATTTTGAATGGACTGGTTGTCCTCATTTCCATTTCAGAGGATTTGTCGCTGATATACAGGAATGCCTTTGATTTATGCGTGTTGATTTTATATCCTGCCACTTTGCTGAATTCATTTATTAGCTCTAATAGTTTCTTTGTAGAGCCTTTTGGGTCTGCTAGGTATAGAATCATATCATCTGCAAATAGTGATAATTTAAGTTCTTCTTTTCCTATTTTTATGCCTTTAATTTCTTTCGTCTGTCTAATTGCTCTGGCCAGCGTTTCGAGAACTATGTTGAACAGAAGTGGTGAAAGAGGGCATCCCTGTCTTGTTCCAGATTTTAGAGGGAATGCCTTTAATTTTTCTCCATTCAGAATGATGCTAGCCTGAGGCTTAGCATAGATTGCTTTTACAATATTGAGGTATGTTCCTGTTATCCCTAGTTTTTCTCGAGTTTTGAACATAAAGGGATGCTGTACTTTGTCGAATGCTTTTTCCGCATCTATTGAGATGATCATATGGTTCTTATTTTTAAGTCTATTGATGTGGTGAATAACATTTATTGATTTCCGTATATTGAACCAGCCTTGCATCCCAGGGATGAATCCTACTTGATCATGGTGCACAATTTTTTTGATATGTTTTTGTATCTGATTCGCCAGAATTTTATTGAGGATTTTTGCATCTAGGTTCATTAGAGATATTGGTCTGAAGTTTTCTTTCTTTGAAGTGTCTTTGTCTGGTTTAGGTATCAGGGTGATGTTGGCCTCGTAGAATGAATTTGGAAGTTCTCCCTCTTTTTCTATTTCCTGAAGTAGCTTGAAAAGTATTGGTATTAGTTCCTCTTTAAAGGTTTTGTAAAATTCTGCTGTATACCCATCCAGTCCTGGGCTTTTCTTAGTTGGTAGTCTTTTGATGGTTTCTTCTATTTCCTCGATTGATATTGGTCTGTTTAGGTTGTCTATATCCTCCTGACTCAATCTGGGCAGATCATATGACTTAAGAAATTTATCGATGCCTTCACTATCTTCTAATTTATTGGAGTATAAGGATTCAAAATAATTTTTGATTATCTTCTGTATTTCTGAAGTGTCTGTTGTGATATTGCCTTTTTCATCCCGAATGCTAGTAATTTGAGTTCTCTCTCTTCTTCTCTTCGCTAGCATCGCTAAGGGTCTGTCGATTTTGTTTATTTTTTCAAAGAACCAACTTTTAGTTTTGTCAATTTTTTCAATTGTTTCTTTTGTTTCGATTTCATTAATTTCAGCTCTGATTTTCATTATTTCTTGCCTTCTACTTCTTTTGCTGTTGTTTTGCTCTTCTTTTTCTAGGATGTTGAGATGAAGTATGAGATCATTTATTTGTTGGTTTTTTCTTTTTTTAAGGAATGAACTCCACGCAATGAATTTTCCTCTTAGAACTGCTTTCAATGTGTCCCATGGATTCCGATATGTTGTGTCTGTGTTTTCATTAATCTCTAAGAATTTTTTAATTTCCTCCTTGATGTCTTCTATAACCCATTGATCATTCAGTAACCTATTGTTCATTCTCCAAGTGATGTATGCTTTTTCCTTCCTTCTTTTATCGTTGATTTTCAGTTTCATTCCATTATGATCAGATAGGATGCATGGTATTATCTCTACTCCTTTATATTGTCTAAGAGTTGCCCTGTGACATAATATGTGATCTATTTTTGAGAAGGATCCATGTGCTGCTGAGAAAAAAGTGTAACTGCTTGATGTTGGGTGGTATATTCTATATATGTCAATTAAGTCTAGGTTATTTTTTTTAATTTTTTATTGTGGGTTGTTCAAAACATTACAAATTTCTTGACATATCATATTCCACATGTTGATTCAAGTGGGTTATGAACTCCCACCTTCACCCCATACACAGATTGCAGAATCACATCAGTTACACATCCATTGATTTACAAATTGCCATACTAGTGTCTGTTGTGCTCTGCTGCCTTTCAAGTCTAGGTTATTAATTGTGTTATTGAGTTCTATAGTTTCCTTACTCAACTTTTGTTTGGAAGATCTGTCCAGTGGCGAGAGAGGTGTGTTGAAGTCTCCCATGATTATTGTATGGTGGTCTATTAGACTCTTGAACTTGTGAAGAGTTTGTTTGATGAACATAGCTGCACCATTGTTTGGGGCATATATATTTATGATTGTTATGTCTTGTTGGTGTATGGTTCCCTTAAGCAGTATGTAGTGTCCCTCTTTATCCCTTTTGATTAACTTTGGCTTGAAATCTATTTTATTTGATATGAGTATGGACACGCCTGCTTGTTTCCGAAGTCCATATGAGTGATATGATTTTTCCCAACCTTTCACCTTCAGCCTATGTATGTCTTTTCCTATCAAATGCGTCTCCTGTAGGCAGCATATTGTTGGGTCTTGTTTTGTGATCCATTCTACTAGCCTGTGTCTCTTCATTGGTGAGTTTAAGCCATTAACATTTAGGGTTATTATTGAGATATGGGTTGTTGTTCCAGCCATATTTGTTTATTTATGTTACTAAACATGGTTTGTTTTCCTCTATGATTATTCCCCCCCTCCTTTACTGTCCTACCTCCCACTGTTGGTTTTCATTGTTATTTTCCATTTCCTCTTCCTGTAATGTTTTGGCGAGGATGTTTTGAAGAGATGGTTTTCTAGCTGCATATTCTTTTAACTTTTGTTTGTCGTGGAAGGTTTTAATTTCATCTTCCATCCTGAAGCTTAATTTCGCTGGATACACAATTCTTGTTTGGAACCCATTTTCTTTCAGTGTTTGAAATATGTTATTCCAGGATCTTCTAGCTTTCAGAGTCTGTGTTGAAAGATCAGCTGTTATCCTGATTGGCTTGCCCCTAAATGTAATCTGCTTCCTTTCTCTTGTAGCTTTTAAAATTCTCTCCTTATTATGTATGTTGGGCATCTTCATTATAATGTGTCTAGGTGTGGATCTCTTATAATTTTGCACATTCGGCGTCCTGTAGGCTTCTAGAATTTGGGATTCTGTCTCATTCTTCAAGTCTGGGAAGTTTTCTCGTATTATTTCATTGAATAAATTGCTCATTCCTTTGGTATGGAGTTCTAAACCTTCCTGTATCCCAATGACTCTTAAGTTTGGTCTCTTAATGTTATCCCATATTTCTTGGATGTTCTGCTCATGGTTTCTTAACAGTCTTGCTGAGCTGTCTATGTTCTTTTCAAGTTGAAATACTTTGTCTTCATTGTCTGATGTTCTATCTTCTAAGTGTTCTACTCTGTTGGTAGTATTCTCAATTGAGTTTTTAAGTTGGTTTATTGCTTCCTGCATTTCTAGGATTTCTGTTTGTTTGTTTTTTATAACCTCTATCTCCCTGTATAGTTGATCCTTTGCTTCCTGGATTTGTTTGTGTAATTCCTTGTTGAAGTGATCTTTCATTGTCTGATTTTGCTGTCTAATGTCTTCCTTGATACTCCAGATCATCTGAAGCATATATATCCTGAATTCTTTATCTGACATTCCATCTGCTGCAGCTGTTACCTCTTCTAAAGTTGAGTTGACCTGCATTGCTTGTAGTCCTTTCTTTCCTTGTCTTTTCATACTGCTTGCGTTTCTTTCTTCTTGGTGAAACTGTTGTTTTTTTGAAATTTCCCCCCCCCCTATATATTTATATTGCTCTTGTATAGTTGAAAAGTCTCCCTTGCAGGTGCGGGAGGGGGCTCTGCTCTGCCCCTCTTCCAATTGGTGTGAGGTGTCTACCACACCCGCGGACCCCTGGGCCTGATCCCCTGTTCTGTCGCAGGTCTGCCTACCTTGCAGGTGGGGGCGAAGGCTCTGCCCTGCCCCTCCTACCACGCCTGGGTACCGCTAGGCCTGATCTGCAGGTTGGTTGCCGGTCTGCCCACCTTGCGGGCACGGGTGTCAGTTCCGCTCCGCCCCCACTCCAATTGGGGTCACTTGACCACCACACAGGCGGGCCGCTGGGCCTGATCTGGGAGCGGGCGAAGGCTCTGCTCTGCCCCTAGTCCAGTTGGGGTGAAGTGTGTACCACGCTGGCAGGCCGCTGGGCCTGATCCGCCGGTCTGTCGCAGGTCTGCTTACCTTGCCGGGGCGGGCGGCGGCTCTGCCCTGCCCCTCCTACCACGCCTGCAGACCGCTGGGCCTGATCTGCAGGTTGGTCGCAGGTCTGCCTACCTTGCGGGCGCGGGCGGTGGCCCCGCTCCTCCCCTCTGGCTCGACGACAAAGCGAGCGAGACTCGGGTATCTGTGACTCACCCTCCCTACCAGGGGACCAACTGTTTCCGTCGCCGCTGGCACCGATGAAGTTCTCTCCTCGGCCGCTCTCCGATGACATCAGATCTCTGCCATGCTGGCATCCCCTGTTCTATGGCTGAATCCCATTTTCTTCTCTTCCAATAGGCGGATCTGTGCCCTCTGAGCCGAGCTTCTGCCCTCTATGTGCTGACAGAAATCCCTGTATGGTGGCTCCTGGGAGTCTCTCAATCCTGTTAGTCCAGAGCCCTTTCACTTATCCGGCCCCTCCCCCTTTCCTCCTCCCAGCCAGCCAGCCAGGTCCTGTTCACCAGAGGCGGTTCCCCAAGGATCTGATTACACTTGCAGCCCCACCGCGTGTCCTATATCCTGAACGATGAACACCCTCTCTGTCATTCATCTAAGCCCCAGTGCTGTGGTGGGGTGATCTGGGAACCAACAGTTTAATTTTTCCGGACCCCTTTGGTGGGCACGCCCCCAGAAACTGGCGGCTAAGATCTTGGGTGTCGCCGCTGGTGTTAAAGGGAGGTGGGGGTCTGGAATCCCCTCTGCTTCCCTACAGACACGCCCCCGGAGAGATTCCCGAGGTTTTCTGGCTGCTTGTATCTGGAGGGGGTGGGAGTCACACACCTGCTAACGTGGATTCCGCTGGGAAGGAATTCTGTCGGCGGAACTTTGGTGATGTCACCTCTCTGCTATGGCGGGCCCCAGGCTCCTTGCCGGAGTGTCCGAAGGGAGGGGTGGGACTGGTCTGGCTCTGGTTGGTTTCAGCTCCCGGTTCGCTGTTTCATGAAGGCTTGGCGAGAGACCTCTTCCTAGAGTCCCTGCACCGCTCCTGCTGCGCTGCGCCTCGGAGGCTATCCGCCCTGACGCGGGGGCTGGTGCAGGCAGCCGACAGTCTCCAAGTCGCGCGGGCAGCGGCTGGCGGGTCTGGACCTCTGCACTGCGTGGCGGAGATTCACTCGTCTAGCGCAAACTGTCACCTCCAAAAATCCTACCGATTCCCGGCCGGTCTCTCTTTAGTGGAATTTTGCTAGGAGTTTCTCAGCAGGTCGAATCTAAGCGTATCCATGCGTCTCTCTGACCCCGTTGTTGAGGAGGTACTGAAAGCGCTGCCTCCCCTCTCGCCGCCATGTTGGATCCCTCAATATTCAACATTTTAAACATAAAACATCTTATAACATCTCTTGTAAAGTTAAAAAAGCTGAGAAACTAATGAAATCTTGGTAAAAAACTGAACATTAGACATAGCAATAATTCTCAACATACTTATAAAGACAAAAGGAATACTATTTAAATATACAAATAGGCATGCTATAGACTGCATGTTTTTGTCCCTTTGAAATTACTATGGTGAAACCTAATCCGCAATGTGCTGATATTTGGAGGTAGAGTCTCTAGGAGGTTATTAAGTCATGAGGGTGGAAACCTCACAAATGGGATTAGTGACCTTGTAAGAGAGACTTCAGAAAGCTCCCTTGTTCTGTCTGCCATGTGAGGACACAGCTAGATGGTGCCATTTGTGAAGCAGACCTTTACTAGACACTAAAACTGCTGGGGCTTTGATCTTGGAATTCCCAGCATCCAAAATGAGAAAAACAAATTTCTGTTATTTCTAAGCCAGTCAGTCTATGATAATTTGTTATAGCAGCTCCCCCACCCCAAAAAAAAACCTAATACAGTGCCAAATTTAATCTCTTCAGACACATTTCCCTACAAAATGGTACAACTTATAATGGCTACTATGTTTAAAACAATAAGTAGAAATCTATAAAATTATAGACTTTCAATGAGAGATTATCTTAAGAGTAAATGATGCTAGTTTGGAAAATAGGAAGAAGGCATAGCATCTTTGTTCTAAAGATGTCTTTAGAACATGTGACATTCTCATTGGTTCAGGATGAAGATGGTATGGTATCTTCATTCCAGTTTGGTGATAATGACTCATGATACAAATATTCTTATAGTAACACTTCCATTTCACAGTTCTAATATAGATATTTGTTTATTCATTTTGGAGTACTCAGAAAACACAGGAGTGTGCTAAATACTGTAGAACAACTATCTTAAGACTGGTTTGTATCACTAAGATTTGTCAATGACAGTTTTAAGGGAATCCATTTTCAGATTTTTAACTTCCATATGTACTGTCCTAAATCTGAATTTCTTTGAAAAGTATCCATGGTTAAGGGGTCTCCTTCTACTATGTCCTCTTCCTTCTTTACTAAAGAAATGTATACTTTTAAATTTTTCTTGTTTCTTTTTTGTTATGCATGACAGTAGAGTCATTTTGATACAATCATACAATCATGGAATATATCTTATTCTAATTCAGAGCCCATGCTGTGGATGTACGTGGTGGTGAAATTCACTGTGATGTATTCATATATGACCATAGGAAAGTTATGTCACACTCATTCCACTGTCTTTCCTTTTCCCATCTCCCCCCTTACCTTCATTCCCCTTTGTCTAATCCACTGAACTTCTATTTTTTCCCTTGCACTGCCCCCCTTTATTATGGGTTAGCTTCCACATATCAGAGAAAACATTTGAACTTTGGGTTTTGGGGGAATTGGCTTATTTCACTTAGCATAATAGAAGAAATGTATACTTTTCATCCATTCAGAATCTCAATATATTCAGCCCCCAGGGTACTGAACAAAAGAACAATTCTAAACATTAGTGTAGATATAAGAAAGTCATGCAAAGAAGAAGACTTCCAATATTTTAACTATAACAAAACTAAAGAAGATGTTCAGTTTACAAATCATTAAAGTAATTTTTGGTAGTAGCTCATTGTGATTTGTGGCAAATAAGTTGAAAGAAGTTTAAGAAATTAGGCAACATAAACAGAACTTCCATTCCAATTCCATTTACATGAAGATGTTCCAAATCATTTATATCATAAAAACATAAAAACATGAAGAAAGTTGACACTAAGCCTGTCATACTCAGGCAATGATAGATATTGATCAATAAATATATCAACTAATTGAAAAAAGTAATACTCATGTCATTGATATATATTTGCTAGAAAAATTTTCATAATTTTAATAAAGACTCAATCTAGAATAACTTTTAGCTCTTAGGGGTTAGGGGTCTCAGAAAGTTCTTTTAAAACAAAAAATGTGGGCTGGGGTTGTGGTTCAGTGGTAGAGCTCTTGCCTAGCATGTGTGAGGCACTGGGTTCAATTCTCTGCTCCACATATAAATAAATACAATAAAGATCCAATGACGGCCACCCCCCACCCCCCGCCCCTGCCAGGTGACCACCGACAGAAAAGGCCCAGTGGCCCGCGGTGGGACAGAGCTTCCAATCACTCCTGCAAGGTAGGCGGGCCTGCAACCCACCGGCAGAAGAGGAGCAGCGGCCTGCTGAGAGGCAGAGCCGCCCCTCCCCCTGCACCGGCAAGGTAGAGGGAACTGTGACCACGCACAGAGCAGGCCCAGCGGCCTGCTGAGGGGCAGAGCCGCCCCCCACCCCTGGTGCCTGCCAGGTAGGGGAATTGTGACCACGGACAGAAAAGGCCCAGTGGCCCGTGGCGGGACAGAGCTTCCAATCACTCCTGCAAGGTAGGCGGGCCTGCGACCCACTGGCAGAAGAGGAGCAGCGGCCTGCTGAGAGGCAGAGCCGCCCCCTCCCCCTGCACCGGCAAGGTAGAGGGAACTGTGACCACGCACAGAGCAGGCCCAGCGGCCTGCTGAGGGGCAGAGCCACCCCCCACCCCCCGCCCCTGCCAGGTGACCACCGACAGAAAAGGCCCAGTGGCCCGCGGTGGGACAGAGCTTCCAATCACTCCTGCAAGGTAGGCGGGCCTGCGACCCACTGGCAGAAGAGGAGCAGCGGCCTGCTGAGAGGCAGAGCCGCCCCCTCCCCCTGCACCGGCAAGGTAGAGGGAACTGTGACCACGCACAGAGCAGGCCCAGCGGCCTGCTGAGGGGCAGAGCCGCCCCCCACCCCCCACGCCTGCCAGGTAGGTGGAACTGTGACCACGGACAGAAAAGGCCCAGTGGCCCGCGGCGGGACAGAGCTTCCAATCACTCCTGCAAGGTAGGCGGGCCTGCGACCCTCCAACAGAAGAGGAGCAGCGGCCTGCTGAGAGGCAGAGCCGCCCCCTCCCCCTGCACCGGCAAGGTAGAGGGAACTGTGACCACGCACAGAGCAGGCCCAGCGGCCTGCTGAGGGGCAGAGCCGCCCCACACCCCCCGCGCCTGCCAGGTAGGTGGAACTGTGACCACCGACAGAAAAGGCCGAGTGGCCCGCGGCGGGACAGAGCTTCCAATCACTCCTGCAAGGTAGGCGGGCCTTCGACCCACCGGCAGAAGAGGAGCAGCGGCCTGCTGAGAGGCAGAGCCGCCCCCTCCCCCTGCACCGGCAAGGTAGAGGGAACTGTGACCACCCACAGAACAGGCCCAGCGGCCTGCTGAGGGGCAGAGCCGCCCCCCACCCCCCGCGCCTGTCAGGTAGGCGGAACTGTGACCACTGACAGAAAAGGCCCAGTGGCCCGCGGAGTGGCAGAGCTTCCAATCACTCCTGCAAGGTAAGCGGGCCTGCGACTCACCGGCAGAAGAGGAGCAGCGGCCTGCTGAGAGGCAGAGCCGCCCCCTCCCCCACGCGCCTGCAAGGTAGACGGAACTGTGACCACCATCAGAACAGGCCAGACCTGCAACCAAGAGACAGAAAAGGCCCAGTGGCCTGAGGAAGGGTAGAGCCGCCCCCCCGCGCCTGCAAGGTAGGCGTACCTGCGACCCACTGGCAGTACAGCCCCAGAGGCCTGCAGAGGGGCAGTGCCGCTGCCTGCGCCTGCAAAGTAGACAGAACTGTGACCACCGACAGAACAAGCCTAGCGGCCCGCAGAGGGACAGAGCCGCCGCCCGCGCCTGCGAGGGAGACTTTGCAACTATACAAGACCAATATAAATATATAGGGGGAAAATTCAATAGCACAACAGTTTCACCAAGTAGAAAGGAACGCGAACAGTATGAAGAGACAAGGAAAGAAAGGACCACAAGCATTGCAGGTCAACTCAACGTTAGAAGAGGTAACAGCTGCAGCAGATGGAATGTCAGATAAAGAATTCAGGATATACATGCTTCAGATGATCTGGAGTCTCAAGGAAGACATCAGACAGCAAAATCAGACAATGAAAGATAACTTCAACAATGAATTACATAAACAAATCCAAGAAGCAAAAGATCAACTATACAGGGAAATAGAGGTTATAAAAAACAAACAAACAGAAATCCTAGAAATGCAGGAAGCAATAAGCCAACTTAAAAACTCAATTGAGAATACTACCAGCAGAGTAGAACACTTAGAAGACAGAACATCAGACAATGAAGATAAAGTATTTCAACTTGAAAAGAACATAGACAGCTCAGCAAGACTGTTAAGAAACCATGAGCAGAACATCCAAGAAATATGGGATAACATCAAGAGACCAAATTTAAGAGTCATTGGGATACAGGAAGGGACAGAGTTTCAAACCAAAGGAATGAGCAATCTATTCAATGAAATAATACGAGAAAACTTCCCAGACTTGAAGAATGAGACAGAACCCCAAATCCTAGAAGCCTACAGGACGCCGAATGTGCAAAATCATAAGAGACCCACACCTAGACACATTATAATGAAGATGCCCAACATACAGAATAAGGAGAGAATTTTAAAAGCTACAAGAGAAAGGAAGCAGATCACATTTAGGGGTAAGCCAATCAGGATAACAGCTGATCTTTCAACACAGACTCTGAAAGCTAGAAGATCCTGGAATAACATATTTCAAACACTGAAAGAAAATGGGTTCCAACCGAGAATTGTGTATCCAGTGAAATTAAGCTTCAGGATGGAAGATGAAATTAAAACCTTCCACGATAAACAAAAGTTAAAAGAATTTGCAGCTAGAAAACCATCTCTTCAAACCATCCTTGGCAAAACATTACAGGAAGAGGAAATGGAAAATAACAATGAAAACCAACAGTGGGAGGTAGGACACTAAAGGGGGGAAAATAATCAAAGAGGAAAACAAACCATGTTTAGTAACATAAATAAACAAATATGGCTGGAAGAACAACCCATATCTCAATAATAACCCTAAATGTTAATGGCTTAAACTCACCAATGAAGAGACACAGGCTAGTAGAATGGATCACAAAACAAGACCCAACAATATGCTGCCTACAGGAGACGCATTTGATAGGAAAAGACATACATAGGCTGAAGGTGAAAGGTTGGGAAAAATCATATCACTCATATGAACTTCGGAAACAAGCAGGAGTATCCATACTCATATCAAATAAAATAGATTTCAAGCCAAAGTTAATCAAAAGGGATAAAGAGGGACACTACATACTGCTTAAGGGAACCATACACCAACAAGACATAACAATCATAAATATATATGCCCCAAACAATGGTGCAGCTATGTTCATCAAACAAACTCTTCTCAAGTTCAAGAGTCTAATAGACCACCATACAATAATCATGGGAGACTTCAACACACCTCTATCACCACTGGACAGATCTTCCAAACAAAAGTTGAATAAGGAAACTATAGAACTCAATAACACAATTAATAACCTAGGCTTAATTGACATATATAGAATATACCACCCAACATCAAGCAGTTACACTTTTTTCTCAGCAGCACATGGATCCTTCTCAAAAATAGATCATATATTATGTCACAGGGAAACTCTTAGACAATATAAAGGAGTAGAGATAATACCATGCATCCTATCTGATCATAACGGAATGGAACTGAAAATCAACGATAAAAGAAGGAAGGGAAAAGAATACATCACTTGGAGAATGAACAATAGGTTACTGAATGATCAATGGGTTATAGAAGACATCAAGGAGGAAATTAAAAATTTCTTAGAGATTAATGAAAACACAGACACAACATATCGGAATCTATGGGACACATTGAAAGCAGTTCTAAGAGGAAAATTCATTGCTTGGAGTTCATTCCTTAAAAAAAGAAAAAACCAACAAATAAATGATCTCATACTTCATCTCAACATCCTAGAAAAAGAAGAGCAAAACAACAGCAAAAGAAGTAGAAGGCAAGAAATAATTAAAATCAGAGCTGAAATTAATGAAATCGAAACAAAAGAAACAATTGAAAAAATTGACAAAACTAAAAGTTGGTTCTTTGAAAAAATAAACAAAATCGACAGACCCTTAGCCATGCTAGCGAAGAGAAGAAGAGAGAGAACTCAAATTACTAACATATGGGATGAAAGAGGCAATATCACAACAGACACTTCAGAAATACAGAAGATAATCAAAAATTATTTTGAATCCTTATACTCCAATAAATTAGAAGATAGTGAAGGCATAGATAAATTTCTTAAGTCATATGATCTGCCCAGATTGAGTCAGGAGGATATAGACAACCTAAACAGACCAATATCAATTGAGGAAATAGAAGAAACCATCCAAAGACTACCAACTAAGAAAAGCCCAGGACCGGATGGGTATACAGCAGAGTTTTACAAAACCTTTAAAGAGGAACTAATACCAATACTTTTCAAGCTACTTCGGGAAATAGAAAAAGAGGGAGAACTTCCAAATTCATTCTACGAGGCCAACATCACCCTGATACCTAAACCAGACAAAGACACTTCAAAGAAAGAAAACTACAGACCAATATCTCTAATGAACCTAGATGCAAAAATCCTCAATAAAATTCTGGCCACTCGGATACAAAAACTTATCAAAAAAATTGTGCACCATGATCAAGTAGGATTCATCCCTGGGATGCAAGGCTGGTTCAATATACGGAAATCAATAAATGTTATTCACCACATCAATAGACTTAAAAATAAGAATCATATGATCATCTCGATAGATGCGGAAAAAGCATTTGACAAAGTACAGCATCCCTTTATGTTCAAAACTCTAGAAAAACTAGGGATAACAGGAACATACCTCAATATTGTAAAAGCAATCTATGCTAAGCCTCAGGCTAGCATCATTCTGAATGGAGAAAAATTGAAGGCATTCCCTCTAAAATCTGGAACAAGACAGGGATGCCCTCTTTCACCACTTCTGTTCAACATAGTTCTCGAAACACTGGCCAGAGCAATTAGACAGACAAAAGAAATTAAAGGCATCAAAATAGGAAAAGAAGAACTTAAATTATCACTATTTGCAGATGACATGATTCTATACCTAGCAGACCCAAAAGGCTCTACAAAGAAACTATTAGAGCTAATAAAAGAATTCAGCAAAGTGGCAGGATATAAAATCAACACGCATAAATCAAAGGCATTCCTGTATATCAGCGACAAATCCTCTGAAATGGAAATGAGGACAACCACTCCATTCACAATATCTTTAAAAAAAATAAAATACTTGGGAATCAACCTAACAAAAGAGGTGAAAGACTTATACAATGAAAACTACAGAACCCTAAAGAGAGAAATAGAAGAAGATCTTAGAAGATGGAAAAATATACCCTGTTCATGGATAGGCAGAACTAACATCATCAAAATGGCGATATTACCAAAAGTTCTCTATAGGTTTAATGCAATGCCAATCAAAATCCCAACGGCATTTCTTGTAGAAATAGAGAAAACAATCATGAAATTCATATGGAAAAACAAAAGACCCAGAATAGCAAAAACAATGCTAAGCAGGAAGTGTGAATCAGGCGGTATAGCGATACCAGACTTCAAACTATACTACAGAGCAATAGTAATAAAAACAGCATGGTACTGGTACCAAAACAGGCGGGTGGACCAATGGTACAGAATAGAGGACACAGAAACCAATCCACAAAACTACAACTACCTTATATTTGATAAAGGGGCTAAAAGCATGCAATGGAGGAAGGATAGCATCTTCAACAAATGGTGCTGGGAAAACTGGAAATCCATATGCAACAAAATGAAACTGAATCCCTTTCTCTCGCCATGCACAAAAGTTAATTCAAAATGGATCAAGGAGCTTGATATCAAATCAGAGACACGCCGTCTGATAGAAGAAAAAGTTGGCTACGATCTACATACTGTGGGGTCGGGCTCCAAATTCCTCAATAGGACACCCATAGCACAAAAGTTAATAACTGGAATCAACAAATGGGACTTACTCAAACTAAAAAGTTTTTTTCTCAGCAAAAGATACAATAAGAGAGGTAAATAGAGAGCCTACATCCTGGGAACAAATCTTTACTCCTCACACTTCAGATAGAGCCCTAATATCCAGAGTATACAAAGAACTCAAAAAATTAGACAATAAGAGAACAAACAACCCAATCAACAAATGGGCCAAGGACCTGAACAGACACTTCTCAGAGGAGGACATACAATCAATCAACAAGTACATGAAAAAATGCTCACCATCTCTAGCAGTCAGAGAAATGCAAATCAAAACCACCCTAAGATACCATCTCACTCCAGTTAGATTGGCAGCCATTATGAAGTCAAACAACAACAAGTGCTGGCGAGGATGTGGGGAAAAGGGTACACTTGTACATTGCTGGTGGGACTGCAAATTGGTGCAGCCAATTTGGAAAGCAGTATGGAGATTTCTTGGAAAGCTGGGAATGGAGCCACCATTTGACCCAGCTATTCCCCTTCTCGGTCTATTCCCTAAAGACCTAAAAAGAGCATGCTACAGGGACACTGCTACATCGATGTTCATAGCAGCACAATTCACAATAGCTAGACTGTGGAACCAACCTAGATGCCCTTCAATGGATGAATGGATAAAAAAAATGTGGCATTTATACACAATGGAGTATTACTCTGCATTAAAAAATGACAAAATCATAGAATTTACAGGGAAATGGATGGCATTAGAGCAGATTATGCTAAGTGAAGCTAGCCAATCCCTAAAAAAACAAATGCCAAATGTCTTCTTTGATATAAGGAGAGTAACTAAGAACAGAGTAGGGTCGAAGAGCATGAGAAGAAGATTAACTTTAAACAGGGATGAGAGGTGGGAGGGAAAGGGAGAGAGAAGGGAAAATGCATGGAAATGGAAGGAGACCCTCAGAGTTATACAAAAGTACATACAAGAGGAAGTGAGGGGAAGGGGAAAAATAATATAAGGGGGACAAACGAATGTCAGTAGAGGGAGCAGAGAGAGAAGAGGGGAGGGGAGGGGAGGGGAGGGGAGGGGAGGGGGGATAGTAGAGGATAGGAAAGGCAGCAGAATACAACAGACACTAGTATGGCAATATGTAAATCAATGGATGTGTAACTGATGTGATTCTGCAATCTGTATATGGGGTAAAAACGGGAGCTCATAACCCACTTGAATCAAATTGTGAAATATGATATATCAAGAACTATGTAATGTTTTGAACAGCCAACAATAAAAAAATTAAAAAAAAAATAAATAAAAAAAATAAAAAGAAAAAAAAAAGATCCAATGACAGCTAAAAACTATTTTTGAAAATGTTTTTAAAAACTATAAACAAGGGCTGGGGTTGTGGCTCAGCAGTAGAGTGCTTGCCTAGTCGTGCGAGGCCCTGGGTTCAATCCTCAGCACCACAAATAAATAAATAAATAAAATAAAGGTATTGTGTCAACTACAACTAAAAAACTATAAACAACAAAAATTTCATGGATGCATAGCTCATTTTTATAAAAGGTAATTCAATTATTCATTATTTAGGTGTTCAACATTTAGCACCTACTATGTTAAGGTACTGTTGTTTGGTGCCATGTAAGTTTTCAAAATGAATAAAACAAATCTGTATCCTCTCAGAATGTATAATTTGGTTAACTAAAATAAGAATGGGGAAGATTTCAATAGGAACAGAGAGAAGGTGGGTGGTCCATAGGCAGAGAGAACAGAATGAGGGTGGGGGAAATAGGCAGACATGATAAAGAAAATGATCAACATAGAACAAGTCATTCAAAAGCAATATTCCAGGCATTTAACCCTTTAGAGGTATTATAAACAGAAGGTTTCAAATTGAAGCACCTAACTTATTAGATCTCTAAAGTACAGTGGATGCAATCCTGAGAAACACTAAATTTTCAGTTATAGAATTCTGCTAACAAATTTGTATTTAATCAATCAAAACCAGGTAAGAATAAAAAGTTCAAAAGACATTTTAACACAAAGTTTTAAACAGGCCAATTCTAACCAGGTTTTTTTTTTCCTAGTTATTTGGAGGGACTGCCAGTCTATGGTAATACAGGTAAGAAGAAAATGGAAGCCCCTGACCCAAGACAGTCATTGCCTTCAGGTTATGAATGTGTGTGAGTGTGTGTGTGTGTGTGTGTGAGTGTGTGTGTGTGTGTGTGTGTGTGTGTGTAAGATATCAAAGGGTGGAAAAATCATTAGGAGGATTAGGTTATCCAGCCTAAGAAAAGGGTCTAATGTACTTTGCACCAGAAATTAAATATTTCAAATTAATATTTGGGAGTAGAGGTGTGGAATACTCAAGAAGAAAACTGAGGGGCAGAGGGAAGGCAAAAACATTTCTCTCTACGCTAAGGTGTAGATTTTACTATTATTACAGACCTTTTCTTTCTTTTATAAAAGGAAAGCTATCACACATTCGTAACACTAATTGATTTTCACAGAGAAGTGCATAGATGAAGTCTCTTGGGGGAAATGACTGCAACATTTTTGGCTTACAAAAAAACTATTTGCTGGTGTGCCTGGACTCCTTCATACAAAATTTAATTAACAGGGTCTCCTGCAAGGAAAACTCTCTGTGGTCCCTAGCTATCTTGTGATGCTCCTCACTCAGATACACTGTGACAGATTAAACCCTAGCAAATCATATCTGTCACGTACTGGATACCAAGGGGATAGTAGTCAGAAGGAAAAGGAGATAGGTTTGAGACAGTAAACTAAAGGAGAAAGGAAAGAGAATGCCAGTGGCTAGGACTCTCAGAATAGACCTGAATTCCGAGGTTACATATTTCTCCCTTTTGCCAACCTGGAAACTCTTTATAGACCTGGGATGGGAGATTTTGGAATGAAAGAGAAATGGAAACAGTTTCCTCAACCAACATTTAAGTTGATTTTTTCTTTGCAGTGCTGGGGATCATACTCAGGGACTCATAGATACTAAGCAAGCATTCTACTCCTGAGCTACATCCAGCCTCAAGTTGATCTTTTGAAATATCATTCCTAGAAAAATTACTACAGCTCTTCTCTTGTGAACTTGCGAGCAAATAATGTGATCCATTTATGAGACAAAATAGACATGATAACTGAATGCAGTACATGATCCTAGAATGGATCCTGGTGGAAAAATAATGGTATGAATACTATGGGATCAATTGACAAAATAGAAATACAGAAGACGAAATATTACATCAATGTTAATTTTTCTGAATTTGTTAATTGTTCTGTAATTATTTGAGAGAATTTTCTTATTCTTTTGAAACACACACTGAAGTAGTTCAGCTAAAGGGAATGATACATGTTATTTATACCCACATGGTTCAGGAAAAATATGAGAAAAAAATGGTGAATTAAATGAGGCAAAATATTAACTACAGGCAAGTTTGGTTGAGTGATAAACAAGTGTTCTATGTATTATTTTTGCATACTTTCTGTAAACTTGAAATTATTTCTAAATAAAAATTTAAATATGGTCCCACTGAAAGAACTATCTTATCTCTCCATCAACATTAAGAAAGTCTATATAGCTATGAATTCAGAATGATATTAGCATGAAGGATGGGGTAAGATCTCAGAAAATCATCTGTTCTATTTAACCAATGAGAACACTGGAAAACATTATCACAATCAAGTTTTCTTTAGATCTCTGAAAATTAAACAAAGGCTTACAACAATTCATTGAGCATTTATTCAAGACAATAGTTGTATTTTAGTAAGAACCGTGAGCTTTGGTGGTATTTTAGTTTTCCTTATTCTTATTCCCCTCTTTCAGGCTCCACTGTAGCCTTGAAAATGAAGAGCCCACAATCACAGTGAAAAACCAACAGTAAAGTGAAAGCCAGCAGTCATTGGAGAGAGCAGAATGAGGTTAGAGCTCCTGTAAGGCCTCATTTTCAGAAAATTGCCATTATTTGAATTGTCTGGAAGTTTTATGGAATCTCCTACTTATGAGGTTTGACTTTATTTGACATGTGAGCTATCCCAATATGAACAACCTTATCCCTAGGGGCATTTGTTGAAAACAATCAGTGGCAATTGTTTAACATTATGGATGTCTAAAGCAGAGGGTAACAGAAGGAGAAAACAATAGGCTATCCAAAGAGCTTAAAAGGAAAATTTGGGAAATGAAATGTCTATAGGGTTGATTTTTAAAACTCTGATATACTCCTGGAAATATTGATGGCTACATAGGGCTATGCTCATGCTCAGAAATACTTGATAAGGGCCTATGTTCTCACTTCTGACTGACCCTTAAGCTCTATACAATCAGGAAATAAAGATAAAGGCAAAGTTGTCAACTACCTCCTTGAGTGTTGGGGATATGCTCCCCAAATGCACATAAAACTTCTTTACAAAGATTGGGAGATTTACTGATTCCACTTGTTTATAGAACTTTCTGTCCAATCATTAATGGACAAGCTAACCAAGAAAAGATTTCAGTGGTCACATATGACAAAGAATTCAAAATTTACAGAATTAGTTCAGGAAAGGCACTACACAAACAGCAACAACAACTAACTCTGGGGAGGCAGAAGAATCTGATTTCCAGATGTGCTACTTAAATATCATATTCTTTAAGTATCCCATTTTCAGTAAGAATTATGAGGCATGTAAGAAAACAAGAAAATATGGTCCATACATAGGGGATAAGTGTAATCAATAGGAAGTCCTATTAGAAGTTTTGTTGAAATGCAAATGTTGAACTTAAGAAACAAACACTATAAACCAGCTATTATAAATATGTTAATGAACTAAAGGAAATCATATCTAAAGAACTGAATGAAAATATGAAAATAATATGAATTAAGACACAGAAATTATAAAAATGAGTTAAATACAAATTTTGAAAGTTGAGACACAAAAATTATAAAAATGAGCTAAATGGAAATTCTGGAGTCAAAAAGTGTAAAATTTAAGCTGGGCAAGGTGGCACACACCTGTGATCCCAGAGGCTGGAGGCTGAGACAGGAGGATCATGAGTTCAAAGCCAGCCTAAGCAAAAATGAGATGGTGAGCAATTCATTGAGACCCTGTCTGTAAATAAAATACAAAATACGGCTGGGGATGTGGCTCAATGGTGAAGTTCCCCTGAGTTCAATCCCTGGTATCCACTCCCCACAAAAAGTGCAAAATTTAGATGAAAAATTCACCAGAAGGGTGAAACTGTACAATTGAATAGGTAAAAGAAAGAACTGACTTTGAAGATAGGTCAATTGATATTAATTAGTCTGAGGAATAGAAAAAAAATGGATGGGAAAAATGATCAGAGCCTCAGAGACCTGTGAGAACCATCAAGTGCACCAACATACGTACATGCGATCCTTGGAAGGAGAGTAGAAAGAAAAGGGAGCAAAAGAATATTTGAAGAAATAATGGCCAAAATTTTTCCAAATTTGATGAAAAACATTAATTTACACATCCAAGGAGCTCAACAAACTCTAAGTGGGTAGACTCAAAGAGATCCAAACCTGGACACATTGTATATCTGTGATGAATTTGTCAGGAATTACTTTATTTAAAGGATGATAAAGAATGGGAGAGAAAAGGCTAGTGAGAATAAAGTGAAGAGAAAAACAAAGGAAAAGTTAAGATATTTAGACAATCATTTATCACTTGAAGATTAGGACTACAGTATTCAGTATGTAAGAGCTCTGGAAGTAAATTTCAGGAAAGCTATACAAAGCATACACAGTAAAGAATATTCTCATTTCAAGAATATGCTGACATTTAAAATGGTGGTCTGATATTTAGCCATTGCTGAACACTGGTCATAACATTTGTAGATGACATAATTGAAATATTTGTTATTCAGAATTATTCCCTTTGTGGATTATTTGATATGATTATTTGATATTTTCATTTTAACCCCACTCTGACTTTTCATAGTGTCTTGATACATATAGGTGAACTTCATATTTTAAAAAGCATAATAATATATTTTAAGACTCAATAGAGAAGAATTTTAAATTACCTGATGCTTTTCTCCACTGTCATAGATAATGGAAAAAATACTCATATTGATCATGTATTGATACTCAAGAAAATTAATATACCAATGATATATCCCTAAAATTATGTGTGCATGTATAAATTCATAAATTCTCATCATTAAACTATGTCACATTTGCTAATGGCTGCCAGCCTCAAATACAACTCCTGCCCCTCAGGAACTCAATGCTTTTACTTCAAATGACCGAGTTTTAATATAAGTCAGACTATAATTAGACAGTCT